>NW_026775573.1:35607927-36281427 GCF_030987335.1 Cornus florida
ACATTTATAAACCGCTAGACACTTATACCATGTAGTATGAAGTGAGAAGGGATCGAACCCAAGAGACCTTTGGCTTAGATTTAAATAAGACAGTTGGTTTTAATAAGTGATTACCATAAGAGAGAGAAAGAGAGAATAAAATAGATGGTTGGTTGATTAAGTTAGTGAACAATTAAATTAAAATGCAATGAAAATAAACTAAGTTAGAGTTAGGGGTTTAAGAGATAGAAGAAAATTCTTAGGGTTTATTGGAAGCACCACTAAGCTCATGCAATTAACCACTTGCTTTCCATTAATGGGGAGAACATTGTTGTAATTAAAATGTAGCAACAATCAATGGCACAATTTGCATATGTAAGCATGATAATCCAATTCATTCGTAATGTATTGCCTACCTAACCAATAAGTAAACTACGTGTAGGACAACACACCAATCTTGAGGCTTAACCTATCTCACCAATCCACAAATACATCCAATGAGAGCACACATCAATGTGATAACACAAATTTCAATCATGATGATGGATTGATTAATCAAGTGTAGATTGTCTACCTAATGACAAGTAAACTAGGGTGTAGTACAACCTATCAAGACAAAACCATAACCAAACAAATCCATTAACCATTTGCATATAATCCACAATCAAGAAGATGATACAAATTGCATATAATAAGTGTGGAATATCAATTTCAAGTATGAATTGTCTAATCATAACACAACCCATCAAGAATAAAGTATAAACCATCAAACTAGTTAACAATTGCATCCATTAAATACTATGTCATGTTTTTCAAGTATAATTCTCAATTAATAACACATAGACATGAAATTAACCTAGAGAATTAATGAAAGAATTAATCTTTAACATCTAATCATGAGTATAAACCCTAGATTGATCACACATAGACATGCAGCCAAAGATAAAGAAATAATGGAAGGATTAATTAACATAAATCTTGGAACATCCAAGTATGAAATCATAAGACCACAACATCAACTACAACAATATATTAATCTCCCCAGAAATAGAAATTGCAAAGGTTTAGATTACAAGAGACTTAGGGCTTAACCAAGCCCTAGTGGAGAGCTAGCCCATCATGGTTGTGGTAGTCCAGGTGTCAACAAGATCCACCTCCATGCTTTGCTCTTTCTTCTTCTTCTTTGATGCTCAAGAGAGATGAGTGTGTAGATATTCTTCCAAACTTGTGCCTCCACTCTTCCCTCTCTTCTCACCCTAGCCTGTTTTCCAGAGAGAACGTGATATCTCGGTATAGAAAAAAAAAATCAAACTTAATAATCCTAATAATATTCCCCTAAATAAAATAAATACTAACCCTAATCTAATGGCTCACTGGGCCTTAAGTAACAACCCTATTAAAGCCTAATAGTTCACAAAATAAGCCCAAACAATAAAAAATATCTGTAATGTTGCCAAGTCCTGGGGGATCGATCCCCCCAGAGTTGGAAATTTCCTTTAAGCCCTATTTAGCTCCATTTTGGCCCCGAGCTCATTAGTTTGCTTCTTCATCTTTGGGAACATCATCAAAAGCCTGAGATTGACCGCTTTTAAAGAATAAACACACTATACGAGCAATGGGTTGCGACTTCCTTTTTGCCATTTTCTAAACTTTTTCTGAATATCTTTGCTTGACTCCAAAAAGGCTTTAATGAACCGTTCTTAGCTCATTTTAACTTTATTGCACTGAAATACACATAAACATAAATTAGGACTAAAACATGAAATTAAGATAGATACAAAGACTGAAATACCCTAGCTTAGGTGCTGAAATGTGCAACATTTAAGCACTTATCAGAAGGGGCAGTGTAAAGTCATTCTTGAAATTTGATAGAAAGAGATTTCCAGACACATAGAGAGAGAGGCGGTGTAAGGTAGAGTTGAGACTTGAGACTTGAGACCCATAATGAAGAGAGAAAGAGGGGCGATGTAGAGAGAAAGATAGACACGGCGGTGGTGACATGGTAGAATAATGCGGTGGTGATAACGTGACCTAACACGTGGCGCGGCGTGGATGATGATGTGGCAGAATGACACGGCGGTGCTGACATGGCCTGGCACGTGGCGCGATATGGATATGATAATGTTGCAATGCTGACGTGGAAGAATGATGTGGCGGTGCTGACATGGCAGGATGACGTGGCCTGGTACGTGGCGCGGTGTGGATCTGACACTCCTGGGCGCGTGGAGGTGCGTGGCTGACTAAAAAAAGGTAGCAGTACCTTCTGGCGGAACGATTTTCATGAGATTGTTGCCCGTACAATGTGAACGTGCGTCGGATTACATCAACATCTTTAGGCCACATGTAGGGCTGCTAATCGTTAACATGATAAATCGGACGGTGGTCCTTCAGTTTGGGACTGTAAACAACTATATAAACATTAACACCACAGAGAATGGATAATTCAAAGGCATTCTTTTCCAAACAATTTTCTCCTCTGAAAACTAATATATCGAGCTTTTTCGTTTCTTATCAGTTCCTTCCTTATAAGTTCCTTCTTTAGTTTAGGAGCCACTGAAATGTTTGTGATTTATACATATATATATTTTGTGAGTGGAGGGACCACCATTTGATTTTTAATGGCCAAGAGGCCATTCTAGCCTCATTTTCATTCTCTCTCCCGTAAACTCTATTCTCTCTCTCATTCTTGGTTTCTTTTTCTTTCTTTTTACATCATAGCTTCAATCTTTAATTACTCCTTTGTTTCTTGGAATTTTTGGATGCCGTTTACGGCAAAAAGGAGAGCTCGGCGAGATCTACACATAGATGCAAGTAATTCCTTATTTGGTGCACTCTTGGGATTTTGAATTTTAGGACCCATTTAGGAGTTTTTACATCTAAGTGAGGTAGGGGTTTCTAATCCATAACCTCTTGGATTTTGTGAGTCAATTCCTTATAATTTGTATTATTACATGATTAATTTGTGTATATTTCATGCAAACTTTGCTATATGTTATATATGAGATGTATTTACATGTTAAGTTGATATGGGATGAAGAACTATGTTTAAATGATGATGTTTTCATGTCTATTGTGTTATAAGTGATGAATTTTGTGATTAGAAAGCATGAGATATATTTCTAGAATTATTTTTTTGAATTAAAGCATATAATTATGTGAATTAATTGATGTTGTATGAGAAAACATGTTTAAGTGGTGAATTTCTATGCCTATTGTGTTGGATTTGCTCAAAATTCAATATAGAGACATGTTGGTTATTATTAGAAATTTTCTACAAAGCTTGTTATATTGTGAACACATGACTTGTATGGAATTGTGTAATAGTATGCTTATGTGAAATGAATTATGTTTTGTATGCTTGGTATGCTAAAACGATGTTGAAGGGAAACATGAATTACCTATTTTAGAGATTTAATTTGCAAAGCATGTATGAAATTCTATGGTTGAATTCACGATTAGGAGCATGAAGCATTCATGCATCCATTGGGAAAGGAAAATGGGAAAAATGTTTTGAAAGCAAATGAAATGATTTTGGGAAAATGTTTTGAAAAGTGTTTGCGAAAATCCGGACGCCTAGGAGGCGCCTAGTAGTCCGTGGTGTTAGTGTGATCTAGAGGGGGTTAAAGAGAGACACTAGTGTGGTTGAGCTACCCAGACGACGCCATGTGGTTGGGGAAGACTATTTATCCCCTCCCTCATGACGCCTTGGAGGTGCCTTGGGTCGGATTACACTAACGGTTTGGAAGTTAAAACGGAAAAGTTTCAGAAATGGGGAGCAACATGAGCATGACATTGCACTTCATTGGTATACATGGTGTATTTGTGACTTGGATGACATTTGTGTTTATATTGGATGTTGTGGTTATGGTTTACATCCCTGGTATAGTATGATCCCATTTTCATGCTTTCTATTCTCTATGTGGATTCACGGAGTCATAAGAGGTATGTCTTAGACACCTCGACCCGGTTAGCGATTTGGACCCCTGGGTTCAGGTCATTACAAATTTGGTATCAGAGTAATGGTTCGAATACCATTATGATAAGGTTGTATGGGAAATTATTTGCATTATTTATGAGGCTATTTGTTAAAGTATTTTGTTAATTGGAAAGCATGCTTAACTATTACTTGTTTATATGTTTATGTACTTACGGTTTTGAAAGACTTGCTCTCTTGCTATGTGTTTACATGTTTATATGTTTATATGCTAAAGTTTATGTTACATGGCCATGTACAAGGAATAGTTAGATGATCTAACCGTGTAAATGAAATGTGAAAGAAAAGGAAAGCATGTTGATTGTGTATGAGGAGAATGGTGACGAAAAGTGGTAGGCACGGTATGTGCAGTTCTAAATTAAATGCTAATGTGACAAGTAATGAACATGGTACATGCAAACATGTTTTGTGTAGTATTGTGGGTTTCATTCATTTTGTATATGTATAAGTCTATATTCATATATGTTTATGCGGTTGAACATTTGGGTGGTTGCTAGTACGGTAGAGTACTTGTCACGGCATTGATGATTATGTGAGTTTTGACCTGAGTAGGCAAGGAGCTCGGTTACTCAAGGGTTGTTTGGGTGTCAGTTCTTATCGAACTAATGGAGTAGGTCTTTAGCTCGTGGATTGAGCTTTTCGGTGCATAGTTGTTTCATTTTTTATTTTTTTATTTTTGGTGTGTAGTGCTTGGGGTATGACTTTCGAACAATTGTGTATGGCATAGTGCGATGTCCGGGGTGTGACGTAGAAGTTTCACGTGTTAGTGTATGGGTTTTTGTGACTGTGGAGGTCAGGTGTGCACTGTGGGGGAGAGTTATGACCTTAGGGGGTTAGTATTTGTGACTTAGGTCACGGTTTGGTGTAGAGGTTCTTTTCGGACCGGTTTAAGGTGGGTGTGGCAGAGGTTGTTTGAGTCACGGGTGTAGTCTATGGGTTGTAGATGTGTATTTTGAGTATTCTGGTACGATCTAAGGAAGCGTGTTGGTTCTAGTGGTTGTGTGGACTTGTTGGACTCTATAAGTCTAGGGTAACGTAGGCATTAACTAAAGTCATGTCAGTGTTGTGTGATCGACCATTTGATTTGATTCAGTTCGTGGAATGTAAAAGTCTGTTTTGGAAATTGGTTTGTTGAGGAGTGATTCCCATTTCGGAGAGCTACAGGAGTGTGTTGCGGGTAATTGACTCTCAGTGAGTTGATTGCATGGCTTGGTGGATGAGCAGGGTTATTGGTTGTCTCGGTTGTCAAGAGAGTCTCGAAGTGGTGTATAGTGGTTAGTTTTAGCCGTGTAGTGCAGGGTTGCACGATAAGGCAGGTAGTATGGAGTCATTGAAGTGCTTGATTGTTTGCGGGTGAAGGATAGATGATAAGTATAGTGTACCAAATGGGTTGTGTTTTGGAAATTAGAAGTTGTGGGCTGGAGTTGTATTCCGGGTATGTTTAGAGTATCAGGTGATTGTGCTGGGTGTTTGAGGATTCAAGTGGTAGATTGTTGATTTGAAATGGTGGGGACTAGGTTGATCTTGTAGGTTTAATTAGTAGCCCTATTTGGCTTTTGTCGGGGCCAAGGGTGTTCTGAGGAACGGGAATGATGAGAAGTAATGATGTTGAACCTAGGGTGTGGAGTTTATTATTTAGGCATGTTGATTGCCTTAGAATGAGTGGTTTGAGTAACCAGTTAAACGTTAGTGATTGATTGCGTCGTTGATGGTTTTAAGGAAATAGTTGGGTGTTGAGCATTCTGGATTTTTGGTGTTCAAATTTTTGGTTTTGAGGATTTGTCGGCATGGCATTACAGTATGGATGTTCTTTTCTAGTAATAAATAGTGGTCATTATGGGGGAGTATTGAAAATAATGTTGATTCTTTTGTTATGGTGGTATTATTTTAAGGATGTGTAAGGAAGAATCCTTTAGTAGTGGTTTGATGGTCCGGTGGCATGATAGATTTGAACTGTTGTTGGAATGAGTGGCAGTAGAGATGTTATGGTGTTATGGTGTGGTGTTTAGTACTGATGAGCGGAATGGTCTAAGATATGATCCAAGGGTGGATTAGAGCTTACAAGTTGTTTGTTATGTGTTGTCAGATAGGTGATGGGATTGTGCACTAGTTGAGGCGATTGTGGATGGTTTAGTCATTAGAGTCAGTAAGGACAATGTAGCCGGTTTGGCACTTTTTCTTTTGACGAGTCAATTGGTTGTTGTGGCTGAGGTCACTGGTCTTGTGTGCATGGGGATCGAGGCAGTATCGTCTGGGGAGGAAAAGATTGAATTGGTGGTAAAGTGTCTTTTATGGTTTAGAGGTTGTCATTTGGGAGTGAATGATTCTATGTTAAACGGGACGCTGTGTCCAAAGGGCTGTGATTGTTTATAGTGTTAATGTGTCGTGAACGTTGGTGCTCTTATCTGATTGGTTTTGGTTAGCATGGGTGTTGCGGGGTATCGTTTGCAAGGTTTCTGTGTTGATAGGGTGTGACGGTCTATTAGTGGCAATGTCGCCTAAAATTGAGTTTGTAGTTCCGTGTGGGTATTCAGTTGGTTCATCACCTTATGTGTGAGGAATTAGTTCACCTCAGGTGAGATTGGGTGTCCATGGTTGGACAAGTGGTGAGTAAAGTGTGACAAAATATCGGGTGCATTCAGGTACGAGTTATCAGTCTCTGGTGAGAACAGGGTCGCTACTTTTTCCGTTTGTTCTAGTCCTGGTAAGGACGTCGTTTGTCGTGAGCCTTGTTTTCCATTTAGGAGTTGTACACATTCGTGGGTGGACGGACCTGTGTGTAATTTGTTATGTTGTTGAGTTCACAGGTAAATATTTGGTTATATTGGTCGACTCATTCCCACAGAGGGAGATAAAGTCTTTGGTTTTAATAGTGCTTGTTCTGAGAGTGGTATTAACTAGTGGTGTGTGAGGCATGAGTTACCAAATAGGGATTGTGTGTTTCTAGTGTCTGGTACTAGCGGTGATGACTATGGGATGTGTTGTGAATTGTAAGCTTGAGGATAGTTAAGTGATGTGATATGAGTCATGTACTTGGATGTTTTTATAGGCATTTGATTCGAGCAATGTCTTAAGGACAAGTGTCGATGTCGCCTTAGAACTATGTGATTAAAGAAAGTGAATGTGGAATTCCGTTGAGGAATAATTGGAAAGATTGATTTTGGTTTTGTGATCTCAGACATGAAATAGTTGCATTATGTGTTTTGACGAGGTAAGAATTGAATCGAGTAATACTATGGAGTTGTTTACCTTGTATGGGTGTTAAGAAGGGAATTAAAGATCTTTTATGCTAGTTGATGACTGTGGTATTTGGTGCCGTATTGCTTTTAGCTTTTTATGGTTATTTTGTTGAAGTATGATTGGAATTTTTAGAGTAAGTATATGACTGTATAGTTGTTGAGGTTACGTAAAGCGATGGATTGACAGTGAGTGGATCTCATGGTTGCCTTGTGGACTGTGTGAGAGTGTGTTTGAGGTTTGGACCTAAGGACATAAACGACGTCTTTGTTGAGGCCGAATTGATGACGAGAATGGCCTGGCGAACCATTTCTCCTGAATCAGTCCCTCTGTAATGCGATGTCGGGTCAAAGGTCAAGATTGTTTCGATTTGTCGGGGATAATGAGGGCACGGTATTGCGCATTGTGTCGGTGTGACAGTGTGGATTCAAATAGTTTGTTTTGGGTGATGGAGTGTGTTAGGTAGTACCAAGTGCCTGGTATAGGGTTTGCGATTCGATCGTTAATTATTGAAGATTTTGTTTTGCGGATTTGTGACCTGGGTATAGGATAATTTGTTTTATTATTCTGGTGATTCATGATTATGTAGTCGTTGGGAGATTCATTATTTAGTTATCTCGAGGATGATAAGTTTAGTGACTGCCGCTTGGTATGGTTGGTAGTCGTTGTACGGGTATGTAATGGTGTAGTTAAATGTTAGGTAGTGAGTGTTCGGTCTGACAGAGATGTGTAGATTAGAGTTGAGCTTGATTGTGAGATGGACGTCTTTGTCTGGAGTTTTATGTGTCCTTTTAGGGAGGAGTTGTAATACCCCTAGTTTTAAAAAGGATAAAATTGGAATTTCAATTATTTTTATTGCATTTTTATGTGACTAGTTGCTTAAATGTTTAATTGTTTTATTTGTTTTAAATTGTTAATTTTGTATTTGAATTGCCTTATTTGGTTAAATATATTTTAATTAAATTAATTGTATTTTTTTGGTTTTCTGTAGTTACTTTAATTGTATTATTAATTATTTTCTTGCATGGACGTAACTGTTTAATTAAATTAAGTGTATGAATTATCTTTTAGGGTTTTGTTTTAATTCGTTTGAGATTCACGTTGGGCTGACTAGGGTTTGGTTAGGATTTTTGGTTCTCCTTATTGTTGGAATTAGGTTTTGGGTAAAGTATATAAATATATATCATACGTCTCCTAGGGTTTTATAACCCTATTCACAACACAGTGAAAATACAGATAGGTTGAAAGAAACTGAGAGGCACAGTTGAGAGTTTTTGGTCATAGATGATAGGCCAGACCAAGGAGGAAGGTCGAGGACTGTTCGAGGGTTAGAACCAGAGCAGTAGGAGGCTTGGACGGTGGCTGAGGATCGCCGAAAAGTTTAGGAGGAAGATGACGTTGAAAGGTTTCAAATCGGAACTGAAAGGTAAGTTCTTTTCTTTCTCCTTCCCTTGGCTTGTGTTCTGTGCACCTAGGTAGCCTCTAGGGTTAAATAAATTATAAACTAAAACTTACATGTTAATTGTATGATATATGGATAATTTGTTGGGTTGTAATCAAATCTGTTACAGAATTGGGATATGTCTGTTTTCAGTATTTGTTCATAAAACATGTTAGTCCGGTTATAATTTTAGACTCTAGGGAATTTATTTGAACATTAAATTGATCTTGCATGATTATTAATATGTGGAATTGCATTATCTATTGTCTGAGAAATTTGTCTAAATTAATTCATTCATGTCTGTTTCAGTTTTTGTTCTTTAAGCATGCTAGTAGATTGCTTAATGTAATCTCTAAAGTTAATTCCTATTATTGCTATCAAACCATGGGGAAAGCTATTGGGTGTTATTTAAACGCCTAGGATCAGTTTTAGAGACTATCACATGGTTAGGAATAGGCCGGAGATGAAGAAGACGGACTGAAACGTAGCAAAACGGGGACGGAGGCTCTCAAAGGAGGTGAGAGCCGGCTCCAGGCTCAAAAAGAGCCTGCTCTTGGACTTTAGAGCAGGCTCTTTTCAATAGTGTTTTCTGAAAAAAAAATTTACGAATAGTTTGTTTACTGTTGGAGCTGGGAACTGTTCTGTTGACTCTGGGGTTTTACAGAGGGTCTAAATGGTTAATTCTAAGTGTTATCAAACTTATTATTGCATAGTTTAAGTCTCTATAATAAAGGATGAAGCAGTGTAAAAATATACAACTGTGCATGCTATTAACAGAAGAAAGGAACTGAGTGGCTTGTTTAAATTTCAGAAATTTAATGGCACTTCACAGAGGGATTAAATAGTTAATTTTGGGTGTGATTAAAACCTTGAATTGATTAAAGTTAATTTCTAAATTAATGGGACAAATAGTATAAAATTGATTAAAGTTATTTGAATATTTGGTTTTGGACTGTAAATTACTTGCTTATTATTTATATGTTGTAATTTACATGGATATGGATGATTGTATGCACTGGTATGGGACGGTAACATACTAGGTATGGTTTAGCTCAAAACGCTAATTCCTACCTTATGGATTTTAATTGGTGAACAGTTTTACCTGTTCAATCAATTATATGGATTTTGTGGATTGTATGCACCGGTATGGGACGGTGGCATACTAGGGACAGACTGATTCAAAATACTCAATCCTACCTATTTTGGATTAAGGGTACGAATTATAAAAACATAATTCTCCTTTTATTTAAGTCTGTGCGGTTGAATAAGATGAACGACTTATTGGATCTCTTATATAAGTTTGTGCGGTTGAATAAGCTGAACGATTTATTGGAGATCCTATGGATGGATATGAATGGATTTTAAATATATTTTTATGGTACCACGAGATGAGCTTGAGTCTCAGACTCGTTGGTTAGGGTGCGTATATGCAGTAAGATGCGTAGCTAGCTATGTTGGTTGAGGTATACCCTGTTAGGCTTAAGTAGTTATGCCCACTCAGGTGCATATTGCATGTTGCCTTCTATTCAGGTTGAGACCCTCAGCATAGTTTAGTAAGAGTCCTGTAGTGTGGATATATATTTATCTATTACGGACTATATAGATATTGTTGAGGCATTTAGGGTGTATCTGTGTATCGGGTCACTGTTTAAATTGCAGTTACAGAAGAATTTGCATGTGGGCCTAACCCACTCTTATTTTTACAGGTGTTCGTTTGTTCCAGTTTTAGAGCTAGATCGTGCTAAGCAGATACAGTCATTCACTCCACCGATGACTAGGATTTTATTTCATGTACTAGACTTGGGTTTTAATTTTCAGTTGGGATTTTAGGGGACCACTAAATGGATTCCCGAGTTGTATAATTGGAGAAAGATTTGTATTCGTGGAGGATCAGTTGTATCAGAATAGTTTTGTTTATCAATGGAAATAAATATTATGAGGTTTCTATTATTGGATTGTCATTTTAGTTTTCATTTTAGCAAATTTTATTTATCTCTTTTGGTTTTAATTGTATTATGTGTTCGATTATTGTTAATTGGTTTGATATCCTCGAGTAATCGGGCGTGGGCCTGGCCAACCCGCATCCGGAGATTCAGGGGTATCACAGAGTTGAGATTGGATATTGTCATGTTCAGTGGTCTAAAGACCGTTCCTCTTTCGGGCTTCGGAGTCTTGCGTACTAATGTCCGTTGAGAGTCGAATGTAGGGCCTAGTTGGTCTCATGTTTTGATGTCGTGAGTAATGATTACCCTTATAGGGTGGTGAGCATTGTGTTGTGTCGCAGTGGTGTGTGATTGTCTGGTGACGTCCGGTGTCAAAGGCAATAATGTTGGTAAGTTCATGGTTTTGGGTTTTGTGAAGTGCTCTCTGGAAGGGGTGTGGTTGTGGGTCTCCTTCTTTAAGGAGGGTAGATTTCGAGGATGAAATCTTTTAAGGAGGGTAGATTGTAATATTTGTGATTTATACATATATATATTTTGTGAGTGGAGGGACCTACCATTTGATTTTTAATGGCCAAGAGGCCATTCTAGCCTCATTTTCATTCTCTCTCCCGTAAGCTCTCTTCTCTCTCTCATTCTTGGTTTTTTTTTTTTTTACATCATAGCTTCAATCTTTAATTACTCCTTCGTTTCTTGGAATTTTTGGATACTGTTTGCGGCAAAAATGGAGAGCGCGGCGAGACCTACACATAGATGCAAGCAATTCCTTATTTGGTGCACTCTAGGGATTTCGAATTTTGGGACTCATTTGAGGATTTTTGCATCTAAGCGAGGTAGGGTTTTCTAATCCATAACCTCTTGGATTTTTGTGAGTCAATTCCTTATAATTTGTAATATTACATGATTAATTTGTGTATATTTCATGTAAACTTTGCTATGCGTTGTGTATGAGATGTATTTACATGCTAAGTTGATATGTGATGAAGAACTATGTTTAAATGATGATATTTTCATGCCTATTGTGTTATAAGTGATGAATTTTGTGAGTAGAAAGCATGAAATATATTTCTAGAATTTTTCTTTTGAATTAAAGCATGTAATTATGTGAATTAATTGATGTTGAATGAGAAAACATGTTTAAGTGGTGAATTTCTATGCCTATTGTGTTGGATTTGCTCAAAATTCAATATAGAGACATATTGGTTATTATTAGAAATTTCCTACCAAGCTTGCTATATTATGAACACATGAGTTGTATGGAATTGTGTAATAGCATGCTTATGTGCAATGAATTATGCTTTGTATGCTTGGTATGCTAAAACAATGTTGAAAGGAAACATGAATTACTTATTTTAGAGATTTAATTTGCAAAGCATGTGTGAAATTCTATAGTTGAATTCACGATTAGGAGCATGAAGCATTCATGCATCCATTGGGAAAGGAAAATGGGAAAAATGTTTTGAAAGCAAATGAAATGATTTTGGGAAAATATTTTGAAAAGTGTTTGCGAAAACCCAGATGCCTAGGACGTGCCTAATGGTCCGTCGTGTTAGTGTCATCTAGAGGGGGTTAGAGAGAGACTTTAGTGTGGTTGAGCTTCCCAAACGACACCATGGAGGTGCCATGGCTTCAGGAAAGACTAGTCAACCCCTCCCTCGTGACGCTTTGGAGGTGCCTTAGGTCGGATTACACTAACGGTTGGAAAGTTGAAACGGAAATGTTTTGTAAATGGGGGGCAGCATGAGCATGGCATTGCACTTCATTGGCCTACATAGTGTATTTGTGACTTGGATGACATTTGTGTTTATATTAGATGTTGTGGTTATGGTTTACATCACCGGTATAGTATGATATTGTTTTCATGCTTTCTATTCTCCATGTGAATTCACGGGGTCATAAGAGGTGTGTCTTAGGCACCTCCTACTGAGCAATTTGCTCACCCCTTATATTTAACATTTTTCAGGACATGGACGGGAAGCGGCAGACGACGCTCTTCCACAGGGTTCGATGGGTAAGTAGACCGTTTTGATATACTTTGTAGCTATGATCTCATTTTATTATTTATTTATTTATTTATTTATTATTATTATTATTTATTTATTTATTTTTATTTTTATTATTATTATTTTTTATAAACTCTGGGATGACATGTATATTATGTATTGACATAGGATAGGAAGATAGTGTCATTAGTTGACCTTGGGTTCAGGTAAGGATCCGGTTAGCGATTCGGACCCCCAGGTTCGGGTCGTTACAACCACCTTTCAATATTGGTTTAAAAGAATGAATTTAGGCCTCTGGGAGATATTTTTCTTGTGTGGCTATTTGATTCTGAGTGTCTACTGTGCGTAAAATGGCGGCTTTCATAGCTCTTTCTCTTTCGCTCACTTATTGTGATGAAACTCAGTATGATCATTAAATTCTGGGCAGTGTCGATCAACACCAACACTACAACCACCTTAATTAGGATTTCTCTATAGCAACATTCTTGAAATCAGACAGGGAGAAAGATTTCCACATAGAGAGAGAGAAACGGTGTAATGTTTTCTTGAAAGATCAGAGCGGAGAGTTGATACCCATAATGAATACCCAACCCCTCTCACTATAAATTAGTTTTTCCTCACCCACCCATTACATTCTTTAAATATAGGGTGAGAGCCAGATGAGTGATTTAGAGAGAGAGAATGAGGGGCGGTGTAGAGACAGAGAGATTAGAGCAACGCGGCAGTGTCGTTGTTGGTGTTGATTGATGTGTAGAGACAGAGAGATCAAAGCAACACGGCGGTGTTGTTGTTGATGTAGATCGACGTGTAGAAGTGAAAAGCCAATATTAATTGAAAAACTGCCTTCTTGTTACTCATACTATAAATACCTTAATTAGGGATTCTTTACAAAGAGAGGGGTGGTGTAAAGGCATTCTTGAAATTTGATAGAGAGAGAGAGATTTCTGTAATACCCCTAATTTTAAAAAGATTGTCTCGGTATTTATTTATTTGTTTTAATTGTATTTTTAATTATTTAATTGGTGATTTGATTAATTGCTTATGTGTTTAATTGAATTAAGTGTTACTTGATTATTTGGATTATGTGTCTATGTGTTATTTGTACTTGTCTATGTGTTAATTATTTAATTAGATTAGGTGTTATTTGTATTTGTCTCTCTATTAATTGTTTAATTAGATTATGTGCTTAAATGGTATTTTGATTAATTGTAAATTAAATGTTTTATGTTATTTTATTTTATTTTATTTTATTTTATAATGTTTTATTTTATTTTATGGTTATGGTTAGTAGTAATGGGCCAACCAATTGGGTCACATGGACTACTTAGATAAGAGGTTGGATGGGTATGGATAATTACCCATAGATAGTTGAGTATGTATATATATATAGATATATTTATATACATATATAAAAGGGAAAATAATTAATTAATTACTTTTATGCTAACGTGGGCATTAATATTTAATCTATGTATTTATTTTATATATTTATATAATAAGGATACATAGATTTTATACGTATCATTTTTAAGTTACCTTTCAATATTATGGTAACTTAAATGTTATTAAATAATCTGTTAATAAATAATCGGATGTATATAATTTGTTTATTTAATAAGGTTAAATATGAAATTATATACGTAACGTATTTTAAGTTACCTTTTCAATACTTTAATTTTTATTGTATTTTTTTTAAGTGGACTTGGATTGGGAAAAAGATTAGGGTTAGTTTATCTAGCTTATAAATATATAGCTATAGGTTGTAAAAGGGGGTTAGAAATATTCACGTAATATATTCTAGAGAGAGAGAGAGAGTTAGAGAGAGAAGGAGGAAAAGAAAGAAAAGAGGAGAAAATCCTTTAGAGAGAAGATTAAGGAATAAGAGGTTTAACTTTCGATCCAAAAGTTTAAGGTAAGTTCTTCTTCTATCTGTTTCCCTTTGATTCGTGTTTCTATACATGCCTAGGAAATTCTAGGATTTATTAAACACATAAAATTAAATAATTATGCATGTTTAATTGGATTAGAACATAGGTTGTATGAAATTGGTTCATATTTGTTTTTGTTTTATGACTTGATAAATTCATGATTTTGATTTGATTTCTTGAATGAATTTTTTATATATTTAAATTATGTATTTTTCATATATGTGGATTGATGGAACGTAAAAACATACCTATGATTCCTGAAACAATTAAAGAATAAGTTCGCGGTAAAATTCTGGGTTGATTCGCGTAACAGTGCTCGGTTCGTTGTTATAGTGCTCGAGCCTTGGGGGCAAAGCTCGAACCTTGGATGAAAAGCTCGAGCCTGAAAGGAAAAGCTCGAGCTATTGGATGTAAAGCTCGAGCCTGAGAAGGAAAGCTTGAGCAACTGGGATAAAAAGCTCGAGCCTGAGTAGGATGCTCGAGCCTTGGACAGGGTGCTCGAGCATTTAGGACAAAAGCTTGAGCATTACCTGGAGAAGTTTCGTAAATAGCGTAGTATGACTTCTTGTTGATTTTGAAGGGTCCTGAACATTCAATAGGGACTTAGGTTCGGGTTTAAATAAATTTAAATAGACTCGATCATAGTGATGCTTGTTATTTGAATGTTTTAAATAAACGAATGAATTTAATCTTTTAAATTATTTTAGCAATTGAGATTAAATGTGTAGGATGAATTGGATATGTGGAATGCTTATTCGATGGTATAATAAAATATCACCATGTATAAGATTCAGCTTGTGTAGGACATATGATATAGGAAGCTTAAGTAAATAATAAGTTATTCATATTTTGTGATAACTTGATATCATATTATTATGGTTATTTCTAGATTGCTTGATGTATTTCCTTAATTGTTACATCAATTATTGGATTATGTGGTTTAATGTACTGGTATGGGACGGTGGTATTCTAGGGACGGATTAATAAAAAAAGTTAAGTCCTACCTATTTTTGTATTAAGGGAATGGATTAACAAAAAAGTTAAGTTCTCCTTAAATTCAAGCCAGGTCAATTAAACAAGTTGAATGACTTATAGAGGATTACTTGTAGATGATTAATTTTTACCGGATAGAATGGTTACTTATTATATATATATAATTATGGTGCTATGATATGAGCTTGAGTCTCAGATCAGTGGTTAGGACACGTATATCGCCAGGGATGTGTAGCTAGATATAGTATAGCTGTGTGCCCTGGTAGGTCTAGGTACTCATACCAACTATATGTGCGTTTTACATGATGCCTACTATTCAGGTTGAGGCAACCCTATAGTCTAGTGAGGTTCCTTAGTGTGTGTGTGTATATATATATATATATAAGGACTACTAGCTATTGTTGGATTGACTAGGATGCACACGTGTATCGGATCTTTGCTTGGACTGTAGTAGAGTAGAACTTGTTTGTGGGTCTGACCCATCATTTTTTTTTTCAGGTGTTCGTCAGGAATATGGATTGTTCGTGCTGAGCAGGGAGCATCTACTTCACTCTTCTGGATTGTCTACATAGGAGTTTCCTTTATGTTTTAGTGTTCTGATGTAGACAGTTGTTACTGTCACTTGTTTAGTTTGGATTTTCTAGGGGTCCACACAGTATGGATTCCCGAGTTGTATTAATGGAGAATTAATTGTATCAGAATATTTTTATCTTTAATAAGAATTTATTCTGAGGAGTTTGGATTATCCTTTTAGTTTCTTTTTAACATTTTTGTTTATTCTTATTTATCCTCTTATATTCTGTATTTATTTATTACCGATTTGTTTTTGATATCCTCGGGTATTTGGGCGTGGGCCTGGCCAACCCGCATTCGAAAATTCGGGGGTATCACAATTTCCAGATAAAGAGAGAAAGATGGTGTAAAGCTTTCTTGAAATCTGATAGAGAAAGAGAGATCAGTGGGTAGAGTTGAGACTTCAGGCCCACAATAAAAAGAGAAAGAGGGGCATTGTAGAAAGAAAGATCAGACGCGGCGGTGTTGACATGGTAGAATGACGTGGCGGTGCTGACGTGGCAATATTATGTAGTATGACGCGTGGTGTGGCATGGATGATGATGTGGCAGAATGACGCGGCAGTACTGATGTGGCCTGGCACATGGCGCGGTGTGGATTTGATGATGTGGCAATGCTGACGTGGCAGAATGACGCGGCGATGCTAACTAAGTCACACAATTCATCCAAAGAGGCCCCGCTCTTAAGCTCCGCACACGAATTTGTGATTTAGGAGCGAATTCGCACAAAATTCGCGAATTCAATTTTTGCAATTTGGGAATTTGTTTTCCTAATTCGCGATTTCCATACGAATTTACTTTATACAACTAAATTTGTTAGAGTCCCAGTGATATGGAACACTTATATTACTGTATATGCATTTATTATTTACACTATTACTCAATATATATATGAATTACTTAAATTTCATGTGTGTCCTAGCTATATGGCATTACTATACTATTACTATATATATATTATACATGTATGAAAATATACTACTAAAAAACTTCATAATTGGAGAATATTACAAATAAATCATGCATCTATTAGTGAGAAGTTAGCTTATTTATTACATATATCATTAATGGAATCAATAATAATGAATATATTTGCATATGGATTTAAATAAATATAAAATATATATGTCATGACCTGGTATAATTTTATTTAAATCACGCTCTCAAGACGCTCTCGCTTTCAAAAAATTTAGACTTTGACGCTTTCACGCTCTTGCACTCGCTCCTCCTCTATGTGACTTAAGTGTTGACGTGGCGGATGACGTGGCCTAGCATGTGACGCTGCGTGGATCTGATACGCCTGGGCGCGGGGCTAACAGAAAAATGTTGTAGAACCTTCTGGCGGCAAGTGGGAGCGCATATGTAGTGTTTTTCGGCTGTTTTTGGTGGCGTCAGGATGTTCTGAGTGTGACCGCCAGGGATGGGGCTGATGGTGCCATCCCCGGCGGTGACTACGATAAACTGATAAGATTGTTACCAGTAATCGAAAGGCTCTGATACCATATTAAATACAAAAGAGAGAACTCTGTATTGTATATTGATGTGTTTAAGATGTATATGATATACAAGAGGGGTTTATATAGGTGGGTTATGTGTGATGAACAAGTAAACCTTATATCTATATGGTAACTAAATATATTCTAATTCTATATAAGGTTAGAATTATATATATGGTAATTCTATATAAGGTTAGAATATATTATACAACATAGTTATAATATATTATACAATATATTCTAACAATGCTAATGGAGGCAATGTGACCTTTGGCATTGTTGGCATGGTGGGTATGCTAGGAATAAATTGGTTGGGTGGCTGGCAATGGTGGCAATGTGGTCTTTGGCAGAGTCGGGACGGTTGGCATGGTTGGAACCGTAGGCTACGATAGTGTTGGGATAGAAGTTAAAGGTGGTAACATTGTGTAATACCCCTAGTTTTCAAAAGGACAAAATGGGAATTTAATTTTGCATTTTGGTTTTTATTTCATTTTTATTTGATTATATGACTTAGTTGTTGAATTGATTGTTTTATTTGGGGAATTTATTTTGTGTGTATTTGCTTAATTGCTTAATTACTATTTATGTGTATTTAATTTAATTGTTGAATTGTTTGTGTGTGATTTAATTTAATTATTTTATTTGTATGATTTAATTGACGTGTATTGTTGGTTAGTTTATATAATTTATTTGTCAATTGTTTAAGTTAATTAATTAATTGTCGTAATTATGGATTTGATTGTTTTATTTAATTATTTTAATTGGATTAATTTTGAGATAGTTGATTTAGTTTGTTCTCAACGTGACTGTTATATAGCTTTTCATTGGGTTTATAATTTTCATAGGCAGCCGTCATTGATTTGTAACCTAGGTTTACATATGGGCCGGGTTATATATGGATTAGGGTTTAATGTCTAAACCTATATATATGTATATTACAGTGGATTAGGGTTTAAAATAATACAAAACAAAACGTAGGTTTTCTGTAGAACAAAGATATAGTGAGATATTGAGAGACACAGAAGAAGATAAAGAGAGGAGGTCTAGGTTTTGGTCTGGATTAAGTTTGGACCAAGAAGGAGGAAGGAGAGGTGTTTTTGGGTTGAACCAAGGCACTGGAGGAGCTGATAAGCGCCGAATATTGTATATTCAAGCGCCCTAAATTGCATTAGTTAAGTCCATCGTTTGATTATTTAAGTAGATTATCTTCATTTGTGTGTATGTATATATTTTCAGGTCCATTTGCCAAAAAAGGAGCAAAATGAAGGCTTTGTGGAGTTTTGGCCATCAAAAGGCACAATTCTGAATTTCTGGCAGCAGTGGAGTCAGGACTTTGCTCGCCATTTTGACCTTGCAAAATCAAGAACTGGACTTCCATTATAAAATGACATATTTAGAACTCTGAATCAGCTTTCCAAATCTTCAAGCGGTTCATCATTCGGAGCTCGGAGCAGAGAGTTATGGCCTTGTTACCAGAGGTACGCAGAACTGCCTGGCAGCAATGAAATTTTGCCTTGATCTTCATTTTCGACCAACCATCCTTGAGAATTGGATCTCTATCAAAACATGAAGTTTTTAGAGCTCTGAATTAGCTTTCCAAATCTTCAGACGGTTCATCATTTGGAGTTCAGAGCACAAAGTTATGGCCGTTTTACCAAAGTAGGTCCGGGCGGAGCAAACCAAGCATAGGGCATTCTGGCCAATTTTCGAGTGCTCGAGGCCTTATTTCGAGTGCTCGAAATTAGGGCAGATTGCTTCACGAGATCAGCAGTGGAGTCAGGACTTTGCTCGCCATTTTGACCTAGAAATCTCGAGAAATGGACTTCCATCATAACATGAAAGATTTAGAGCTCTGAATTAGCTTTCTAAATCTTCAAACGGTTCATCATTCGGAGCTCGGAGCAGAGAGTTATGGCCTTATTACCAGAGGTGCGCAGAATTGCCTGGCAGCACTGAAGTACTGCCTTTCTCCCCATTTTCGACCAACCAAACTTGAGATTTGGGTCTTCATCAAAACATGAATTTTTTAAAGCTCTGAATCAGCTCTCCAAATCTTTAAACGGTTCATCATTCGGAGTTCGGAGCACAAAGTTATGGCCATTTCATCAAAGTAGGTCTGGGCGGAGTAAGTGAAGCATGGAGCTTTTGACACTAAATTCGAGTGCTCGAGGCCCTATTTCAAGCACTTGAAATTTGGGCAGTTTGCTCCATGAGACAGCCCACTTATGCTCTGAAATTTCCAATTTTGGATGGCCCTCTTTTATGAGGTGGTTTGGGATGTTTTTGGAGGAGAGAGAGAGCCTAGTTTGGTGGTAGATAAGAGGGATAAGAGCCACACATTTCATATCCTACATTTCTACAAGATTAGAGGAGAGAGGGGAGAGCAAGAAAGGTGTTTTTGAAGCTCCAAGGAGGTTGCACGAAAATGGCCATGAAGATGGAGCTTCTTCCTTCTTCTAGCTTGGCAATGGGTAACTAACTCCCTTCTAGGGAGGTGATGAAACTCCTTCTTGTAAGCATGTCTTGTTTTTTATTTACATTTGGGGATGTAATGTATATATATGACCTTTCCATGAACTAGAGCTTTATTTGATGTGAAGAGCTTCAATGTCTATTAATGATCATTTTGAGTTTAAGATCTTGTCTTAAGATTGTTTCCTCTTATGATTATTTTGCTTCCATTTTCATAGTGACAATGAAGATGAGTTTATGGAAATGTTTTTATTGGCATGATGCTTGGGAAATTTGATAGTCTATAGCTCAGGGTTCTCTTTTGATAGATTATTCTTGATTCCTAATGTCATATGCTTCTACTATGTGATTAAGGGCTTGATAACTCTATGCTTAGTGAGTATGTCTAAGGTTGCAATCTAGTTTAGGTAACCAAAACATGCAATACTTTGATAAGTTATTCTTGCCTATTGATTTCATAAAAATTCTTGAAGGTAATGTAGCAATTTTATGTTGTTGCATTTCATGGTTATGTGTATATATTATTCCCCAAGTAAATCATGTATTAACATGCTTATGGATAGGTAGTGGATTCACTTCCCTAGCCCTCTCTACCTAGATCTCCTTCCTTTACATTTACTAGCATTCTTGTTTTATGCACACTTCAATTACTAGCTTAGTGACAAACCAATCAACAACTCCTTATTACACCTTATCATTCTTAAATAACTCTAGATACTTAGGTTGCCTTAAGACTAGTGCAGTCCCAGTGGTTCGACTTACCCGACCAATAGCCCTATTTTACAATGATTCGTACTATTGCGAAGGTTGATGTATGATTGACCAACCGATCAGGAGCAGACTTGCAGTTTAGGAACCAAACATATTACAGAGACGGTGAATTAGAATTTCAACTCTGAAATTGCAGGCAAGTCTTTCTTCTATTCTTTCCCGTTAATTCGTGTTCTGTGCATACCTAGTAGACTCCAGGAATTAATTAAAGGCTAAGATAGATTAAACAAACATTAAATCAAGTCTTGTATACATGTATAAATTATATTAATCTCGTTGACATAAGTGATTTGCAAAATCCTTGATATTTCTGTTTTTGGCTCTTCTCGGTGTTTATGTTTAAGCTTTGATTAATTTGAGATCATGAATGTGTATTGATAACTAATAATTAAGTTGGGACTAGGGTTAAACCTTAAATCAAGTTTCAAAAATAGTATTCGATTTTTACTGAATAAATCTGTTTTGAATCGCTTGAGTTTTTAACTAAGATTTCTGTAGTTGTGCCTCCAATGGTTGGGTTCCATACATGTTGTGGTCAGATATCAGTGGGTTAGGAATGCCCTAGAACTAAAATTGAACCCTAAAACAACTATTAAGAACATTACAGAGGCCGGGGAAAACACCAGAGTTGAGGAAGATGAAGCAGAACTGGACAATGGCAACTAAGGGGAGAAGAGCAGGCTCTTCCTATCCTTAGAGCCGGATCCCAAGGAGGTGGAGCCGGCTCTACCTTGCTAGGAGCCGGCTCTTGTTGAAGAAGAGCAGGCTCTTCATTTGGATGGAGCCTGCTCTAGTCCAAAATTGTCACAGTATGTGGTTTTTTTTTTTTATTTTCTATGCGTTGTTTGAGTTGTACATTGTATAGCATCTCTTTTAAACTATTTTAATTGATGTGTTGGGACTATAATAGACTTAATCTAACATGGGAAAAAATTAATCCATGATTGAGCTAAGGAATGGAGCAAAATAAAGCTAAAGAAAAACGGTAGATTGCAAACTGGGTTTTTATGCGTCGTTTTGACTATTCTGAGTATTTCTATTGTGTTTAAACTATTTTAAATATTGGATGGAATTGTTTTAGACCTAAACTTAGTGTAGAGGAACATTAATCTATAATGGAATTAATTGAAGGAGCAGTATAAAGTTTAAGAAAAACTTAAATGATGCACACCGTTTTGCCAGTTTTGTGCACTGGAATTTAGCAGATATTATTATATGATTCAATGATATATATATAATCATGTTTCCTCAGTGTTTTAAGTATGGTGATTTATTTATAATTAACTATACTTACGTTGGGTTTAATTGATACTCAAATTTCTATTAACTGTATCAATTCATGGATTATATTGGAGGATTTAGTAGGTTTATATACTGGAGCTTGGCAAGGTTATTATGTATGAATTAAATATACATATAAATCATATTTCTATAGTATTTGAAGTATTGGGAATTAACTAATTTTCCTTATGCTTAATTTGGATTTATTTGATACTTAAATGGTACTAAATTGTATCAATTCAGGGATTATGTGGGAGAATGTAAATGTGTGCAAATTATGTATCAATTTACATTATTGGAGTTGGATTTTGGGCTCTACATTAAATATCTAATATTTATGTACATGAATTAACTTGTCTTGTGCATATTATGGATAATGGTTGATGGTTATTTAATATTGATTTATCAACTATGTTAACTGGAGGATTGTATGTACCGGTATGGGACGGTGACATACTAGGTAAGGATTAGTTCAAGCACTAAATCCTACCTAATTTGGAATGAGTTGGATTAACCATAAAAAGGTTAAGTCCCACTTATATGGATGTATATGAACTGGTATGGGACAGTGTCATATTAGGGATGGCTTAGTTCAAAACACTAAGACCTACCTATATTGGGAATAGATTAGTTCAAAATACTAAGTCCGATCCAATTTGGATTCAGGTATGGATTAACCATAAAGGTTAAGTCCATCACCTACATGTGTCATATCAATTGTGAATTGAATGATCTACTATGGTTTTAGAATGGATTTATTTTTATACAGATATCAGACCACTACACAGATGGATGATATTTTGTATTAGGAGGAGTACGGACTTTATATATTTATTATATGTGCCATGGTATGAGCTTGGGTCTTAGGACCATGGTTAGGGCGCGTATATCGCCTAGGATGGATAACTGGACATAGGTGTTGTTCCCTGGTAGGTTTAGGTACTCATGCCCACCTTAGGGTGCGTATTTGCATGTTACCTTCTATTCAGGCTGAGACAGACCTACTGGACTAGCGAGCGTCCTATAGTGTGTACTATATATACATATATGGACTACTCTAGATATTGTTGAGTCTTTCTAGGATGTATCTGCGTATCGGATTACTATTTGGATCGTAGTAGATCAGGACTTGCATGTGGGCCTGACCCACTCTATTATTTTTCAGGTGATCGACAGTACCAGGCTTAGAGCTGGATCGTGTTGATGCAGATACAGACACTCACTTTTCCGACTACATAGGATTTCTTTTCTTATTTTAGTTTTGAATTTTTATTCTGTAAATTTATTTATCAATTGGAATTATTAGGGGTCCACTGAATGGATTCCCGAGTTGTACGGATTTGGAGGATTTAAATAATATTAATTTATTATTCAAAGTTTTGGAGATTTTTATTTTAGATCTTTCAGCGCATAATTCTTTATTATTAATTCAGTTTTTATTTTTATTTTATTCTTGCTTGTTTACATATTAATTGTTTGGTATCGCTCGGATCTGTGCTCGGACTTGATCACCCGTGACTCTAGAATCGAGGGGTATCACACATTGCCTTAGGCGATGTGGGTACAACAGGCAAGGATGGTGCAGGTGGTCGAGTGGTGTCCAAAAGACAACGAGTTGCAAAACTTGTGTCAATGTGCGAAAAATGATAAGGCGGTCTAAAAAGCTAAGATGAAGCAGATGCTAGAAGCCATCAATTGATAAATTAAGTCGAGTGTTTTCAAAATTTGGGATAAGAGGATTATAAATATTAATTTGATTCATAAGGTTTAAGTAGAAAATTAAGGGTTGATCTTAGGTTTTTATAGCTATATTAGTTATGGCTGAGAAACAAAAATTGTGAGTTAAGTTTCATCTTGTTAGTTCACCAGCTTATTAACCATATATGTTGGGAAAATGCTACATGTTGTTGTAGGTGGCTAAATGAGTTTAATGGTTCATTTCGACTTGTTGCTGGCTATTTTATTATATATTTTTGTTGTATTATGTGTTCAAAAATTATTACAACCCAACTTGCACAAAGCTTACATATTGGCAATAGAAGTGTGATGGTGAAGCTTCCAAAGGAAGCTTAGAAATTCTTTGGCAATAAGTGCCATTTGGATTCTAAAGGAAGCTTTGAAATATACTTGGACACCAAGTATTTTTGGGCTATATATAACCTTGCATATATTTGATGAAAGGCATCTGAAATCAATTGAGCGAGTGTATCGATATCATTTGGATTGAGTGGCCTTGGGTGTATTTGGGTTTTGGGTGTGAGCCACTTTGTTTTGTATCTCTTTATTTCCATAGTGAAATATTGTTCTGTCTTTTCTCCATGGATGTAGGCATTGCCGAACCACGTAAATCCTTGTCTCGTTTATGTGTGTGCCATTTTATTTTCTTGCATTTATTTTTCTCTTGTTCTCATAAACTCTTATTCGATCCTTTTTTCATAACAAACTGGTATCAGAGCTTGGGTTCGTGTATATTGTGTACAAATACTATTCGGGTACTGTTCACAAATACTGTACTTTCATCGAGTAATTTTTTGGGGAGTTTTTTGAGATATCGACTAGATACGAGATTGAGAAATTTGATGGCAAGATTAGTTTCAGTCTTTGGCGCATTAAGATGCAGTCCCTCCTGACTTAGTAAGGTTTAAAGAAGGTGTTGTTCGTGAAGGACAAGTTGTCAACAACTATGTCCAATGAAGACAAGGATGAGGTTGATGAAAAGGTGTGTAGTGCGATTCTTTTGAATCTAGCTGATGAGGTGCCGCGTGAAGTTATTGATAAAGACACGGTGGCAAAGTTATGGCAAAAATCAGAGAGTCTGTATATGACGAAGTCGCTCACCAACAGACTCTACCTGAAACAGAGACTCTACACCCTTCATATGAAGGAAGGTATGCCTCTTAAGGAACATGTTGATAATTCAATTCTACTATTATGGATTTGAAAAATACTTATATTAAAATTGATGAAGAAGATAAAGCCTTTATTTTGTTGTATTTTTTGCCTCTTTCCTATGAGTATTTTGTTACCACATTTCTCTATGGAAAACACACCATTAGTATGGAGGATGTTAAATCCTCATTGAACTCTCAAGAGTTGAGAAAAAAAAGGTGTCTGGGAATATTATAGATGAACAAACCGAGGATCTATTTGTAAGAGGCAAAAGTGAAACAAAGAGTTTTGGTAGTAGGGGTAAATCTAGATCTTATAAAAATATGGAATGTTACTACTGTCACGAGATAGGGCACATTATCAAGCATTGTCCCAAACTAAAGGCAAATAATGGGAATGGCAAAGAGAAGGTTCAAAAAGCAGTTTCTGTGGCATTTGCTACAATGAGTGATTCGAAAAATGACGAATATGTTCTCATGACAATCTTGTGTTCGGGTATGTCATTTAATGACAGTTGGATTCTTGATTCTGGTTGTTCCGTTCATATGTGTCCTAGTAGGGATTCTTTCTCTTCCTATAAAGAGGTGAAATGTGGTTCGATTTTGACGGCAGACATAAAAACTTTCAAAATTTTGGGAATTGGAACAGTCAAGATCAAGATACACAATGGGTTAGTGAGAACATTGTCAGATGTGTGATATGTACTGGATCTGAAGATAAATCTTATTTCAGTAGGTGTGCTAGACTCCAAAGGTTATAAGGTTGTAACAGAGGGTGGAATAATGATGGTCGTGATGGATTCTCTTGTGGTGCTACAGGGTACCAAGGTGAAAATTTTGTATCTTCTCCAAGGGAATACAGTAACAGGTGGAGCTTGTACAGGGACTTCTACAATTAGTAGAAATCTATGTTCGGGTCTTGACAAAAGAAGAGTTAGAAAGAGGAGTTACGATCCTAGTTCTCAAAACGGTTGTGAGGGGACTATAAAACGTGATGGAAGAATGAAATCCATTTTCAAATGGCAACCGAAATTGTAGCAGTCCTTACAGGGAGGTAGACCTATGAGGACAGGTGTGATGTTGACTTGTAATAATCTTGGTGGCAATGAGATAGTCCATTCGAGTGACATTAAGATGCATGGGAGGCAAGAAGTTGATCACAATAGAGATGCGAGGAAAAGTCAATGACGTCCTATTCTCTACAAGGGTGAGAAGGTGACTTTTCATTACTAGTGGGTGGTTTGTGGGCGGTTAGAGAAGGTTGCTAAAGGAGATGTCAAACTTAAAGTTTTCGACGTTGCTTTTGGTAAACATTTAGAGTTTAACAGAAATACTGGAGGTATACTTGTGGCTGCGCAAGACATGCATGGGTTGAAGAATGAGAGCCCGAGGGTTAAGTTTGAGGATGACTCAAACTTAACTAAAATTCTTAATTAATTTGTTTTGTGGAGAAGATAGGTTGTTTGGGAGAGATACAGTGGCTCATTTGGAATTTTTTGCCAAGGTGGAGATTTGTTATATTATGTGGCTAAAAAATTATTCCAACCCAACTTGCACAAAGCTTACATATTGGCTACAGAAATGTGATGGTGAAGCTTCCAAATTAGCTTCCAAAGGAAGCTTAGAAATTCTTAGGCAACAAGAATAATTCTTGGGCAACAAGTGGCATTTGGCTTCCAAAGGAAGCTTTGAAATATACTTAGACACCAAGTATTTTTGGGCTATATATAGTCTTGCATACATTTGATGAAAGGCATCCGAAATCAATTGAGTGAGTGTATCAGTATCATTTGGAGTGAGGGGCCTTGGGTGTATTTGGGTTTTGGGTGTGAGTCACTTTGTTTTATATCTCTTTATTTCCATTGTGAAATATTGTTTTGTCTTTTCCTCGTAAACGTAGGCATAACTGAATTACGTAAATCATTGTCTCGTTTGTGTGTGTGCTATTTTATTTTCTTGTCATTTATTTTTCTCTTGTTCTCATAAACTCCTATTCGATCATTTTTTCATAACAATTTTAATCTTGTTCTGAATACTTAGCAATTACAACAATTTGACCTTTTCTCAACAGAAAGTATGAGATGGTGAACTAATAAATAGAAATTAACTTCTCCAACTTTTGATCTACCACATGATGGCTAAATCTCCAACTTATTTGGGGATGTGCCACTTATCTGTAACTATAAAGACCCATGATTAGATCTTTGTTTTTCCATACAAGCCTCAAGAATATAATTCATCTTCAAGAACCTTGAACTCCATATAGTGATGGCTTCATACAACTGTTTCATCTTGGCTTTCTTCATTGTTTTGTCCTTCACAAATATTGATGGTAGCTTAACAACTCGTCGTCTTTTAGACACAGCTTCACCACCTGTACCAACCTTGCATGTTGTCCCCACTTTGCCTAAAGCAACATTACTCCCTTTGCCTTCAATCCTAACCTTGTTGTAGCCTACAATGCTAACATTGCCGGCTGTGCTAACTCTGCCGACTACTACATTGCCACCCTTGCCTACAGCCACCCAACCTTCTTTGCCTAAGGCCATGTTTCTTCCACTTCTAAGTATGCCCACCATGCTAAATGTGCCAAAGGTAATATTGCCACCACTACCAGCAACTTCATTGCCAACCATCCCCTCAATTCCCACAATCCCGACAACAATTCCCTCTATCCCATTCCTCTTCGCACCTCCTTCTGCCATTAGCCCTTGACAGAAGGGGTTGGTACTTGGCACTAGTACAGTTGTATGCCATATTAGATGGCCTCGTATCTTAGTGCATCGCTTATTCAATGGGGAGTTATTTGAAGCTTTCATATGCTATGAATTTTATGTATTTGTGAGCTTATTGTGTTCTACTTTTTTATATATTTTATTTGTACAATTAAGAATTTGCCATTTGTAACTTATATATTTTTTAGATATTATGACGGAGTTGTTCACATTATCTGTTAGAAATTTGTCTAAAATTCATTTATGACATGGCAAAAATCTATTGGATACAGAAGTGTGATGGTGAAGCTTCCAAATTAGCTTCCAATGAAAGCTTTGAAATTCTTGGGCAACAAGAATTATTCTAGGGCAGCAAGTGCTATTTGGCTTCCAAAGGAAGCTTTGTAATATACTTGGACACCAAGTATATTTTTGGTTATAAATAGCCTTGCACTCATTTGATGAAAAGCATCCGAGCAAAAAACAATATTCGGATCAAAAGAGTATATTCGTTTTGTATGTGTGAGAAAATCCTTTTGTGTGTGCAATCTTCAAGTGATACTTAAAGCTTGTCTTTGCCGGTGGTTTTTTCTCTTTGTGTAAACCATATACTATTTGGGTATTTCTTGAGAGTGTTGTGTGAGTCTTCTTTGTTGTTGAGTTAGTGGTGTGAGAAAAAAGATTATTGTGGGGAAGAACCAAAACGTTCTTCAGTTTATAATCTTCTTCTTTATAGTGATACAAATTATCATCGCCCTTGGACATAACCCTATTTGTGAGGGTGAACCACGTATAAATCCTTGTCTCATTTGTGTGTGTGCCTATTTTATTTTCTTGTCATTAATTTTCTCTTGTTCTCATAAACTTCTATTTGATCCTTATTTCATAACAAACTAGTATCAGAGCTCAGGTTCGTGTCATACGGTACTGTGCACAGATACGGTACTTTTCACCGAAAAATATTTTGGGGAGTTTTTTGAGATGTTGACTAGATACGAGATTGAAAAATTTGATGGCAAGATTAGTTTCAATCTTTGGCGCATTAAGATGCAAGCCTTGCTGACTCAGTAAGGTCTTGGCAAAGGAAGAGTTAAAAAGAGGAGTTACGATCCTAGTTCTCAAAAGGATTTGTGAGGGGACTACACAACATGGTGGGGAATGAAATCCATTTTCAGATGGCAACCGAAATTGCAGCAGTCCTTACAGGGAGGCAGACTCACGAGGGCATGTGTGATATTGACTTGCAATAATCTTGGTGGCAATGAGATAGTCCATTTGAGTGCTATTAAGATACGTGGGAGGCTAGTAGTTGGTCACAATAGAGATACGAGGAAAAGTCAAGGACGTCATATTCTCCACAAGGGTGAGAAGATGACTTTTCATTACCAACCAATGGTTAGTGGGCGGTTGGAAAAGGTTGCTGAAGGAGATATCAAACTTAGATTTTCTGAGGGTAAGCACTTAAAGTTTGACAGAAATATTGGAGATATGTTTGTGGCTGCGCAAGACATGCATGGGTTGAAGAATGAAAGCTTGAGGGTTAAGTTTGAGGATGACTTAAACTTAACTAAAATTCTTTATTAATTTGTTTTGTGTTGGAGATGATGATGGCGTTATTACTCACATTGTCTTGAAGAAAGACTCTTTATGATGTTGTCCTATCATTTATGCTAAGGTGGAGAAATTTTGTCAAAGATAGAGTTTTGTTGACATTTGTGGCTCCTTTGAAATTTTTACTAAGGTGGAGAATTTTAGTCAAGGTTGGGATTTGTTAGAAATTTGTCTAAAATTCATTTATGACATAGAAAAAATCTATTGGCTATAGAAGTGTGATGGTGGTGCTTCCAAATTAGCTTCTAAAGGAAGCTATGAAATTCTTGGGCAGCAAGTGCTATTTGGCTTCCAAAGGAAGCTTTGTAATATACTTGGACACCGAGTATATTTTTTGCTATGAATAGCCTTGCACTTATTTGATGAAAAACATCTGAGCAAAAAATAATATTCGGATCAAGAGAGTATATTCGTTTTGTGTGTGTAAGAAAATCTTTTTGTGTATGCAATCTTCAAGTGACACTTGAAGCTTGTCTTTACCGGTGGGTTTTTCTCTTTGTGTAAACCATATACTATTTGGGTATTTCTTGAGAGTGTTGTGTGAGTCTTCTTTGTTGGTAAGTTAGTGGTGTGAGAAGAGAGATTATTGTGGGAAAGAACCAAAACGTTTCTTCAGTTTGTAATCTTCTTCTTTATAGTGATACGAATTATCATCACCCGTGGACGTAATCTTATTTGTGAGGGTGAACCACGTATAAATCCTTATCTCATTTGTGTGTGTGCCTATTTTATTTTCTTGTCATTAATTTTATCTTGTTCTCATAAACTCTTATTCGATCCTTATTTCATAACACTATCATTATTTGTATTTCTAGGATTGTTAAAATGTTACCATGTGTGCGTGTGCGTGAGAGAGAGGGCTGTCTAGCCGAGTCTCTGTTTTGGGGTGTTGCTAATTTTTGGAGGTAGCCATATTGGTATTCTCGGTGGCCTCCTTGCTGTTAGTATTTAGTAGCATGAGGAGTCCTTCTATGAATAAATTATTATCTGGTCCAGGTCAATCACAATTCGACATGCAAACAAAAATATGAATTAAATTGATACATTTGCTTGCGTATGTGAGTTGTGATTGGTTTATGGCTCATTGCTTGTCTCTGTTTCAGTAGTTGACCTTCTTGTCCTATATTGTTGGTTTGAAAATTGGGGTGGGTTATATTATTTGTTGAGTTTGGAGTAAAATTCCAGTGTCTTTCTGCTCTTTGGTAAGAAAACAATTCGTAGTCCTTTCATGTGGGGCTTCGATATGTATTTCTTGCTGTAATTCTGGGGTATACCCCTTTGCATCTATACAGATTTGGTTTTTAAAAAAAAAACACTTAAATAATCACATACAGTGTTGTGCACCCCCCAAAAAAATGAATAATTTTTTAGTGATCCACAAAATGACCATTTCTCTCCTCTGAACTACTTCTATAGAAGTGTTTCACCGCTGCTAGTCAGAACAAAAATTATCTTCATGTTTTGCTCTTACAAACATTACAATGGCTTCTGAGTGAGAGCCTAGAAGTCTCCAAAGAGTAAGGCACAAAGATATGTGTGGTTTTTACTTTGAGGAAAACTAACTACTACTACAGCTTCAGAATACTGTGTGTTGTGTGTGTGATTCCCAGGTATGTTAAACAAAGAAGAAGATTATTATGTTGATTTAAGGGCTTTCTTTTATGCCATTAAGGTTCCCAACAACCGCTTATATAAATTGCCTTCATCTTCTTTGGTAAATGCTAGATGTTGTAATCAAATTAGCTCTCGAGACATCACGTCTACCTTCTCAACACAACTGAAAATTTTTGATTGCATAAGATTTCAAATGAGGGAAAAGAAATTTGAGAATAGGTGGCCGCCTTGCATAGCAGTAGTTGATAGAAAAACCATAATCGATGAAATTACTAGAGAAACAAGGTATCAAGCAAACTCAAAGAGACATCAGAAATGACAAACTTAAAAGCCAACAGAAACAACCACCAATACAACTGGAAAATCACAATTAAAAAAAAAAAAAAAAATCTGTTCAGAAAGAAATCACAAGATGAAATATGGTAAGTCGTCCCGGAGTTTGTGAAATGCCAAGCATAAGCTGATACAATATCAAGGAAGGCAACTTGAAAGTTCAAGGGGTGGTGGTTGAGTGGGATGCAGAGAGAGAAGGTTTAGGTATATCGGGAATGGTTGGAATGGTCGGAAATGTGAACTTAGGCAGCAGGTCATGGAGATCAGATATATCTAGATGAGGCAGTTCAGGAATTTCTGGCACTTGTAGCTCAGGCTTTGGAAGTTCCGGAAATGTAAAATCAAGCTTGGGAAATGATGGTGTATGGAGATCCGGAAATGATGGCAATTCAGGTTTAGGAAGCTCAGGCAAGGTTACCTCTAGCAGGTGGCGTGCCTCTACCACGATTTTGTTACCAGTCATTGATGCCAAGGTGATGAGCAGCAGTGGCAAGACAATGGATGTGTACTGGTGGTGATAAGTGCAAGCCATGTTTGGATATGTGGTAGAAGCAGCTCTTGAAAAGGCTCTAGATTTGCTTATGCATATATGGTTCTCATTTGTATGGTTTTTATAGATGATTAATGTGGAGAATAGGAGGTTAAGAAGTTGGGTTGGTGGGAATATTTGAGTCTTCTTAGCTCAACTTCTCATCTGCATAAATTGCAGAATCATCAAGAAAACTAATCATTGTTTCTTTCTTTTCTTTTCTTTTCTTTTCTTTTCTTTTCTTTGTTTATTTTTTCCTTCTTTTAATTACTATAAATATAATTTTTTTTGGTTTCTGATATCCTTGCTTTCTATATTGTCATGTAGCCAAGATGTCTCTTTTGTCCTGGGCACGTGGAAATAAATGACCGGAATGCCCCTAAGTTAAGGGGCCTCATCACATTATGGTACAAACTGATACATTAAATTATTTTACATTTACCAGGAATGGGATGACAAGCACTAAAATGTGCACAACTAGAAATGGCAATCAGGGGAATTTTTTTTCCAAGCATAGGCAAAAGGATTAGTACTGCAAAACTCTGTGAATTTCATTCAATCTATCAATCCTATATCAACTTACCTTTTCTCCCAAATATCAATAATCTTGTTTTACTCTTGCGAATCTATCAAAGATCCAAATTCAAGTTAGCAGAAACGAACGCCTCTCTCTAATAATAAATAGGAGCAGAATATACCAATGGTGTTAAGAATCATACTCCCTTAGTCGAAAAAAATGGATTTTCAACCGGATAAAAGGTCTCAAACTTCAAACTCACCACCAATTTAATAAGTTGTAAACAGTACTGCTCGATGGCCATGCAAATCTTGATATCTATACCTTATCTTGTTAATGTTGACTTTGATATGATATATTCTATGCAATAGTACTGCCTATGATAGTTACATCTTTTGAGCTGTCTATGAACCTGAGTTAGAACCAATGTGAATTTTTCATTTTCTTCTTTTCCCATTTTAAATTAAAAATTTGAATGTGAATAAGCTTATTCTGAATTGGCTGGAAAAAAAAAAGGAACAACTTATTCTGAAAGGATGGCTAGTACATGAATTGCCCATATAGAAAGTTGTAAAATGAGTTTTCATGTGTTTCTGTGCTTGCTTCAATTCCTTTAGAACACAAAGTCTGGGTGAATGTTCTGTATGAAAAGTAATAATTTAACATACAGGACAGCATAACATAGACATTGAGGTAGTAGTAGAATTAAGTGGTATGGGGATAGATAAGAGATAGTTATGTCCTGTAAGAGTGTTACGATGGAGGCAACACGACTTAGGAAGGTAAGGGAAGTGGCGTAGAGGTGGCAGTTTTTAGCACTTCTGGCTTGGCAGTCGATAACTCAGGCTCTGCCAAAGCTAAGGACATGGAGCAATGGTGGCAGCGCAGGCTGTGGTAGTGTTGGGAGTCTATGGTCACGGGGATGTTGTGGCAATTCGGTACCTTGGGCAAGGTTACTCTATAAGATGGCTTGTCTCTATCTGGATTCTGCTACATCTGATGGACAACAGCAGATATATAAGAGAGCGGATGAACTGTGGTGATAGGCCATTGTTGGAGGAGAAGACAAGTGAGCCCCAGGATTCAAGCAAAAGGGTTTTTAAGCTTGACTCAGCATGCTTGGGTTTTCATGAGTATGGTTTTGTTCTATAGATGAGAGACAATGGGATAAACAAGGACTAACAGGATTGGTTAATGGGAAGTGTTATTCATTAGTTCTTGAGAGCTTGATATATATATATATATATTGCTGGACTCTTTTCTGACTGTCTAAGCTTTTGAGGAAATTGATAGCTAGGCCAACATGGTATTGGAGCCCTCATTCTGATAGAGGTCTTGCTTTAATCTCCTTTACTACGCAAATTTGCACTTTTTTGCTCCCTTTAACATGCATACGTTTCAGCAGAAGCAAACTCTGCATGAACTTAATATAAGCCAGTGATATATATATATATATATATATATATATTTTCCCCAGTGAAATTCATACATGATGGAGCAGGAATATTTTATGGTACAAGCTTTGATTCAATGCCCTTTTGTGAAGGAAAGAGGTACAAAAATAACAATAGATTCTGGTGTAAGAGCTTGAATCCTAGAGTTGGTTCTACCCACACACCATTTAATTTTGAGACTTATAATAGGCTCATAGCATTAGCTCCTTCATGGGTGTTTTACATTTTTCTAAATATATATAAGCATACTAAATACTACTCTGAATGCACATTCTAATGTTATTGCAGTACTTTTCTCTGCCTTGCGCTCTGCAAGAGTTTTTCATGTTTGATTATAATTCGAATATAGGAATCGCGAGTTATTCATATTCCCTGTTCTTTGTCTCTGACTTCATGTTGATTTTGCCATCTCCCACATAACAAGAACTGCTAATTAGATCATTTTTCACCATCTTATTGTGGACATTGAATGGAATATCATTAGCCAGAGAGAGAAAAGGAGGAAAATATTAACAAACTTGTTAAGCTTCCTGAAGACCACGTGTCTTTTCTCATCATATTTGCACTCAGCAACGTGATTATGTTGTGAAGTGTCCAAATTTTAATTTTTTGTTATTTCATTCATTATCTTCAAGAAACATTTCTGAATATCAAAAGGAACTGAAATAGAAAGTAACATTTAAACAAGCAAACTCAAACATTGAACTCCTTATGTTACAGTAATACAAACATATAACAAAGTATAAGTAGCACACAAACATAACAAATCATGAGCAATGGCAACCATTTCCTCTAGATGGAAGAAAAGAATAAAATGAGTATCGGCTCATGGGAGACATACATCAAACATTACAAAATACCAAATCTATATATAAAAAAGTCTACTCGCCTATCGTGAATAGCAACATGATTCGAGGAGTAGTGGTTGAGTGAGGTGAGGAGAGGAAATTAAGGAATGTGCAAGTCCGCGGGCAGGGTTGGAATGGTTGGGATTGTGGGCTTAGGCAGGTCAGGAAAATGGGGCAAAGCCGGGATTTCAGGCAGTTTTGGGACTTCTGGCTTTGGCAGAGTTGGCAACTCTGGCTCTGGCAAAGTCGGGACATGAGGCAATAGTGGTAGCTCAGGCTTAGGAAGCTCAGGCAATGGTGGCAGCTCAGGCTTTGTTAGCGTTGGCAATTCAGGCTTAGGAAGCTCTGGCAAGGTTGCCTCCAAAAGGAGTCGCCCCTCTCCCTGCATCGTGTTGCCATTCATCGATAACAAAGTGACAAACGACAGCAGAAAAAGAAAGGATATATGCTGGTGAAGAGCCATTGTTGGAGTAGATCAGATTACAAGTTCCTCAAGATTCAAGATAAGGGTTTCAAGCTTGATTGAGGATGCATAGGTTTCAATATGTAAGGGTTTAAATAGATGATGGGAAGGTTTGGTTGGTGGGAATGTTTGTGTTGTTAGTTCAACTTCTCACCCACATCACTTCCACAGTTATCTTGAGAATGAGTTATATATTACTTAAAAATATAGATAATCTATACAATGTTATCTTCGTCCTAATATTTTTGCTGTCTTTTTTGCCATGTGGTACTATATAGTTGGAGGTGTTAACTGGTAATCTTGACTTTTTAACTCTTCAGCAATCAAACATTAAAACTGGTTGGTGGTTCAATCCTACAATTGGGTGGAATAGCTGCAACTAGAAGTGTCCACAATTTGTCTAATTGAAATTTTGGATCATTGAGCCATAGCTCATTTTTTATGCAAAGGTGTCACAAGTGACCTCAGGCAAGAGCTAGGTACAAGAAGTTCAAGCATACCAAAAATTATGGTGAACATTGTGCATGTTTGAAAGTAGGTTTATTTTTTGGGAAAATTAGATTTTAGTAACAAAATCTAAACAAAATTGCTCTAAAGTGACCAAAAAGTAAAGAAAAGATGAATACTCACCAAGTCTAAAACTTAAATACTTGTAAATGACCATTTAATGATTTATTACGTAAATATACTTATAATTATTTATTTATTTTATTATTATAATTTGTAATTGGATAAACATACCCTTTTCTTCTTTTGTTCATTTGGTCTTCAAACTGGAATTGTTCCTTCTAGGCATGATTCGGCGGACATACTCCAAAACTGGAAATTTCCCCATACAATGCAAATGCAAACTCAAATTCGAATTTAATGGCTTTGTGATAATTAATGCCAAACATGGATTGGCAACAAATTTTGGTATAATGCCAAATAAAAACAAGAAGCAAGCTTTGCATAAATTGTTTTGCTCTGTCATTGATAAAGGATGGGTTGTTTATGGCCTTTTGGCCTCCCGGTGGATCCTCAAGTTCACCAAAATCTCCAAATTTTCATTACCTTCAATTAATGTGTTCATGTATCAAACATAAAGTCTGGATGCATGTTTTTTTTTTTTTTCTTTTTTTTGCCGGTAAATAAAGTGTGAATGCATTTTCTGCAGAATAAACATTGAGGTAGTAGCAGTTGAGTGACATGGGGAGAGATAAGGGATATGTATGTCTTGTAAGAGTGTTAGAATGGCGGGAAACACGCTCAAGAAGGCCAGGGAAGTGGAGTAGAGATGACAGTTTCAGCACTTCTGTCTTGGCAGTCGACAACGAACTCTAGGACATGGGACAATGGTGGCAGCTCAGGCTGCCGTAGTGTTCAGAGTCTTGGGACATGGGGAATTTATTTTAACTTGGGACCGGCTTATGAGAAATTAATTTTTGAAGTCAGAAGAAATTTTGTTCTGGACAGTTTGATAAAAATTGTTTGTTACAGATTGTATTAGAAGACGTGTTTATGATTTTTAATCACCCCTCAACTTTGGTGAAACTTGCATAACAACATATATATGTATCTACTTATATGATGGTTTAAGCTTCTGAGGCAATTGATAGCCCAACAAGGTATAGGAGCTCATATTCTGAGAGGTCTTGGATTAATCTGCATATATTTTCTCCTTTACTATGAAAATTTTCACTTTTCTGCTCATTTATCAGCTTCTCTCTCCACTAGCAAGACAGGATCACATGTGAGGAAGGGTTTGAGAGCTTGATATACATCCAGGGAACAATCTTTTTATCAATCTTTTCATCTATGCTATGGAAAAATAGCAAGTATGCTAATTTTAGAAGCAGAGTACATACTGATCGACTCGTGTACAAGAACTCTCATATTCATCACTGTAGGAATTAGGTTCAAGCCTTCCCTAGCTCCTTATCATCAATGGACTCCTGATGTATGTGCACTCTGCAAGTGTTTTTCATGTTTGATTATAATTTGAATATAGGAGTCGCGAGTTATTCATATTCCTTATTCTTTTCTCTGACTTCATACTGATTTAGCTTTTTCCCATGTAACGAGAACTGCTAATACAGATTATGTTTTATCTCTGACTCAGCATCTTTTCTTATCATCTTGCACTCTGCAAAGGTCTTACCTAAGGAATTTTTTTTTTTTTTTTTTAATATTTTTTATTTCATTCTTTGATTTCTAAGAACGATTTGGAATAGCAATAACAACTGAAATGGTAGAAATCGACATTTAAATACTCAAACACAAATGAACTCTATATATATATAGGCTAGATGTAATACAAACATAGAGGAAAGTACAAGGCCCTTCGGGACCCATCTCAGGTTACAAACCGGGGATGCTGTCGACAGCCTCACATCTTGAATTATTTAATTAAATTTAAAATATTTAAATTTGTTTATACTTGAATTATTTTGTTAAAAAATATATATGTAGATCGAAATGCCTCAAACTTGTCCCGACTGTAATTCAATTTAGAGCAGACAATTTGAAAAAATATTTTTATTTATGGGAGGAGTTTGAAAAATAGTACTTCGTCACGAACCGATTGACATTTCTATCATTTAGTTTTTGTTCACTTCTAATTAATCTCTAATTAAGGAAAGTAAGTTTTGACAATATGAAAGCAAGTTTTAATAGTAAAGATTTATTCACTTAGCCAATGTCACCTTTAGTTCATTTTACTTAACATAATTTTATTTCACTGCAAATTACAAGTAACAACACTTGAATTTAGGAGGTATAATAAAGCTTTATATAATTTTGAATGAGTGGAGTTTGGTCTCGCTCTCTTTTATTTTATTGTCAAGAAAGACGCATTTAGGATTCATTGTAAAGACCCTTCACCCCTTATCCAGGGTATGTGAGACTGTGCACCCGTAACTCGCCAGTGTGGTAGCCTGTCAGTGTCTCGCACCCACCCACGGCACACCCACCCACAAGGTCATCACAATCCACCCCCTTGGAGGCCCGACGTCCCCATCGGTGCACTTCCGGCTGGTTCAGGCTCTGATACCATTTGTAATGACCCACTCCACCACATGGTATGATATTGTCCGCTTTGGATCTAAGCATACACGGTTTTACTCTTAAACTTTACCCCCAAAGACCTCATACCAATTGGAGTGATACACCTACATATAAGCACTTCACCTTTCTCTTACCCAGGCGATGTGAGACTGTGCATCCGTAACTCGCCAGTGTGGTAACCTGTCAGTGTCTCGTACTTACCCACGGCACACCCGCCCACAAGGTCATCACAATCCACCCCCCTTGGAGGCCCGACGTCCCCGTCGACACACTTCCGGCTGGGTCAGGCTCTGATACCATTTGTAACGACCCACTCCACCATATGGTATGATTTTGTCCGCTTTAGGCCTGAGTCCGCATGGTTTTGCTCTTGAGCTTTATCTAAAAAGGCCTCATACCAACTGGAGTGACACACCTACATATAAGCACTTCACCTTTCTCTTACCCAGGCGATGTGGGATTGTGCACCCGTAACTCCCCAGTGTGGTAGCCTGACAGTGTCTTGCACCCGTTCATGGCACACCCGCCCACAAGGTCGTCACAATCCACCCCCTTGGCGGCCCGACGTCCCCATCGACACACTTCCGGCTAGGTTAGGCTCTGATACCATTTGTAACGACCAACTCCACCACATGGAATGATATTGTCCGCTTTGGGTCTGAGCCCGCACGGTTTTGCTCTTGGACTTTACCCCAAAAAACCTCATACCAATTGGAGTGACACACCTACATATAAGCACTTCACCTTTCCTTTACCCAGGCGATGTTGGGCTGTGCACCCGTAGCTCGCCAGTGTGGTAGCCTGTCAGTGTCTCGCACACGCCCACGGCACACCCGCCCACAAGGTCGTCACAATCGTGGTTAGAAAAGTACGTTATACCATCTCTCTATTATTATTTTTTGACAAAAAAATCACTCATCCATTTAAATTAATGCTTTGTTTGGTTGGAGAAATCGAAAAATGAATGGAAGAGATTGGAGGAGGGATGGATGAAGAATCCTAGGAAGTAGGAAGGGAAATTGTCTCTCCTATTTTTTATTTGGTTGAATGGAATATATAATAGAAATGATGGATATGGTGATATATATATATATATATATATATATATATATATATATATATATATATATATATATATATATTAGTTGCAAGAAACGAAAAGAAAGTTTTTATATATTTTTTACCAATATACCTTCACTATAGAATATAATAAAATGTTGATATCCATTTAAATTTTTTTGAAAATGTTAAAAATAAAAATTAAATATTTGTAGGTAGTTATTCATTTTCTCCTTCTTTCTCCCAAAATTTGAGAGATAGAAAATGTGAAGAAATCTCTCCTTGCTTCTTCCAACTTTTTCCTTTCCTCTAACCAAACACGAAGGACTTCATCCATCCTTTCTTAATCCCTCCCTTTAATCAAACATAACATAAAACAACTTCTAAATAAAGGTGTAACCAAAATTCTCCCTCTCTCTCTCTATTAGATTTAAATTTTAGATTTATTTCAAGATTGATAATCTATGCTGTTGAGAAAAGCAAATTTTGATTAATTTTACAACCATTAGAGCATCTCCAATGGGGTTGCTATATTGGCTACCAATTCAAAATATAGCAGGTGGGTTAAAATTGGACTCTCCAATGGGCTACTATATTGGCTGCCAAAATTTACATTTACTATTTTTTTTTTTTGCCAAATCTAGCAAAACAAATAGCAATAGCTATTTCTATATTTAGTGCCAAATCTAAAAGAAATATATGGGTTTTGAACTTTTGAATACAAAACAAGAATTACATACCTTGATATATATATATATATATATATATATATATATATATACACACAAAATCAAGAATTACAGACCTCGATTAGTTGATTTAGAAAAAAAAATAAAACAAAACCCATACATACAAGTTAGCAGTTGCAGAGAAAGAAAGGGGGGCAAGCTTGCGAGTTGAGAGACAGCAGTTGAAGCTTGCGAATAGCGAACCCGAACTGGAACAGCGGGCGATGGAAACTAAAAGATCTGGGTTTTGATCTTTTGAATAATCTGAAATGATATGCCAATATGGGTTTTGATATAGGTAATAGGTTTTGAACTTTGGATTCTTGCGGACAGATAAATAAACTGAAATATATGGGTTTTGAACTTCTACTTCTTGTAGATTTTGTAGTTTGCAGTTGCTGAGAGGGGAAGTTCTCAGAGTTGGGAACAAGAATAAAGATGGAGGCGATTAGGCTAAAATGATTTGCCCTAAAAATATAAATTTTTTTAATAATAATATAATATAAATTATATATATATATAATATATTTTTGAAAAAGAAAAAAAAATTATATAAAAAATTAATTAACAAATAGTGGTAAAAAATAATTAAAAATTTGTTTTTTTTTTTTTTTTTTTGGGTTTCTTTTTTGACGAAATATTTTAGATTTTTGCTTCTTTTAATTAGGTTTAATTTTAGTTTCCTTCTAATGTCTACAACTTGACTTGGAATATGCCTAATATTAATATTACTGATACAAATATGAATGGTGGGAATGGTAGTTGAAAAAAAATGATAGTTGTATAAAAAAAATAACATTTTGCATGAAATATACTATTGGAATAGAATTGGTAAAATGTAACATTTTGACACTGTAACTCCTGTCAAAATATAAATTTGGCATGTGAAAATAACTTTTAACATTAGAGATGCTCTTAGAATTGAACCAATAACACGCGTGACAATGAATTTTTAAAACTGAGGTCACCATAACACTTTGAGTCAATGTTCCTTTGTCATAAAATTTAACAAGACTGCAAATACAATAACAAGAAGTCATAAATAATGGCATTTCCAAGTTTGTACGATTTTAAAGAACAAATTCCTTTCATCATTTGACCTGAACTTTCTCCCAGTCTCTCCCTCTAATATTATTTTTTAGGGTTAATTCAAAGTTGTTTCAATCAAAATTACCTAAAATTAGATTTGAACCAATGACACTGGTGACAAGGAAGTCAAAGTCTGAAAACCACTATTTTAGATCCAATCATTGTTCTTTGACATAAATTGTTCTAAGATTATAAATTCAAAATAACGACTCTTATTGGAGGTATAATCAAGTTTCATATCATTTCAAAGAAAGAATTTCTTCTGCTGCTTGTTTAAGAACTACGCTGTTGAAAATGCAAGCTGAAATTTTTTAACCTTCCAATTCTGCTTGTTTAAGACAAAACTGCAATATAACAGATACCAAATCTTCCGTATTTTCATATGGTTTAAGAATTCTAAAGTATAAGCCGAGGAATGAAAGAAAAAAAAGAAAGAAAAAAAGAAAAAAAGAAAGATGCAGCAAGTAAAACTAGGGACGACCAAAAGTAAAAAATAAATTTATTGAAACCTCGGAAATATCAAGTTCTCTCTTCCAACATTTCCTAGTCTTTTTATGGTGAAATGAACAAGAGGGTAGATAGACAAAGACCAAAGGACCTTACATTGATGGCTATGGTGAAGATCTACAAATGAACTCATATATGCCCACATTTCTCGTTTACAAACCTTAATTGAAACATCGCCAAGGCAAGGGCTGAGAAAAGGAAACAAACAAACAAACCGAACTTTGTCTTAGACAGCAACCACTACGACTTCATCAAGAGCTAGAACACTGGGGAGCTGTTTCCCTTCCAACAACTCCAAACTGGCACCACCACCTGTTGATATGTGACTCATCACTTCAGCAACTCCTACTTTTTCTACAGCTGCAACAGAATCTCCACCTCCAATAATTGTTGTAACTCCCTTCCCACTAAGTTCAGCTAACTTTTTCGCAATTGCCTGCAGGCACAATTACCACTTCAATTTACCATCTATTAATTCAGAGACAAATTTAGATATTGTAAAGGTCAAATAAATCAGGTGACATTCCTATTTTAACCTTTTTATGACGGGTTTAGTCGTATCAATCAGTATGAGTCGGGGTTGGACTGGTATCAATCCCCCAATTACTGACCAAAGGGATAGCGCAAAGCAAAGAAATAGGCACTAAAAACAAGTACATGTTGGAGAATCATTAACCAACTCCTTATCGAATTCATTCTATGTGGCTAGAGCGATAGGGCTAAAAGAGGCTGTCTGTACAAAGGATGACGGCTCAAGACTCACATACACATAGAACGGTCAAATAAATTGGAAGTGTCCAAATCTGCCGCAAGAATCATCATGAAAAGAAAAAAGCAGTCAAAGAAATGGCGTTATTAGCCAACGTCCTGGTTGATCACCCCCTTTTTGTCGGTTTATGACACCCAGTCAGTGTACATTTGAGTATGTTTGTATGACGACCAAATTTCCAATGTCAAACCAAGTCTCAGTCTCTCCCGAAGTTCCTTATTGACGTATGCCTCCGGTAACAAAGGTAGCTTCTTTCAGTCCATACAAGCAATGGAGATTTACCATGCCCGTTCATAAAGCTTTATCCAATATGACTCATTTTCGGTACAAGATAACAAAAACGTGTGAAGAGTGAGTCTGTTACTTCCAGTCTAGAGTTTATTAGGTTAGGCTGGTACAGAGATAATTGGACAAAGATCTGGGTAGTGCATATAGATCAATTGCATTGATCTATAAGGGTATGTATGAAGTTGGCACTAAATCATCCCAAACTCAATCCAGTTGCGATAAGAAAAACCTCATCACATTTAACATGATATGCATTTGTAGAAAGCGGAAATGAAAATATGATGCCTGCGTATCCATGAACAAATTAAACAAATGCTATGGGCAATTTTTTTTGCGCACCTCTGTTCCAGCTGCAAACTTGTCAAACTCAAACACTCCCATTGGTCCATTCCAGATAACAGTTTTGGTAGTATCTAAAGCATCATTGAATGTCTTTATAGATTCAGGTCCAATATCCAAGCCCATCCAGCCGTCCAGAATGGCAGATGCTGGCACAATCTGTAATAACCAAAAAAAATATAACATTATCTTGCTAGCTTAGTAAAAGAAACTCATACAGGTTAAAAGCAAAATGATAGTCCACATTGGTTTCTATTGAACAAATTTAGTCTTCCATGCCAGAGCGTTTCTGGTACTCGAACATCAAGAGTAAAAGGGGTCAAATAATGAAGAATTTCATGGGAAGCCAAGTAACAAACCTTGCTGTTTGCATCAGGAGCAAACTTGTCAGCAATAATTACATCAGTAGGTAACAAAAGAGATACTCCTTTGGCCTTGGCCTTCTCAAGGAGTGTTGTTGCAAGATCAAGCTTGTCTTCCTCTACCAGGGACGATCCTACAGAAAGGCCTTGTGCCTTGTAAAATGTAAAGATCATTCCTCCACCAAGAAGCAGGATATCACACTTTTCGAGAAGCGACTCAATCACTCCAATCTTAGATGAGACCTTTGAACCACCCACAATAGCAGCAAATGGCCTCTTTGGGCTTGAAACTGCTCCAACAAGGTAGTCCAGTTCCTAATATAAGAGAAGACAATTTATTGTGAATAGACTGATAAATAAACATAATACAGAAATGATGGATACGTTCATCCATGAAAACTCTATACAATAAAAATATGATCCCTCCCACCACAATTACATGGCGGGTGCAGGCAAATGGTTTCTCACCGACCACTTTAACTCAAAATTTGCTCCATTGTTTCCATGGTGACAATTCAAGCTTAGCAATTTTTTTCTGGTCAGAAAATCATCATAAGAAGCAAGATTACAAAAACATGTCGGGGGGGGGAGGGGGAGATGGGGGAGGGGAATGATAATTTTAATTTTTCTCTGAAATTGTAGGTTCATGTGCTCAAACTTTTTGACCTATAAACTGGTGGGGCCCTTTTTCCTTGTAAGCAAAACTGTAATTTTGATTGAATTACAAATGAAAAAACAATTATATGAATGCTTATCAAAACTTTATCATTTAACTTAGGCTTCTGTAATCATGGTCACTGGTGCACACCAAGGACAAGGAGAAAAGTCAGTTATCCAACCTTCTGCAAAAGGAACCCAGTAACAGATGGCTTCAAAAATTTTGTAACACCCTCAGTTGAGGTGTGGGCTCCATGTGCAGTACCAAATGCATCATTCACATAAAGATCTGCCAACGAAGCAAGCTTCTTTGCAAACTCAGGTTCATTCTTTTCTTCCTCTTTGTAAAACCTCACATTCTCAAGAAGAAGAACACCACCATCAGGAAGTGCAGCCACAAGTTTTTCAACTTCTGGACCGATGCAGTCATCAGCCTTGACAACCTGTTTCACCCCATATTAAGTGTAAAGTGAGAAAACCCCACATTTAAGTTACTACATCTATCACTTTTGGTAAACACAAAATCAGCTAAATTTCTCTTTGTTTGTTCATTACTTATTTTTATTTACTTCTGATTCTGAGAAAATGTACCTGAATGCCAAGTAATTCAGATAATCTGGGCACAAGGGGTGCCAAGCTGAATTTTGGAGTAACACCTTTTGGTCGTCCCTAAAAATTCAATGAACAAATAGGGTTGCAAATGAACCGAGTTGTTCATGAACAGCTCGGGCTCGGCTCGTTAAGGGCTCGGCTCGGGCTCGTTCATTAAGCAAACGAGCCGAGCTTGAGCCCAATTTCTAGGCTCGTTTACTAAACGAGCCGAGCCTGAGCAACGTTGGGCTTGGCTCGCATAGGCTCGTGAACATGGGCTCGTTAAGGCTCGTTAGGGCTCGTGAACAAAGCTCGTATCAGGCTCGTTACATATATCAGGCCCATTCTATATATATCAGGCCCATTTGTTTTTATTGTACATTTAAAATATTTAGTCCATATTATTTTTAAGTTTGGACCAGCTCATATTTTTCATTAATATGGCCCAAGCATTATAACTCATTAGCCCAAAAAAAATCCACCATAGATCCATAGCCCAAATAAGATTTCGTCTCACCTATTAAATTAGAACCCATCTCATCCATTGATTTTGTAAGATATCAAAAAACCCTAAAACTACATCCCACCATTCAGATTTACCCCTTCTCCACAACATCGTCAGTCTCTCTCTCTCTCTATCACTCACTCACGAGTTACGAATCAACTCCACTGGCGACGACAACCCTTCCATCTACACAACTACCTCTCTGTCTCTCTCTAATCAACTCAATCGCCATAACTCTCTCTCTCAGATCTGAATGCATCGTCTGTCATCGTCATCGTCGGCCGCGGTCCTCTGTCTTCGCCATGGACGTCGTCCGTTTCCCGCCGTCGTCTGTGCCGCTATCCCTCCATCCTCGTCATCATCGTTGGCCATCCTTTGTCCTCGCCATCAATTAGGTACTGCATCAATTAATTTTTTGGCAAAACTTTATTTTCACTTTAATTCCATGGATTTGGACAACCTCAAAACATTCTTTAGGCAGTTGCAGACAATTTTGTTTAGCCTTTTCTTCTGCTTCCTCTAAATTTATGAAGACTAATGCTCAATGGCCACAGGTAGCTAAATTAATTTATCTCCAACTTATTTTCCTCTGTGATTTCTTTTTCTACTTAATATATCAATGTTTCAGTGGTTCTATAGATATTATTATCATGGGAATTTATAACTTTTTGATGTGTTGTATTTTCATAGAAAATGCATAATGCACTCATGCTCAATTTTGTCCTTTTTTCTTTTTTCGAAATTAACCCTTAATTTGTTCTTGAAACATAAAAGCTTGCACTACTGCACCTTTTTTTTTTTTTTTTTTTTTGCCCTTTTTCTTTTTGCTTATGTGATAATTGATAAAGCAATGGAAAAAGGTATTGTGGCCTGTAGAATACTAATTAATTTTGAATTTTATATATATATTTTTTTTTTGTTAAACGAGCCGAGCCCGAGCTTTTAAAATCAAGACGAGCCCGAGCCCGAGCCCGAGCCCGAGCCCGAGCTCAAATTTTTGAGCTCGTCACGAGCCGAGCCCGAACCCGAGTTGATCCCATAAACAAACGAGCCGAGCCCGAACAGCCTAAAGCTCGGCTCGGCTCGGCTCGGCTCTTTTGCAGCCCTATGAACAAAATAATTCATCTTGAACTGTCAAAATCTATATGCAATAAGGACTTTTTATATAGCAGCAAAAAAGAAAGCTACATATAACCAAGTTCATGCAGTTGGATACGCCATGTAATAGTATAACCACAAAGGTAGTACCGTGCATAACATGCTTATATTTGCAGAAGATAAGATAGACCAATAACCTAAATACAGCCTAATTTCCCAAATATTGGTATTTGAAAAAATGTGAAAGGGAAAAACAAACAAACAAGAACAAAAAGGCACTTTTCCCATCCATAAAAATCACATAAACCCAAATTTCAATCATTGGAAAAGGCAATAATAGTGTTATGGTAGGAGTTTTTCGGAACCCTTTAATTAGTTGCATTAGTAAAAGTATAAAGAAAGAGAGTAGAATATGCAAAAATTTGCAACGATGAGTGAAACTTACGAGTTTCTGTGACTCCATTACATCAGTTAGAAACCAATTTTTCAATCATGATAAATACTACTGTATCAGTACTCAAAGAACACAAACTCACAATTGATCTTGTTTCTTAAATAGACTACATTCACATAACATGGCATAAAATACGAAAATGATCAAACTTGAAGAAATAGAAGCATGGTAATTATTCATAAAAAGATCAACATAAGAATTCACAAATGAAACCCTTTGATTCCTCAAGATGACACCCACTTACCAAGTGACTGGAGAGAATGACTTTAGCCCCATTTGAGATCAAGTGCTTGATGGTGGGCACAGCAGCTCGAATTCTGGTATCGTCAGTGAATTCTTGCCCTTCAATTCCGCCGCCGTGAGGTCTCACACGCTCTTCTTGGCCATCGACTCCACCCCTCTGGAGGCTTTTCCGCTCGCTTTGAGGGACCTGAGTCTGGCAGCTACGTGGAGGCTGAGAAGAGGGTCGACGGCGGCGCCGGCGAAGCCCAGACGGCGTAGAGGGTTGCGAAGAAAGCGGGTGGTGGGGACATTGAGAGTTGAACGGTTTTGGGTGGTGGAAGAAGTGGAGGGGATGATTTTGGGAGAGAGTGAAGTAGCTGATGTCGCATTAGCCATTGCTAAATTTTTTTCTAATGGCTATACAGAGAGAATTTTAGAGAGAGAAAGGGAGAGTGTGAGAAGTAACAGAGAAGGTGAGTGAGGGGCGGAGAAGTATATGTGGACGTGAAGAGCGAGACGGGATGGATCATGGAGTGATTGGATATCTCTCTTATAGTGGAGGAGAGGTTGAAGATGTTTGATGATATTCTGGTTTTTTTCTTTTTCTTTTAATTTTAATTTTCTGGTTTTCGGTTTTCTTTTGTCATTTTATTTCTTTCTGAATTTTATACGGGGCCAAAAATTATTTATTGAAAGAGAAATTGGACAGAGGCCACACGAAAATGTTCCTAGGATTAAATCTTTTATTAGAAGAAGCCAATAGCGATGAGAAATACAATTAACTAAGTAGGAACTCAATTCAAAAGAAAACTTTTCTTTTTTATTTAAAATCAAAAATTTGTTGTACATATTATTATAATATTAGGAATTTAGGACTCCCAAGAGTTCAAAACAAAAAAGAAAAAGAAAAGAAATACTATCCGGCTACGTTTAGAATAGTGAGTTGATTCTTAATTGTCAGAATTTATGATTTTAAGCTGATTTATTTATTTTAAGTATGCTTAAAACTTTCAATCCATTTGACTACACTCTTCAAGTTTTAAAATTTTCATTTATAAAGAGAGGTACTATTTGTTTATTATTTAAATTAATATTATAAAAAAGACGAATAATTAATTGATGTCATGAAACATACCAAAATTATACTACCTAGATAAATAAATAACTTGTAATATATATATATATATATATATATATATATATATATATATATATAATAACGAAGTTCTTAATAAATAAATGGAATAATTATATCTACCTGGATTGTCTAAATAATTTGTATTTTTCATCTAATTTCAAATATAACATTAATTGATTTAGGTATGAGTAAATATAGCACTTTTGTTTACTTAAAACCTGAAAATATCTTTTAAAAGTTTGAACTGGTTATTTTGTCTATAACAAATAAAAGTACAAAGAATATAATTGTCATATAATACAATTGAGGCAAATTGGTGTTATATTTTAAACTATATGAGAGGTAAATATAATTATTCCTAAATAAATTGTTAGCGTGAATTTAATGTCATGGGCTACATTCTGGACATCTGGGCTTAACTGCTGGGCTGATAATGGTTTGGCCCATAGGCAGCCCGAATTCATCACAAAACATTTCCCATTTAATGCTTCTTTTCTACTCCGCTCTCTCCAATGGCGACGGCACTCTGTTTTTCGCCTTCGCACACCACAATTTTCCCTCAAATCCAATAGAAGTGGTCGCCAGTCTAACTTTGCTCCCTTACGGACACCACCATTTCCAAAACACCCCTTGGAGACACCAATCCTTTTAGCCTGAAAGTACAACTACACATAACAACCAGAGCTCTGAGAGAGTGGCAAGATTACGAGGACGCGGTGAAGGACAAGGACCTCGCTCGAGCTCTTCGGTTCCTGCAAGATGTCGAACCAGAGGATTCTTCAATTGGGTCATCTGGGTCTCTGGGTGGTGGTGGTGATGGTGGTGGTGAATTGGAATTGTTTAGGTTGAAGAGGGATTGGGAGGTTTTAGATACTTGCTTGAATGCTGATGATATGAGGCTTGTTGGGAGTGCCTATACGTTTCTCAAAGACAGAGGGTTTTTGCCCAATTTTGGGAAATGCTGGAGTATTGGTAATCTCTTGTCATTTTATTGGGGTGAAATTTTATTTAATTTGCTGCAAATTTTGTCCCTTTTTTGTTCAGTCTTCGCAAGTTTAGACGCCCATATGATGCAATTGTCCATTATATGTTTGCTTTTTTTTTTTTTTTTTTTTTTCCCATTTCTAATCAATTGTGAATACTTATTAGGAGAGTAGTGCAATAAATTTGTAGTTGAGAACTTCTTTATTTTGTTCCTTTTTGGCAACTTTTTTAGTACCAATTGAAACAATTGTTTCATCAAGTGAGCAGGGCACCCCACCAATACACACATGTATGAAATATTATTTTATATATGGGATTTAGTTCAGGATGATTTGTTAGCCATTCCTAAGTAGCTGATTTTATTATTTTTATTATTTTTTTTTTTTTTTTTTTTTTTTTTTTTTGAGATGGGCAGGATATCAAAAATATTATGATTGTAATTTATTTTGTATTATCATTGTAGTGGTGTGGTCATACTTGTGTATAACAGGAGCAAGAGCAACAGAGCTGCAATTTTAAAATTCCTTTAGGCGGAGGGCTTCATCAAAGTGCCTCTAAGGAAAATATATGCATATGTTTATTCTGGAAAAAATATATGTTTGTGTGTGTGTGCATATATTTTTTTGGAGTTCACTTTAGTTAGGGAAGAAATATATTTCTTGGTGTTTGTGTGAGAGATTTTAATTATGTTAATATTGTTACTTATAGACTTATAGTTAATACTACATGTACAATTTTTTTTTGGTTAGTCTAAATTAAATTTGAAGTAAGAATTTACAACAGCATGATGCTGTCTCTGCAGCTTGCTACTCTGTAAGTTCTAAAATGAGGTAACACTAACTAAAGGATGACTAGGAACACAACTGAGCAAGAACACTTTGTGATCTAACAATTATCAATCCATGGGTTTCCTGTGGATATAAGTTGAAAGCACCAATCCGTGGAGCAGCCCCTTGTTACAAGAATTATGTCATAGGTCATAAATTTATTGTTAATATCATCATAATTAATTGTTACTGTCACAGTTGTCAAAAAGTATTGTTGTTACTTTCATTGAATTTCCTAGTGCTTTCCCTATCAGACAGTGACTCACCACTTCTGGTTTCTATATATGATTTTTAAAAGCTTGCTTTTCATAAATGCGTATTTATGTTATGCTCATATTAATGTAATTAAATTGTATTTGTAATTTTTTGTTACTGTCAGTGAGTTTGCATGTCATTTTGCCATTATGGCATTCTATAATTATCTCACATTATCTTTCCATGAATTTTCTACTTTTGCAGTTCTTGAGGGACCAAGAGATGTTACACCGTCTGTTTTGAAGTCTTCAACTGGTTTGGAAGGTGTGGTATCTTTGGCAAAGTTATTCCAATGCTCTAAAGTAATGGAACTTACCCTTTGTTTGAGAGCATTAGTTGTCACATGTTATAATCTTTCCTCTTGAATTGAAGTAATTTCTAATACTGTTTAATTCTATTATGTTTCAAGTTATTGTCACTTCTATTTAAAACTATATTTTGATGGAATGTATCATTTGGATTTTCTTTTTCCTAGTCCAGTGTCTAAACTTTCGCCAAAGAAATGGGGTCTTTCTGGAAGCTCCAGTGTTCTTTTAATTGCTCTACTTGGCGGGGTATCATTTCTGCTAAATCAAGGAATAGATATCGGACCTAACCTTGCAGCCATGTTAGGATTAGGCATGATGGACTCTATCTTCCTTGGCGGTACTTGTTTAGCTCAAATCTCAAGTTATTGGCCTCCATATAGACGTCGAATCCTAGTTCATGAAGCAGGGCATCTCCTTGCAGGTAAGTCCAGTTTCTCTCAGATGCAATTTTTATAGTTGGAGGACTTATGATTAGATTATGATACTTTGTTTGTTTAAAACCTTAAGTCTTTATTATATATGTGTGAAATAGTGTCAAAGCTACAGACTACACAGCTATTTTTAGTTTTCTACATTTTGAGCATTGATGAAAAACTTTGATAACTCTTACTCTGACCTTTGCTAATAATTGATTTTCTTATGTGAGTTTGCAGCATACCTGATGGGCTGTCCAATTCGTGGGGTTATTTTAGACCTGATCGTTGCGATGCAAATGGGCATTCAAGGGCAGGTATTCTTGATCATTTTTGGGTCTATTGAACAACAACAATATTATCCCCAACAAAACATAAAAAGAAACGACTAAAAACTAAAATTTATTAGAAACCCTAAAATCAGCAAAACTCACAAATCATCCATGAATAAATAACATATTTACTGCTTGAAAAAGAAAAAAATCAACGAAACCAATCATAATCGTAATCAAAATCAAAATCAAAATAATCAAAGCGCAAAAGTGCAACAAAAGATTGCGCTTTAATCGGTCAATGTATTTACAAGTTTACACATATAGAGAGAGAAGGAGAAGGACCTGAATCTTGGCCTTGACATTATCGATTGTATCGCTGCTCTCAACTTCGAGAGTGATGGTCTTTCAATTAGGGTGTGTTTGGATAGTATTAGTTATGAGAGAAAAGAAAAGAAAAGAAAGGATAGTATTAGTGAGAAAAGAAAAGAAAAGAAAGGATAGTAATAATTTCTATTTGTGTTTGGATAGATAGGGGAGAAAAAAAAAGAAAGGATAGTTATTCTTGTTTGGATAAGATAGAAGAGAGAAAAGAAAAGAAAGGATAATAGACAAATTACTTTTTTACCCTTTTATAACCATGGGACTTGAATGGAATAATAAATCTGTGTATTGATTGTGGAGGCTAATTTTGGTATTATCAAAATACCACTAAAATCACTATCCTTTCTCTCCCTATCTCTCCATATCTTCTCAAAATTGAGGAGAAAGCAAATAAGAGATAAGGAGGGATAGTTATCCCTCCCTATCTCTCCTTATCCCTCCCTATCCCTCCACTTAACTTACCCAAACACAAACTTACACTATCCTCTCTTTTCTTCTCTCCCTATCCCTCCAAATCAACCCTACCAAACACACCCTAAGTATCCGTATATCCTAGGTATCAAACCGTAGAAGTATCAGTGCCTACTAGCTGCCATAACTACTTGTGGTTGTGTTGGGAGCATGGAGCTTTGTTGGTTTTGGTCTTTATCAACCAGATTTCTTCTTTGAACCGTTGGGTGTGTATAAGATAGTAACTGGGAGTAAGTTTCAGACGGTGAGTGACGAGGTCTTTTGCTTTACTTTATTGATTCTTTGTGATTGTTGTAGATTGTAATCATTTATTAATTTGGAAATTTAACCAGTCATAAAAATTGAGCAATAATACTTGTTCATTCCTCTGGGTTTATTGGATCATTAAATTATTACACTACTAACTAACCAGCTTTGTATTATGCAACACAAAAGGGGAGGTGTCTGAGTTTAAATCACACAATCTTTTTCAATGGATATCATTCCTCTCACTCAAATTCTCATTATCTATTACTTAATTTTGCCGCTTTTACACTCCCCTCTCCCAATAAAAAAAAAAAAAAAAACCTTTTTTGAAAATGTTATTAATGTCCCTTAAATATTAATTAATTTATAAATATTGTCCCTGAATTCCATTAAAAAATTTAATGGCCTCCCAATTTTTTCAAAACGCTTTTATACTGATGCAAAATAGAAAGTTTGAAAATAGAAAGTTTGAAAATAACTTTGAACTTGGACCATTTTAACTATACTTCTAAAAGGTCGAATATTGAGAAACAAAAATTTAAGTTTATTATTATTGTAGTCATTTTCACAACACATTGTTATTTGAATTACATACACATTTATAATATCTATAATATTAATTCAAGAGAAAAAAAGGATAAAAATCACTAATGTTCCCTAATGCATTAAGCATTTTTTGTCAATTTTTTTTACAAAATGGTATTTACAAGAAAAATATCTAGAATTATAATTATTTATTGGCATCTTGTTTAATTTAAAATTATTTTGTTTAGTTAAAATTCATTATTTTTTTTAATCTTTCATTTAGCTAGGCATATATTTCCCAAGTGGAATCAAAGTATTCAAAAAATTTCTTTCAAAAATTAGATTTTTGAAAAACTAAAACAATTGATGAAAGAAAATTAATTCTCTAATAGTAATAATTGTAACTCACCGTTTTTTTCTCTATATTCTTCTTTCTAATATAGGTTTTTTTATCTTCTATTAAGTTATATTTTTCTCATTTTTGAATTTTCTGAAAATATATATACTATAAATAACATCTAAACAAAATTATATTATAATTAATTTATAAAATTTTTTAACCTTAGTTACATAGTACAAATCCGCTCCCCCAACCTAAATTTTCTTGCTCCGCCCCTGGTTTGAGCCTCACATGGAATGGTGATGTGTGATTGCTGAGAACTTGCATTTAAAGAATAGATGGGAAGGAGATTTAGCTTACTTAGACACAAAGGCAATGCCCGTCCATTGTGTTTAGTTTGCTCTATGCTTTGGGCATTATTGGGAGAGATTAGTAGATGCTTCTCGATTATTTAAAATTTGGTGGATCAATACAATGAAAATTAATGTTGAATTTTTTTCATAATATATTAATGCACACTCGTAAGATCATTTTTAATCCACCAAGTATTCATAGTCATGACCATTTAATAATTTCTTCGATGAATTTAAAGCTAGGCTGTAGGCATGGAATCAGGTTCAATGGTTGCAGAATCTAAAGTCTATGACTTTGGTATGCTTGTGGGTTGGGCTTATGCCATGGTTTTGTAATTTGCACTGGGCCTTGCCTTGCCTTTAGCGTTGTTACCATTGGACTTGTACAGTCTTCTTTATATTTATATACTCCCAACCAACTTCACCTTTAAATCCTCCAAAGCCTCCTATGTTCTCGACTCATCCGGTGTGTGGCTATGGAGCTGTGCTACATTACCCCCAGTTTGGCGTCATGGGGTGGGGTCCCTAAGGAGCCTTGTTTCAGGGAGTTCTGGGTCATCAAAAAAAAAAAAAAAAAAAAAAAAAAAAAAAACTTCACTTTTAAAAAAAAAAACTTCACCTTTAAAAAAAATTTAAAAAAATAAAAGGTCCAAAAAATCCCTTGATCAATTCATGGTTTTTCTCCATTCCACTTGAACAGTCTTGAGTATCTTAATTGGTTATGAGTAACCCAACATGATCTCACATTACATTTTTGTAAACAAATCAATGGAGTTGAATAAATATCTGGAAATTCTAACCAGACCAAATCCATGCACGAATGATTAAGTGAAACTCAGTAGAGACAAATATATATATATATGGAGGTTGCAAACGATTCTTATTAAACCAGAGAAATGTGGAGTACTTAATTAAAAGCTACATTACATGAGGACCCTTATTCGGTTCATCATATGAATGAATATCAAACCATTCATATAATGATAAAATATACCAACTGATGAGACGAACACAAACCAAACTCCAAAAACAGAAGCAACAAATTCATGCTCACAGGGGTATGGGATCAATGAACATAGAGACAATGTGATCTTTCAACACTCTTTCTGGATGAGTGTATGCGTCTTCGCACTTGTAGACGACATCTGTCACCCGCGTAAGATTGAGAACTTGCATGCGAAGATGCATCGAGATGGAGTTTGGCTTGATGAGGCATTCCTCATTGATATCTTTCCAAGCATACTCAATCTTTCTATTGAACTCATCAATTACCTCATCTTTCGACAGTCCATGCTGCTTCGTGTAGCATTCAATCCCCGTAGCCGTGTGTCCCCTCTCTTGTTCTTTCTTCAAATGTCAAAAACTCATCAATATGTATTAGAGGATCAATGTTTACATTTAATGGGGTCTAAACAATGGGTCATTAGTCGAATGATATAATCTCCCTACTCTCAAAGAGGAGGTGAAAAAAAAAAGACTCGGTTATTATATATACCTCGGTTGACACTATGTCGTTCATGAGCCGTCATATTGTACTTGAAGCAACAAGAATTTTAGGTTTAGTTTGTACCCAATCAAATGCCTCAATCGTAGCAATTTCTCCCATGCCCATGAAAGATGTTGTAATTAGGTAGTAAGTGGCAGTGATTAAGCCATTGTCCATATATTCATCAAATGATGACACATATCTTTTATTAAACCACTTTGCCTCAATATAGTAACTCCTTGCTAGTTCTTTAACCTGTTCACCAGTTAAAACAAAATAAACATGAATTAATACTAGAATTTATGAAATATAACCAATTTGTTTGATTCAACTTTTGAAAATGATCTACTTAATTCGGATATGTCCCAGCGGTTTACTCGTTGAACTTTGGGGTTTAACAAGCCCAAGGGGGTTCGAGTCCGTTGGGTGTTCTTTTTAGCTAGCCTCCGCTGCCCCTACAATGATTTATCCGACCTAAATAGGGAGGCGCCCTTCCGGGTCCTCGGAAATTAGTCGGGTTGTTGAAGAGTCCTAAAGGTTTGTGCCATCTTGGACACCCCGGGTTAATTAAAAAAAAAAACTTTTTGAAAATGATTTTTCTGTTTTTGGATAACTAAAAAATTGAAAAAATGTATATGAACTTGTTTGGTTGCAGTTTTTAAAATTTTATTTAAGAAAAGTCTCTATTTTGGGAACTGTTTTTAATTTTATAGTTTTCCAAAGCAGTTTTGTTGAGAACTATTTTAAAAAAACTGAATCAAAATAGGCCTACTCCTTTCTAAAAAACAGGGAAATTGAAGAAAGAAAAGAAAACTAAAATCAACAAAAAAGAAAAAGAAAAGAGATTATATATATATATATGGCAGGAAAAGCTTAGGTGGGCCATACTGTATCTTTTGAATAATCAATACTATAGGATCTTCCTTGCTTTATCATTTCTTTATTTAATTCTTCATATAGACCTAGGAGCGTCGTGTAGAATATCTTGTAATCTGATAGCTGATTGAAGTTGACATCCCACCTAGAAAATATCAAATTATTTAATACCATTATATATATATATATATAGATATATATATAGTTGAACAATAAAAATGAGCAGATTGACATTCGTCATTTTTTTTTCTTGTTATTCTCGTAGAGAAGGCAAAGTAAGAAAAACTTTCATGTATGATTCTAATATGTAAGATCTATGAATTAGGCGGTGTAGTAAAGCATCAATTCCGATTCATTCACAATGAAATGAAATTGTTCATAGAACAAAAACTTTAATTTTATTTATTTATTTATTTATTTATTTTTCTCTGTATCCAGATGTGGATTTTCATCCAAAAATGGACCACATACTTTACATTGTTCCTGTTGCAAATTGTATCTAAAATAACTGGAAAAGTAGAAACATGATCAGATATAATTCGATCATTATGAAAAATAGAATCTCGAGGCAACAAAGACTACGAAAGTTATTTACCCAAAAAAAAAAAAAAAAACCTACAAAAATTGACTGAAGAAAAAATTTCATTTAGAGCTCCAAAAATTGTTGGTAGTAGCTAGTTTTTGATGGGCTTTATGAATTAAGACTTCAAGTTAGTTTCTTGCCAAATATAAAATTATCTTCAATAAGAAACTCTAAAAAACTAAAAAGCAACAATTACATAATAAATTATACCTTTGTATTGCATCTGTAAAAGGTTTGAGTTCTTCAAGTGTACCATATGCATCATATGTATCATCCATAACTGAGACCATAATCAATGTTTTTGTAAATATGATCCACCCAAGGGAGTAACGGGGTTCAAAATAAGTTGCCATTCCCCAAAAATAGCACTCAACGACCCTGTCTCTTGCATAAGAAATTTTTGATGCAAAATCCAAATCTTTCCACCACCTATTTACAAAACAAGGGAACAATTAGATTTAGGACAAATATTATCTCTCTCACCGTATGGTGTGTCTTGTTATTGTTTGAGAACCTCTGAGAAGATTTAGAAGATTAGAGAAAGATTACAAAACAACAAACCACCTAATGTGTTATATAAGACCAATGGTATAACTTCTCTTCCCCATATTAAGAGGGTTGAGGGTTCAAGTCCTAAATTAGTTTATTAAAAATTGTAACTTTGTAGTATTTTGGTACTTTCTCGCCTTTCAAAGTAAAAAATAGAAGGGTTTTCTTGTTTTTTTTTAAGTTTCTATAAGGACAAGTAAGTGTGTTTCTAGCCAAACAAAAAATTACTAGATACGTTAATGTATTTAGACATGAAATATTTATAACCTATTTTAGAAAATTCTAAATTGTATTCCAGCATTCATATATATATCTATATATATCTACACATTACCTTGAGATGTGGCATAATTCTTGTTTGTGCATGGACTGTAACATATTGAAGTCCAACTTTGCAAGCTTCAGCAGCAATTCGTTCTTAGAAACGTCTTCCTGGTAGATAGAGATATAATGCCTTGCCTCTACTCTTGGGACACCCAGGTGGAGTGGTTGCTTTAGGGCATGCATCACTTGCTTGGCAAGAAAAGGACTTAATTCGGTTTGCATGGACTGAAGGTTAGTGGTTGTGAAAGCAAGAGCCTCATCAAGAATATCTTCTCCATGTATCCTCAAATGTGCAGCTTCATACAAGCTTAGCATACCCATTGCATCCTTGGTAAGTTTTTCATTGAATTTCCCATTGCAGTCCTTGAATTTGTTGAAGACATCTGATTCATAAGCCATCATACCATATCAGTCATCTTTATGGAGAGGAAGTGATTTTTCATGCTTTGATATGTGTAGATATATATATACACGTACATAGTGCCAGATTGACCGCACAAAACAGTATTTGTCTCCTTAATTACAAATAAGAAAGAACGGGCAGATATTGTTTGTTTTTTAGGTGGTCTAATATATATATATATATATATTAGATAACGGGAACTTACCACATGACATTTTATAACCATGCTGTCTGAACACTCGAAAATGAACAGCAGCTGTGTTCAGATCATTGTAGTCTTCATAATCTTCAAAGTGGGCATGGGAATGGAAGATTTGTTCCAACTGCTCATTAATCTCCTTCTCAAAGTGATAGGAGACACCGAGGCGTTCGAGTGTGTTAATCAATTTCATTTTCTCAGATGCTTTACTTTGTGCATCTACCAGCATACTTGTCACTTTTTCTTTCAGAATTTCAATCTCCTTAGCGTACATTTCCATCACCTGCATGCATAGCCAAATTACACCAACTTATGTAGAGGCCTTGATTATATGTCAATTATATATAACTTCTCTAGTTGCTTGTATATATATAATTTCAGCTTTGTCAATGCTCCAGTTACTAGTACGTCCTAGTTACCTATGATATATCTTCAATAAATTAAAGACAAACTACAAATGAAAAAATAAATTAAGAAAACTACTGAAAACAAAATTGAGGAATTAAGAAGACAGTGTAGAAAACTAAATAAAGCAGTGATAATATTGGAATGCCTTTCCGGCATTACACTATTTTTTCAAAACTTCGGATTACTCTCTAGCTCTCTCTCTCTCTCACACACACATTCACATTAAGTACGTGAATGTATATTGTACAGAAATGTTACCTGGTTATCTAAAGAAACTGAGCAGAAACGTTCACCCCATAAACTAGGGCTAAAGTTTCCTAATGGACGAAAAACCTCTGGCTGACAGTTAACTGGAATGCTGGCATTAGAAAAGGCCATTATGAGATAACAGATATGATCAAGTTTTATCTTATACCAAACACAGAATTTAAGGTCTATTTATAGGGGAAGTATGCTATTTTAAAATAATTATTATATACTCCTCAACCCTACAGAAAGTTTACGAGTTACTTGTTAAATGTGATACCACGGTCAATAATGAACCTAAGAGTATTTTTATACTTCAAGGATTATTAGTGTGACACTTTGCTTCACACTCTCTTGCCTTTAGTGATTTGGTGAATTAATCTGGATATTTTTTGTAATTATTTATTTATTTATTTTTAAGCATCACAGTTATTGTGATTAGAACATGTCATAATTGTTTTCTTTTTTTTTTTACAAATAAATCTAACTAGTAAATTTAAATATTATTTTCTTAATTGATCCGAATTTAACAATTATTTGGTGGGATACTTTTGGCTGTGTTTAGAAAAATAGAACCATCATGACTCATCTCTATCATCATTATTAACTTCTAAAAAAACGTGCGTTTTGTAGGAACCTTGCCGTGCTTAACAAACTAACACACTTTTATTGTTAATTATTGTCAAGCAGGCCCAGATGCTTTTAACTACCTAATTTACCTTACACTTACAAATTTACAAAAATACCTCCAATCCACTCAAATGACAAAAGAACAATGTGATGATCAAAATACCCTCAATGTAAATTTGCGAAAATAATCCCATAGCTAAAAAAGAAAAAGAAAAAAGTAAACCATATCCCTTCGTTATCATTGCATTTGTTTGCCCCAATCGGTCTTTTTAAATAGGAAAATTTTAAATAAACTCTACTTAATTATGTATATTTTAAAATATGTCTAACTTTTTCAAATTATTAAGTTTGAGTATCAATTTTATCAAATTAATTACAAAAATGTACAAAAATACTATTTAGACTCTTTAATGGTCCATAATATTCTTATCTCTTCCAAAAAAATTCCAACCCTCTAAACTCCATTGTTTCTGACTTAAGATGAATCAAAAATATGTCAGCTCCGATACACTAAAAAGTGATTCCGGCCCTGAACTTTGTATGGACATTATCAATTAGAATGTGCTGAATATTGAGGAGGTGAAGAAGTTTTTTGAATATTTGATTCAAGGCTAATTCTAGCACATGGTTGCTGACATGTAGTCGGTGGACACTAGATCTTCTTTTGAATTCATTACTTATTTCCTTTCAGGCTGTGAGAAGTCACTTGCTTCAAAGGTAGATAATTTGGACACTGAAACAAGGTGAGGGAAAACTCTTTGTAGATATGAGTTATTGCAACTAGGGTTGAGTAATGGCGGGAAATGCAAGATTCGAGTTAACTTCGTGTTGGGAAACGTGCTAGTTTTAAAAACTTTTCGAGGGATTTTGATTCATAAATCTTGATTCATCACATAGAGACAAGTTTTATACAAAAATAAAAATATGATGTATCATTCAATTAATTGATTGAATACTTACATCAAAGTTCTGAGTAAACCTTTAAATATTTCCTCTAAAGTTAATGTTCTCACTTATTGTAGATCCCTTAGCAAGAAACCTTCTCCTTGGATCTCCATCTTCTTGGTAATTGTTTTGCCTTTAGAAATCACTCATAAGCCTCCATGAATGACCTTGGAAAATTAGGCTTGTGGGAGCCTCCATTAGATGAGAACATAAACCCTAATTTTCTAAAGAGAGAAAATAAATTCATTTTTCCTTCTTCTAAAAATCATCCACAAAATATATATAGACTATGTATATTTATAGGTAACATAAAGGTAAAGAAAATGAAACAACGAATCCTTCTCAATCTCTAATTTACATGTCTCAAATCTAATATAATTCTAATATCAAGTTGGGCTATGAGTGAGAATTCATTGGCCCTATTATTTTATTGGTTACAATGAATTAATAATTGGCCCCGTCCATGGACCCAATTCAATTAATTCATAAATTAATTTCTACTCCACTAAAAGAAATTAATTGAACTTCAATTAAATAATAAATAACCTTTAAGTCAATATTGCACTTTGACCTCTCTATGCATAATTAGTTATCGGATAAATAAAACCATCAATCCAACTACTTAATTAATATATTTATTTTGGTACCTTTGATTATTTCTGGCTCGACCACAATAAAACATTTGTTTGACAAAAATAATAATTTAAATAAATAAATATATAATAAATCATTTTGTCTAAAAACACACGAAGGCATTTGAATTTACTTTGTGATCAACCATAATCAATACAAAATAAATACAAGTAACAATGATGCAAATATTGAAAATATAACCCTCTAACTATTAATTACATAACTACCCAAAGTGTCGTTCTAAGGATTCCGAAAAATTCGCCGAACAAATCAAAGTAATTATTAATTAATAAAAGAGTCTATAATTTTCTCATGCTTAAGAGTCAAATGCCATGACTGTGATAGGGAGCAATTGCATACAACGGCTCTCGCAATATATCTCAACCTAACGCGAATCCAGTTCAAATCTTAATTAATTATGAGTCCATCCATAATTACCGACTATGAACCATTTATGATTACTATTTATATATCATGCATTGATTGCCATCACATACATATATATAAATATTTCTTGTAATCAAATGGACACTATCAATTCTATAATGAATCGAAATATAATACATTGAATTCACCAATTGTATAAAACATAAATATTTCAGAAACGTCAGAAGCATATGTCACTTTAATACAAACAAGAATTTGCTATGCCAGGGCATATAAATCCCAATAGCTCCCACTTGCCCTCATAGCCAATTCAAATTGCACCTAACTCCAATGTTATCCAGATGATGATCAAAATTATTGATCAATGACACCTTTGATAATGGATCAATAAAGTTGTGTTCCAATGCAATGTTCTAGTTACAAGTATATTTTCTTACCGGACAATATCATGTAGAACATGATACTTCCTCTCAGTGTATCTTGTTCCTCTATAGAACCTTGAGTCATTGGTTTGGACTACTTCTACACTATTGTCGCAATATAGCTCGATAGGCAGGCTAGTATGCTCCACAACCTCTAAATTAGTGAGATCAAACCAATAGGCTTCCTTTGCCGCCTTTAAGGCTGCAATATATTCCACCTGCAGGTTTAAGTCAGCAGTTGAAATCTGCTTAACAATCTACCAACTGATTTCCCTTTCATTAAGTGAACATACACTAAGTCATGAACCTCATAGTATCTACTTCTGATTGAAAATCAGAATTAGCATACCTGACTAGGACCATATCATCACATCCATAAATGAGTATGATATCATTGGTTCTCCTTGGGTACTTAATGATATTTTTCACAACAGACCAGTTATCAAGTCCAAAATTGGACTGATATCTACTGACTATCCTTACTATGTAGCGAATGTCCTGTTTGGTATAGATCATGGCATATATGAGACTCCCATATGCCAAAGCATATAGTTCTAGTCTCATTTGCTCAATCTCCTCTGCTAGTCTTAGAAAACTACTTACTAGAGAGAACAATCCATATAAATAAAACAAGAACTCATTCTTTGAGTTATACATACCAAACCTGGTCAAAACTTTATCAATGTAGGATTATTAAGATAAGCCTATTTTCCTTTTAACCCGATCTTGCAAAAGCTTGATCCTAGGAATATAGCTTACATCTTGAAAAATCCTTCATTTAAAAGTAATTGAACAACTACCTCTTTATTGATGACAAAACTTCCACATCATTCTAAATGAGTAGGATGTCATATATAAATATAGAATCAGAAAAATAATGACATTTCCCTGTACACTCATGATTTATTCACTAAAAAATCTTCTGGTATCTTTTTGTAGATTAACTTGCCTTCCATAGGAATCACCCTACTAGAAAGTTCTACAAGATCCCAGAATTTATTAGAATACATAGATTCCAACTCTGATTTCATAGTAACTCGCCAAAACAATCTGTATCCATATCGGTTCACGCTTCCGTGTAGCTTACTGGGTCCAACTCATGTTTAACAGGGATATCCATAATGGTCTCACCTAAAAACATGATTCTGTCGGATTGGATGATAATCCTCCCACTACATTAATGTACCGATGCAGGAATCTGTGTACTAGATGATGCTGACGCATCAATAGAGAATTCATTTATTATTCTCAATCTCTATAATAAGTGTGTTCAAATGTGGTACATCTGATACTCATACCATATTCTCTAACATTATGCTACTAGGTATGTAATTCATAATATGATCCTCCTACAGATAAACAGTGAGTGTAAACAATCAACTTTTATCATTGAGATCATAAAATAATCCATCCTAGTGACTTTTAGAGTAGCTATTAAATCTATCATGCGTATGATTTGTTTCCAACTTACTTGTCCATATCAAGCGCACATGTGCAAAACTACCCCATATGTGCATGTGATTCAAACTAAGATTTAGTCAAAAACACAGCTCAACGGTATCCTTAAGACAGACTAAGATGAAATGCAGTTCATAATGCGCATCGATGTCACTAACGCTAAACTCTTAAATGAAAGAGATAATGTGGCATAACTGATCATAGATCTAACCATGTTAAGTGGAATTCTGTTATTCCTATTTGACACCTAAATGCATTTAGCGTCAATTGCGGGAAACTGGTACACAACACCCTCATTGACCATATAGTCTTTGCAGTATCCCAAGAAATACTCATATCCTCGATCAGATCGAAATGTCTTGATAAGTTTACCTAATCTGTGCTCCACATCAGTCCTGACCCTCTTAGAATATACCAAGAGTATAAGACTTGTGTCGCAACAGGTAAATTTATCCAAAACGTGAGTAATCTTGATTGGATGTTCATAAGACCACACGTGTCCGTATGTACCGACTCCAATTGTTCTTTATGTCTATTTCATTTAGCTGATTAAGCCCTTAGAGTTATCTATCCTTCAAAACATGATTCACAAGTTTGGTTTAGGCTCCTCTGCCTCACTAGGTAATAAACCTTCTTTGACCAATCTTTGAATCTCATTTTGATTAATTACAACCCAAAAATAGACACCAAAAAATACAATGAGTCAGGAATAACAAATTTTCTCTTAACATTCAATCTAGAGATGCAACATTAATTTCTACATCCTGCAAATTTTAAGAGTTTGTGATTATAGTATATTAACCATCTTTCAATGCACAAGAAGTAATCGCATATCTATTCAATTCTATAAAACCAGTTTTACAAAATAACGATCCAGTTTTTATAAACCACAAGTGAAACAAAAATTAGATAGTGTCTAACCTCTGTGCATAAAGATAATTCTCTAATACTAATATCCTCATACTCTCTAATTTCAGATGTAATACTCCCACTGACTTAGCTACAACCTTGACATCAAGTCAAGTACAAATATATTCCATATCATCGAGACTTCTGGATTCCTGAAATCCTTACAATGAATTGCAAACATGTTTAGTGGCTCCAGAATCTATTCATCAGGAATTAATAGATACAACCACATAACATGGCTCAATGATTAAATATATATTTTCATATGCCACGTCATTACTTAGACAGTTTGTCCTTTAGTATCTTAGTTAGCGACAAAAGAAACAGTTTTCTTTGCCCTCAACATACACTGCCTTATTCCCTTTAACCTTTTGGATACCCATGTTTTGTGCTAGCCTAGTCCTATTATCATCTTTCTTCTTTACTTTGCCCTTCCACTTGGGCCTAGAAGAAGATGGTATAAACTATGTTAGATTGATAGGAATACTTATACTATTTGATTATCCTTTTATTTGTTACCAATTCTATAAGAATATTAGCGAGTATGAACTCAAACTGATTCCTTATTTAGTTCACTCTAAAAGAGTCGAACGAGTTTGGTAACAAGGCAATAATCATGTTAACTTGAAACTTACCACCTAAGTCAGCCCTATTGATCTCTAGTTAATTTTTTAAAATAATAAACAATCATTTTCAAAATATAATTTCATACTGGAGTTTCTTAGGCTATCTTGATGCTATTCAAGTCTGACATAGTACTTTGGCATACTCTCCATCTAATCTCACCAAAACATCTTATTGACATTTAACATGATGCTTGAAGAAAATAAAATAATGTAAATGTTAGCTTTGGAGCGTATTCAAGGTAAACTCTAGAATATTGCACCAAGTCATCTCATTTGCCTTATTTCACTTATTCAAAGAATTAATGTTCTCTTAGGTAGCTTAAAATAAAATGATTAGGTTTAGGAGTAGTAAATACATTTGTACCCTTACGTTGTGAATAAAATATCTAAGTTCATTTCTCAGTCAATATTAATGAGGTCCAGTTACATTGAATATGTAAGCAAGCAGATAAATTGGATTAGACATAATTAATCTGAATATAAATACATTCATACAATATGCAAGGTGAATTATTAATACTGTCATGCATATTTAAAATTAAAATGAGTTTGTTGACCACATAATATAATAAATCTCAATCGAACAAGAGATCATTATCATTATTGGTGAACAATCCCTTTTAATTAATGCGGGTCCCTCAACTCTGTAGCATAATAAATCAACCAATCAATATGTTAATAACTTATCCTGTTGGAGGAGTTCATTATTACTATTGTTGAGATTCCTTTACTATTAGGCAAGCACTTCCATTAAAATAGTATGTGGGTCCCTTAACCATTGCATGAAAAATCGAATAACCAATACGTCAATAACTTATTCGGTTGGCGAAGTTCATTATTGCTATTAGCGGGCAAATCCCATCATCTCCATATCTCTTAAGATAATGCATTGTCTATATATATGAAATGATTCCCGATTATGTTTAGCCTTTCTAAAATCACCTAGTGTAGACCACTCCATTGGAGAGCTAACACTATTGATTTTAGATTGAGTGTATAACATTATTAATGCTCTAATGAAAAATAAAACATTAAAGATCTTGTCATTATAATCTAGACTCTTTAAATCATACGTAGGGCCTTATTTTTAAAGATCTAATTATATTGAAAATTTAATATTATTATTTTCATGAGACAACCATTCTTGTAATATTAAGACTCTTCAAATCATGCGTGGGGCCTTATTTTTGAAGATCTAATTACTATGGTTTTAATAACGAAGGCCATGGGCAATGTATAAAAATCCCCGCTCCCACTCAATTTTTAATCATTCATAATTAGGGTTTTCATTTTATTCATTTACATGATATAATGCATGCAAAACGTCTTGATTTTAATCCAATTAAATTTAGAAAATATTTGGACTTTAAATGATTCACTAATATTTAATTTGAGGCACACTTTTTTAAAAATAATTTTCAAAAATAATTTTTCGTTTCCCAATAAGTGCCCTCTAATTAATTAGTAATCAAATCCAATTAATTTTTATAATTTAATTAATATAAATCAAGTAATTTAAATAAATATCATGGATCCAATGCATGAATAATAATTAATCAAAAATTATATATCCCATGCATCACATACATCAATAAACAACAGACAAAAACAATTTAAATGGCCAATGGATTCAACTTTTAACATTTAATTACTCTAAGTATTGTACAGGCGTCCTCCAACAGCTTGTAAACACGTGTAGGGAGCTGGTACGCGCTTACGGAGGCAAAACAGCACTTGGAATGCACCCGGAGGGCCCCACACGCGCTCACACGCGCCTGGGGCATGCACCAGGTAAAGGCACGTGCTCCCACGCGCCCCCACGCGCTGGGACACGCCTGTGGCGCGTGGGACGCGCCCCCACGCGCTTCCACGCGCGTGGGAACAATTTCCCTTGGTTGGCGCGTGAGATCCACGCGCCACCCCATGTCCACCTCCTGGCGTATGTTCCACACGCGCCAGGTGCACTTCCTTGCGCTGCATGGGATAACTTCCCATCATCCAAAAGCTCAGATTCCTGTTGCACCATATAATTGTGTTCCGCGAAGCAAGTGATCATCAGTCCTTCTATCTCCGGCCAATACCTTGCCGCCGGCAATCTTCCGGTCGCCGGAAAAATGCCGAAAATTCCAGAAAATATTTAAAAAATTCCAGAAAATATAAATTAAGCCAAAAAAATTTCAGAAAAATTCTGAAAAATTCCGAAAAAATTCCAGAAAATTCCTGAAGCCTAATTTAACCCTTTTGAACCTTCTTGAAGCTTCATAGCAACCTTTGATAAATAATACATGGCTTTAAAAATATTTACAATTTAAAATACAATGGAAAAAATTAAATTACATCATTGAATTTTCAAACGGCTAAATCAAAGCTTTAATTACATTCATCCAAAGATAAAATTACATTCAATATACCTATAAGCTTCATCCATTACCCAATCATAAATCAACATTCATCCAATCACAAATATACATACATCATGATAATATAAAAAATATATACATATGCATATATAAATTTGGATCCATGAATGATGATTTTCATAAAATCATGATCTCTAGTGATGAATCAAACCATGCTCTGATACCATTGTTGGGAAACGTGCTAGTTTTAAAAACTTTTCGAGGGATTTTGATTCATAGATCTTGATTCATCACATAGAGACAAGTTTTATGCAAAAATAAAAATATGATGTATCATTCAATTAATGAATTGAATACTTACATCAAAGGTCTGAGTAAATTTTTAAATCTTTCCTCTAAAGTGAATGTTCTCACTTATTGTAAATCCCTTAGCAAGAAGCCTTCTCTTTGGATCTCCATCTTCTTGGTAATTGTTTTGCCTTTAGGAAATCACTCATAAGCCTCCATGAATGACCTTGAAAAACTAGGCTTGTGGGAGCCTCCATTAGATGAGAACATAAACCTTAATTTTCTAGAGAAAGAAAATAAATTCATTTTTCCTTCTTCTAAAAATCATCCACAAAATATACATAGACTATGTATATTTATAGACAACATAAAGGTAAAGAAAAGGAAACAACGAATCCTTCTCAATCTTTCTCAATCTCTAATTTACATGTCTCAAATCTAATATGATTCCAATATCAAGTTGGGCTATGAGTGAGAATCCATTGGGCCTATTATTTTGTTGGTTACAATGAATTAATAATTGGCCCGATCCATGGACCCAATTCAATTAATTCATAAATTAATTTCTACTCCAATAAAAGAAATTAATTGAACTTCAATTAAATAATAAATAACCTTTAAGTCAATATTGCACTTTGACTCATCTATGCATAATTAGTTATCGGATAAATAAAGCCATCAATCCGACTAGTTAATTAATATATTTATTTTGGTACCTTTGATTATTTCTGGCTCGATCACAATAAAACATTTGTTTGACAAAAATAATAATTTAAATAAATAAATATATAATAAATCATTTTGTCTAAAAACACACGAAGGCCTTCGAATTTACTTTGTGATCAACCATAATCAATACAAAATAAATACAAGTAACAATGATGCAAATATTAAAAATATAACCCTCTAACTATTAATTACATAACTACCCAAAGTGTCGGTCTAAGGATCCCGAAAAATTCGCCGAACAAATCAAAGTAATTATTAATTAATAAAAGAGTTTATAATTTTCTCATACTTAAGAGTCAAATGCCATGACGGTGATAGGGAGCAATTGCATACAACGGCTCTCGCAATATATCTCAACCTAACGCGGATCCAGTTCAAATCTTAATTAATTATGAGTCCATCCATAATTACCGACTATGAACCATTTATGATTACTATTTATATATCATGCATTGATTGCCATCACATACATATATATAAATATTTCTTGTAATCAAATGAACACTATCAATTCTATAATGAATCGAAATATAATACATTGAATTCACCAATTGTATAAAACATAAATATTTCAGAAACGTCAGAAACATATATCACTTTAATCCAAACAAGAATTTGCTATGCCAGGGCATATAAATCCCAACACTTCGGGCAGTCAGGAATCTGGTTTTGCAGGCAACCATCCAAATGGACAGAAGGAGAAATTTTCAATTCCCAGTATGGATAGGTCGGAAATTTTTTTAAAGAGATAAGGGCATTTTGGACTATTAAAAAGTCTAAATAGTATTTTTGCACACTTTTGTAATTAATTTGATAAGATTGACAAGCAAACTTAATAATTTGAAATAGTTGGCATATTTTATAATATGCATAATTAGAGTTTTTTTTTAAAAAAAATTTCCCTTTTAATTAAATAATCTAACACATACTTTCCACAATTATATTTGCATTTTGGAATCTTCCTCACATAATTAACGGCACGGCGCTAATTGTTACGGAGAGCCTTATGGCCAATGATCTTTTATATATTTCTTAAGTAGAATTTCGGGTACCATTGCATGTAACATAGGCTTAGCGGTTCTAGAACCATTAATGATTGGTGAACCAACAATCCATTTGCAACCCCCGTAAAAATATTACTCAAATGATATTTCTTTCTCGTATTTCAAATATTTTGTGCAATACTCAATAAATTATTAGGTGTTCTTAATTTTAATGGTTGAGAAGGAATCTTTGTTCAACAAAAATTTGGATTTTTTTATTCTATAAATAGATACTTGTAATATTGTTGAGATGTATAAGAATGAGAGATATAGCCTCGTGAAGGAATACATTGATGGGTAGATGTGATAACCCTATGGGCGGGTGCGAGATACTGACAAACTACCACACTGATGAGCTACGAGTGCACAATCCCACATCGTTTGGGAAAGGGAAGTGTTTATATATAGGTATGTCACTCGAATTGGTATGAGGCCTTTTGGGGTAAAGCCCAAAAGTAAAACCGTGCAGGTTTAAGCCCAAAGCGGACAATATCATACCATGTGATAGAGTGAGTCATTACAAATGGTATTGAGCCTGACCTAGCCGGAAGTGTGCCGACGGAGACGTCGAGCCTCTAAGGGGGGTGGATTGTGACAACCTTGTGGGCGGACGGTTCGGTTCCTTATGGTTCCTGCCAGAATCGGTCTTAACGGTTCCTAAAAAATGGAATCGAAACCAGAACCGTGAGTAATGGAACCGAACCGAAACCGTTTTCACAGTTCGGTTCCGGTTCTGTTCCATGGAACCGTTAAACGAGCTGACTTTTTCAATATTATTTTAATTTCCCTTTAAAAAAAATACAAATACAATAACATAAATAAACACATAATATAGAAATATTACATCCTGAAATTCAGTTACTCCATTAGGATTACAAAAAAGTTAAAAAAACTGAATCAACATTCAATAATCCAACATCATTTGGCAATCGCAGCAATAACTCATCCATTGTAGCTGCTCACACAGAAAGCATCTTCCCTACCTTTGTCAACCTTTTAAAAAAAAAATTAAGCAAAAGTAATTCAATACAAAATAAAGATAACTATAAAAAGTATTAAAGTAACCATAAATTAGCCTTCCGATTGCAATATCAGTTTACAATCAACCCCCAAAAAATATTGATCCATTCAATGTACACAAAAATTGATCGATCATCATTCACCAGAGAGAGAAATCGAAAAAGACCCAAATCAAACCAAAGGACTAATTGATGGAAAAACCCTAAACCCCAAAATATATGAACAAGATGGATGGATCAAACAAACCCTAAACCCCCAAGTAGAGAAGTCACATATAAGAAGTTTGTATCCACAATCCATTTTCACGAATCTAAAAGCAAAAGATCTAAGAAGATAAGAGAGCAACGAAATACCTACCAAACTGAGACCGGAAGCCGAAGATCTGAGAAGACAGATCGGCGCCGCGAGAGTCGTGAGACTGTGATCTGAGGCGAGTCCAAAGAGATTTCTGAGTTCTGAGAAGAATCAAAGATAGAGAGTTGAGACTTGAGATAGTGAGAGACTGAGAGGGCCGAGAGGTTGAGAGGAGAGGAGGGGAGGGGAGGCGGAGGCGGAGCGGCAGAGTTATTGAGTGAGTTTGAGAGGTTAGGTAAAGTGGTAAACACATGGTTTAGGTTTTGAGTTTTGAGTTGTGATTTTAATTTTTTATATTTTATCCAATATCTGTCTATCAGTTAAATTGATAATCTAAAATCTGAAAAAGCACAGCCCATACTCCACAGCCCACGCCCAGTATTAGTAGCCCACAAGTATAATTATATAATATATATATATATATATATATATATATATATATAGGTTCCGGTTCCGGAATCGAACCTTGAGCCAAGAACTGGAACCGGAACCGGAATCGGTCTCAACGGTTCTTTATTTTAGGAACTGAAACCGTGAGAACCGAAAATTCGGTTCCGGTTCTCACGGTTCTGGTTTTATAATTCTTTTGTGCACCCCTACTTAATTTCGCAACACCTCTTTACGCTAAGCATGTTTCCTTTCAAAAAATAAAAATAAAAGGAAATATATTCTTCCCCTTCATATTTTGAAATGTTTCAAAATAAATGTTCTCTGTATAAAAGCCAAATTAAAAGACTTTAAAGTTGGAAATGTATTTTTGCTTTTGTTTATTAGTGCAAATATATATATATATATATATATATATATATATATATATATATTCCTTGTAAAAAAAATCAAAATAAAGTGCCGTGCCGCACAATGTATCGGTTGGTAATATTATGGTATGGTTGGTAAAATTATTATACATTTTCCATAGCCAAACAGTCAAATTATTATACATTTTCCATAGCTGTACGGATTGGAATATAAAGCACAGATGCGGAAGTGTCACTTGTCTCTATGTCATATATGTAGGTCGCATTATTCAACTTACGCCTCTTTAGTCTTTGCAAGTCTTTTTGCCACACGCCACAAAATCCAAGTCCAGTCCGCCACCAAATCTATAAGTCAAGATGCTTAATTGGACTGTACCTTGTCAGCAATGCAGATCTTGTCGCATTTTTAAATTTTTTTTTTTTTTTTTACTACAATTTCACTAGCAAAGTAACTACATATTTTTCCCTTTTAACAAAAAAAAAAAAAAGTAACTACATATTTTTACTGCTGAATTTTGAACTATATGATAAAATTTCACTATTAAAATGATAAGCAATTTTTCTAAGAGTTACATAAGCAACTTCTGTTTTCCAAATTTTGGCACTGCAACAACCTCTCTATATTTTCGCTCTCAAAAATAATATATATTTTTTTATCGAAGGCTATATTTATAACTACTATGTTTTTTATCATATATGATAGCTCATTATCATCAGTACATTCACCTCTTTTATTGTAACAAAATATCATTATTTATCTCCTTCAATCATGCAAGAACCAATCATTTTTTTTTTTAACAATGGCTATATTTTTTTACCTATTTTTCAAAAAATAAAGTCATTAAGGCATTATTTATGTCAACCATGACTACATTGAAAAAAAAAAAAAAAAAAAAAAAACCGGCTGATTGTTTGCTAGACCCCGCACTGAATACCATAATGTCTTTAACGATACCACAAGTGACCCCCCATACCACAATAATTATCCCTTTCTCACCAAAAATGTCCTTTGGCGGTGACAGGGCACATCACACGGGACCTAATTTTCTATTGGTTTCAAAATAAATGTCTTTTTAAATATTTTTTTAAAAATCAATTTAAAAGGTAATAATTTTTTAAAAGTATACTTAAAATTTGAAGATTATTCCAAATCTTTTTTTTTCTTCCAAATTTCACTCTCACACTTAGCTTATCTGGAAACTTGAATAACCAGCCTTATTTTTGAAAAGTTAAGAAAATGCTAATATTATTTAGAAATTAACAATCTATACATATATTTTTTTACAAAAAATAAAAATAAAAAATTGATACATCTTTTTTTTATGGGGCACGTCTATTCAAAGCAACTAAATTAGCCAATACGATTTGCCATATTTATATGGGTTTCATAAATACATCGAATGACTATGCTTTAATCACTTTGGAAAATCAACCCATTTAAAAGGTCAAAATAATTTTTTTCCTAAAGAATATGATGATCCAGTGAAATCATCTTCAAGGTAAGATCATTTTTTCTTCTCTCTGAGAGAAAGCCAAACATAAAACGTCTTTAGAATACTAAAGAGACCCGATATATTGGTTCGGTTAGAAATTATTGCCAACACGTGGGCCGAAAAACATTTTGATCACGTGAAATCTAAAATTTGAGGTATTTTTTCATGTATTTTTATGTCTATAATCTGAGATTTTGGCATGGGTTTTTAATTTTTTTCTTTTGATTTTTCCATTTATTTTGCACATTCAATCCAAGATTTCATATTCAATCCAATTTATGTCGATTATATTCTCTGTCCATATATATGTGTGTTTATATATATATATATATATATATATATAGATATATATATATGCTACCCAACACACCCAACAGTATAAAAGACCATTTGGTGGCTCAACTGAAGAATACTTATTCTGCATCCTCGTACAACACTACTCAGTGCCCTGTTCACACTCTGTTTTGCAGAGTAATCAAAGGGTCTGTTTTATTTGAGTGGCAAGCATAGACAATGGAATTTAACTCCTCCAATTCTTAATTTAACTCCTCCAATTTTTTTTTTTATTATTATTATTTTTTTTTTTTTTTGACAATAGTCCAAAGTATAAATAAATATGTATGTGAGTACACTTACCTAATCACAAGACTACTAATATTAACTTCTTTTTTTGTCTTTTTGGAAAAGTTTTAATATTTACTAGTTTGAATATCTATGAATTTCAAGATACTTCTTCTATGATTTTTATTTATTTTATTTTGATTTGTCTTATACTCCATAATTTATGGTTAAATTATTGTACTAATGAGAACTGAACAAGGCAATGGAAGTAGGAAAAGGAGGTGCCCACAAGGCATATTAAGTGGTCATAGAAATTTTTTTTTTTTTTGGGTAATGAGCATGCTGAAATTTCTCTCATTTCTCAAAAGGTAAAGATAGAAAACAGAAGTATGATTCAACATTACAGGCTTATGCGAATTATGAGCGTCATGTTTTGACAAAAGCTTATTTGTTCCCTAAGGATAAAAAGCTGGCACGTTTACCTGTAAGAATTTGTATTTTGTTTTGCAAATATGTGATTTAGTTGCTGCTAAAGTTGAGTATTTTAGTGGATTTATACTTTTAGAAAAATCTATTTAGTTTTTTACTTTAGAGCAAAAGGTTTTGACCAATAACATTTTTGCATTTTGTTGATAATCTTTGTTTGGATGTTGGTGGTTATTATTGTACATTTATGGATCAAAAGTACAAACAATTTGACCCAATTCTTATGAAGATTGAATAAATAACTAGACAGGTGTTTAGAATAATAGAGATTTTGTTATGCAATGTTCTTTTTGCCAGTCCTACAAACATTGCATCTGATCTCACTGTTTGGCATTTCCATTTTGTAAGGGTTTCCATACTTGTGTTGGATCTGGTGGGGAAAGGCAAACTCCTGATTAGGACAAGGAGCAAGGGATTGAGGTACTTTTATGGTTTTCCTTCAAAGTGTTTACTCTGTTACCTTTTTGTTTGGTAACATAATCTATTCTGAAGGAAGCTTTTGTGACTTTAAATATTGCATATTGATTTTAAGACAAATAAACGATCATTTTCTTTGTTAAGTATGAGTTGCAAAATTTTGTTGTAGCGACTTTAATTGAAAAAACAACTTCATAATATGTAATTAGAATGGTGGAAAACCTGTGGTGTATACTGTTTATAAGAGAACTGGCTTCTTAATGCATAAGGAGCCAGATTATCAAAGATAAAATAAAGATTAATGCATTTCATAAAAATACTTCATAAATATAGCCATATATGCATTTACATAGGGGGTCACGTGCCTTAAGTGACCATTTTTTTTACGGTGCATGGGGGTCACGTGCCTTAAGTGAACATTTATTGTGCATAAATGGAGGTCGACAAATTGTTGCGGATAATAATGATTTCCATTTGATTCATAAATTATAATCTTGTTCTTTCTTTTTTGTTATTAGCATACTGAATTTAAGACTTGTGTGATGCAGCTACTTGCTTGGATTTTGTACTATGAACAATGAGGTGGTTTTTTAACAAGTGCAGACTGAAACTCAAGTACTAAAAGATTTATAAATTTTTCAACAGCATTGCTAGGAAATTGATGATTTTCTTGACAAATGAATTTAGTTCCTGTTTTGGAACATTGATGAATGGTGAATTGTTTTGGAACATTGATAAATGATGAATTTTTTAATTGTAAAATGAATTTTTTCTTGTTGTAATAACTAGACACGTTAAAGCACAACTTGAAAAAGTGATGGATGAAAAATAATTTATAGAATAATAATTAGCAGTGTGGGGTTTAATAGTATATTGAATTGCAAAAATAAGTCCATTTTGCGATGGTACCACTTTTTCTGCTTAGGTACCACCTTTTTGAACTGAAAGTACCATTTTTTGGCCTCCAGGTACTATGTTTGCTAAACACTTGCATTATTAGCTTGGATAATATTTTCGCTATTTATGGCGCTAATGGAGTTGTTTATTAGGTGTGGAGTTTAATAGCACATTGAATTGCAAAAATAAGTCCCTTTTGTGAAGGTACCACTTTTTCTCCTTAGATACCACCTTTTTGAACTGAAGGTACCACACTTTGGCGTCCAAGTAACATGTTTGCTAAATACTCGATTTATTAGCTTGGATAATATTTTTCACTATTTATGACACTAATGGAGTTGTTTATTAGCGATGTGGGATTTAATAGCATATTGAATTATAAAAATAAGTCCCTTTTGGAAAGGTACCACTTTTTCTGCCTAGGAACCACCTTTTTGAACTGAATGTACCACTTTTTGGCCTCCAGGTACCATGTTTGCTAAACACTCGCGTTATTAGCTTGGATAATATTTTCCGCTATTTATGGCGCTAATGGATCTGTTTATTAGTGGTGTGGGGTTTAATAGCATATTGAATTGCCAAAATAAGTCCCTTTTGCAAAGGTACTACTTTCTCTGCTTAGGAGTCACCTTTTTGAACTGAAGGTACCACTTTTAGCCTCCACGTACTATGTTTGCTAAACACTCGCATAATTAGTTTGGATAATATTTTTCGCTATTTATGGCACTAATGGAGCTATTTATTAGCGGTTTGGGGTTTAATAGCATATTGAATTACAAAAATAAGTCCCTTTTACGAAGGTACCACTTTTTCTCCGTTTTTGAACTGAAGGTACCACTTTTTGGCCTCCAAATACCATGTTTGCTAAACACTCGCATTATTAGCTTGGACAATATTTTTTCGCTATTTATGGCGCTAATGGAGTTGTTTATTAGCGTTGTGGGGTTTAATAGCTTATTAAATTGCAAAAATAAGTCCCTTTAGCGAAGGTACCATTTTTTCTGCTTAAGTTCCACCTTTTTGATAGAAGGTACCACTTTTTGGCCTCCAGGTACTGTGTTTGCTAAACACTTGCATTATTAGCTTGGATAATATTTTCCACTATTTATGGTGCTAATGGTGCTGTTTATTAGCGGTGTGGGGTTCAATAACATATTGAATTGCCAAAATAAGTCCATTTTGCGAAGGTACCACTTTTTCTGCTTAGGAACCACCTTTTTGAACTGAAGGTCCCACTCTTTGGCGTCCAAATACCATGTTTGCTAAACACTCGCATTATTAGCTTGCATAATATTTTTCGCTATTTATGGCACAAATGGAGCTGTTTATTAGCGTTTAATAGCATATTGAATTACAAAAATAAGTCCCTTTTGCGAAGGTACCACTTTTTCTCCTTAGGTACCACCTTTTTGAACTGAAAGTACTATGTTTTGGCCTCCAGGTACCATGTTTGCTGCGCGGCGCCTAGTCGCTGGCTACCAAAGGCGCGCAGCACGCGCGCTGGGCTATGGGAGTCGGGCGACTGGTTGCACGCAGCGGCGCCCGATCTCCAATTTCGCTGCTCACTGGAAATTTTTTTGAAATGAAGGTTTGATTTTTTTTATTATTATTTTTATTAACAGAAGGGGGGCTGGGCAACCAAGTAGTGCGCTTGGTCGCCGTTTTGGCTATACTGCCTAAATTTTTTTTTGTGAAGCAAAATTTTTTTTTTTTTTTTTTAAAAAGCAACAATAAAAATAGGAAATACACATGGGAAATGGGAGAGAATGGAAAAGTGAAAGGCAACACCGTTTCAACCCATCAATCACCAAAAGAGTGCTAAATTTAACGGCTATAAAACCCTTTTTTTAAAAAACAAGCCCACGGCTAAATGTTACAAATTAAAATATAGCCGTTAAAGAGTATAAATGTGCTTAACCACAAATATCATATATCATGTGCTTGGTCTTTACATAATCCTTCAATCACCAAAAGAGTACTAAGTTTAATGGTTATAAAACCCTCTTTTTTTAAACAATCCCACGGCTAAATGTTACAAATTAAAGTATAGCCATTAATGAGTATAAATGTGCTTAACCACAAATATCATATATCACGTGCTTGGGTCTTTACGTAATTCTTCAATCACCAAAAGAGTGCTAAGTTCAGCGGTTAAAAAACCTTATTCTTTAAAACAATCCGACGGATAAATATTACAAATTAAAATATAGCAGTTAAAGGGTATAAATATGCTTAACAACAAATATCATATATCACATGCTTCTGTAATTTACATATTCCTTCAATCTGTTATTGTCATCTAAAAGCAATCTTGAAGCGATAGTTGCACATAACTTGTCAACGTCCACCTGTACATTAAACCGGGTAATTTCTTTTCATGAGCATAGGATAGGGAAATGAAATTCATACATGAATACATATAAGTGTAAATAAATAGGAATCTAGTACTGCATAAACTATATATTCGATAAAGAAAACTTTTTCAGCACTGTTGAATTTGAAATCAGACAAAATCTCGGTGATACTAAACTTGTATATGTGAAATATTACATAAACAGTTAGCTTCATCCTTGGTAAATATGTCAGCAATTTGGTCAGATAAGCACAGAGACGGAACATAAACAAAACCACAACAAATCTAATAATAGCAAAGAACTCCTTGTCCCAAAATAATTGTCCCTTTTTAGTGATTCCAAGGGGCACGCATCTTTTTTTCTGAAATTCCAAAAGTAATCTTCAAACCATAAGGAATTTTCAATTATAAGGAAAATTTTGTAAAGTCATTTATTATTTTAAAAGTAGACATTATTTTGGGATATTCCAGAAAGGAAAGAGAGACAACTACTTTGGGACAGTGTGTGGAATACCTCTATATGATTTGTATATGCATGAATATTGTAGTAGCCAATTAAATGGCCCCCATATTGTCAATATACAGCAAATGGTTGCTGGGACTATGCAGCTAATAATCACACAATAATTAGGAGATTCACAATGGACATAGGAGAGAGCTTTGAACATGGCCTTAATGCTAAATTGAGCAAGACACTGCATTTTAATAGAACCAAAAATAATGTGTGCACATTTGTTGATCTGCATTTTAATAGAACCAAAAATAATGTGTGCACATTTGTTGATTGTTTAGTAATTCCAAAAGTAATCTTCAAACCATAAGGAATTTTCAATTCTAAGGAAAATTTTGTAAAGTCAATTATTATTTTGAAAGTAGATATTATTTTAAGATATTTCAAAAAAGAAAGAGAGACAACTAATTTGGGACAGTGTGTGGAATACCTCTATGTGATTTGTATGTGCATGAATATTGTAGCAGCCAATTAGATGGCCCCCATATTGTCAATATACAGCAAATGGGTGCTGGGACAATGCAGCCAATAATCACACAATAATTAGGAGATTCACAAGGGACATAGGAGAGACTTTGTACATGGCCTTAGTGCTAGATTGAGCAAGGCATTGCATTTTAATAGAACCAAAAATGTGTGCACATTGGTTGATTGTCGAGTACTGGATGTCTGATGATGTACTTCCCAACTGTTAGTACCAGAGAAGTGGTTAACAAAGTACACAAAAGAGAGTAACGGCCACTTGTTTATAAGTGTTCCAAATGCACACTTGGGCTATCTCCATGCCAATTAAGTAACATTCCAAATGCAAAACTGCTTATAATACCAACCTTTAGTTCTTGAAATTAAAAGTCTTGTTCTATTCCCCCCTTTCCCTTAGTAATGACTAATTTAAGATTGCAAAATGGTCACTGTCCGGTATCTCCACGCTGTCAGTTTTCAATATTCCCTCATTTCCAAACTCCTAAAGTTTAGATTCACATTTAACTATAGTCATATGTGAAAATATACCCTTAAATCTTAATCAAAGTGTCACTAAAGCAAATTTAAGCCAATGCTTTAAAATCTAGAAGTTTTAGAAAGTAACCATAAAACATCCTCGATTAATTGTCAAAAGACTAAAATATATTTGTGCCAAACAACATCATAATCATTTAAACGGAAAAAGGAGGAATTCTTGAAAGGTTACATTAACATGATTAAACGGAATTGATTAAACCAGGCACATAATAATTTATGAGGAAAACAAGATGAATAATATGAAAGAATTTTTAATAAGGAAAAAAATGTTTCCCATAGTTAAAACTGGTCCTGTTATTTCTGATGTTTCAATTGAAGGCCTACTAAGTGAGATCACTCATGTAGTGGGAGCAACAAGACTGAAAATATTTCCCCAATAATTCTATAAAAATAAACAATTCCACTGTCTTTTTTATTTTGTATTCATTGCCAAGCCTTATTCTCACTCGATCTAATCGAAGGGTGTAACTTAATTAGCAGCCAACTCACTTGGTCTAATCGAAGCATGTTACTTAATTATTCTGCTAATTAAACAAGTAAGGTCTATAATATGAACTTATCTCACTTTCATTGCTTTTATACTTATATCATGCAACATTGACATTATGTTTATGTTTCGATCTATCAGCTCTCAAGTGGGCTATAAAGTGGAGTATTTGTCATTGTTATCATGTTAGATACATAAATGTATATAAATTAGTGAACAACACAGAGTTGGTGAAACACAAACATGGCTAGAGAAGAGCAGAATTGCAGAGACCAGAGATGGTCACTTAAGGGGATGAATGTTGTTGTCACTGGTGGTACCAGAGGCATTGGGTAAATTGCTCTCTCTCTCTCTCACACACACACACACATACACGCACACAAACATATTACTTATATATTTCTTTTTTTTCTGATTAGTGCTTTATTGTTGTTTGGTTTGATGAACGAATTAAAAATATGCCATCGTAGAGGAACTAGCAGGATTTTGTGCCACTGTTTATACTTGTTCCAGAAACCAAAAGGAGCTCAATGAAAGGTTACAAGAATGGGAAGGAAAGGGGTTTAAAGTAGGTGGTTCTGTTTGTGACATGTCGTCAAGAGTTCAAAGAGAGGAGCTGATGCAGACTGACGCTTCTGTTTTCGATGGCAAGCTCAACATCCTTGTAAGTTTTAACATAGTATATGCAAAACCTATATTGATCATGTTTACATCTGTATCTAATTTTGCCAGAACATCCTCTAGCGCTAGAGCTTGATATACATTGTCCAATCCATTTCTTTATAGGACGTCTTAATTTCGAGTTTCCAACTTTGTTTGTCTCTCCAGATGTATGATGGGATTGTCCTTGAGAGAGAGTGTTTTCGAGTTTAATTTAAATTGTCAAAAGATACCTTAAAAGTTCTGAGTTTCTGAGGAAATTGATAGTCAACACTTACCTAATATTTCTTTCCGATTATGGAAAAAAAAAAAAAAACCAGTAGCAAAGTGCAAATGCAATTCCTTGATGATCAAGTCTTTACAGAAAATTATGGAGGGACAATATGCTATTGAATGTTGATTGTATATATGCTAATACTAACTTTCAATAATATACACTAAAAAGTTATTTCTGTTATAATGTATAGAATCAGATAGCAACTGAGATATCTTTCTGTTCTTTGCTGGTCTGCTTCATTTCGATGGTTTTATTTTCGTTTATTTGCTTCTGATTTCAAAAAAGTTAAAGAACTGAGAAAAATCTATGGTATCAGAGATCAACTCATGAAACCAGTGAACCAATAAAAGAGAAAGCAACAGACTTAAAGTATCTTTTGTGGAGGCAAAAAAGCCTCCCCTACTATTGTGTTCTTTGAAAGAACTTTTCTAGATTCATAGCATAAGAAATGAATTCCTTATCTAATAATAGAGTTTCTTGTATGCCCCACTTTTCTGAAAGTTGAAACAGACAACTATAGCATTTTCTAAAAAACTCCTCTCTTTTTTCTCCACCTAAAGAAGAACTGTTTAATGATAATGCTCTTACAGAAAAATATGAAAGGACAATTGCTGGGATTTTTTGCATACATTTTGTCTTCAAAGCCTGTGCATTCATAAGAGCAAAGTACTAAAAAATTACATTCACTATTTAAGTATCTACTTTAGGAAAATTTTGCCTTTGTTCGTAGGATAAAACTAAGTTTTAAAAATTAACTTTTTTTTTCTTTTCCTAGTTGGTACTCACACACACATGCCTCCACTGAGGTTCGAACCCCTGACCTTCCTTTGGGAAGTAGGGGCCTGATATCGTTAGACCACAAGCCTGTTGGTTAAAAAAAAAAAAAAAAAGAGAAAAAAAAGAGCAACATTTTGTTACGCACATTTCAAACATATACAACAAATAGAGCAACAACAATCTTGATTACAGAATAGAAATTATATATATATGATTGCATGATAGAAATTATAAGAGGAGAATATATATAAACATAATCTAGATGAAAATCAGATATCCAATTAGAAAAAAAAAAAAAAAAATTATAACACTAAATCAAGGCCATAATCATATAAAAAATAAACGTGTGTGTGTGAGAGAGAGAGAGAGTACTTACCATATTACTAGAACAACACTAAATGAATGGTAGAAGTGGAGAAGTGCTTTGCTGGGTTACAGAGAGGGGCAGAGAGAGAGGGCGCACCAATGACGATAAAACGTGGAGAAGTGCTTCACTGTTACAGAGGGGGAAAAAGAGAGGGCTTGAATGAGGGTTAGGGCTCAACGGCTATGCTTCAATCCTGTTACAGAGAGGGGAGAGAAAGAGAGAGAGGGGGGGGGGGCCTTGAGGGCTCTTCACGAATGAGATGAGGGAGGGTTAGGGCTCCAATAGGGTAAAATGTATTGGAATATGGGAAGGGCATTTTTGGCAATACAAAAAATAGGGAGAAGGGCATTTTAGGCACCACAAGTTTTAAACAGTAAAAATTCATGTGCCATGTCATTAATTTAGTCAACCTCATTTTTTTGAAATTATTGGACTTTGACTCAGCCAATTAGTAAATATGGAGCCCTGACCCCCTTTATATGTAAAAATCCCATCTTTTAATTTTGTGCAAATAGGTCCGCTCACAAATTTAGACGCGAGATTTAGTAAATTATCTTTATTCAACCATTTTATAAAATAAATATAAATAAATAAGTTTATAAAATGACCGAAAATGTCACTATTAGATTATGCCCCTCACGTGCAAAAAACACCCCTAAAGTTTCAATTTGGTGCAAATAGGCCTCTCTCACAAATTTAAACTCTAAATTGACTAAATTACCCTTATTGAACAATTTTATAAAATATATAAAAAAAAATAATTTTATAAAATGACTGAAAATAACACTATAAAAATAGAAAATAAAAATAAAAGTATAAAAGAAAAGAAAAGATAAAAATAAAAAATAAAAAACAAAAAATAAAATGCAAACTAAAGAAAACAAATCTACTCCAAACTCCGAAAAGTAGTAGACACTGATATTGGGATTTTTTTTTTTTTTTTTTTCTTTTTTGTTTGAAAATAAAATAAAATAAAGAAGAAAAAAATTAGTAGAAAACAGTAAACTGAAATCTCAATAAATTCAAATCCTTGTTCTACAAATTCTCAAGGTTAAAAAAATAAAATAAAATAAAAAAGTTTGGAGGTATACATTGAAAAAAAAGTTTTTTAATAATAAAAAAAATAATGTACACATAATACCTCTATACTATGAGATTAGTAGCATATATTCCATTGGGCATTTTTGAAAAATTAAAAGGGCAAAACAGGTATTACAATACTAATTTATGTCAAGAGGGGTATTTTTGCACAATGTAAAAAGATTAGGGGTATTTTTTGCAGACTTTTTCAAATATGAGTAAAAGTGCTACACGGAGTATACTTTAGGGGTATTTTCTATACTTGTCCCGTATAATAACCTCTTTTTCTTCTTCTTTTTTGAGTTAATTACACGTAACAGTTTGCCATAATTACAGGAACTCACCTATGATTTGTCATAATTACAGAGACCGGTTATCATGGGTAGTCCAACTTACACTACTTATTCTCAGGTAGTTGACACAGCTTTACAGCATTGTCAGACGAGGAAAGAGTATAAGCAGTCTGGGGGTGAAAAACGGGGTGACAGGGACTCTGTTAATCAGTCACTTCAGAAAGGAAATGGCAACAGTTACAGGCACAATAACAAGGACAAATTCCAGGGACAGCAGCCTTGGAAGAAGCACAAGGGTAAATCAGATGTGCCGAGAGATAGGGTTTCTACTAAAAGACAGCATAATGGGGCACCATGGATAGGACAAAGTTAGCCATAGGGTAATCAGCAAAGGAGGTAATTTGGTCCTTTCAAGGGTTATTGCTATGATTGTGGAGAGCTTGGGCATGTAGCCAAACAGTGTCCCAAGTCTAGACAGAGACAACATGTGTAGCAGGGACAGGGACCACTATTATCTTTATTTGCTCCACAAATTTCACGTATTCAGGGACAGACATTCCCAGCTTTACTAGCACCACTACCACTATAGGGGCAAACACCGCAGCAATTACATTATGGCAAGGTGTACAATGTCATGCCATAAGATGTTCAGGTTCCTCAGGCTATTGAGGGTATATTTCTGATTCACGGTGGACATGGTCGTGTTTTATTTGATATAGGTGCTACATATTCTTTTGTATCTCGTTTTTTTGTTACTTTGTCTGGGATGGTGGCATAATTATGTAAGACACCTCATAATATAGCTATACCTTTAGGTGTTAGTACCATTTTGCATGAAAGTTGTGGGTATGTGTGCATAGATATTGGTAGATTTAGATTTCTAGCCATGCTATTGGTTTTAGACATGCACTCTTATGATGTGATAATTGGAATGGATTGGTTATCTCACTATCATGCTCTGGTTAATTGTCATGACAAGTCATTGTATTCACTATACCGGGTTAAGATATGTACCTTATTGCTATGCCACGGCCTTATGGGTGTTCTAACACACATTTATTTTATTCAGATGAGAAGTCTGAGACGGAGACTACTGTATCACTTGATAGTATTCCAGTTGTACAGGAGTTTCATTGTGTATTCTAAGAGATTCCAGGGTTGTCACCGAGTCGAGAGATAGACTTTGCTATTGACATAAGTCCAAGCACTGCACCTATTGCTAAGGCACCGTACAGGATGGCACCGATGGAGATGCGAGAGCTGAAAAATTAGATTCAACACCTACTCAGTTAGGGTTTCATTCGTAGGATTACTTCAGCATCGGAAGCGCCAGTTCTATTTGTGAAGAAGAAGAATAGTTCACTTCGCCTGTGTATAGATTACAGAGAGTTGAATAAGGTTATTATTCATAACAAATATCATTTGCCCAGGATAGATGATCAATTGAGAGGAACCACTTATTTCTCCAAGATTGATTTGTGTTCTAGCTATCATCAGCTTTGAATTAGGAAGCAATATGTTCCTAAGGCAACATTTCTCACTAGATATGGATCTTATGAGTTCTGTGTCATGCATTTTGGGTTGACTAATGCACTATAATGATTAAGGTCTACAAGACTTACTATATCAGTTTGTTATTGTATTCATTAATGATATTCTGGTTTATTCTAAGTCAGAGGAGGATCATGCCAGACATCCTCGCGTGGTTTTGCAGACGCTTCGTGAGCACCAATTATATGCCAAGTTCAAAAAGTGTGACTTTTGCAGCGAGAGGTGAAGTTTCTGAGTCACGTGGTGTTAGAGAATGGGATAGCGGTAGATCCAGCCAAAGTCTTAGCTGTTCTGGAGTAGGGATAACCTACCTCACCCTCAGAGATTTGCAGTTTTCTAGAATTACCAGTATATTATTACAGAGTCATTAAGGGGTTCTCGAAGATAGCGGGACCACTCACACATCTTACTAATAAGGATGTACCGTTTGTATAGGATAGCACTGTCAGATCGCTTTTGACAAGTTGAAGAATAAATTGATTTCTGCACATGTTCTAGCTACTCCACAGAGCGGGATAGAGTATCTTGTCTATACAGATGCTTCTTTGCAGGGTTTGGGATGTGTTTTAATATAGGAGGAGCGACCAGTGTCGTATAAATCTCGTAAGTTTAAGTCTCATGAGCTTAACTATCTGACTCACGACTTGGAGTTAGCAGTTGTGGCCTTTGTTTTACACATTTGGAGACATTGTTTGTTGAGAGAGTCCTTCAAACTGTTTAGTAACCACGAAAGTCTGTAATATTTGTTCACACAGAGGGAGTTGAATATGAGACAGCGTAGGTAGTCGGAGTTTTGAAAGATTTCACTTCTATAAACAGTACCATCCAGGGAAAACAAATGTAATGGTGGATGCGCTCAACCGCTGACCTTATGCTAGTACTTCCGCATTGTTCGCTACAGAATAAGATGTTTCGAAGACAATGGATGAGTTATCTGATGCTTTTGTGGCTTGGGTAGTAGTTATACCTGCTATCATCCACAAAGTACTAAAGGCACAACTTACAAATCAATAGTACATTGATATAGTTGCAGAGTTAACTTCTGAGGATGTTGTGATACCCCTCGGATCCGAGACACGGGTTGATCAGGCCCAGGCCCAAACCCGAAGGAATATCAAATAATTAATATTTAATCGAACACAGATGACAAAATGAATTTAATAAATAAAGTTTAAGCTGGAAGAAACTAAAAGTAAAATCCAAAACTCCATCAGTTTAACAACTCGGGAATCCATCTCTAGTGGACCCCTAATAAACATCCCAAACTAAATGAAAGTAAAACTGAAAATAAAATCCAAATCTAATATTTGGAAATAAGTCCTACGTCGTCAGTAGAATGGAAGATCATCTCTGCTCAGCACGAACAAGCTCTAAACTGGAAATGACCGATACCTGAAAAATGATGAGTGGGTCAGGCCCACATGCAAGTTCTATACTACTACTACCCAAGCAGAGACCCGATACGCATGTACATCCTAACCAATCCAACAATAGCTAATAGTCCGTAAATAAATATATATATATATAATCACACTACAGGACTCTCACTGGACTACAGGCCTGTCTCAACCTGACTAGTAGGCACCATGCAAAAAAGCACCCAAAGGTGGGCATGACTACTTAGTCCTAGCAGGGTACACATCCAACCATCATAGCCAGCTATGCATCCCAATGTATATACGCTCCCTAACCAACGACTCTGAGACTCAGGCTCATATCGTGGCATCATAAAAATATATTTAAATTCCATTCCAAACCAAAGTGTCACTCAATTATTTATTGATCTGACACAAAAGACAGGTAGGACTTAACTTTTGTAGTTAATCCATCCCTTAATCCAGAGTAGGTAAGACTTAGCATTTTTGAGCTAATCCCCCTAGTATGACACCGTCCCATACCGGTGCATACAAACCATCCATCCAGTATTGATAATATATATATGATAGCATAACATATCAATATCAACATATCCAATCATAAGCATAACAAGAATGTTTAATTAGTATGCCTGTTCCATACATCTAGTACCTGATTCTCTGACAAATTTTTAAATGCAGAGAAGAAATATAACCATCATGTAACTCACAATAAGCATAATAATAATAACAATAGTATATACATGCTTACTTGTAATTATTCCACAACATCCCACAAGTTGACATAAATAAATTCTTGGTAACATCAACTGGTTTCATATTAAGTATTAACTGAATTTTTATTAGTTAATAGGCTTAACCCCATACCACTGATATATGATTTACATATCAAACTCCTAATTCAATTGCTAAATTAAAATTAAACAACTTGAATCATCCGCACAAGGCAACCATGTAAACTTTCTTAACAGTTTCATAACGTCTCTTCTACTAACCTTCTATGGTATAATATGTAATTTCATGCATTCTGAAGTTTTAGTAGAATTAAAACATCACTGAGAACCTCTAACTAGACTCTTAGTTGCTCCTGGAAACCCATTAACCCAAGCACAGTAGCTAGCAGTCTCGCAGAAAACCAAAAAAAAAAATGAAAACCCACAAAAGAGCCGGCTCCACCCAAAGTGGAGCCACCTCCACTACCAAGTAGAGCCTGCTCCACTTTTTAATTGAGCCTGCTCTACTTGAAATAGAGCAGGCTCCTTCCCCTGTGCGTCGTTTTTCCAATTCTAGCTGTGTTGGTCCTCCAAACCAAATTTCTTGCTGATTTAAATTAAGTCCTTGGGTGTTCAAAAGTTAATTAACTTCCTTGATTAATAATCACATTCAGTGGGAACAAAAATTAAATAAAATAATTTAAAAACGGTTAACATGCACCTACAAGGAAACATGCTATTCAACTTCTTCTCCAACTCCGGCAACTTTGTTCCTCCAACCCAAGTTTCCTATGGATTAAAACTAAGTCCCAAAGTACTCTAAAGTTATTTAAGTTCATTACTTGTTAATCAAATTCAATTAAAACAAGAACAAGCACAAACAGTTTCATCACGAATGGAAAATACATACAAGAACCCATACTATTTGAAACAAATAATTACAACCAAATTAATTTAGCTTTATTGCTTCCTGGAACTGAATTAGAGATGTAAAGAACACAGGCCAAAGAGATAGAGTTTGTAATAAAACTTGCCTGTGAGATTCGGTTCAAAAATCTCAACGTCTTCCTTCTAAGTTTTCCGGCAAACTACCTTCTCCTAACTCCCCTGATACTTCTGCCTCCACTACGTGTGGTTAGGGTTCTAAACCCTTGGCAGTCATATACAGATATATATATAGGCCAACTAAACCTAGGTGCAATTAAACCCTAATCCTATTACTAGACAGAAAAATAAGTCGACTAAATACGTGGCTTCCCTAAACTGATAAAACCCTAATTTAATAAATCAAACATTTAACTTAATTCAAATAAATACTAACTAACATAAACAATCAATTTAAAATAAAACAAATAATCAATTTAAGTAATTAAAGCAAAACAAAAATTCAACTAAATAACAATTTAAATAAACAAACAAACACAACAACTACAAATAACCAACTAAATAAACTAAAAACACAATTAAACATTTAAATAAATTCCAGAACTATCCTGTTTAAAATTAGGGGTATTACAGATGTTCCATTTTATTTTGTTGGGACAGATGGAAGCTTGAGGTACAAGGGACGCTTAGTAATACCTTCGGCTGATGATTTGAAGAATAATGTGATGAGTGAGGTTCACAAATCTGAGTTCTCTATTCATCCCGGTGGAGATAAGATGTACCAAGACATGAAGTAACAGTTTTAGTGAGCATGTATGAAGAGGGACATAACTATCTTTGTCTCTAAGTGTAGAACTTTCCAGATGGTTAAGATTGACTATCAAAGACCGCCAGGTGCTTTGCTACCACTTCCCATACCGGAGTGGAAATAGGAGAGTATTTCTATTGATTTTGTTGGGGGATTGTCTAATTCAAATAAGAATCATAACTCAATTTGGGTCATTGTTAATATATCAACAAAATCAGCTCATTTTTTGCATATTCGTACTGATTTCACTTCAGAACAATTGGTGAGGCTTTATATTGCAGAGATTGTAAAGTTATATGGCATATCGTTATCCATCATATCAGATAAAGATTTGAGCTTTGTATCAGGATTTTAGGAGAGCTTTCAGTAGGCTTTGGGTATAAAGTTGCATCTTATCACTGTTTATCATCATCTGCAGATGAATAGACCGAGAGAGTCAACCAGATTATAGAGGATATACTTAGAGCATATGTAATACCCCTAATTTTAAAATGATAGTCTCGGTATTTTAATTAATGGTTTTATTGCATTTTTATTTGATTAATTGAATTATTTGCTTATTTGTTTAATTGTTTAATTAGTTAATTGAATTATTTGCTTATTTGTCTAATTGTTTAATTATTTAATTGATTTATTTAGTTTTATTATTATATGCTTATGTGGAAATTTAAATAATTGTTTGTTGTGATTAAATGTTTTAAATTCGTATCATTAGTTTTTATATGTATAGTTATAGGTATAGGGTTTTATTTTCTTTTAGGTAATCACGTTGTGGGATTTAGCCGACTTATAATTAGTTTGGAATTATAATTAGGTTTTCATAGGAACCTATATATATACTGTTATGTGTCTGCAAAGGGTTTGTGAACCCTATTCACGAACAGTGGAGGCAAAGAGAAAGAACGGCGAGGTTTGAGAGAAAACTGAGAGGGAGAATTAGGGTTTGGCTAGGAAAAAGGGTTGAAGCTTGCTCGTGGGTAGAACCAGGAGCAACATAGGGTCTGTGAAAGCAACCAAGGTCGTCGGATTCATCAGTGACGAAAGTTTAAAGTTTCAAAACTGAAATAAAAGGCAAGTTCATATTCTAACTCCTTCCTTTAGACCTGTGTTCTGTGCATGCCTAGATAGTCTCTAGGTCTTAATCAGACTTTAAAATGGATGTTTTATGCATGTTAATTCAGACTGTAAACTATATTATGTATTGATTAATTGAAATTGTTTTATGGCATAAGTTATTACAGATTATGTTTTAAATTCTTGTTAGCAATGCGTACTGGATTTTTATGAGTTTCTGGAATCTTTGAGACATAGATTGAACCCTAAGAATTTTAATAAAACAATACAGAGGGTTCTGAACATCGCCGGAGGTGAATAAGATGAACGAGATCAGTATACGGCTCTCAGGGAGAGAGAGCCGGCTCTCTAATGGAGGGAGCCGGCTCCCTCATGGACAGAGCCGGCTCCCACTTGGAGGGAGCCAGCTCCCAGCACTACAGAGTCGGCTCCCACTTGGAGGGAGCTGGCTCCTAGCACTACAGAGCCGACTCCCACTTGTAGGGAGCCGGCTCCTAAGAGGGCAGAGCTGGCTCTCGAAGTTTGGGAGCTTGCTCTCATGCTGGAACTTGCAGAAATTATTTTTTTTAAGTTTTGTTTGGCCATCTGGAGTATTCCTAAGTTGTTTAAGTTGCTTTAAATGATTTAAATAACAGTTATAGACATATAAAACTACTAAGAAGCATGATTACATTAATATGCTAAGGAACAAAACAACATGAAGTTAAACAGTAAACCTGCATGTTGAGTATTGAATAGTTGATTTAATTGCTTACTGGTATTTAGCAATTTTGTTTCTTTACATGATTTAATAGTGTTAATCATGTTTCAGTAATGTATTAAGCGTAGTTAATTATCTGAAAATTATTATACTTAGATTGGATTAATTGATGTTTTAATTTATTATTTATTGCATCAATTATTTGGACTGTTTGGTAGATTATATGCACCGGTATGGGACGGTGGCATATTAGGGATGGATTAGTTCAAAACACTAAGTCCTACTTATTCTATAATAAGGAATGGATTAACTATAAAGGTGACTTATACTTTTTGTCAGGTCAATAAACAGTTGAATGGCATACCTTAGTTTGGATGGATATATATATATATATATAATTATGGTACCATGATATGAGCTTGAGCCTCAGGATCATAGTTAGGGTGCATATATCGCCTAGGATGGATAGTTGGTCATAGTAGATACCTGGTCCCCTAGTAGGTCTAGGTGTACATGCCCACGTTTTGTGCGATTTGTATGTTACCTTTTACTCAGGCTGCGACAGACCTATGGGCTAGTGAGCGTCATATAGTATGTATTTATACGTATATGGACTATTTTAGTTATTATTGAGTTATCTAGGATTTATCTGCATATCGGGTCTCTGTATGGATTGTAGTAGAGTAGAACTTGCTTGTGGGTCTAACCCACTCTTATTTTTTCAGGTGTTCATCAGTTTCAAGCTTAAAGCTTGATCGTGCTTAGTAGAGACGGTCACTCACTCCTTCGACTACGTAGGATTTCCTTACATGTTTTAGCTTTGGATTTTATTTCTGTTCTTTACTTTCTATTGAGTATTATTTGGGGTCCACTAGATGTATTCCCGAGTTGTACTTATATTGGAGGTTTTGGAAAGTTTGGATTATATTAGTTTTATAACTTTTGAGGATTTATTATCTAGAATTCTTTTAGTGTATTTAATTATTTATTTCTTAATTCTTTTTTACTCATGCTTGTTAAATATTAGTTGTCTGGTATCCCTTGGATCTGTGCTCGGACTTAATCATCCGTGGCTCTAGAATCGAGGGGTATCACAGCATGTGTCCTCGATTTTAAGGGTACTTGGGAGGATTATTTGCCACTTGTAAAGTTTGCTTATAACAATAGTTACCAGAAGACTATTGGCATGGCACCTTTTAAGGCATTATATAGCCGACCGTGTAGATCTCCTATTTGTTGGTTAGAGGTTGGTGAGAGCAGATTTTTGGACCCTGAATTCATTAAGGATACATCTGAGAAGATCGCTCTTATTCGAGATCGTATACGCACTGCTTAGAGTAGGCAAAAGAGTTATGCTGACCGTCGTACTCATTTACTAGAGTTTTAAGTTAGGGATCACGTTTTACTCAAAGTTTCTCCCATAAAGGGAGTGATGCGCTTGGCAAAGAAGGGGAAGTTGTCGCCATGTTTCGTAGGACCATTTATGATTACGGAACATATGGGAGTTGTAACTTATCGATTAGCACTTTCGGACCATTTACATCATGTTTCTATGTTACGGAAATTTTTGCAAGATGAGGATCATTTTCAGTATATAAATGTTGGTGAGATAGAGTTATAGCCGGATGAGACGTATATAGAGCCACCTTATCGTATTCTTGATTGTAGGAATCAGGTGTTTCACGCCAAAGTTATTCTTCTGTGCGTGTTCAGTGGAGCCATCATAATTAGACCGAGTCCACTAGGGAACGGGAAGATGAAATCCATTCAAAATTTCCAAAATTATTTAAATAAGGTATGTGGTGAATTTTGGGGATGAAATTCCTTTGTTAAGGGGGAAGAATGTAATACCCCTAATTTTTAGAGCATTTAATTTATTATTTTACTTGCATTTTAATTGTTTATTTAGCTAATTGTTGATTAAATGATTACGTGGTTATTTAATTAATTTGGTTAATTAGATTATTTTGATTATTTGATATGTTTTATTTGTCATTATTTATTTATGTGCAATTTGCTTGTGTTAATTAATTGGTTTAGTTTATTTTAATTAATGGTGGTTTAGGCTTGGAGTTGCTTGACCCAAAATAATGGGTTTGGGCTAATTAGAAAAAGCCTAGATGGTTATATAGAATTATGGCCAATGGGAAGGTGTATATATATATATATTGGGTGGATTTTGATTTGGTAAATTAATAAGTTTTGGACAATAATAATAATAGTAGTAATATCATTATTATTATATATATTTCTATTTTAGTTAGTCTTAGGTTAGGATTTGTGGGTTAGGATATATATAGATGTAGTAGTCAGAAGAACAGAGTTGTGCATATACGTGAGTTACAAAAGAGGCATATTTAGATAGAAAAAGAGAGAGAGAAGAGGAAGAAGAAGGTGACTGGGGATAGCTTGGAGGTTGCCAGAATTAGAGAAGAAAACCGGAGAGTTTATATAGTTGATTTTCAATCCGAAAATCATAAGACAAGTTCTTTATCAATCTCTTCCCCTTTAAATTTATGATCTCTCCATCATATGCTAGACTTTATGGATTAAATCAAATAATTAAATGGATCAATTAATTGCTATGCATGAATTGAATTGAATGATTTTGTGTTTATATGTATTTATTCTTCAACTTGATGAATTCTTCGATTTGATATATAAAACTTGTTTTAAATTGTTGGATTTGGTGTATATTCATTGTATAAATCATTGGTGATTACATGGGACTTAGAAACCATGTTTTAGGACCCAAATCGTGAATTTACAAGCCAAAAATGGACCTGCAGATTCTGTTTAGTGACTTTGTGCTTAAGCATAATGCTATTTCGACGCGCAATGCTCGAGCAAAGGGGGATTGTGCTCGAGCTCTGTAAATTGTTTTCTCCAAAAGTGTTCTGAATGACTCCATTTTAAGTGTAATTAATGCCGAACAAGTTCATAAGTATTGGGAACTGTGATATAGGTCTAAAATATATGAATTGGTATTAGGCCTTCCTTTTTTTATGTTGGATGGGAATGTTTAAATTAATTAATAATTTAATTTAATCTTTTGTGATATTTAATTTGTGTAAGTAAATGTAATTATTAGATTCGTTATTATAATTATCGTTGTCGATATACTTATGAATTACTAGCATGATACATGGTTGTAATTATTTGTGTTAACTTGATTAGTTATATGTAATTAATATTATGATTTTAATCATGCTTCAATCATCTTTATTGTTCTAGATTGGAATTATTATAATTTATAATTGTTGCGCTATTGATATATATGGATATGATGAGATTTATTCCAGTATGTGATGTGATGATTGAGATAGTTAATAAGTTAGGCTCCTTAATATTTTCCACCATTGTTAGATATGATATTGTTGGATTAATGTGTAAGTGGGCTGGCTAATAAGTCACGACACTCTACTTGTGTCATTGTTAGATATGGTTTTATTTATTGATGATCTATATATATATATATATATATGTACCAACGGGCCAGTAGCTCAACGGTATCAAGCCCTTACTTCTCAAAAGGAGGTAAAGTATAACGACCCACTCCACCACATGGTATGATATTGTCTGCTTTGGGCCTGAACCCGCATAATTTTACTTTTGGGTTTTACCCCAAAATGCCTTATACCAATTGTAGATAACACCATCGCATTTAAGCACATCACTTTTCCCTTACCCAGGCGATGTGAGATTGTGCACTTGTAGCTCGTCCAGTGTGGTAACCTATCAGTGCCTTGCACCCGCCCACAACACACCCACCCACAGGGTCACCACAATCACTCCCTTTTGGGGCCCAACGTCCTCATAACCTACAAGGATTTTACATATGCAACTAAATATACAAATCTAAAGCTTATATATATATATATATATATATATATTACACGTAAAAGTTCTCTAATCTAGGCATTCAACTATGTGGACATGATCCGGGATCAACTAGGGAGTAGACATACAATTCAGCCACACGTGTGTTTTTGATAGTTCGGGACTATACGATTCACACCACTTTATTGAAGGGGAGCCCAGGGCGTGAGACATGTAGACTTAATAAAAATTAAATAATGGTTATTGAGTTTATAATTAACTGGTGTCATGCGTATTTAATTATTGCACTTATTGGAATTGCTTATCTATATGGGAATACAAAGTAATGTTAGCTTGCTAAACGATGATTGTGTTTAGCATTTGTTGTTGAACTTGTGAGCTCACCCCGTCATCGTGTTTCAGGTACACGTTGAGTAGGAACGTGATGGGGTTACATGACAGCCATGGATTTTAGCTAACTTTTCATATTCTTTTGTTTAGTTCAATTTTTCCTTGTTAGGATCATTGTAATAAGAATGATGTTATATTTTTGAGATTTAATTCAGTTTTCCAGTTATCATGGATTAATTTTGACGATGTTGAATATTATTATGGTTGTACCAATTTAATAAATTAGAGGGAGATTCACATCTATTTATTTATTTTGCAAAGTTGTGGTTATATAAAAAAGGCATGCCAAATTTTAATACGAGACAAGGGTTCTTGTATTTAAAATTTTGGGGTGTGACAGTTTGACCAGGGAGGTAAAGGGTTTAAGCTTCAATGACGACATGGGTGTGTGAGTACTAACTAAGAAAAAAGAAATGTATATGTGTGCGTGTGTGTGTGTGTGTGAGCCATGATATAACCTTGAGGTCTTGGGATCAATTGTTAAGACTGAGGCGTGTATTATCGGATTAGATGGGTAGCTGGAATAGGAGATGTGTGTAACCTTATAGATGGGGACTCTGGACCACCTTGTGTGCGATTTTTCCAAGAGATACCCACTACACGGTTGATACTGCCCTATTATCTAGTAAGAGTCTCAGCGTGTATATACATATGTATCGACTATGTAGCTATATCATAAGTTTGGCAAGGAATGTATTGATTGTCGGTTCTCTGATCGGGTCATAGTAGAGGGAACTTGTTTGTGGGTCTGACCCACCATTTATTTTTCAGGTCCTCGACAGTACCAGTCTTAGAATTGTTTGTGCAGATTAGAGATCATTCATCTTCACTCTCCTGTATCATTGATGTAGGATATTTTTTCAAATGTTCTTTTATTTCTAAAACTTAGTAGTTATTTATTTATTTTAGTTGTGAGATTTTATTAGGGTCCTTGATATATGGATTCCCGAATTATATTTTGGAGGTTTATGGATTATTGGATTTATTTGGAGTATTGGTATCAGAGGATTTATTAATTAGTTTTTCCTTTCAGCATTATTATTTGTTTTATTATATTTCTCTTGTATTATGTGTTCGTTTATTACCTGATTATTTTGATATCTCTAGGTCTTCAGGCGTGGGCCTGGCCAACCCACACTTGAAAATTCGGGGGTAGCACAACCGTCATCGCCATCGCCTTTCACCACTGCCATCGGCTTTCACCGCCGCTCACTGCTTTCCACCACCATTGCCATTACCTTTCACCACAATCACCATCTTGCACCACCACCGCCATTACCTTCCACCACCACTATTGCCACTGTCACTGCCTTTCACCACCGCTACCACTTTCCTTCGCCACAGGGGGCGGAGCCTTTCATGGGCTGCAGCCCAGGTCCCTAAAAAAAAAAAAAATTTACTACTACTATGTCCTATCAGCTATAGTCCAGCCCAAATTTCCAATCCATAATAAATGGCCCAGCCCACTAGCCCAGCAAACCAAAGCTAATCCATGAAGGAGTCCAAACTATTCATCTTACTTTTAAGCAAAAAAAAAATCCCTTTTCAGTTTTAATCCTTTTCTTTTTTCTTCAACAATGTTTTTTTTCACTTTTTTTTATCTTAGTGGAGATTTTAAAAAAAAAATTAAAATTAAAAATAACTTCAACATTATGTTTATAATGATATTTGGTAATTGGGTTTTATTTATTTATTATTGTCTAAAAACTTTGGATATCGGTTTCTTTACTGTAGGTTAAATTTTGATTGTTTTGTGTTGAATCATGTTGTTAGATCTGGGTTTCTTTATATTTGGATTTCTCAGAAAAAACAAATAAATTTTTTCCCCAATAAATCATCTTCTCTGTTTGAAATTTTTTATTTTTCACTTGAATTTTTTCTTTAGCACTCTCCGCTTTTTAATCCTGGCTCCGCCCTTGTTCACCACTACCGCCGCCGCCGCCTTTTGCCACTGCCATTGCCTTCCACCGTCACCACCTTCCACCACTACCACCACCACCGCCACCGTTTTCCACCACCACCACAACCACCACCATTGCCTTCCACCACTGCCACCTCCACTGCCTTCCACCACCACCGTTACCACCTTCCACTACCACCGTTACCACCTTCCACCACCACCACTGGCTTCCACCACCTCCATTGGCTTCCACCACCATCACCTACACCACTATCTCCTTCCACCACCTTACTACTACCATCGTCTTTAACCAACACCACTGTTACCTTCCGCCACCACCGTTTTCCACCATTGCCACCACCACAGCCTTCTAACACCACTACCACTTTTCACTTCCACCACCATCGTCACCACCACCACTGCCACCATTTATTTTTAAAAAAATTATAGAAGAATATCGTTTTGTTAATTTAATTTATTTGTTACTAAGAGGGGTATTTCGGAGAACTCAAATTGAAATTTATTCCATTCTAAATTTTAAATTGATTCAACCAAATACTAAAATGGTTATTATCATTCCATTCATACACATTTCATATTTATAACCAAACAATAGAATGAGAATAACCATTCTATTATCATTCCATTCCCACTTGTATGCCATTCCCTCCTGCACATAAGGGGTGTCATTGTTAAACAATTGAGTCAATTTGCATAAGTCTATTAATATGGCAAACATTAGAGGGTGTGAGTGTAAATTACCTTTGTTTTGTTTTTCTAATCAAAATCGTCTATTTATATCTCTCTCCTTTCACTTGTTTCTCCCCTCCCAACTTTCTGAAGCCGAAGATAGTTCCCGCCTAGAGGTCACCAACGGCGAAATATCTCTCACCGCCAATCGATATCTGCGTCCTCAAATCCACAAAAGGTACTGTATTCAAACCCTAGTATATATATATATATTTTATGTACTGAAACCCTAGAAATATCGAATTCTTCACCGTGAAAACGCGAGTTTCAAGGTATAAGTGTAAACTGTTTTTCCGAATTACTTGTGAACTGAGTTCATTAAATTTTTTTTCGAAACAAAACAGTTGCAAATTTGTAACTTTTTTTTTTCCTCTGCACTTTTGATCTATATTTTTGAACACTAAGTACAGGTTCATGTTATTTTGATAATTTGATTGTTAAAAAAATATATATTTATTTTCAGTGTATGCAGAGCTGTTGATACAACATGGGGTACGAGTCTGGTAGCACCTCCCAGGATGGCCGGGATGAAGGTAATTTAAATTTTTAGTCTGCATCTACAAATAAACACATTTTTATTTTCCTGCTTGTTTACTGAACTGTAGAGAGAGTGTTCAACGGAATTAATTATTTTTGTAATAATAATACATATGTGGATTGGATGGGATGGACATGTGGGTTTCTGTTGCCAACAGTTGAAGGCATAAACCACTCTATTTTTGGTTTATATTATGGAACTATGTGAGGAGGATGGAAGCATTCATTTACTTGCTTCGTAAAATATGAACTGGGTATGGCAGTGTTTGCGTTATGTGGGTTTATAAGAAGGGATGGTTGAATTTTTTATTCAACGAGGGAAGGGAAGGCTTCACATTATTAAACTTCAATATTACAAAGAATGAATACATGGGAAACATTATGTTTTGACGCAACTTTAGATCTGATTTGATAATTATACTCATATGCAAACATGCATATATGTATATACATGATACTGATGGGCAGATAAACAAATATAGGTAATTTGTAGATATTGATATAAATGTCGGCTAGATGAATTCGTTTTTGCCTTTACCCTTGGACGAAAAAGAAAGCTATATTGCCAATTCGCAACATCCAAGTTTGTCAATTATGCGTTGAGGAACATCTAGGAAGTGTAGGCCAGGTGTCCAAAATTTGATTTATTTTTATTTTCAAATTGGAACATGCCCGAAATGTGTATGACTTGCCCAACAGCTGCCGAGAAGTGTAGGTGTCAACAAACACTACTCCTCAGGAGTGTTTGTGCTTTTAATATTCCCTGTACACACGTGTACATATACACTCATCAAAAAAAAGTTTATTTATGCTCATACCATATGAATAATGCTGATAAATTGGAAGTGGTACAGCTCTTTTTTTTTTTGGTTGCATATATTTTGTTACTGTGACATCCTATTGTTGAAGTTGTTTTGGTATTTGATTTGGCAGATGATGATGACGAATATGAAGAGGCTGGTGGGGGTAACCGTCTTTTGGGATTTATGTTTGGGAATGTTGATGGTGCGGGCGATCTTGATGTTGATTACCTTGATGAGGTAGCCTGATTTTGTTCTTGCTTCTATGTATAATTCCGTGTGGTTTTATGTATTTTCAAATGAAATTGAGTTACAAATATGCATACAGTGATATTGCATATGTATATATTGTACAGAACAGATGTATTTGCAACACAAGTCATTAACTGAAAGTAATACATTCAAATTCATCGTCTTATATAGTTTCTATTCTCTCCTGGTGAACTGCTATATTGGGTTTTTGAATGTGTATAGGCATTCAAAGTTCAAATGTCAGTAGGTTTGTAAAAAAAGTACTCTGGCTTGATGTGAATACTTAAAATGTCCTTTGTTCATTGCTAACTACTTGGGATAATTTAATTGGGAGTCATAGCACAAAAGAGTGTGTTAGAATTTTAGATCCACGCATTTATTTCAGGGGGGAGAAATTGTGGAGTGGTTTTTTTACAATTTAATCTAGAATTTTTAAGACAACTAGTGATGGAGCTAGGAATTAATTTCAGGGGGGCATATTGAGCATGAGACTTTTTTTTTTTTTTTTTCTCAACATGAGAAAACAGGATGAAAACAAGCTGAAAAATAGAATTGCAATGATGGTGTAGTAATCAAGATTCAAATAGTAGGTTACTAGGTCATTACTCAGAAAAAAATTGCAGTAAAGAAAAATGCTGAAACATAGAAGACGGACATTAATTGTCCATTGTCTGTTTTGCATTTTCAATTTCATATAAAGTAGAAGCAATACTATTTTGTTGTGCTATAATATATTCCGAAACAGAAATATGTTGGTAACTATATATGTTGCGCAATGTTTTATTGAAAAAAAATGTTTGGATGGTTTTTTAAAGAGTGGTATTTACATTATATTGGTTTTTAAAAGCTTCTCAGTACAGTTGTTAAACTATATTAGCAAAAACAAGTGAAAATGACTTTTTTTTAAAAATTTAATTTAATTATTATTTATTTATTTTAGATTTGGCTCTTTTGCTGAAACAGATGTGGTATTGTGAAAAACGTGAAAAAACATACTGCCACAACTTGCAAGAAGAAATTTTAAGGGAAAAAAAAAGATGGAGAAGAAGAATAAAACAAAAAATAAAAGAAAATATGAGTGAAGGGAAAAAAATAGGGTTTGATTGATGAAGGGGAATGCAAATATTTTTTAAGGGAATACAATTTTAAGAAGAGAGAAAAATAAATAAAAAAAGAATAACATAGAAGACAACCAGAAGGATTGAGTTTAGAGTTAAGACCTGATAGGATATTAAGCTTTTAATGTCCATCTACATTTATAGTTTTATTTTTTGGTTAGTTCAAGTCTTCCAATAATCAACTATTCAAAAAAAAAAAAAAAATCTTGTATGACAAGAAGTTGCGGTTTTGGATCACCCCCTGCTGATATGAGGATAATTATAAAATTTTACATCTCCCTCACTGTGGGATTCAAAGTGATAGAAGTGCTACTGATCTTTAGTTGATCCTATCTCTAAAACTCTCTTAGCTCTCTCCATAACCACTAGCCTTTATCCTTGCAAAGATCTAGTAACCCTTAGAACTAGTTCTTCCTCAACCAACTTGGAAAAGTTTCCCTCTTAGCATTTATTATTGAGTTACTAATGGTGGGGTTGTATGACTTGATATTTGTGTAGCTAAGGTCTTGGCTTTAATTTACTTTAAATTTAATAGATGCTATATATATATATCTACACACACACATATATATTCTCGAATCATACTCTTACATTGCACTGTTGCGCGTGATGTCTGAACCATGTTCTTTGCTATTTTTGGAGTTTGTTGGGCTCTTTTTGGTTCCACAATGGAGAAGACTGTGATGCTTGGAGAGGGTGTATAGTGTCAAGCCTGTGATGCTTGGAGAGCTATAAATATTCTTTTTTTATATGCTTTGTGTTAAGACAAACGCAGTGAACTAAGAACAAATCACAAATCATAACAGAAAAGTAAACAAGCCACACATGAAGAACACAAAGTTTTATGTGGTTCGACACAAGTTGTGTCTACATCCACAGTGAAGATCAAGTGAAATGTTTCACTAGGATAAAAATTAGGAGATTACAAGTTTCAGCCCCCAAACCCTAGCTCTTGCTCTCTTCCTCTTTCCTGCGATTTTCAGTGTCTCTCGTTATCCCACTCCAAACCCTAAATGTCCTTATATACCGGGCTACAAGAGAGTACTAAACTGGCTCAACGACCAACAAGCAAAAAAACAGGTCAAAAAATTCCTCAGACCGCTGGCCTCGAATTTCCATACCTTTGTGTGGCCTCTCACTTTCCAGGTCAATCGGGTTGCAGCGCGACTCAGTCCGAAACAAAATTCGGGCCACTACATCACACTTTGTTTCTTGGGCACGCTCCCTTCTCAAGATCTTCTTTTAATGAAATGTTACTTTTCAAAAAAGAAAAAGAAAAAAGAAAGAAAAGAAAAGAAGAAGAAATTCTATTTTTCAGGGGCTTCACGTGTATATATATCTCACGTTCAGTATTTTTGAGATGATTGTCTGTCCGTGGGTCCCGTAGCTCAGTTGGTTAGAGCTTTGGTCGTATGAGCCGAATGTTGCGGGTTCGAGCCCCGCCGGGATCATCTGGCTCATTGTTGTGCTTATTTGAAGTAGATAGTTAATTTTTTTATGATAATATATGTTAGCTAAAATATTTTATTTCTGTATTTCCTTTTAATTGCCCTTATACTTAATTAAGAGACATGATAATGTGAAGTAGTTGTTATAAACAGTGAGAGATGAGTCCAGTGAAATAAACCAGTCGGAGAGATGAAAATGACCATTTTAAGGACGATAAGAAAGACTGAATCAACATGGTTAATTTGGATCAATCTACAATTATGTAACTTCAGATATAATTTGTACACATCAAAATCTACAACATCCATGATCATGATGGCATATGTAGGTATTAATAACATAGCTGTCATGTGATACCGCCTGAATTTTATTTGAATTCATTCAAAGATTTGAATTTTTATTTTTTATATATTAAAATTTCAAAAAGAGAGAAACAAATGATTTGAGGTTATATCTAGTATGTTGTATAGGATAAGATAATGGAAATAGTGAAGAATGAGATGAACTGTTGACTGATGGTTAGTCTTTAATTATTACCACATTCTTTAATAAAGACGAGATACACATGATGAATATGTATTACAGTTGGATCCTGCATATATGGGATAATATTAAGTATGATAATAGTAATATATTTAGTACCTAATTAGGATAATATTAGTATTAGAAACGGTATTTATTAGCGAGTTAGTAGTAGTTTTTAGCAGCTAGTTGCTGTTTCATATAATTATATAATTTGTCCAGTGGCTCTGGATTGCTGGGATATGTTGGTGGGTTTGTTTGGGGTTCACTGGGTCATGCCGCTTTCCACAATGAGCTTGCTTGAGGCTTGGAGAGGTTGTATGGTGTATCTTGTAGAGGGAGAGAAATAAGAAGTCCTTTGATGGAGAGGAGACCCTATTTGGGTTCTTAAGTTTTCATTTCTTAGTTTATTTCTTTTTTTGGATTCAGGGGAGAAATTGTAAATCAATATGGGAGTTGGTGGATATGTTGAGAGGTTAGGGGCCCTATTTGGCACTTGTGTATGCGCTCCCGGTTGAGTACTTTTATGATACTACAAAAAAAAATATATTGGAAGAAGGCATGCATCAATTTTTCTGAGCTGATCGACTATGGGTCATGCCTACAACACTAGGACTTCCAAAATTTGATGGTAGGACGCGTTGAACACCTGAAGATTGTTATGCTAGTCAACAAATGAGCGAATGATAATGAACTCATCTGAGAATGCTTCAACAAAATGATTGAGAAATTCAATGCAACCACAAAGGCTTCAATTAACTGGGAAAACATCAACACAATTTTCCAGAGTAATATAAAGAGGCTGATGGGTCAACAAAAGAAAGCTGGCATGCGTTATCGTTTATCTTGGTGGCTCGTTATCATTATCTTTTTTTTCCTTCATTTTTTTTTTTTTGATAATTAAGATTTCATTAAAGGAGCTCAAGAGGGGGGATCTCCCAAAGGAATACAAAAGTCGCCCACAACGACCCCACAATTTTATTCTATCCACAAAATCCAAAAGAAGATCCATAGATTTACAATTTTGCCCATTGACCCAAAAAAAATAAAGAAGGCAGTATATTGTATTTGAGAGACCTATGTTACCTGGACTTGGGTATGTGTGTCGGACACAGGTATGTGTAAGTGTCGGACGTGTCATATCACTAAACAAAAGGACACATGGACACTGCTAAATATTTATTTTGTTTAATTATTTTATTTTATTTTATAGAGTAAAGTAATGTTTTTTTTTTTTATCTAATATAGTGTTCAATATAGGCATTAACTCAATTTAAAGAAGTAATATAATATAATTGGATGATTGTATATGCTTTTTAAGTACATGTCCACCCAAAAATGTCGGACACATGTTCCATACCCATGTCCGAGCAATATGTGTCCGACACGGGTATTTCACTACTTTTGAAGAGTCCATGTAACATAGTGATGGACTAGGAGACTCCTCACCATCAAAGAATCTCCTATTTCTATCGTGCCACAGATCCCACTGTTAAAAAAGGGGAGTGGCCCTCCAAGCATCTTTGACTCGATTCTCCTCTGCACACCCTTTCCAAGCCACTAATATGTTCACTGTGGATTCTGGAAACACTTAGGCCAGACCAAAAGCAACCAAGAAAATAAACCAAACATCCCTAGCCATAGGGCAATGAAGCAAAAGATGGTTCATGGTTTTTCCCGACTTCTTAAACATGCAACATCAGTTCACCACAATCTGACATCTTCTTCTGAGGTTGTCGAGAGTGAGGATACTTCCAATGGCAACAGACCACGTAAAGAAATTATTGCGTGGTCTTTTTGTTGGCTTCAATAAATATTTCATTGTTGGTTTGCTGGCGGGGAGAGGAGGCTTTTTCCGTTATCTAATTTTTAATCATTTAGTAATGTTTGCTGTTATTGAGAATTTACACTCAACATTGTGTATTAAAAATGGTTTTAAGAACATCTACTAGATGTACATAAAAACGATTTGAACTTTTGAAGGAGCGTATGAGAGGAGACATAGCTACCCTATACTGCATATGATATAATTGCAAGATGGATCTCCAATCTCTATAAATCTCAGATACTGACATCTACGGAATGAATTGAGGCATGAGATTTAAGCACTTCCTATATTGCACTCCTGCTTCTGGCTTGTTTACTACAGTGATTCCTACTTCTTCTTGTTATCATTTATTTTATTTTTAAAAATAGAATAAAGAATTGCAATGAGGTCTCTTTGCATGCTATGTCCCTGTCACTCCCTTGATATCACATGTTTTACATGATCCTCCCTCTACTGATTCTCTCGATTCAATATCGTTCAAAAAACTTCAATTTTGTATGGTTCTCAACAATATGGTTTAGGGAAATGTGAAAAAGAACAACATATAATTGACAAATGCCAATGCATTTTACAAACAATAAATTGATTGTGTTAGATATTCAATAATTTATTGTTGGTACTTTCCACCCAGAAAAAGAATGCTGCTTTTAGATGGGGTTGGATGTTTACATACTTATGCTTTGTTTGTTTTGACGTCTGAGAATTATTTTTCTATTTTATGGTGTTTGGTAACCTTAAAACTGGTTTAAATATTTTCTTAGTAAAATATTTAAAACTTTTGTAACAAAAATGACTAACAGATCCAACTTTGTTGTCATTTTACCGGAGTTGATGCTCTTTTCAATTCAACTCAAACACTGAAAAAATTGTAATGAATTTCACAAAATTGAGATGGTAGACATCCCTGATGGTGTAGATAGATGATGGAGGAGAGATAGAAGTCACGAGACATGATGATGGGCTCGACGGGGGCAAGGACTCTTCGTAGAAGGTGAGGATGGAGCACAAGGCCATGTGAATCATGTTGAGAGATTTAGGGGTGAACCATTATAGAGCTTGTGGTCGAGGATGTACGATGATGTTGGAGCTCACGAAGATTCGGATGGCCACATGTGTAGGAAAGGAGGAGCTTCTTTGTCACGCCATAGTGTCCCTTTACTCACTTTGTGAGGGTGAGCATGGACAAGTAGATCCTGAAGCACTAGGGAATGGAGGTGGTTTGGGGGTGTGTAGGATTAGTATGGAGGGGTGCAGGATTAGAGGTAGAGGACAAGGTCAATGTTTGTTGAGGCTTTTGACACTGACAGGGTCAGAGTGTGAGAGAGAGACAGAGGGGGGGGGGGGCGGGGTGGGGTTGGGTTGGAATAAGATGGAGTGCTGTTGATGTAGATGTAGTAGCTTACTGCCGTGCCGTCTATGTTGGGCTTAGGCAACTGTGGGCCCACCAGATGTGGTGACTTTAAACAAAAGTGGCTGACCTTAATTACTCTGGAATTGGTGATTTTGGGTACATTTGATTGGGTAATCATCCATTAACTTTTCGGGATTTATTGTAATATTCTTTTTGGAAAATATTTTCAGGAATTGAGCCAAACACTAGAAATTAGATAAAGAATTCGTTTCACTTTCGAAAGGTTTTAAATAAAAAAATTTCTATGACAAAATTTTTTTTTTTTTTTTTTTTGATAAGTAAGATTATATTGAAAACGCTCAAAAGGGGAGCGGAACCCAAAGAAACACAAGGGCCACAAGGCGCCTTAAACCTTCAAAGAGGAAAAACAATAATCTCCTCTATAGATCTATAATCTCTCCCTGAAACCCAACAAAAAAGAGTGGAAATAATAGAGAACTTAATCATAGAAATAGGTTTTTTCTTTCCATCAAAATATCTCCTATTTTGCTCGAGCCAAATGCACCACCAAATACAAAGAGGCGTAGCACTCCAAGCATCCTGAATGAGACCCCAACAGAGACACCTCTCCAAGCCTCAATTAACCCTCTAGAGGAACTAGGCATAACCTAATGGACCCCAAATAATCCAAGCATCAAATCCCAACAGTCTCTGGCCATGCTACAATGTAAAATAAGGTGGTCAACTGTCTCCTCATCGCACAAGCACAATAACAATGATTAACCACCACCTGATTCCTCCTCCTCAAATTATCCTGAGTTAAAATCTTGCCCAGGACGGAAGTCCAAGTGAAAAAGGCTACCTTAAGGGGAGCCTTTCAATACCAAATAGATTTCCATGGGAAAGGGCCTCCGGTACCAACCGAAAGGCACCTAAAAAAGGACCTAACCTCGAAACGACCCTGAGAGTTGGGATCCCAAATGTCACGGGCTTAGAGTTTCAGCACTACTCTAACTACTCCTGTGCGGCACCAAGACGTTGGTTCTACTCTTGCAAGTACTTGGTCAGCCTAACTCCCGTGCCCACCTTCGCCAACGCACTCCCCTCGTGCGCTTACTAGTGTTGTAGTTGCCCTCGTCCTCTCCTCACTTGGCTTGCACACTCACACACACTAAGGCACTTAAGTTGGCAAGGAAAGAACACTTCTATTACTTCAAAGAATGCTTTGTACAAGGCTAGCTCTCAAACTCTCTACAAGGCTCTCAAGACTCACTCTAGGACTTGTTGGCTACAAAATGAAATCCTACTCTTATTTATAGGCATCCCCATCCCTAATGGACGGTTAGGATGCATTTTAACCGATGGTGGAGATCGATTCTCTAGAAGTTTCTCCCACCTTCTTCACACTTCCATATATATCTACAAGTATCTGCAACATTCTAGAACTCTCCATACTACTCCACACAATTCTGGAGAATTCTAGAATATACTACACATATCTAGAATCTTCCACACAACTCTAAACTACTCCGGAAGACTCTAGAAACTCCCATGCCATGCAGTCGCTATGCAGCGTCCAACTCAGCGTCTGTGTGTCGCCTGCATGGCATAACCTCCATAGGCGGGGCGTGACATTCTCCCCAACCCATTTCCGTGACGCCTTCATCACGGTTTCTTCAGCTGACCCAGCCTCTTGCAGGTCATCAACACTTGCACATATGTCCTTGGCCCAAACGTGCGTGCGCCCTTCAGGAGATGTAAGGTCCTCACGAGCTCTATCGTGTTGACTGCCACTTCTGGACTCTCCTTCTTGCCCACGAGCGGGCACCATGCATGTGGCTTTGCCTTCCTCGCCTCCAAGTATCATCAATGCACCAAGGCATGGTAGTGGCACTGCGTTGTTCCTGTCTATGAACTCGGGTCCCAGCACCATGTCGTGGTCATCCATCTCCGTAACCTGGAAGTCGGCCTTGCCCTTCCACCCTTACATGCATAGCTTCACCTCCTTGCACACTCTGCTCACGTGTGCCTCCTCGGAGTTGACGGCCTTGATCCAGCCTTCCGTTTTGCGCATTTCCAAGCCAAGTCGCTGCGCCTCCTTCGGGGTAATGAAGTTGTGTGTGGCGCCCGTGTCCACCAACGCTTGCACGGCTTTGCCACCAACCTGCGCATCCACATAGCGCACCCCAGCTACCTTCTTCGCCTTGCCCTTCTTCTTGGTGTCGTGTGCCATGCTACTCAGGGCATATAGCCCCCATGCACCTATCTTCGTCGCTGCCCGCATCGTCCATCTTGCCCTTACCCTTATCCTTCACAAGGGCGCTCATGGTCTTCTTGTTGGGGTAGTGTCGCAATATGTGCGGCCCATTGCACAAGTAGCACTTCGGCTCCCATTTGCCCTTGTCGCGGCGCTCCCCTTTGCCACTAGCCTTAGACCTCTCTCCATGGTCCTTGCCCTTATCATGGCGCGGGCGTCTCTCTTCGTCGCTGTGCTCATCATCACTGGACTTGGGTGAGCCCCCTTTCTTGAAGCGTCGGTCTCCCCCACCTTTGCCGTGGTCCTTCCTGAGAGACGTGGCCGTCTTGTTATCGCGCCTAAAGTCTTCAAGGCGCTCCGCTATAGCCATTGCGGATGCCAAGTCTCTAGGCTCCCTCCTCCTAAGCTCTGTGGCCACCCAAGACTGCAGCCCATCTATGAACAAGCACACGCGTTGCCGCTCCGGCATCTCTGGGATCTCCAGCATCAAGTTGGAGTACTCCTTCACATTCTCCCTTATGCTGCCCTTCTGCTTCAGGCGCCTTAGGTTGATCATGGCGAGGTCCTCGACGCACTCGGGGTAGAACTGCCTCTTGAACTCCTTCCATGTGTCAACCGCTCTTGCGCCCCTACCAGTGGTGCGCTGCCTCCACCATAGAGCGGCAGTGTCCGTGAGATACATGGTGCCTGTTTGCACCTTCTCCTCATCATCCTCGATCTCCATATACTCGACGTATTGCTCCATGTGCTAGAAGAAGTTGTCAATCTGGCGCGCATTCCTTGCCCCATCATACTCCTTGGGCTCTGGCGCCTTCTTCTTCCTTGGCTTCACCACGACCTCGCGCGCCTGGGAGAACTCCTTCTTGCACTCGGCAATCTCCACGCGCAAGTCGTCTACCCGATCATGCAAGTCCCTTTCCTTCTCTCGTGCCCTGTTGGAGATGCCGTCAATCAGCTTGTAGCGCTCTGCCATCATTCTCTCGAGCCTGTTGAACTTGGTTTCTATATAGACCAAGTGTGTGGCAAGCTTCTCCTCCAAGCTCTGCTCTAAGACATGGACTTGGTGGTCTCCTCCGCTAGCCATGTCTACTCAAAGCTTCCTTGATGAACCTGTCTCTAATACCAACTGTCACGGGCTTAGAGTTTCAGCACTACTCTAGCTACTCCCGTGCGGCACCAAGACGTTGCTTTTACTCTCGCAAATACTTGGTCAGCCTAACTCCTGTGCCCACCTTCACCAACGCACTCTCCTCGTGCCCTCGCCCTCTCCTCACTTGGCTTGCACACACACACACACACTAAGGCACTTAAGTTGGCAAGGAAAGAACGCTTCTATTACTTCAAAGAATGCTTTGTACAAGGCTAGCTCTCAAACTCTCTATAAGGCTCTCAAGACTCACTCTAGGACTTGTTGGCTACAAAATGAAGTCCCACTCCTATTTATAGGCATCCCCATCCCTAATGGACGGTTAGGATGCATTCTAACCGATGGTGGAGATCGATTCTCTAGAATCTTCTCCCACCTTCTTTACACTTCCATATATATCTGCAAGTATCTACAACATTCTAGAACTCTCCATATTACTCCACACAATTCTGGAGGACTCTAGAATATACTACACATATCTAGAATCTTCCACACAACTCTAAACTACTCCGGAAGACTCTAGAAACTCCCATGCAATGCAGTCGCCATGCAGCGTCTAATTCAGCGTCTGCGCGTCGCCTGCGTGGCATAACCTCCATAGGCGGGGCGTGACACAAAGCTAACAATTTGAATCCCCAACTCTGATCACCTGGCGATACAGAACTTCCAAAAAACGAGTAACCTCCTTAATCTCCCAGTCTTGAAATTGCCTCATAAAATGAACATCCCAAGTCAGTCTCTCGTTATCAAGGTGATAACAGTTAAGCACCATGCCTGTCTGTGAGAAGCAATCCTGTAGAGCCGTGGGAAAGTGAGAGCAAGAGGAAGCTCCCCACACCAAAGATCCTCCCAAAATCTGATCCTCCTACCATCCTTGATCCGAAAATGAACATGCTTACAAAAATCATCCCACCCCCTCCGAATGAAAGTCCAAACCCCCACCCCCCTAGGACCACGCATCTCAAGAGAGCACCACCCACCACTGCTCTCCCCAAACTTGCTTGCGATAACTCTCCTCCAAAGCCAATGCCTCTCAATCCCAAACCTCCAGAGCCATTTTCCAAGGAGAGCCTTATTGAAAGGCAACAACCTCCTTAACCCTAAGCCTCCACTTCGAATCGGACGGCACACGTACTCCCAGCGAAGCAGATGATACTTGAACTCCCCTCCCCTCCCCTCCCCCCCACAAAAGAAAGTTACCCTGTAATCTCTCAATTCTCTCAGCCACTGAAGAAGGAATCTGAAAGAGAGAGATGAAATAAGTGGGGAGGCTAGAAAGGGTGCTCTCATCAGAGTAACCCTTTGAGAGGTATTGCTTTTTCCAACCCGCCGACCTCCTCTCGAATCTAACCACAATCGGATCCTAGCTCCCCACACATCTCGAAGGGGCTCCTAAAGGCAACCCTAAGTAAGAAATGGAAAAAGAGCCAGTGCGACAACCAAGAATCTGAGCAAACATCTCGATCTCAGGAACATCCCCAGCAAGCACAAGAACGCTCTTACGAACATTCACCTTAAGACCAGAGACAACTTGGAACCAAATCAAAACGCATCTCAAATATCTCAACTGGGACGCATCAGCATCACAAAGCACTAAAGTATCATCCGCAAACATCAAGTGGGAAATCTCCAGTTGACTAGCAACATCCCTGCCCACCCGAAAACCTCTCAAAAAACCCAACTCCACAGCCCTCTTTGGCAATCTGTTAAGAGCCTCCATCACAAAAGGAACAAGAATGAAGAAAGCGGATCCCCTTGTCTCAGGCCCCTTGAACAAGAGAAAAAACCCGTTGGAGCTCCATTCACAGTGATAGAGAACCAAGCACTAGAAATGCAGAAAAGAATCCACTAACGCCCGCCAAACCCCATCCTCTCCAATAAGTAGAGGAGGAAGCTTCAGCTCACATGATCATACGCCTTCTCAATATCCAGCTTACATAAAACACCCGGAACCCCACAACTTAAACGGGAGTCCACACATTCACTAGCAATAAGAACTGAATCCAAAATCTGGCGACCTCCCACAAAGGCATTCTGAGAATCAGAAATGACGCCATCCATAACCTTCCTCAACCTAGAGGCCAAGACTTTTGCAATCAATTTATAAAAACATCCCACCAAACTGATTGGGTGAAAATCCCTAACATCCATCGCCTCTCCCTTCTTCGGAATAAGAGCAAGAAAAGTGGCATTCAAGCTCTTCTCAAAAGAACCCTGAACATGGAAGGCGTGAAAAGAGCCCATCACCTCCTCACGGACCACCTCCCAGCACTCCAAAAGGAATCTCATAGAAAAACCATTTGGACTAGGGGCTTTTTCCTCATTACAACTCTTCAAAGCAGACAAAACTTCCTCTTCCGTAAATGGCTCTTCCAAAGCAGAGCACTCCTCACTCGAAATAGAGTCAAAATGAAGCCCAGCAAGCAAAGGTTGCCAACCAGCTGGTTTAGTGAACAACTTCGAAAAGTAATCAGTAAAACCCTTAAAAATCTCCTCCTCCTTACAAAACATCTCCCCCATCCACCCGAATCCTCTCAATGTGATTGCCCCTTCTGTGAGCATTGGCAAGTCTATGAAAAAATTTAGTATTATTGTCACCTTCCTGGAGCCACAAAGCTCCAGACTTCTATCTCCACGAAAATATTTAGTAGTATTCTATGACAAAAATGTTTTATGTCGACATAAGTGGATCCTTGGTTTCAAAGGGGAAACTACTCCTGCAATTAACAAAGAGAAGTTGCTGTTCTTTCGAAAGTATGGTTCTCAATAAACTAGTGCCAGACATTCACCTTATTCTACAAAGGTCCAACTATATCCTCCAAGCTATTTTGCATAAACATGAATATAGAACCAAGACGTGGCACTGTACGGAGCCAGCAATGTTGTCAGTTGTCACAAGATTAGGCCACGGATCTAGAGGTATACAACAAAATACACTCCCTCTGTCCAAATGTTTTGGTACCTTTTTCCTTTTTTCTGATGTTCCTTGATAGTTTTCTTTGTCCCATAATTATTGTCTACTCTGAAAAGTCAATACATTGAATTTTATGACTTTACTAAGTTACCCTTCGGATGGAAGTAGGGGTACTTTTGAAAAATTGTGCGCTGACCCGTAATGCAGTAACTGAATTTACCTCCCTCTGTTAGTGAAATGTAAATACATTGGTTTGGGCCTCTGTTAGTGAAATGTAAATGCATTGGTTCGGGTGAAAGTAGGTGTACTTTTGAAAAATTGTGCGTTGAGCGTAATGCGGTAACTGAATTTACCTTAAAAAGTTGGTTTATTTTTCTTCCCCACACCAAACACACACACACACACCCCCCCCCCCCCCCCCCCCCCCCCCCCCCCCCCCCAGCCCAAAAAAAGGGGACAAATGGAGTTCAGTTCTGCAGTGTGATATGCATATGTATGTATATTATGTGTATATATACATGCGATTGTTACCTTAAAAAGTTGGTTTATTTTCCTTCCCCCCCCCCCACACCCACCTCTCAAATGGCCAAAAATTTGGGACATATCAGTTCTGCACATGTGATATGCATATGTGTGTATATTGTATGTATATACACGCAATTTTTAAAAACAGGATATGGGGATTCAGTGACACAACGTGCATGATGTACATGTAAAGTTTTGTGTCTATGATTATGTGTATGTCTATGCACACATGCATACTTAATTATGATGAATCCTCCTCTCTTTGTTTATTATCTCCTTTTCTTCACAAATAAATTCCGCATTGTAACTGCTTTCTTTTCTGAAAAAGGGTCATTCTTTCACTTTCTTTTATAGTCTCACTGGATGTATTATCACAATTGTGCTCTGTGTTGGTAAATGTTCCATCATGCAATGCCTGCAGCATGTCGGATTTATGTCTTGCTTCATCCTACTAGTTTTGTTGTTACCTTGGATGAGAAGAAATTACGTTCTCGTTTTGAATGTGTATTATTTGTTGGTGCATGTTTAAGAGTGCTTAAAGAAGTAAGCGTTGGAGTCCACCACATGGCTCTTTTGTACAAGTCCATGCGGTTTAATTCTAAATGGAAGTGTGTCACTTTCAGCATCTTCACTGATATACAACTTCGTTTCTATATTTTACCTACCATTTGATCACCTCACAGTGTGTTTCCTAGTACAATGTTGTCAAGGTTATGCCCGTCAGCCATTTTATTTAAAAACACGATGCAGCTAATATGCTATGAAACCCATTTTTTGAATTTTCAGATTTAAAAAAAAAAAAAATAGGTTATGCTATCAGCTCTCGGATTTCCAAGTTGTTTATTATGGCATATAAACAGACTTAATATGTTGGTTGATCACTGTAATTGCATATTGCGCTTTCTGGTTGTATTACTTTGAAGAAGATTTGATGAAAAATTTGCAAAGATTGCAACTGAAAAGGGTGGGCCTTCCATTTGTCCCAGACATTCTTTTTTGACTTTCAAGCGTGCTTCACTATCTGTTGGTTTAACTCTTCTCTATGCTAAAAATCTGTTGAGATATGGAGTTTATATATTTTGTGCTTTCATTTTTCTTTGTTGATCTGACTTACTATCTGTTCATCATTTACTCGATAATCGACAGTTATGCTAAAAGTACAATTATGATTCTCAGGATGCAAAGGAGCATCTTTCTGCGCTGGCTGACAAGCTTGGTCCGTCCCTGACTGATATAGATGTATGGAAATCCCAATCATGTATTCTAGCTCCGTAGTAATTGATAATCTTTTAAGAAGGCTACTCAAGACTCAAGATGCTGTTGGCCTATAGTTAGTGTTGTGTATGAGGGTGTGCTGGTGGCATATTAGTATCTTTTTTTTTCCTAGTTGGGTACTCACACACACATGCCTCCACGGAGGCTGGAACCCCTGACCTCTCTTTGAGAAGTAGGGGCTTGGTACCGCTAGGCCACTGACCTGTTGGTGTAGTATCTAAGCATTATGTTATTTTCTTTTTTAATACTAATGGTCTTGTTCGACATTCAGCTGTCAGTGAAATCACCGCAAACATCTGTTGATGCTGCTGAACAAGGTGATGTATGCCAGGAAAAATTATTTCATGCAGATTTTGATATTCAGTTGGTATCTTTATTTATTTATCTGATTACTTTGTTTTAGCTTTAAAATTTTGAGTAGGACTTGGTGGTTTTTAGTATATTTGCTATACTATATTTGTATCTAGAAGCACAAGCAGCATTTTTAAAAAAAATGAAGTATATTACTTCCAATTGTTTACTTTTGAAGGATGAGACAGTGTATCCGCTGTCAGCACCATTGTTTCTCACTTCTGTGGTTTTTAACACTAATTTTGTGGAAGAAGCTAAATCTTTAGAGGAACTAGTTCTCTGGTTACATTGCTGTATTGATGTTGAGTATATGATGTTTGGGTTGAAAATAGAATGGGATTAAGTTCCACCAGAGACAACAACCACCGCCACCAAGCCTTTTCCCAATCTTGTGGTCGGCTACATGAATCCCATGTTTCAATTCTATTTAAGGCCATTTGCTTTAGTCAAAAGTTCCATCAGAGAGCAATTAAATTGGAATGATACAGAGACCAGGATTAAAATTAAAGATTCTCTTTATAAGTTTGTTAACTAATTTCAATTGAGTGGAAATCTCTTACTGGTTTCATATTTCATATATTCACTATAGACACCCTTTCGAAGAATACCTTTAGAAGATTACTACTTGATTGACTACAACAATTTTTTATATCATTATAATGCCGTCAAAACTGAATCCGTGCTAATGTTGAAAAGATTGGACTTCTTTTAAGAAAGTATATGTATATGCGGAAGCATTAGGGTTCAAGAAATATATTTGATAGTGCATTTACTAACGTGTTGCATATGAGAACAATAAGGGAGAGTGTGCAAACTAATGCTAAGCTGATGAACACCACCCAAAAAGTCCCTGCTCATTTTATTAACACATTTCTTAGCTTGCCAACGTTCCGTACCTTAATAATACTGGTCTAGTAACACTTCTATAAAAATTGGCTTTCAATTTTAGAGTTCAATGTTTATCATATGACATGCTAGAAGCATTCATTCATTTAACCCATCCCGTTTTAGTTTTATGAGCAATTTCATCTCCAATCTTCCTCTCTTTGTGAATACAAATAGCGCATCAGTTTCATAACTGTTTCTTTTTTGGTATCTCTTGACAATTGGTGTACATCATATCCCCACTTGTATTTCTAGTTTAACTGAAGTTACATTATTTTAGCATTAGTTTCATTTATTTTAAACCTTCTCGATTTTAAAGTTTCACTCCATACCTCTAATATCATCAACAAATAACATCCACTACGGAACTTCATACTATGCATGTTTTGTCAGATTAGCCATAATTAATGCAAAAGATGAGGGCCTAATGTTAATTCAAAATGTAAGCCTACATGAATTGGAAGATCAATTGTAAGCACTGTTGTTTAACTGAAGAGATAACCACACCTTGACGGAGCAGCAAAATGGTGAAAAATGTTTTATATACACGATTCTAAATAGTTGGGACAGGGCTTTGTTCGGTTGGGTTGCATCACACAAAGTGCAGCTGTTAAATAGAAATAGAGTAATTATAGTAATTCCGATTGGTGTAAACTGCATATGAGCCTAAAATCTTTAATCTGATGATCTTCATCAAGCTGTTTTAGTAGCAAGAAGCTTACCAGATCATGAGATGTCCCTGCCGTGTATGACTTAAGAATTTTTTTAAGAATTTTTTTCCATATATGTATCCTATTGGGGATCACTGGTCCAAATAGAATAGATTGAGGGCACCCTTGTTGCAAGCCCTTTTAAAACTCAGAAATACCCGTGGGGCCTTTTTTCCCACTTTTTTTCAGTAAGGTAAATGTACCCTTCAGATTTATATTTATATGTACTTATGTATTTTGTGTTGATGTACTTCATTTTGTAGGGCAAATTTATTATTGAACCTGGTATCCAAATAACTGCTTTCACAATTATGAGATGAAACTTTTAGTCTACCTCACAATTGTACTTTATCACCTTTGTCTACTCAAATGTTCTGATTTCGTGTTGGATGGGGTTTTCTGCCACTAGATTATGATGAGAAAGCTGAAGATGCAGTTGATTATGAAGATATCGATGAGCAGTATGAGGGACCAGAGTGTCAAGCTGCTACTGAGGAGGACTATTTGTTGCCAAAAAAGGTTTATTATTCCACTGAAGTTGCTGTGGCTACCATGGAGCTTACAGCTTCTGTTTTTGATGATGAAAATTATGACGATGATGATGAAGAATTTGATAAAGAACGTGAGTTGGTGGATAAAAACGCGGAAGTTGGAAATATTTCTTCATCAGGTTTACTAAGGAATCCATATAAAGTATCTGTTAGACTGTTTTTTATTAATTGACTGTATTTCCTTTTGTTGTATGGTTCATCAGATAATTTAATCAAATCTGGATGTTTATTGTCCTCTTTTTTGATTTAACATCTATACACTTGAAGTTGGTTTAACCGGCTTAATGATTATTTGTGCGCTCTATTTTGAATCCCAATTGCCTAAACTGCAACCGAGTATATCAGATTTAGGAATTTAGGTACTCAATTGAGGGGGGCCTATTTCATTTTTATAAATAAAAGAATGTGGTCTATCTTATGCATGTAATGTTTATATGAATATTTTAGTTGAGATTCCTTCACATGTATATATATATATATATTTCACTAAATAAATTCCTTCATATATTCCGAAAGGGTTGTTGTTAGCATGGGTTTTTGGCCTGTTTGAAATGGCTGTTTTAAACTCATACCGGGCCCTTTTTTCATTCACAGTTCGAGGCTTTTTAATGATTTCTTTTGAACCTGTTTGGTGGATTCCGTTTGAATATCTAAAACAGGAAAGAAATGGCATTAGTGCCCAAAAAGATCCTGAATAAAATATAATTCGAGATTATATTTGTCAGAGATCCTGAACAGTAAAATAACGATACTTTTGATACTATTTATTTATTCATTCAATTTTTTTTTAAAGGAATCCAAATATTTTCTCCACCGAACGGTTTAATCCTCCATGGAAGGAATAGGTGCAGAAGGGGTATTGCTCATGTTACTTTCTAGATTTTTATATATAGTCAAGAAAGTTAAAGCAAATCTCAATTATTTAACAAGGAAAACTAATCTCACTTATTTCAATGCATTGTTATATTTTTAATTCTCTACTTTTTTCTTTATCGTTCTTTGCATAATGTTGAGTCAAATCTTAAATGGAAGTGAATCAATTTCTGATAGATCAATATAATTGAGTGTAGTTATAGTCATGTAGTCAACAGTAGTTTTATTTACATGTTGTGTTATTAAGAATAATTATTCATGTAATACATTAACTGTCATGTTTTCTTTGGAACTAGAACATTCATAAATCTAATCGTGAAACTGGTTTACTAGCTTTCCATTTTAATATTTGACTTGTTTCTTTTGTTTTCAGGTGAGCTGAGTGATATTCTTACTAAAATTTCTGATGGGGAAAAGTTTTCCGAGGATGATCTACCTATTGGCTCTTTTGAAAGTGAAAATTTGGCTGTTGATATGGCGGATTTTCAGGTGATCTGCATGAAAACACTTTATTTTTTATATTTTACTTTGGTTTTACTTGGAGATTGTTTTTGCTCTTGGATTCTTTTTCCTTTTGCTTTTTCCCCAACTCTTTAGGTGCTTCTGCCTTTCATTCATAGTAATTTAGATCTCTGCAAATATGTGAGTACCTTCTATTAGGCTTTTGCTTAATGTTGGTTGTAGTGGAATATCTTAGCTACTGTTATGACGCTGAATCCTGCTGCAGTTGTTTTTATCAACATGTGGCATGGTTTAGTTAGTGATTAGCTTGCAGAACTTATAAGGAATTAGAAATAATTGTTTTCATCAAGATTATGTCTAGGTGAGTGTGAGGAGTGTATTTACTTATGTCTCATGAAATGTGCTTATTCTCTGAATCTTTTCATGGTGCATACCTTTTCTTGGTATAACTCCAAATTTTGGTTTAAATAATAAAAAAAAAAAAAATCAAATTTCTTATGCTTCTAGAGAATTATCATCTTTATGTATGCCTATAATCCTGTAGATGTGATGTAATCAGTGCCACATAATATGTTGACCTAACCATTAATTACGACATATATAATGTATGTATATATGTGGCCAGTGTCATTTATCAACCAATTTTTCTTGGTTCATGATATCCATTTATTTCCTTGTTTAAGAAAGATAATCCTTGGAGTTGATTTTTTTCTGCAGTCAAGAATGCCAACATGTTTTTTATTCAGCTCTTTTTGTTCCTGTTACTATAGGCTGAAAGTCTGCAGTAGAAAATTAACTGCACTACTATCTCCCAATGTTATAACATATCATCTCAATCTTTCACCGCTTTCAAATGCATCATTTTATGCTGCCTTCTAGTTTGCTCTATCGGCCTCATTATTTATTCATTTTCATTTACGCTCTGCGGTTATCTTATGTGATTTATCAGGAGGAGCCTCTTGATGATAAAAATTCAACACCACTGCCTGTTCTGTGTATAGAAGATGGTAAGGTCATATTACGGTTTTCTGATGTTTTTGGTATTCATGAACCGTCAAAGAAAGGGGAGAAGAAGGACCGTAGGTATTCAATTCCTAGAGGTATGTAGTCGCAATGGCACACGAGGACTTTTTTCCTGACTTAGATTTTCCTCCTCTAGCAATGAAATGATGAAAGTTCAACTTTGAATTTTATGCATTTTCTGAATTTATGCCCTTTCGTAGAACTTTTAGAGTTGAATTTTTGGAAAACCTTTAGAGTTGCATTTTCTGAATCTTTTGGAGATGCATTTTCTGTCTAAAGCTTTCCATAGCCGTAAGTGCAATTCTGCACTTCTGGATGTTCCAGTAATTCTTTTTTATTCTTGCAGAGAAATATAAATCCATGGATATTTATGATAATGTTGAAGAGGACGATGAAGATTTTTTGAAGGGCACTTGCCAAGGTTTTTCTTTTATGAGACAGGCACATGTATCTCAAGATGATATTTCAGCACTAGTGGACGGCGAATTAGAATCAAGGATATTTGGGGTTGTTCCAGGGGCTTCTGCTATTGATCTACAAGATGATGAGCAAAGGAAAGATTCTTGTCTTAGTGCGGAGCCAATGAGACAGGATATAATGTCAGATGGGTCTGTAGAGTGGAGCTCAGCTTTGTGTCCAAAATTTTACCCTCTTGATCAGCAAGATTGGGAAGACAATATTATTTGGGACAACTCTCCTGCATTAAGTTACAATGCTGCCGATGGTTGTGAGATCTCTGGACCTGACTCCGAGGCTTTGGTTAATGCAGAAACAGAATTGGAGGGTGGGCTGCAAAATTTTCAGCCAGAGCTCCAGATTGAACCTGATGAGAAAGATCATGGTTTTTTTCTTCATAACTGTCCTGTTCTAGTGGAGCCCTTTGGTTCAAGAACACATTCAGGACTGAATAATCTTCCATTCTTGGAAAACAGATTTCATCCCCAACTTTTGAGGTTGGAGTCACGGTTGGAAGTGGATCATCCAAATCATTCTGATGTTAGAAAGGATTATGGTGGTGAAGAGATCCGCCAAAGTGATGTCATAAGACGTCGTAGCAAACTTACATTGCAAAACAGAGACTTATTGGAAGGATCTTGGTTGGACAAAATAATTTGGGAACCACATCAATCTATTGGAAAGCCAAAGCTAATACTCGATCTTCAAGATGAACAGATGCTTTTTGAAATTTTAGATGACAAGGACGGTAAAAATCTTCGGCTTCATGCAGGGGCTATGATCATAACTCGCTCTATGAAGTCTAGTGGTGGGGATTCTTTGGAGCAGCATGGTCACGGAGGTCCATATGGTGTGCAATTCAATATTTCTAATGACGAATTCTATTCAAACAGGAAAATTTGTCAGCAGCTGAAGTCACATTCTAAAAAACGCGCTGCTCACGGTGTCGAAATCTTGCATTCAATACCTGCAGTTAAGCTGCAGACAATGAAACCGAAGTTAAGCAAGTAAGAATCAGCATTATATCTCATTAGTTGTTGCATTCTTTTTACTTACATTAGTTGGAGGAGATCAATTCAATCTGTTCTTCTACGGATCACATACCTTATCTTGTTTTGTGGTAAATGATCATTTGGAACAACTTCAATTCGCATTATCTTTCATTTAAGTGAATAGTGAGATTATGTGCAATGCTATACAGGTATTGTGATTGCCTTATATGAGTGGGAACTTGCAGTCATGAATAATTTGTAGTGTAGCGGATGGGGCTTGCCCATTTATCCCAAAAGCTCAAATTGTTGGATAGTGTTGCATACCCACCTATTTATACACACTTCATCTCCCATCCAAATCCGATGTGGGACAAGTCTCACTTGTAACATTCTCCCCCACCCAAACCCGCGCAACGCCCTCGTTGCGATCGAGCCACCCTACCTACTCGGGCCAAACCGGACGCCCTCCGAGCCGGGCGCTTAGCGTGACACCGGATTAAGAATTGGGTTTGGCTTTGATACAACCTATAACGGGTGGGCGTTTGCCCATTTATCCAAAAGCTCAAGCTGTTGGGTAGTCCTGCATACCCACTCATTTATACACACTATAACCCCCATCCAAATCCAATGTGGGACAAATCTCACTTGTAACAACTAGCAATTAGCATTGTAGCATGTGTTCATTGCCCTTCTTTTTCATAAGTTAGGTGTTGTAGTTTCTTCTTTTTTTCTCATGTGATTTCCACCATTCAGTGTTGTGTAGTTAGGGTTGTAAGTGAACCATGTCATTCGCGAACAGCTCGAGCCCGGCTCGGTAAAAGCTCAGATAGCGTTCGTTTATTTGATAAATGAACCAAGCTCAAACAAGATTTTCAAGCTCGTTTTGTAAACGAGCCAAGCTCAAACAACCTTGAGCTCGGCCCGTTTGTTCGTGAACATGATTGTGAACAAGTTCGTGAACATACACAATTATATATATATATTATATACATGAAAGAGAGAACCTGTTTAATTTATCAAAAAAACTCCCTCTTGCTCTCGCGTTCCCACGGCTCTACAGGATTGCTTCTCATCGACAGGCCATGGTTGTCGACTGTTATCATCTTGATAACGGGAGACTGTCTTGGGATGTTCGTTTCAGGAGGCATTTTCAGGATTGGGAGATCGAGGATGTTTCTTGTTTTCTGGAGTTGTTGTATAGCCAGGTGTTTTCTATTGGGGGATCAGATTGGTGGTTTTGGATTCCTACCACGCATGGCCGTTTTGAGGTTAGGTCCTTTTTCAGATGCCTTTCGTTTGGTCATGGAGATCCCTTCGCTTGGAAGTCTATTTGGCGGTCCAAGGCTCCCCGCAAGGTTGCCTTTTTTGCTTGGACCTCTGTTCTAGGTAAGATTTTAACCCAGGATAATCTGAGGAGGAGGAATCAGGTGGTGGTCAATCACTGTTACATGTGCTTGTGTCATGAAGAGTCTGTTGATCACCTCCTTTTACATTGCAGCATGGCCAGAGATTGTTGGGATTTGATGCTTCGTTTATTTGGGGTTCATTGGGCTATGCCTTTCTCCTCTAAAGGGTTGATTGAGGCTTGGAGAGGTGTCTCTGTTGGGGCTGGCATTAGGGATGCTTGGAGGGCTACGCCGCTCTGTATCTGGTGGTGTATTTGGCTTGAGAGAAATATGAGATATTTTGACGGGAAAAAGAAGCCTGTTTCTATGCTTAAGTTCTCTGTTATTTCTACTCTTTTTTGTTGGGTTTCAGGGAGAGATTATAGATCTGTGGAGGAAATTATTGTTTTTTTGGCCTCTCTGAAGGTCTAAGGCGCCCTCTGGCCCTTGTGTTCCTTTTGTTTCTTTGGGTTTCGCTCCCCTTTTTGAGTGTTTTTAATAAAATCTTACTTATCAAAAAAAAAAATTTATCAAAAAAAAAAGAAAGACAGAACCTGTTTGAATTATACATTAGTCCATTCTAATTATACAATAGGAACCTGGTTAAATTATACATAAGCCCATTCCAATTATACAATAGGCCTATTTAGAGTGTAAGACTAGGTTTAGCCCAACTAAGCCCCCATAACATAACAAACCCCATAATACCTTATAACCCTGACCCTCATTTTATTCTTTCTTATTTTCCAAATCGCCGCTCAGCCACAGGAACCCTTCTGGGTTAAACTCACCTCTCTCTCTCTCTCTCTATCGGCAAGATGAAAAAGAATGGTTCTATAACGGCATGGCAATGGAGATCTTTGTCGATCGAAGGACGAAATCTAAGTTGAAGTTTTGGTGATTGAGAGAAGATTGATCTGTAAGGGGCCTAAGGGCATACAACGACATGGTGATTTCCTCCATATATATTATGATTGATCTGTAATTTTAGTTCAATGTAATATATGTATATATATTGTTATAATCGTATATTATCTTCTCTGTAATTTTTGTCATTGAAGAATGCTGGTAAACCTTTATGACCTATGCCAATGCTGTCTCATTCACTGCTTTAGATTTCCTCTGTTAAACACTCTTTCTGAAGATCACAACAATATATATATATAATTTTTTTTTTTTTGATGAATAAGATCGCAACATTCTTCTTTTGACATTTGATTTAATTATTTTCTTAACCTATACACATGAACTTGGGTACACTGGTATGTGTGATAAGTGTAGAATTATTGAATTCCGAAGGCTTGGACAAGGGGACATGGATAACTATTCGTAATTACTCATTTTAATAAAAGGAAAATATTAGGAGAGCTTTTATGTACAAATATATAATTAATTCAGGTTATTGGATATACTTATGAGGTACATAGCGCAATCAGACTTGTCAGTAATAATGTAATAGAACGATTATAAGCAGAGAATTTAATGTACAATTATATACGGGATTCAAATTGTTGGATACGCTTGTTAGGTACATGAGCCAACTACATGTGTAAAAACATGTCTTGTACCCATGTCGGAGTGTTGTGTTTTCGATATGGGTACTTCTGCAATTTTAAAGAGTCGATAACATAGTTCTAACCCCCTCGTCCTGTGGAAACCCCAATAAATTGCCTTCTAAAACTAATACTTGTGCCAATCTATTAAAAATTAGAATTCAGAATTACTAAGCATTGAATTTTTCGTGAAGTTCAAGATCTTGTATGCATCTTGTAAAGAGTATTTATGACCTTTTCATAGAGAATTATTGTTACGACAAACATAACAAATCACGAATCATGACAGAAAAAACAAACAAGCCACACAGAAAAAACACAGATATATACGTGGTTCGGCACAAGTTGTAGCTGCGTCCATGGTGAAGATTTGATGAAAGATTTCCCTATGCGAAAATCAGGAGATTACAAGTTTCAGTCCCCAAACCCTAGTCTGGCTCTCACTCTCTTTCCTGCGATTTTCGGTGTTCTTTCGTTATTCCACTCCAAACCTAAACGCCCTTATATACTGGGCTACAAGAGAGTACTAAACATGGTCCACGGCCTGGGCCGAAACAAAATTCGGGCCACAACATCACAAGTATCATGTTTACTTTACACGCACAAGGCTTATTTATTTGTTTAATTATTTATTTAAGTAGCTATTACACTAAGCATTGTGGAATAAGCCAATCATATTTGAATCTGATTGGTAAGGAATCTCATTTTAAATATCTCATACATAATAACATTAATTATTTAAATTACATAATAATATTATTTGTTTTATATAATTAATTTTATTTTAGTTACGTAATTATATGTGCTTGTAAATCTCTCTTAATCACCTCCGATGTTATAATATTATTTATTTTAAATCATTAATTTTCTTTTAGGTACTTAATTATTTCTGCTTGTGCGGACATTTGAAATTTATTTATGATTATTTATTTAAATTTCTGAAATATATTTCTATTCTAATAACTAATATAGTAACATGAAATATAAATTTATAGATGATTAGATTATTAAACCACTAAATTAAGTTGGCTTCTCAAAGAAAAAAATTCAAGGTCCGAAATTACTGACTTAATTTTTAGATCTTGTTTATTTGGTAAAACAATATACAATATATGGAAGGTTGTGTGTATTTGCATTACCATATCCTTCTATCTGATAAGTCTGATGGCCTTAAGTTATTGTACATAATTAGTTGTAGTTGTTCAATTTTTTTTCCTTAACTTATTTCTTTCTTATTTTTTTCTGTAGTCATCAAATTGACGCAGAATTTCGCACACTATGTTTTTTTTTTGATAAGTATTCGCACTCTATGTTTTGAGCATGATTGATTGAACGAATGGTGAATGTTTGATTGATTCACACAATTTGCTATGGCGTGTGCTATATTTTTTTTAATAAATAAGGAATTTCTTTTGTTCTCGTCCCATAACCTATAATTTTGAAAAAAAAAATCCTATCACCACATCTGTCTGGGATGCATTAACTCTTCCCCTGACAGACACAAGTGTGGAACCAACTACATCCCATGATTCTCATCAGAATGCAGCCCTTGAATTTGTCTTTAGGGTGCCAAGTGCAAAAAACTAAATTCATGGTTCATATATGTGAAGCCAATAGCAAGAACAAGAACCTTTCACGTTGTAAACTTCTATGCTAGATCGTTCTGACTTCTGAGTAACAACTGCAAAGCAAAGTCATTGAGGGATTTTCTACGAGAATGTTTTCATGTCTTTTCTTGTGGCATCTTAACTCATTGTCACATCTGTATACGACTGCCTCATACATGAAAGTAACTACCCATTAGGTTCATGTGAAGAGTCTTTCTTGTGTTGCATTTGATTCTCTATTATGTTCAGTATACAATTGTATTACTTTTTCGTTGGGGCCTTAGTCCTGGTCCCACTCTTGTAATTGGGACGCGTTCCCCTTTTGAATGCCTTTTCTTATATTATTTTTACTTATCAAAAAAAAAAAAAAAAAAAAGATGTGCTTCACGTGGTCGATATTAGCTGTATAACTTAAACTATCTTTTGGCAGTAAAGATACTGCAAACTTTCATCGACCAAAAGCTTTATGGTATCCCCGTGATAATGAGGTGGCAGTCAAGCAACAAGGGAAGCTACTTACCCAAGGACCGATGAAAATTATAGTGAAGAGCTTGGGGGGCAAAGGAAGTAAGCTTCATGTGGATGCTGAGGAGATTCTTTCTTCTGTCAAAGCAAAAGCCTCAAAAACGCTAGGTTGATCATTGTTCTCATGCTTTTTTTTTCTGCTTTGTTCTTTCATAGGGTTTACTTAGTAATTTAAGTAATTTTTATTTTCTTTTTGTGATATTGCCCATTATTCTCTCTTATCTCTCTATTTATTTATTTATTTTTTTGTGTGGAAAAACTGGAGCCTACTTTCTTACTCCTCTCTCTCTCTCTTGTTTGCAGATTTTAGACCACCAGAGCCTGTTCGAATATTTTATTCTGGAAAGGAGCTTGAAGACCATAAATCTCTCGCTGTACAAAATGTTCGACCGAACTCGTTGCTTCATCTTGTTCGCACTAAAATACATTTGCTGCCAAGAGCACAGAAAGTTCCTGGTGAAAACAAGTCTTTACGTCCTCCTGGGGCATTTAAGAATAGATCTGATCTTTCTGTGAAAGATGGCCATGTCTTCCTCATGGAGTAAGTTACTTAACAATCTAATTCTTCACTTTCTGGCACAAATGGGGTTTCTTCGAGTTGTACATGTAGTTCACTGATCATTTGTTTGTTATTTATTTAGTTTTTACTCTCCTTATTCCCCTTGGTCAGTTTATGCTTATGGGTTCTATAGGATGGTGAATAAGTTGTTTTTGTTAATACTTTTCTTCTATGTGATGCTGTTTAACTATGTATCTCATTGGGCTATGGTTATCTAAATTCAGTAGCCCAACTCCACGAGGAGTTTGCTAAAATGGCCACATCTAGGGAAAAAAATCTTGTCAAAGACACATATGGTATTTAACAGTGATATTTAATGGTTATACGCATGTATACCTATATGCAAACCAAAACCATGACCCATATGATGTATCAATACGACTAATGTTGATAGAGTTCCAGCTAAACATGTTATTTACCTAAACGTTTTTGACCTAGATAAACTTGTAATTATAAGAATTAAAGAAGGATTACATAGTCCAAAAAAAATTAGATACTAACCTCTACGCAGAACGCATTTCAAAAGCTCTAATTTCCAGCTTCATCAAAACGCGCTATTTTTTTTATTAAACCTCTGCTCCCTAAACGCACTTTTTTTCTTCACCAAACACCACTAAATGCTATTTTTTAAATTCAATGCACTTTTAAAGGCTACAAATGCAATTCCAAACGGGCTCTTTGTGTGGTGTGATTACTTTTATGTCTTGTTTCTTGATTTATTCTTGAGTTTGCTGCGTTTATCGTAACATAGCCCATCCCTAATTGCAAATTCCAGTAAGCTATTTCCGCTCCGTCATTACTCCAACCCTCAGTCTCCTCTCCTCCTTCCCTTACCCTAATATATATATATATATATATATATATATATTGATAACCCATAAACATTTAGCGATACTCAGAACAACTCGTTCAACTCAAAATCGATTTCTCCACTCCCTTGAACAAGCGTGATGTTATCTAGGTACGTTGGATTCTGAAAAGCCCATTTATTTCTTAAGGAAATCTGAATTCTATCTGCTTGAAGAATTGTTAATAAGTGCTTTCATTTCTAAGTGTCAAGTTATACATGAATGTTCTACACAACTTCAAAGAAGTATGGTTCAAGAGAGTTGAGCATAAGGAGATTTGTGACACGAATAAGATTCAGTTGAAGAAATTCTTGTTTATCTGAATTATGAAGCTAGAATAGAAGTCCTCCATGGCATTTATTTAAGTTCGATTGTTTAAAAAATTCGGCAAAGGATAATTCATGAAAAAAAGAAATATAATTAATATCACAGATCTCCATTTGATGATTTATGAATATAAATTCTATTAAGGGAGGAGGTAAAGTGTTTTTATTTTATTAGTGTAGAGAAATTCAATTTAATTTTGGTGCTCATTGTTTGTGCTTTCGAATGGGTTGATAAATGACAGAAAATCCTTTTTTCTCTACAACTAGAGGAGGATCAATTTCAAGAGAAAATCATGTCATTTATTTTTTGATAAGTAAAACTGTAATATAAAGCGTTCAAAAGGGGAAGAATAAGAATTGTACTCAATATATCTCTTGCTTTCTTTGTTTCTTTTCTTTCCCTGACTGAAGTTTAGGGTTTAGTACCAGACATCTTACTTTGTTTCTCATTTTCAAGAATAAGAATTACCAGTTTTAAAAACTTCATATATTATTTTTCTTATTTATAGAGACAATCTCATGTCCTTTTAGATGACTTATTGGTGAAGTTATTTTTAAAAAGGTCATCCGTTGTGTTTTAGATTTGTTGAGCCTTAAAATGGCTGCTAAGTTGGAAAAATAAATAAATAAACTAGAATGTGCTTTTGATTCATGTAGCGGACCCCAAGTAATTGAGAAAAGGCTTGGTTGTTGGTTATTAATAGAATTTCAATGAGAGTTTCTTTCTTTTTCTTGTGGATCCCGGGCACTGTGTGGTCCGTATGGTTTTTGTTGAAAGCTTGAGCTTCATTTTTGTCTTCAATTTGCTTCTTGTTGGCATGTGTATTTACTTGTATTTTATGGAAATTCCAGAGCAATATTCATTTTTATCATTATAATTGCAGGTACTGTGAGGAAAGACCATTACTCCTGGGAAACCTTGGGATGGGTGCCAGACTGTGTACTTACTATCGGCAATCAGCCCCAAGTGATCAAACTGGAACCTTGTTACACAATGGAAACAACAGTTTGGGAAGTGTTGTCATACTTGATCCTGATGATAAATCCCCTTTCCTTGGAGATATGAACGCTGGTTGCACTCAATCATGCCTTGAAACTAACATGTATAGGGCTCCCATTTTTCCTCAGAGAGTTTCATCATCTGACTATCTGTTGGTTCGTTCTGCAAAGGGAAAACTTTCTATTAGACGCATTGACAGGCTGGACGTTGTTGGACAACAGGTTATAATGAATTCTTCTTTGTAGCAGTCCTTTACCTGAAACCTGTTCTTTTAACTTCTAAAGAATGTTGCTTTTGATTTCATTGTAATTGATGCTATTATTACTGATGATGATAATTTTGGTGTTTATGTCCATGCCGCTTTTTACATTATTAAATCTTGAAAAATAGCATATTGTAGTTTTGAATGCATGTTAGTTCTTTTCTTGTACTAAATCCGTGTACATGGCTTAGCAGGGTATAGAGGACTTCTTTCCACGATCATGTGTAGGGCATTTGTTGGCTTGTGAATGAAAGGCGGCCACTACTGTTATGTGCTCAAAAAGAGCTCTGCATATAGACAGGCACATTTAAAGGATGTTGTAAACATCGATCTGGCTTTTGGAAAAATATTGGTGGAAAATAAATGAAATAGAATTGTTAGTTACTCAGATCATTTTATAAATTTCTGAGATACTGCCATTTGGAGTGCCGTTAGAGATGTCACATAAATATTGTCTATTATAAATGGATTCAGATCAAAATAGTCCCTGGTTCCAATACGATAAGGCACCTTGTAGGATTCCGTTTAAATTAGTTTTTCAACTCCTGAGGTATAGAATTTATAAAAGTTCAGCTAATGTGTGATCGAATTTGTCTAACCAGGCTTAGTTTGTTTTAATTTTTTTTCTTTTTAGGAGCCTCACATGGAGGTAATGACTCCCGGATCAAAAGTTGTGCAGACATACATCATCAACAGGCTCCTGGTGTACGTATATCGTGAGTTTAATGCGGTTGAAAAGAATGGTTGGTTTCCTTGCATCCACGCGGATGAGCTATCTGCACAATTCCCTAACATCTCCAAAGCCCTTTTTCGGAAAAGATTAAAGCATTGTGCTGATTTGCAGGTGTGGTGCTTTAATATTAGTTTTGGAATCGATAGCACAAATGTTTGCAGTAGCTTTGTTGTTGAGATGTTTTTATTTTCCGTGAACCTGTATGCTTAACATACGTATGCAATCCACCAGAAAGGATCAAATGGACAGCTGTTTTGGGTTATGAGGCGCAATTTCCGCATTCCATTGGAGGAGGAATTAAGACGAATGGTGTCACCTGAAAATGTGAGTTCTGCTATATGATGTTTACCTTTCCTTCGTGTTAATGAATTAGACCTCACTATATTTGTAAATTGTTGGAAGCTTTATGGTTATCTCTTATAATTTGGAATCGTTTCTGATAAAAGAATTTCATACTTGAGAAGAAATATCCTATCACGAATAATGAGTTCACTGTGTAACTTGTAAAGTTCTTCCATTGTGGTTGTTGGCCCTCCAAAATAAGAAAGATGACAAACTTCAATAAAGAAAAAGCTTAAAATCTTTCTCGTGCCTTATAAGTTGCAAGTTAAATATCAAAAATGGAAATTACCTAGAGGGGAGGTTAGAAAGAGGCTTAATTTTATTTTGCACAAAGTGGCTGCCTCATACTTGATTTGCATCTGCACGCTTACCTACACGAGTTATTATCGTTGCACCTATGCCTCTCATTGGATTGAAATTTAATTGAGTTACGATTTTCATTGAAGAGAGAGGCAGGAAATTTGATGAATTTATATGTAATTTTACCATGAAATGATAAATGAAGCATTTATTTTATGATTTACGACTTAAAAAAAGTGGAAAATTTAAATTATTATATTTTTAAAAAAGTAAAAGAAACTTTAACTGACATTATATTTGCAAGAATAAAAGCCTAAAAATTAAATATATAGAATGAAAAAATGATTATCCTGCACTGTTAGGTGTGGCCCTAGACATTTTCACACCCCCAAATTTGAGGTCAAGGACATCCTGTCCTTACAAATTTAATGCATGACTGGATGCATAATCCATATTGGTAGATAGTTCAATCCTAGCATTTATTGACCTTCCTTTGGAGGGAGCTGCTTTTACATGGTCATGGTAGGGAGGTGCCCACTTTTTCCCACTTGGATAGATTCTTGAATTATGGGGAGTGGGAGGAGAAGTTTCCGGATGCTGTTCAGGCTGCTTTGGCTAGGGTGACTTCTGACCACATTCCTTTGGTTTTGGATTGTGGAGGATTGAGACCTCGTTGTACTCCCTTCAGATTTGAGAACATGTGGCTTAGAGTGGTTGATTTTCAAGGGAAAGCGCGGTCTTGGTGGGAGGAGGACACGGTGGTGGGAACAAGAAGTTTTATTTTGACTGGAAAGCTTTGACTCCTGAAGAACAAACTCAAAAGATGGAACAGGGAGGTGTTCGATAATCTTGAGTGGAGGAAGAATAGGGCTCTTGCTGATATTTTTGATTGATAGATTGGAAGGTGGGTGGTATTGTTGAGTCTTAACGAGATAGAAGCGCAGCTTGTCAGGCAGAGATTGCTGTTATGGAGTGGCGACATAAATCTCGGGCTTTATGGTTTAAAGAAGGAGACCGTAATACAAAATTTTTTTATAGACTTGTTAATGCCCATAGGAGGGGTCATCATATTGAGGAGAAGGTGTGTAGGGGGATTGTTTCTTTCTACTAGAAGCTCTACTTTGAGCCTCTACGTTGGAGGCCACTGCTTGATGGCCTTCATTTTGACTCTATTTCAGTAGTGGATAGGGATGGGTTAGAGAGTATTTTTTCAGAGGAGGTTTTGAAGGCTTTGAAGAGCTGCAATGGTGACAAGCCCCGGGTCCGGATGGTTTTATAATAAGTTTTTTTATTGAAAAGTTGGGAGGTTTCTGAGAGGAGGTTATGAGCACTTTTCACGAGTTCCATTCTAATGGGAGGGTCGAAAAGTCTAATTCCTAAGAAGGGTGGTGCTTTTGACGTTAAGGATATTAAACCAATAAGTCTGATTAGGTGTATCTACAAGCTTATCGCTAAAGTCCTTACGTTGAGATTGAGGGAGGTTTTGGATGGAGTCATTTTTGAGTCTCAAAATGCATTTATTGGGTGCAGGATTCTGCTCTCATTGCCAATGAATGTGTGGATTATAGGCTAAGTAGCGGTGTTCCTGAAGTTTTGTGTAAGCTCGATATTGAGAAAGCCTATGATCATATTAGTTGGAATTTATTGTTTTATCTGTTAAAGAGGATGGGTTTCGGAGAGACATGGAGGAGATGGATCAAGGCATGCGTTTTCTCTATCAGGTTTTCTGTGTTGGTGAATGGGTCTCCATCCAGGTTTTTTTGGCAGTTCTCGAGGATTGAGGCAAGGGGATCCCCTCCCCCTTCTTGTTCATTTTTGTTATGGAGGCTCTTAGTAGGTTGATGAGAAGAGCTGTGGATTTGGGATTTATCAGGGGTTTCAGGATGGGTCCACAATCAGTTCGGCAGATGTAGATCTCTCACTTGCTTTTCGCGGATGGCACTTTGGTTTTCTATGAGGCAGATATGTCCCAACTGAGATATTTGAGATGTGTTTTGATTTGCTTTAAGACAGTTTCAGGTTTTAAAGTTAACGTGGGTAAGAGTGTGCTTGTCCCTTTTGGGGAGGTTCAGGAGGTGGCTTCTCTTGTGGCGGTTTTAGGGTGTGGGACGAGCTCCTTCCCTATTTCTTATTTAGGCTTGCTGTTGGGTGATTCATCAAGGAGGGTGGGATGTTGGGATATGGTGATTGAGCGTTTCGAGAGAAGGTTGACTGGGTGGAAAAAACAGTATCTTTCGAAGGGAGGGAAGGTAACTCTGGTGAAGAGTGCATTGTCCAGTCTTCCAACTTATTATCTTTTCTAAATCCCTTCCTCTATTGTCGAAAGACTCGAGATGCTTCAACGGAACTTCCTCTGGGGTGACCGGGGTGAGGAGTTTAAGTTTCATCTTGTTTGGTGGGAGTAGGGTTGCAGGACTTTTCAATTGGGCGGTCTTGGGATTAGGAGGTTGGCTCCTTTCAACAGAGCGCTCCTTGGCAAGTGGTTATGGAGAATCGGTAGCGAAAAACATAGGTTATGAAGGAGGGTTATTTCATGTCGCTTTAGGGAGGAGAGATGGGATGGTCATTTACGCCAGTCAGATCTGTTGTTGGCGTGGGGGTGTGGAAATTTAATTTGAAGGAATGTGATGAGTTCTCTAAGCGCATTAGGTTCAGAGGTTGGGGGGGAAGGGAATGTCCGGTTTTGGGAGGATGCTTGCGGCGAGGATCGCTTGTTGTCTTGTTTGTTCCCAAGGTTGTTCAGGATTGCTGTTGGTAGACATGCTTTGTTAGCTGATTGTTATCGACTCGATAGCGGTAAGTTTACTTGGGATGTGCGATTTCGGCTATCCTTTCAGGATTGAGAGTTGGACGACGTGACTCGTTTGGTGGACCTTTTGTATAGATAGGAGGTGGATGGTATTGGTTAGGATTCCTTGTCTTGGGTGCCTTCTCCGCAAGTGACTTTTCAGGTTCGTTCCTTTTTTCTCTGCCTCTCCGAGTATCATGGTTCCAATTTCCTGTGGAAATTGGATTGGCAATCGAAGGCTCCTCTCAGGGTGGCTTTTTTTGTTTGGACTACAGCTTGGGGGCAAGATTTTAACTCTAGACAATCTGAGAAAGAGAAGACAGTCAACTGGTGTTGTTTGTGTAAGAATGATGGATAATCTATGGATCACCTTCTTTTACTCGTGGCTCATGACTGCTCGAGTCTTATTTTTGGTCCTTTTGGCATCCAATGGGATATGCCCTGAACTTCAAGGGATTTAATTGACGTTTGGAGGGGCCACATGGTGGGGGTTCATGCTCATGACTCTTGGAGAGTGATCCCCCTCTATGTTTGGTGGAATCTTTAGAAAGAGCGGAATATAATATCTTTTGATGGGGAGGAATCCTCCATTGGGGCTTTGAAATTTTCTATTATTATTTCTCTTTTTAGTTGGGTGATGGGGAGGAATTATATATTATCTTTAGATGAAATCGTGGATTTTTTGGGTTCTTTGGGTCCATAGGTCTCCTTTTTTGGCTTCAATATTTGTATAGCTCTTGGGATGCGTTCCCCTTTTGAATGCTTTCTAATACACTTTTACTTAGTAAAAAAAAAAAAAAAGGTAAATGATTATCCAAATCTACCAAAATTAAAATACTAAATGCTACGTTTGGTGTGCAGGAATGGAATGGAATGAAATGCCTCTTTCAACCATTCCTTTGTTTGGTATGCAATTTAAAGTGGGAATAGTCATTCCTGGGAATGAAAATCCATTCCACAACTAAACCTATGGAATGACCCTTCCATTCCTAAGTAATTTTTTTATAAAAATCAACTTCCCAAAAAACCCGTATATTTCAAGTCCAAAAACCACCACTACCTTCTACCATAACCACCTTCGCCTTTCACCACCACCGACTTTCACCATCGCCCACCGCCACCGACTTTCACCATCGCCCACCGCTTTCCACCACCATCACTGCCACCGCCTTTCACTACCGACACCGTCTTCCTTTGCCACAACCGTCGCCACCGCCACCGCCACCGTCACCACCACCGCCACCGCCACCGCCTTTCACCACAACCACCACCTTCCACTACCACCGCTACCTTTCACCATCGCCATCGCCATCGCCTTTCACCACTGCTACTGCCTTCCATCGCCACCACCTTCCATCACCACCACTATTGTCACTGCCTTTCACCACCGCCTTCCACCACCACCAGAGCCACCGCCTTCCACCACCACTGCCTTCCACCAGCGCCACCACCTTCCACCACCACCAGTGCCACCGCCTTCCACCACTGCCACCACCTTCTACCACCACCAGCGCCACCGCTTTCCACCACTGCCACCACCTTCCACCACCACCACTGCCACCACTTCCCACCACCGCTACCACCACTTCCCACCACCGCTACCACCACTGCTACCGCCTTCCACCACCATCGTCACCGCCTTCGACTACCTCCACCACCACCTTCCACCGCCGCAAACTCCACTGCCTTCCACCACCACCACACTACTGCTACCGCCTTCCACCAGCACCACTACCTCCTTCCACCAACACTGCCGTTGCCGCCTTCCACCATTGCCACCACCGCCACCTTCCAACACTACCACCTACACCACTACCGCTTCAACACTATCCACCACTGCCACTACCACTGCCATCATTTATTTTTAAAAAATTATAGAAGAATGTCATTTTGTTAATTTAATTTATTTGTTACTAAGAGGGATATTTTGGAGAACTCAATTTGAAATTTATTCCATTCAAAATTTTAAATTGGTCCAACCAAACACTAGAATGGTTATTATCATTCCATTCCTACACATTTCATATTTACAACCAAACAATAGAATGAGAATGGTCATTCCTTTCCATTCCCATTCTCATTCCATTCTCACTTACATTCCATTCCATTCATGCACACCAAACGCAACATAATGAGTTTTGTTGTTACATAAGGCTCCTCAAAACTATCCCTTGTTAAATAGTAGACAAATTATCTTTAGCTGATTGAAACTTCTCAGGATAGTATATCCTCTAGCATCGATCCATGTCTTCAAGCACCTAAAAGGGTGAGTAAGAAGTGGGGAGGGGTGAGCTTGGAAAGCCCAATACAGAGCAGTCTAACCAATCGTCAATAAACACCATAAAACTTGCAAATATTGTATTTTCCTTAATTTTTAGTTTGATAAATTCAATCATACACATTTAAATAATGATATGTACAAATTAAACTTCAGTAATTTATTTAACTCTTTCTAAAGGTTAACGTTAGACAAATTAAAACACCTAATCATCATAAAAATCATTATCCCATCACAGAAATTGAAATCCATGGCTGCTTCAAGGAGAACGTCGAGATGCCCCCGGCAAAACTCTCCCATCAGCCGATCCATGACTAGGCCAACCCACTGCATGACCTGGGTCTCTATCTGACGATAGAAGGGCATCCACTTAAATTCCCCCGCAGGTTGATAGGGGCGTTCAACATCTCTGTAATTGAACTTGCTTATCACTAGGTCATGATCCAACTTAGACCAATAATATTAAATTCTGTTGGCTAACCTTAAGTCATAAACTAATCTGGACACAACTCATCCAGTATCATAGCCTATCCATCCAACTCCATATTCCTTGTAACTGGGAGAGTACACAACCCTCGAGATAGGTGTAAGGGATCACATTGCTTACATGTACCTTAGTGGTCAGGGTCATAAACAATTTCCCAAGGTCCACTCACCTTATACCACTGATATGAGGTAGCTCGGCTCAATGATAGGTGCACCATAAGTTGTTTGAATGTGCACAAAGTTTGTCCATAAAATAAAGATCATGGCCTTGCACAAAGTTTGACCACATGATCTGTATCCCAGCCTCACACACACTGTTCGACCATTATCATCTTGGTCTCGCACAGTTTAATTGTGGATCTGCTTTGTTATTTTCTAGTTTATATATCTTCAGATCATTTGGTAAAATTTAATTCAAGGATTTTCCGTATAAAAAAAAAAAATTAAAATTAATTCAATGATGTGTATGGTAAAGCTTAATGTTATATGTGCAAGAGAGTATATGTATGATGTGGTTGACGACATTTGGTTCATTATGTTCAAATGTTGTGTGGTGTCTGCATGTGTGGCACTTCATATCAGCTCGTGTGATAACAGCTGTAATGTGTGAAAATATACTTTTTCTTGGCATAATACAACATGCCTTTCAGTTTACCAATCTCTGGATTTGGGCATTATTTCAAAATCTTGTTGGGCATAGCCTTGGAGGTGGAGAGATTTTAGATGAATGAAGGCAAGTTAGAGAAAGAAGTTGACGAGCTTGAAACTCTTGAGGTGAAATTGCATATATGTAAGAACCGAAAGTTACATTGCCTTGACTAGGAAACCTCAATCAAACCACAAGCTATCACATCTTCCATTTATATCTCAACCCACATAAGTTTTGGTCTTCTTTGTCCCCTAATGTTACCCTTAGTTTGGCTTCCCCTTCCCTTAGCATTACTTTCAAATCTCAATGTTGACCAAATCACCCTTCGTTGATGGTCCAATGCAGTTATTGGTCTTTGTTGCACATGGCCAAATCATCTTAATTGATTTTCTCCCATTTTATTTCCAGTGGGTGCTACCTCAACAGCATCAAGTATCTGTTAAATTTCTAATTTTATCCTTTATTTTATTGTTATACGCCCTCTTATCATTCTCAGCTCAGTCATGCTCATTTCATTTATACGTTGTTTGTTTAATAGTCTATAACATAACTCATGGCTGTCCCATCCTTTTTTGTTTTGCTTTTCTCATGGTTGGTAATACAGATATGAATAAAAATTCCATTTTGTTAAAAAGTTGTGTAAATCTCTTAGGATCATGTTTTCCTTGTTTTCTGATGCTTTCCACATTCTTTTTATTTAATTGCTTTTATTCTAATTCTTATGGCGTAGGTCTGTGCCTATGAAAGCATGCATGCTGGCCTGTACAGGCTCAAGCGTTTAGGATTTATAAGGCTGACTCATCCCCATGGCCTTTCGTCTGCAATGAATCAGCTTCCAGATGAAGCAATTGCTTTAGCTGCTGCATCACACATTGAAAGGGAACTGCAGATAACTCCATGGAACTTGAGCAGCAATTTTGTTGCTTGTATAAACCAGGTAAAGTATTTCAATCTAATTAATATATATTGTTTTGCACGCTTATTTTGGTGGTTGGGGAAAATATTTGTTGGAGAATTGTATAGCAACGTTGTTGAGGGAGTTATAATACTGCAGAACGCGACTCCTTGCACTGAAAGCAGCCAATGCCCTTAGGCTATTGTCAAATTGCCCAAAGTCCTGTCAGGATACTGACAAATTCTAGCTTCACTGCTAAATTTGAGCTTTTATTTGAACCTTTATAAGTTCTGATTTTCTATCAATCTTTTTATTTCAGTTATTGCAATATTCAGGATCATTTATAATGACTCACTTTGTCATTCCCCCATAAACTTGTGCACCTTCAGTCACATTTATGAAGCATGATGCTAGGACAGTTGTATCTTACTTTTCAGTCCATACACTTATATTCTGAGCTTCGTTTCATTTTGTTTCTTCAGGATAGAGAAAATATTGAACGTCTGGAAATCACTGGTGTTGGTGATCCATCTGGACGGGGCCTGGGTTTCAGCTATGTCCGCACTGCTCCAAAGGCACCAGTGTCTAATGTGATGATGAAGGGAAAAAAAGCTGTTCCTGGAGGAGGTTCAACTGTAACCGGAACAGATGCTGATCTACGTAGATTGAGCATGGAAGCTGCACGAGAGGTATGCCTTTCTTTCACCATCCGTAGAGAGGAAAATAAAACTCATGTTATAATTAGTTTCTAATTCAGTTTGATTAGCCTTATTCCAAATAAGCTCTACATAAAAAATTTCTGTAACTTGAATATTTAAATTAGCTCTAGAAACTATTTCTTATGTTACTTTGGTAGAAAATTGGTTAAAATTTGCAGTATTAGTAGCTAAAGGATAAGCTTCCATTAATTGCTCAAATCCAAGTGTCTGCCAAATGATCATGGCTTTTACAAATGTTCTGGGAAAAGTCCCTATGTTTTATTATTCTAAAAATTTATTTTCTACAGATGCAATCTATTTCTACCAATTATTGTGAACTTCACAGTGTGTCAACAAATGGATTCACAGGATTGTTCAGTGTCTTATTCTTCAAATCAGTGGCTTATATCAGACCACATCAAAACCGTATTGTTTTGAAGGGAACAATTTACCAAGACACCGTTACTAAATGGCTTCCCTTCTCTCTTTTCTAGTTCTCCCGTTAGCAAATCACAAAATCAAATATGTCCATATCTCAAGATAACTTAGAGATTTTTTTTTTTTTATGATTAGTCAAGATAACATAGAGAATTTTGACATAGAAGATCCTAATCCATTTATAAATCCAAACTTCTTGAAATATGAATGACTTTTGGGTAAGAAGAGCCAAGATTGGAAGAGTAGCTTAAAAATATTCTTTTGGCTTGCATTACCAATACAAAATTCCAACTAGAATCAACCTTCTTTTGAGTAGCCACGTGCTTATATATTAGATGATGGCTAAGATTTCTTGATATATTAATGTCCAATAATCTGCTGAAACATTTAATAATTCAACAATAATTAGATAATAGCTTGGTACAAAAATGATGGCTGCCTAGGTCAATCAAAGGTATTCTATAAAATGAGTAGAGAACTTAATGTAAATTTGGTCCAGAACTGCCACAAAATTAGGCATGCTAAAATTCCAAATAAATAAATAAATAAAATAACAATCAAATCACATCTCAAATATATTTTGCAGAAATATTTTGGAGGTATGACTATATCTACAGGTACAAATTGTGTCCGCACTGACGGAGAGGACCTTTTTTTCCCTTATTATTATTATTATTATTATTATTTATAAGTACTGATGGAGAGGGCATTGAGAATCTAAATTAGTGGTTGAGTCTGTTCTGAATTTATGCTCTAACCAAGAAATTAGATGGTAATATTAGGAATCCCTTAGGTTATGGAATAAAATGATTGAAGTTGGTAATGATAATATAAAAATTGGGAGGTTGAGATCTAGAGTGTGTTGCAGTTTGTGTTACTGAACATTAAATGAGGAGTGTTTGCAAAATCTTTTTGGTTTGGTGACACTGGTTGTAGTAATGGGTCTGAGCTTGATGGTTTAGTGAGTGAAGGGTATGAGCAGCTTGGTGTTTTTGTATAGAGTGATCTCACTGAACTATTGAGGCAAGTCTGAGATGTACGGTGATTTCTGGTGGTAGGTGTTTGCGATATCAAGGGAACCATAGAAAGGTAATGAGGGGGAAAATGGTGAGTGAAGTGAGGGCAGTGGAGGTGATGCTCACTTGTCCCTGGAGTGCTGTGTTTGAGGATTCTGTTGTATAAAAGCTTAAGGTTTGTTGGTATTCATGGCAGAAAATGGTGCTTGAACTGGAGGGATTGAAAGAGAGAGGGGCCTTAAATAGTGCAACCGTCCTTGTTTTTGTTGGAGATGGTGGTTGCAAGTTGCAAGCAATGGTTTTGCTAGACATGGTGATGGAGTTATGCACAGTTCTCGTTTGTAATGGGGCTTGATTGATCAATACTACTGGGTCAATAGTAAATAGAGAGAATAGGCCGTTTTATTCTTCTTTTGTATGTCGATGACATGATTTTGACTGGTGATGACACAACTGGTATTGCTCTCTTGAAGTCTCAATTACAACAGCAGTTTGAGATGAAGGATCTTGGTCCTCTTCGTTATTTTCTTGGCATTGAAGTAGCTCATTCTCCCAAAGGTTATCATCTCTCTCAATCTAAGTTTGCCGGAGATGTTATTCGTAGAGCTCGTCTCACTGATACTCTGACAGCTGACAATCCCCTTGAGCTTAATGTTTGCTATACTCCTACTGACGGTGTCCCTTTGGCTGATCCTACTTTATATCGAACTATAGTTGGCAGTTTAGTATATCTCACTGCCACTCGACCTGATTGTCAGCTAGTCTGTATCGTCTCCTACTACTGTTCACTGGGTTGCGGTTCTATGTATCTTGCGTTATCTTCGAGGTACTTTGCACCAAAGTTTGTTGTTTTCTTCTACATCAGCTTTGGAGCTTCGTGCTTTTTCTGATCCTGATTTGGCTGGAAATCCCACAGATCACAAGTTTTCCACTGGTTTCTGCATTTTTCTTTGTGATTCTCTAAAAAAGCAAGAAGCAAACAGTTGTTGCTCGTTCGCTAAACAGGACACATGGACACTACTAAATATTCATTTTATTTTATTTTCTAGAGTAAAGTAATGTTTTTATCTAATATAGTGTTCAATATAGGCATTTAACTCATTTTAAATTAATAATATAATATAATTGAATGATTGGATATGGGTTTTAATTACATGTCCACCCAAAAGTGTTGGACACATATCCCAAACCCCATGTCCGAGCAATATGTGTCCGACACAGGTACTTCGCTACTTTTGAAGAGTCCATGTAACATAGGCCATGGCTGCAACTACAGCGGATATAGTTTGGTTACAGTGGTTACTCTGATTTGTGTGTTTCCTTTGGTTGCTCCAACTTCTATGTGCTGTGATAAAAAGAGTGATATTCAGATTGCGCACAATTTTGTTTTTCATGAACGCACCAAGCACATCGAGATTGATCGTCATTTCACGTACCAACACCTTCAGCTTGGCACCATTTCTCTACCATTTGTTTCTTCTTCTCTGCAGTTGGTTGACTTCTTCACAAAGTCCCACACTATTTTACGTTTTCGTTTTCTTCTTAACAAACTCTCGATGCTCCTCACTGTCACATCGTGAGTTTGAAGAGGAGGGAGGGGGGTTAGAGTAGGATTTATTTTTATTGTTGCGGGTAGTATTGTCCTTTCCTTAGTTTATTAGTTTAGACTTTAGAGTTTATTAGTTTAGGGCTTATTATATTATTATGTTGTTACGACTACTGGATTTTCGTCTCTCATCTTCTCTGTGTAATATTTTCAAGCAAGCTGCAGTTGGGCTCAAGGTTGATCCAACAACAATCAGCAAGTATGCGCGTGGTCAGCGAATGTCCTTTCTCCAGCTTCAGCAGCAGACAAGAGAAAAATGCCAAGAAATTTGGGATCGACAAGTTCAAAATCTTTCTGCTATTGATGGTGGTGAAAATGATAGTGATTCAGAAGCAAATGGTGACCTAGATTTCTTTGCTGGGGACCTAGAAAATCTGCTGGGTGCAGAAGAATGTGAAGAGAGTAACTATGAAACCAAGCATGACAAAGCAGATGGTGTGAGGGGGTTTAAAATGAGAAGGCACCTATCCCAAGCTCTGGTGGAAGAGGGAATTGAAGATGATGCAGCTGAAGCAGCTGAATTGTGCAGGATGCTTATGGATGGTAAGGACTTAATTACTTACTTGGTTTCTTGATATACAATACTGTTATTTATGGCAAGCTACTGGTTGAAGAGTATTTATAAAAAACAAGAAGCTGTCTTTACACAATTACGCATGATTACACCTTGAATGAGCTTTTCTTCAGTTCAAATCATATATGGAGATATATATGAATGTATATATATTCTTTTACCTTTGCTTTTAACTATATTTTTTATGAATTATGAGTGGTAAACTGAGAACATATAAAATGGAAGGAATGTATGAAAGTAGAGCATATCCTATTGAATGGGTGAAAACATCTTGACCATGATGAAGAATGTGGAACTTTGTTGCTTCTTTTCATGCTCTGGAAGATGCATGTTAACATCAATTTTAATTACCTCTATAATATATTGTGAACAAAATCTTAGTGCTTATTTGAGAGCTGCCCAGGGTTTGTCTTGCAAACATAATAACAGAAACAAATCTTTCACATATCATGTTATATAGTTGACCTCGATATTACTTTGCAGATGAAGAGGTTGAGAGGAGGAAGAAGAAGAAGACAAAAGCTGCAGGGGAGGAAATGGGATTAACTCCAGGCTCGCAGTCAAATTTCTTTGAGAATGGAGACCAGGTCAAGAAAACTAATACAATTGTCGAGAATACTACTACTAGAGCCCTACCTGATGGATCATATATATCAAAAGAGAATATTTTTCGAGACCCAAATAAGGTAAGGATGAGTTCTTTTAGCTTTGTTTATCTACCATACTTTTTGCATCCTGTTTTGGATTGACATGTTTCAATTTGATATAGACGTTACATCAAGCCATGGAGTCGATTTTTCATTCATTGAAAGTATAATAAGATAACTATTTTTTGGTGGCAGGAGGAAAGGTTTAGTTCCAAAAAAAACTTATCTGAAAAGGTAAAACTGATAAAAAAGAATGACACTGCATGCATGGGTTTACTCAACAAGAAAGTTAAAATATTGGGGGATGGAATACAGGTAAATTCATCTCTCCCCCCGAAAAGCACGTGATACAATTAATTCATTAGACTCGAGTCATTCTTGTGTATTCAGCAGCTTTACTAGTGATCTCGATTTTTTCATTCTTCTGTTGTGTTGCATGCATACAAGTGTCACATATATATTGCACCAGATGCTGAGTTAACTTCTTTTTCTTCTCCTCTGTCAATGTTATAAATTCATTGTTAATTATGAGAAAGTTCAACTTTTTTTTTTTTTTTAATTTTTATTTCTATGGCTTTAAACCAATTGAATAACTCTGCCTGAATCCAGATTATCAAGGAAAAGAAATCCGCAAGAGAGAGTTTTGTTTGTGGAGCTTGTGGTCAGGTGTGTAGCTTAAATGTTAGAACATTTTTCCTTTTCTTTTTTCGGCAAGTATATTGGAACTTTTTCTTGTTTGATAAAAATGTGAGAAATTTAATTATGATTGTTTAATTTCTGATATATCAGCTTGGCCACATGAGGACCAACAAGAATTGCCCCAAGTATGGAGAAGATCCAGAAACACGGGTTGAAAGTACAGATCCGAATAAGGCATCTATGCGATCTAATGCTTCCGATTCCTTGCCTCAGCCCCAGCAGAAAGCTATGACAAAGAAGCTTATAGCAAAAAGTGTAACAAAAATTGCTGTTGTGGAAGTTCCTGAAGATGATAAGTCCAGTTCAAAGGCAAAAATTCTGAAGGTCAAATGTGGTTCCACTGATAAGCTACCTGATAAACATGCTCCTTCTGCCTTACAGAGCTCTGACCGACCAATAACATCAGATGCTGAAATTGGGAACATGTCTTCCGTTAAAGTTAATAAAATAATATTTTCCAACAAGATGAAACCTGAAGATGTCCATGTTGAATCTCACAAGCCGTCTATTGTGATAAGACCACCGATGGAGACAGAAAGAAACCAGCCTCGCAAGAAAATCATAATCAGAAGACCAAAGGAGATCAATCAGGACCAGGTCAATCAGGAAGGTAGCACTGATCTGGAGTACAGGAAGATGAAGAAAATTATAGAATTGTCAGGTTATGAGAATCATAGAGAGCGGGAGAGCAAACATTTAGTTCTCGAGGGAGCAAAGCAGAAAGTCAGAGAAGGTAAACGATGGTGGGAAGAGGAGGAGAAGAGGAGAATCACAGAGAAACAGAGAGAAGAGAGAGCCAGAAGGTTTTTTGAAGAACAAAAGAGAATAGAAGAAGAACAAGAAAGGTTAGCTGCATTAAGAAAATATGAAGAAGACATAAGAAGAGAGAGGGAGGAAGAAGAACGTCAGAAGGCAAATAAGAAGAAAAAGAAGAAAGAAGTGCCTGAAGTAAGAGATGATTATTATGATGACTTGCAGCCAAGAAGAAATGACAAAAGGATAGCAGCAAGATATCGAATTGTGAAGAGGAGACCAGTAATTGATTTGGGAAGGTACGGTGCAGAGTATGCTCCACCCACAAAGCGCCGTAGAGGGAGAGAGGTAATTGCTGGTTATTTCCTTGTCATATCTCTATTCCCTTTACTTTTCATTCTGGTTTTGGGTGATTTAGATGGACCAGTGCTACATATTGATCTCTGGGGACAATTATTTTCTTTTTCGTTTTTCATCTCATCTTGCTAAATAGGGAAGTTTAGAGGAAGGAACACGAAGGAATTGATCATCGTAAGAATGTATAATATACATATAGGTCATTGTCTAGTTTACTAACTCTTTTTGAGGATTTCCTTTGATGAAATGATTATAAAAGCAGTTATACCTCTCTCTTCTGGAAGAAGCTTAAAAGATATAATTTAATGTTAAAAGATAGCACAGAATGGAAATTAGGTATCTACGCTTGCTATTTACTTTCACTTTCTTCAAAGAATTAAATAGGGGCATTGAGAGGGAAAGGGGGTCGGAACTGTGGTGGCTTGCTCGACAGCAGGATTAATTGCATTTTATATGTTTCGGATCTATTTACTTACTTTTGAGGGTCATTTAAACGTTCATTTTCAAAATTATAGCAGGAAAAAAAATACCCTGTTCTATTCAATATCTCTATGGGGGTAAAGTAGGTTTGAAAACAATTAACAAAAAATTTCGCTTATTAACTTTTTTAATGAATACTCCCTCCGTCCCATATTAGTGGTCCATTTTTCTATTTTTGGCTGTCCCATAATAGTTGTCCCATTTCAAAAATCAATGCACTATTTTTATTAACATTCCCAATTTACCCCTAAAAGATAAAACACAATAAAGTGTCAAAATGGTGGACCCCATCAAAGAATAACATTTAAAAGGGATAAATTTGGAAACCAATCTAATAAAAGCTAGTGTCTTAAAATGTGTGAATTTTGAATGTGGACATCAATAATGGGACAGAGGAAGTAATATGCATCTTTAATTGCCCTGATGGTGCTTAGAAATCATTTTATTAGTTGATTTGTCAACCGTTTGAAAACATGTTTTAGTTGACTACTAACTGCGTTCAAAGAAAGCAAGAACTTCAGAGTGGAAGATAATTATTATTTTTCTTGCAAATCCTTTTCTTGAGCTGTTAGTAAATCCAAACATATCATAGGGAATACTCATAACAGTCACCAAAAAGGTTCCTGACTGATTTCTCCAGAATTATGGATTGTATTTGAGCAACTTGTATCTTTTATGGATGATTTTATCGTCTATACTAATTTACTATGCATTTACTTGTTTAGTGAAGAATATTTTTCCTTTTGTATGATATGATATTCATTTTTTAATTTAATTACAGGTTGGGTTGTCTAATATTTTAGAGGCCATTGTGGAAACCCTAAAGGGCAGGCATGAGGTGTCCTACCTTTTCTTAAAACCTGTATCCAAAAAGGAAGCTCCTGACTACGGGGACATTATAAAGCGCCCTATGGATCTGTCCACAATCAGGGAGAAGGTGAGGAAGATGGAATACAAGAGCCGAGAGGAGTTCCGGCATGATGTGTGGCAAATTACATACAATGCTCACAGGTACAACAATGGGTGCAACTCCGGTATTCCTCCACTAGCAGATCAGCTTTTGGAGCTTTGTGACTACCTGGTAAGTGAATATGATGAGGCCTTGACAGAAGCAGAAGCCGGTATCGAAATTGGGGAAATTTAGATTGTTAGATTAAGATTATTTTGAAATCCCTAGATTGTTGAAGCCTGAGGCCTTGACAGAAGCTGAAGCCGATATCAAAAGTGGGGATTAAGATTTTTTTTTGAAATCCCTAGAATGTTGAAGCCTTTTTTTTTTTTCTTCTTTTGGGGTTTTTGATGGATGGGAATGGCTTTGGTTTTAGCTCGTCGGATGAAAATTTCCATAGTTGTGAACATTTAGTTGCATCCGATCTGGCCGAATATATGTACATTCGGGTTATTTTGGTAATATAAAAGTTCCATTTGAAATCTTTTCGACGTCCAAATTATAGTCATGCTACTGTATACTACTTGCTTAGTTTGTTACAATACTTTTCTACTAATAGAACTGAAAAAGAGAACTATTTCATTTTCACACAATTTTGCTGTTTTCACACTTTATGTGCCAATCTTGCGTTTTAAAAGCAAATCCTTTCATAATTCACGAAATCAAATTTGTAATTCTCTCATTTATTCAATTATGGGCAACCACATGACTCACATGTGGAATTTTTTATTGAAGGTAATTAATAAAATATATTTAATTAGAAATTTACAAAACGGAGAATAAGCATACAATACTGGAAAAAAAAAAAAATTGTTGTTGGTTTTATATTGATCACTTTTATTTTGTTATTTAAGTCTAAAATATTAAATAGGAATGTACGCAAGCAAATTATAAGAATACATATGAATTCCTTCTATTTTTACTTTATTTTTATTTAAGACGTTATTTTTAAAATTATTAATTTCATCGTGTACAAAAATTTAAACAATAATAGATTTCTGAGGTAGCATTTCTTTAAAAAATAAAAAATATGCTATAATTTTTGTATTTTAATTATTATTAATATTATGTATAACCTTAGTCCTAATATAGAGGATATTAGCTTACTTATAGTTCAAACACATTTTCTACTACTTATAAAATTATTTTTTTACTGTATAATAAATTATATAATTGCCTTTTATTATATGTACAGATTTTGAAAATATTTTATACACATAATAGCACAGTAGTGTTACAAGTGTACAAGTGCTTTGGAGGCGCTCTTGCTCTGATCAAATTTTAGATTTTGTCACTTTCGAGTTCCAGCTCTTGATCATTTTTTATAACTATTTTTAATTTTTAGAGTTTTCAAAATTTATTTTCAGATCCAAATTATATTGTCATGCTATTCTACAGGACCTGGTTGGTTTTATATATAATAATTTTATACCAAGAGAACTAAAAAAAGAGATAAATTGAACTAAATGACCCCATTCTTTAAATTGTCTTGGATATCAATTATCAATTTATTATAAACAAACATTATGGGTAATACTTCCACTGTGGGGTTGGGGTGAGTAACCGAAAGTTTACCTGGTAGCTATAAGTCCAAAAGACGGATAGTTGCGAAGGTTCCCATGCCAACCAATAAAAAAAAAAGAAACCATAATGGGTAATGCCAGAATACCCTACTTAAAAAACCTAGTTTAAGCTGACAATGATGTGCCAATAAGTTAAGTTTCCTTTTAAGACTCATTGAAAGAATACAAATTTTAGGACAAAATTAGCCTTAAAATTAAATCGCTGATACCCCTTTGTTGTTGTTATTATTATTATTATTGGGTAAAATGCATTTAACAACACCCCTTAATGGAGGGGACAAAAATAACCCCACTAACCAAGTAAGGGGTTTATGCAGTTTGCCATATTTGTGGTTCAATTCAAGTTCGTGTTAATGATGTATCTCGCAACTAACCGAATATAGGTTATGTTTCTGTATATGCACGTAGGCCTTCAATCTATGCAAATTATTCCAATGATAAGGAGATCGATTTAGTGATCGAGATAGACGCAGCAGAAATCGTAGACATCCTAACAATCATGAGTTTCAAGCAAAACTTGATCCACTCAATGGAAGTATTATTATATAAGATGTCTTGGATTGGGTAGAAGAGGTTGAAATTTTTTTCGAATATTTTGATGTACCTGAAAATAAGCAAGTTCCGCTTGTTGCCTTCAAGCTTAAACGATGAGCTTCAATTTGGTGGGAACAAACAAGGATTGGCCGGAGGAGGCAAAGAAAACAACCCGTGCGGTCGTGGTACAAGATGAAACGATTGTTCATGGCTAAATTCCTACCACCAAATTATGAGGAGATGATGTATAAAAAATACCGAAATTGTTGCAAAGAGAGTCCATCTATCAAAAAGTCTACAAATGAAATTTACAAAAAGATAGTGGCATCAAGGATAATAGTAATTTTGTTTAAGCAATGACTGATATTATTTAAGTTGATCAAGAGCAAAATTATGTTGCTTCACCTATTGTTCAAGAAGATGAAGTCAAGGATGTGAAAATATTAATTCCTTTGCACAAGTTGGTAGATGCAGAAAATGATTTTAGCATGACAAAAGAAGATGATGGTGACAAGAAGTTCAATGCTAAAATTGAGCAACAATAATTAATTAATGATCAAAGGGTTAACAAATTTTTCCAAATCAGATGGTATGAAAGAATTCGGGCTTCAATTAGGTGAAATATCACTATTTGGAGTAGATTGTAAGTGAAAAAGTTTTTAATTCGGAATGTGCCAATGATGATATTTTGTAGTTGTGTTTTGGAGGTTCTCATGGGAATAATTATTATACTATTGTGGTAGATAATACTTCATATTATTCGCAGCCAAACTGGATGACTAGTTTTTTGAAGTGAAGAGGACTGATGCAAGATAGAATTCTGTACAGTTTGACAAGTCTTTTTTTTTTTTTTTTAGTATACCATAAATGAGTGTTTTTTTGGGTGGAGACAACCCATTGAGAAAAAACCCACTAATTTTCACTTATTGACCATATCGATTTTCGACTGAAAACCTTCATTTAGGGTTTCAAAATCGCATTTATTGTCTTATTGGAGGGTTATTGATTATTTCGAAATTTTTGTTGAAGGCCTAAACAAAGTCAGGTTCATCTAAAAATTTATATCAGTATTATGGTTTCTCTATTATAAATATTGATGTAATGCAAAAGCAAATTTTAATTGTTGATTAAATAATATTTTAAATTGCTTTGCAATTTTTCTTCACGTTGTGGATTCAAAGTTACCTCTTGTTCCTTTGTGAATGATTCACAGCTTTTCACTACGAAAAAAATTACGTTTGTTATGATCTCTCCAGGGTAGGTTGAGTATAGGTGAAAAAAAAAAAAAATTTCGATTTCTTTATTGCACTCTTTGGTAGTGAGAAGCTTGGCTTAGATTTCTCGTTCATAGAGGAAGATTGGGCCCTTATGGAATGAATACTCAGCCGCTCTAGTCTAGTACACATGCTAGTACACCGAAGTGGAAGGTTTCATTTCATCTTAAAGTTGCCCTGCCTATGGCGAAGTTGGGGGCACAATCGGAAGGAAACGATGGGGCACCAATGAAAGAAAGTGTCTAAAGCAAGGGCTCTTACTGAAAGAGTGGATTCCTCGCCGTGAAGAACTGAAGCGGTTTGGCTTTTGTTTTAGCTGATTGATGGCTATTGTAATTAGTGTTTATTGAGTTTAGTTTGTGGCTACTTTGGTGTAGTAAATTGTATTGAAAAGTGTGAAAATTTTACATCAACTCCAAGTTTTTCTCTAATTATCTACTTTTTAAAAATTAAACTCATAATTTTTGTTTCTTTATTATTATTTTAATGCTTATCTCTCCTCATTAAATAGTTTTTATTGTATAAAATGTATATTTTGTTTGTAATCATTTTTATTAATGTTAAGGATATGAAAAACTTTATGAAAAGGAAGAAAATATATAAATTAATTCAATCTCAAAATGATGCTTTTGATACAATTGTTACAACTAATAATTAAAATACAACAAACAATTTAGGTGAAATCAAGTCTATCTAATTAGTAATTTTGCATTTCAAAAACAAGAAGAATGCTTTTTAAATAAAATTTATTAATTAGTATATAATATTTTAAATATTAAAATATTAATTTTATATTTTTCGCCTCAAATTAGATTGAATCGGCTTGCGCCAAAGATAAAGCTAAACGTCGATAAATAGAGGGTTAAGTGCAAAAACCCCCCCTTTACTATTGATATAGTGCAAAAAGGTTCTTGTGTAGTATAAAATTCCCTATATTATTAATTTGGTGCAAATAGGTCTCTGTTGGGTATAAAATGACGATAATACCCTCACTTCAGTTGAACAAATTAATAACTATAAATACATGTCATGTAAAATGACCCTTTGTCCAATTTGTGTAAAATTGTGTTTGTTTGGGACAAGGATAAAATAAACCTCAATTTGTATAAAATTGAGATAAGCTAAACCAAAGAAACCTAAAACTGAATATAATAAAAACCAAAACCAAACAGTTCCCTACCATATAAGACACACTTATGCCGCCGTATAATGAAGAGCCATTCCAGATGATCTTCAAAGGAACCTCAAATGAGTTGAATAGTGACACATAATGCATCTGAATACTGAACACTGATGAAACCATCCAAGAGAGGACAGTCATAACTCAAAACTTAAGTTTGGCTGATGTTTAATATCCAAGAACAATACTTTTCCATGGTTAAATCCACCTGATAAATTTCAAAGATTGCTGGTAACTGATGTACCATGGTAATATTGATGTCAAATTGTTATCAGCTACTGTCAAAAATGCTTAATGAACACTTAAAAGTCTTCAGCCAATAATTCCTAGTCCAATATCACAAAGAACTGACTTTTGGAGAGGAGAGAAAAAGAAAGAGTGGAAAAAACATGAAGCAAGCATTGCATTTTAGATGAAGCACATCTGTTTCCATAATCTCATAGCATCAAACTCACCAACAAAGAGTAATTATAAACTACTCTAAAATCTCAAATTTGAACATTCGTGTTGAAGTGAGAATCTACTTCTCTCAGCTCACCAAAATTCTGGGGAGCTCATGGGCACCGACAACCATTGTGCAGGAAACAGTATATAGAAACTTAGAAACCAAAGAAACCGAGCTCACTGGGTTTTTCCTTCTCAAATGTCTCAAAGTACTGATATATGATGGTAACTGCAAGCATAAGTGAGTACTGATGTACAAGTCGAAATGGGAATGGGCATGGGCATGCGTGTTATATGCACATATGGGTAAGGGGTAAAATGGGAATCAAAATGATAAAATATGGTTTTTATATTTAGTTTTTGTCAAAAAGTGGTCAGAGAGACTTATTTGCAACTTTTTTGAATTTTATGGATTAATATGCACATTTTTAAAAAGTAAGAACTAGTTCTGCACAAACCGTATATATCTAAGGTTTTTTTTGCACTTGACCCATAAATAGATTATGAAATTGCATACTCAGGCAGCACGGGCGTATGGTTTCGGTCTAAATAGCCTAGCCATTATAATGGTTTCGGTCCAAGTAGCCCAGCCCATATATATAATGTTCCGTTCCAAATAGCCCAGCCCATAAGTATAATGGTTTCGGTTTAAATAGCCCAGACCATATATATAATGGTTTCGGTCCAAATAGCCCAGCCCACATATATATAACCTATAGAGATATAGATATAGATATTTTTGTAGGGAGCACAAAACAGGCATCTTTTTTATCTCCTCTATATAATAGAGCGAGTTTTACAGGAAACTTGGGAAATAGAGTGCAAAACCAGTGAGACCTCGGAACAGAGAATTTTCTCCGCCAAGTACATTGGAACGGGTTACCTCTCTCGTATCTATTGTTAATCCTCAAAACCTCTCACATTTTTACCTTTTTACCTTTTACTTATTTACCTTTTACTGAGAATTTTCTTTCCCCAGATCGTGTGTATATATATATCTCTCCCCCATCACTTATTTCTCTCCTTCCAACGTTCGGAACTCCAAGATTGTTCCCGCCGTTGATATCTGTGAAGTCGCCGACGGCGAAATCTCTCTCACCGCCAATCGATAGCTGCGTCCTTAAATCCACAAAAGGTACCGTATATATATATATATTATGTATTGAATCCCTAGAAATTGGGGCAAATCGAATTCTTCACCGTGAAAACGCGAGTTTCAAGTTACAAGTATTAACCTTTTGTCAAATTACTTGTGAACTGAGTTCATTAAATTTTTCTTGGAAACAAAGCAGTTGCAAATTTGTAATTTTTTTATTTTTTGTATGTTTGGTCTATCTCCTTGAATACTAAGTACGGTTTCATCCGTTCATGTTATTTTTATCATTTGTTGTTAAAAGTATATATATTTATTTTAAGTTTATATTGCAGAGCCGTTGATACAACATGGGGTACGAGTCTGGTAGCACATCCCAGGATGGCCGGGATGAAGGTAATTTAAATTTTCAGTCTGCATCTGCAAATAAAGTACTTTTTTATTTTCCTGCTTGTTTACCGAACTGTATTAATTATCTTTGAAATAATAATACTTATGTGGATTGTATGGGATGGACATGTGGGTTTCTGTTGCCAACAGTTGAAGGCCTAAACCACTCTATTTTTGGTTTATTTTATGGAACTAGGTGAGGAGGATGGAAGCATTCGTTTTCTTGCTTTTTAAAATATAAACTGGGTATGACAATGTTTGGGTTATGTGGGTTTATAAGAAGGGATAGTTTAATTTTTCATTCGACAAGGGAAGGGAAGACTTCACATTAAAAAACTTCAATGTTACAAGGAACAAGTACGTGGAAAACATTATGTTTTGACAACTTTAGATCTGATGTGATAATTATACTCATATGCAAACATGCATATATGTATGTACATGATAATGATGGGCAGATAAACAAATATAGGTAATTGTTGATATTGAGATAAATGTTCCCTGGTTGAAGTTGGCTAGATGAATACCATTTTTCCTTTACTCTTAGATGAAAAAGAAATCTATATTGCAAATTCGCAACATCCGGGTTTGTCAATTATGTGTTGAGGAACTTATAGGAAGTGTAGGTTAGGTGTCCAAAATTTTGAATTTGTTTTTATTTTCAAATTGGGACATGTCAGAAATGTGTACGACTTGCCCAACAGCTGCCGAGAAGTGTAGTTGTCAACAAACACTACTCCTCCTCTTAGGTGGAGACGTGGGTGTTTGTGCTTTTAATATTTCCTGTACATACAAGTGTATGTATACACTCACCAAAAAATATTTTATTTATGCTCATACCATATGAATAATGCTGATAATTGGAAGTGGTACAACTCTTTTTTTTTTGGTTGCATATATTTTGTTACTGTGACATCCTATTGTTGAAGTTGTTTTGGTATTTGATTTGGCAGATGATGAAGACGAATATGAAGAGGCTGGTGGGGGTAACCGGCTTTTGGGATTTATGTTTGGGAATGTTGATGGTGCAGGCGATCTTGATGTTGATTACCTTGATGAGGTAGCCTGATTTTTTTCTTGCTTCTATGTATAATTCCTTGTGGTTTTATGTATATACAAATGAAATTGAGTTACAAATATGCATATAGCAATATTGTATATGTATATATTGTACAGAACAGATGTATTTGCAACGCAAGTTATTAACTGAAAGTAATACATTCAAATTCGGGCTCTTATATAGTTTCTATTCTCTCCCAGTGAACTGCCATATTGGGTTTTTGAATGTGTATAGGCATTAAAAAAGTACTCTGGCTTGATGTGTATACTTAAAATGTCCCTTGTTCATTATAATTTAATTGGAAGTCATAGCACAAAAGAGTATGTTAGAATTTTAGAGCCAGGGATTTATTTCAGGGGGAGAAATTGTGGAGTGTTTTTTAACAGTTTAATCTAGAATTTTTAAGACAACTAGTGACGGAGCTAGGAATTTATTTCAGGGGGGCATATTGAGCATGAGACTTTTTTTTTTTCCCCCAATATGAGAAGACAAGAAGAAAACAAGCTGAAAAATAGAAGTGCAATGATGGAGCAGTAATCAAGATTCAAATAATAGGTTACTAGGTCATTATTCACAAATACGTTGCAGTAAAGAAAAATGCAGAAACATAGAAGGCGGGCATTAAGTGTCCATTCAACAACGTTTCTGTTTTGCATTTTTGATTTCATATAAAGTAGAAGCAATACTATTTTGTTGTGCTATAATTTATTCCGAAACAGAAACATGTTTGGTAACTATATTTGTTGCGCAATGTTTTATAGAAAACAAATGTTTGGATGGTTTTTAAAAAAATGTTATTTACATTATATTGGTTTTTTTTAAAAGATTCTCGATACAGTTGTTAAATTACATTAGCAAAAAAAGTGAAAAATACCTTTTTTTTTTATTTTTTATTTTATAAATTCAATATAATTATTATTTAATTATTTTATATTTGGCTCTTTTGCTGAAACTGATGTGGTATTGTGAAAAACGTAAAAAAAAATACTTCCGTGACTTGCAAGAAGAAGAAATTTTAAGAAATAAAAAAAACAAAGAAGAATAAAACAAAAAAGAAAAGAAATATGAGAGAACTTTGAAGGGAAAAAAATTAGGTTTGATTGATGAAAGGTAATGCAAATATTTTTTAAGGGAATAAAATTTTAAGAAGAGGGAAAAAAAAATTACATGTGTAAAGAGGTAAAAAATTACATGTGTAAAGAGGTAAATTTTTTAAGGGAATTATGTAGAACTTTACAAAATTACATGCGTAAAGAGGTAAAAAAATTTCAGGGGCTATTGGCTAGCCTGCCCTCCTGAGCCCATGCTGGCTCCGTCCCAGAAGACAACCAGAAGGATTGAGTTTAGAGTTGAGACCTGATAGGATATGAAGCTTTTAATGTCCATCTACTTTTATAGTTTTATTTTTTGGTTAGTTTAAGTCTTCCAATAATCAATAAAGTATTCCCAAAAAAAAAAAAAAAAATCAATAAAGCTTGAGCATTTAATGATTCATTTATCCTAAAGAATTTAACATAAAGAAAACTGCTCATTTATCTAAATCTACCTCATTCCATTTTAATTTTGAATTAAGCTGTCTGAAAGTAAATTCGGAAATGCTTTCTAGCTCAGTTTTACTAATTCAAAGCATGTGGAGGGGCATACATCGGTTTGTGATCTGGTTAGATTTGCTTCGATTTGCTTCCTCACCGACTCTCTTTGTAGTTCTAAGAACTAAAGATCTAAAATCCTTTTATGAGAAGAAGTTACGGTTGGTGTGATTCCAATAGGCTTTTGTACGCAAATTTTTCCCCTGGGGAACTCTAGGGATTTATGACAAGAAGTCACTTGAGTTTCAGCCGACTGACGCAGGTTTTTCCCACGAAGAACTCTTGGGATCTCAGTTTTAGCCGGCTTAAACTCCCTGTTCACTCAGCCTTGTTGGACCAACTTTAATCGGCCATATCTCCCTCATTTTTGATCCAAATAGGGTCAAATTTGTGTTCAAATTGAACGTCTTGAAGTCAGCTTTCCAATGATACCAATCCCACTTGAAGATTCCAAGCAGAGAGTGGGTAAGAATTTGTGAATCACTCGCAAAGAAATCTCAAAAGATATTTATTATTGATGTAAACAGATGCAACAGAAGCACTGATTTGAGATATAAAGGCAACACCATTCTGACGAGAGGGAACTGGGTTCTTACTTGTAACAAAAGAAGATAATAAAGTTCTGAATCTGGAAAATCAGATCTGGAACAATAGTGAAAACAGCGGCAGATCGCTGGCCTCTCGTGCGAAGTGCAGCGGTAGAGGGATTGGACGGCGCCACAGGGTAACAATAGTGAAAACAGCGGCAGATCGCTGGCCTCTCGTGCGAAGTGCAGCGGTAGAGGGATTGGACGGCGCCACAGGGTCGACTCCCTAAACCCTAGCCTCCAATGCTTGAAACCCTAGCTGGGGTGAGAGCATCAATTCTGGCTCCAGAATATGTCTTCAAAAATTATCCTCCCCGAAGGCAGCCTCTCTCTTTCTTTTTATACTATTCTGGGTTGATGTAAGCATGGATTTTGTGTTGGGGTTGCCATGGACAACAAGGGGTGTTGATTCTATATTTGTTGTTGTTGATTGATTTTCTAAAATGGCACATTTCATTGCATGTAGAAAGACGTTGGATGCAACTCACATGGCAAATTTGTTCTTTCGGGAAGTTGTCAGACTACATGGCTTGCTTCACATCCGATCGGGACACAAAAGTTCTTAGCCATTTTTGGAAGACTTTGTGGAAGTTGCTAACAGCTAAATTTCAATACAGCAGTGCATATCACCCCAAACGGATGGCCAAATAGAGGTAGTAAACCGCAGCTTAGGCAATTTATTACGGTGCCTTGCTAAGGACAACATTTGACAATGGGAGTTGACCTTACCACAAGCTGAATTTGCTTATAACAGTACTATTAATAGATCAATTGGGAAGAGTCCGTTCCAAGTGGTGTATGGAAGGAATCCAAATGAGGTTGTCGATCTTGTGGATGTATCAAATCAGACATGAGTTAGTGATGATGCTACTGCTTATGCTGAAAATCTAAAAGAGGTACACGAAGAGGTCTGGTAGAAGTTGATAGAAATGAATCTACATTATAAAGAGGTTGCTGATCATCATCGGAGGTTCAAAGAGTTCCAAGTTGGAGATTGGGTTATGGTTTTTCTTCAAAAAGAAAGGTTTCCTGTTGGCACTTATCATAAATTGAAGAGTAAAAAGATTGGCCCGTGCAAAATTTTACTAAAGTTTGGTGAAAATGCCTATGAGGTGGAACTTCCCCAAGGCCTAGACATATCTCCCATTTTCAATGTGCCGATCTCTATAGTTTTCATGGTGACTTGGGGGCAGAAATTGGTGGAGATAAAAGTGAGCCATCAAGTCCTCCTATTGGAAGTAAAGACAAGGTTGAAAGAGTATTCCAAGTGCGTGAAATGAAGACGAGAGCTGGTACTTACTTCCGATTCCTTGTTAAGTGGGTAGGGAAACCTGAATATGAGAACTCGTGAATAAATGAGGAGGAATTTATGAAGCTTGATGACGAAATGTGCAAGGCTGCAAAAGTGGCAACTAGCACGGAGGCGAGTTCTTCCTAACGGGGGGAGAGTGATGGGAATTTATGTAAAATATGTATAGTATGTGTAGTGTTTGGGGTGATTTTTAACAAATAATGTAGTCTAGGGGTACTTTAGCAATTTCAGATTTTGGATGTTTTAGTTTGGGTTAATTTCAGCTGTCTTGGGATATTTGGGGTGATTTTATAATAGAAGTTAAGTGGATGGAGTATTAGAAAAGTTTCTTTTATTTTTGGGGTTTATGTGCAAATCCCTAAAGTAGCTTCTTTAGGATAGTATAAAAAGAAAGAGAGAGGCTGCCTTCGGGGAGGATGATTTTTGAAGACATATTCTGGAGCCAGAATTGATGCTCTCACCCCAGCTAGGGTTTCAAGCATTGGAGGCTAGGGTTTAAGGAGTCGACCCTGCGGCGCCGTCCAATCCCTCTACCGCTGCAGTTCGTGTGAGAGGCCAGCGATCTGCTGCTGTTTTCTCTATTGTTCCAGATCTGATTTTACTAAAGTACCCCTACACTACATTATTTGTTGAAAATCACCCCAAACACTACATATACTATACATATTTTAAATAAATTCGCATCATTTAACCATTCATTCACTGAGTAATTAGAGTTGCATAGTATTGTTTTTATTACAACTGATGACCCCTTGGATTACCCCATAATTGAGGTAATCAATAGTTGACTCTAGCATAATAAAATTAACAAAAAACTTAATGTAATTTGATAATAATTGATGCAAATTACCATAACAATGCAATTTCACCATAATTGATGTTATTTACCAAAATTATGCAATTTGACCAAACCCCCTAATTATGCAAGATTCCAAGTGGACCCCCCATCGTCAAGCATGTGGCAAATTAAGGCTTGAGCCTTAGAACCCTCCTTGCCACACCTTTTTTACACTTTAAAAGGCTGCTGCCACTGTTCTTTATCAATTCTCCCCGGCTTGGAAAAACTCGACCCCAGTGAGGTAAAGGCATGAACATGTCTTTAGCTAGGTCTTGGAACTCACCATGGCTAAGCCACGTACAATCAGAAAGTGGCCGTCCTTTCCATTTAACAAGGAATCTTTGATAACCACCACCTCTTGTTGAAACCAGTTGGTGATCAACAACATCTTCTATTTCCTCCTTTAAATGTGGGGCTGGGGGAAGGCGAGTGATAGGTTCATCCAGAAATGGATCAGCAAAATGGCCTGAATTTAAGGTGAGGTCTTCGATGTTAAAGACTTTACTGATACCCATCTCTGCATTGGAGCTAATTTTCTTCAGAACTTTGTATGGGCCAGCGCTCTTTGTGTGAAGTTTCTTGTAAGCACCTTTAGGATAGAAGTCTGGTCTTAGTCGCACCATAACGATGTCTTCTGCCTCAAATTCGGTATACTTCCTCCGCAAATCAGCTTGTGTTTTGTAATTCTCATTGCTCATTACAATCTTCCTTCGAACTTCCGCATGGATATCTCTGATATGCTTACTAAAAGCATCAGCTTCAGCACTAGGGCGTGCCACAATTGGTAAAGGCACTAAGTCAATTGGTTTCCGAGGACATAAACCTGTCACAATCTCAAAGGGGCTGCGCCTTGTGGATCTGTTTACAGAACTGTTGTACACAAATTCAGCCATAGGAAGAATCTGGTCCCGGCTAGTGATATGGTCACCAACAAGACAACGGAGCAAGTCACCAAAATTGCGATTAATAACCTCGGTTTGGCCATCAGTTTGTGGGTGAAAAGAAGAAGAAAACTTCATCCTTATTCAGCATCTTCCATAATGTGCTCCAAAAATATCTCATAAACTTTGTACCTCGATCAGAAACAATGATGTGATGTTTGGCAATCCATGAAGCCTGACAACTTCTTGAAAAACAAGTTTGGCAATGTGGACAACATTGGATGTCTTGGAGCAAGGAATGAAGTGCGCCATTTTTTAAAAAATGATCCTCAACAACAAATATAGCATCATGACTTTGACTTGTTCTAGGTAATCCAAGAACAAAGTCCATGCTTAAATCTTGCCACGGCTTGTGAGGGACAGGGAGCGGAGTATATTAACCTATATTTTTTCTTTCTTCCCTTGGATATTTGACAAGTTCTGCAACGAGCAACAATTTTGGCCACATCATGTTTCAAACTTGGCTAAAAAAAATGATCTTCCACCATAACAATGGTCTTCTCTCTTCCAAAATGACCTGCTGCCCCACCGGCATGCAGCTCCCATATCACTTGTTCACGAAGAGACGTCTTAGGCAAACATAGTCGAGCTCCTTTGAAAAGATAACCATCATGCACTGAATAATCAGAGCATGTACCCTGCTGTCCAGCTACTAAATCAGCATGTATGATGCTAAAGTCTGTGCAAGATAAGTAGTTAATATATTTGAGGGCCTCGTGGTCAGAGTACAACATGAACTCTTTAAAAAGAAGGTAATGACGCCAGCAGCGAAGTGCTTGAATCACAACATAAAATTCTCTGTCATAAGTGGAATACCTTTGCTTTGCTTCATTAAGTTTCTCACTAGAATATGCAACACGATGTCCTCCTTGATTAAACACACCTCCAATTCCAACTTATGAAGCATCACATGCAACTTCAAACACTTTTGAGAAGTATGGAAGGCGCAAAATAGGAGCAGTCATTCTTTTCTTCACTTCTTCGAAAGCCTGTGCTGCCTGCTTTGTCCAAACAAACTGACAGTTCTTCATACAATTGGTGATAGGGGCCATTATTGCACTGAAATTTCTAATAAAACGCTGATAGAATGAAGCTAGCCCATGAAAACTCTGTGCTTCCTGCAATGTGTTGGGAATTGGCCAATCTAGAATCGCTTTCGCTTTATCAGGATCAGCTTCTACCCCTTGGAAGAAATAACAAAGCCCAAAAACACCACACTCGGCAACATGAAGGAACACTTCTTCAAGTTCATGTAAAGCTTCTTTTGGTGGAGAACTTTCGTAACTTGTTGAAGATGAGAAATATGTTCCTCCCTCGTTCTAATGTAGATTAGAATATCGTCTAAGTAAGCCACCAGAAATCGACCGATAAAGGGCTGCAATACCTGAGTCATGTAGCGCATGAATGTACTAGGGGCATTGGAAAGACCAAATGGCATAACAAGCCACTCATAGAGTCCATCCTTTGTCTTGAAATCCGTCTTCCATTCATTCCCAGGCCTTATGCGAATTTGATGGTAGCCACTTTTCATATCTATCTTTCAAAATATACAAGAACCAGCAGCCATGTCTAGCAAATCATTGATTCGAGGAATACGAAACCAATATTTGATTGTAATATTGTTGATGGTGCGACTGTCAACACACGCATGCGCCAACTACCATCTTCTTTGGTGTGAGCAAAGTTGGGACAACACAAGGACTTAAACTTTCACGAATAAATCCTTTGGACAACGGCTCATTAACTTGACTTTGAAGCTCAGCATGCTCGCTTGGATTCAAGCGATAAGCTGGAAGGTTAGGCAATGGAGACCCCGGTACAATGTCGATGGAATGCTGGATATTACAAAGAGGAGGGAGTTCATTAGGGAGATCTTCATGAGACAAATCTGAGAAATCGGACAGCAAGTTGCCAACCTCCGGCGGCATTGAAGAATCATGAACAACAACAGTTTCTTTGATTTCCTTCGCTACAACAGCATATAAAACACCCGTCTCTTTACTTTCCAATTGAGACCTCTTCTTGGAAAGAAAATGGAGGGGCTTTTCCTTGCTTTTCACATCACCTACATCCTGTCCACCTTTATATTTATCCATTTTAGCTGAAGACATAGGCTTCAAAATAATCTGTTCGTAGTTGAATGAGAAAGTGTTTGTAGTCTCCTTCCCACAATAATACACATCTCGATCATAAATCCAAGGCCGCCCAAGGAGAATATTTCACTTTCATGGGAATTACATCACACCAAATAGAATCATTATAACCTCCACAAGAGAAAGAAACGAGACAACGTTGAGTTATCGGAATAGAAGTACTATTTATCCGCGCCACTTTGAATAGTTGTGGATGTGGCTGGACTGAAAGCTTGAGGCGCTCAACCATGGCTGCAGACACAACATTCATGCAACTTCCGCCATCAATAATGAGCTTTCGATCTTGATTCCTACAATGAACTTGCATTTGAAAAATAGATGTGGTTCGCCAATCTTCATCTTCAACATTAGAGGATGCAAGGATGTGCCTCACAACGGAGATTGATGGAACATCTTCATCCTCTTCCAGATCATCAGTGTTGTAGATCCCATGGTCAAACACGTTGCCATTGTCCTCACCTTCTTCTTCTTCTTGCTCTTCTTCGTGCATTATCCCAATGTGTAATTTTTTCTTTGGACATTAGTATGCCATGTGACATGTTTCTCCACATTTGAAGCACTTGCTATCCCTTCCACTACCCTTGCTGGCCATAATACTCTTTCCTTTAAGATCAGCCATGTTAGAAAAGGAAGTTTTGGTCCAGCATTTCCACCATTTGGCTGCATTGTTGCTGATAGTGTGCTGCGATTTCCATCACTGGACTTCTTGGGTGCTGCCTCCCAGATTTGATATCCAGATCAAGCCATTTGATAACTCTAGTACTCCTCCATGTCCAATGCAACCTGAAAAGCATGTTCAACACCATATTGTGACTGGCGAAGCAATTCCCTTTTGATATTTGACCTTAGACCAGCCTTGAATCTTGCAAGTGTTTGCCGCAGGTCTTCCACAACTTGACTTCTAGTCTTTAATTCATCAAATCTTTGCATATACTCTGCGACTGACATGCTGCCCTGCTTTAGATTGATAAGTTGATCACATAACTTGTCATGGTAATTGGCCAGCATGTATTTCTCTTGAAGCTTTGCCTTCATTTCTTGCCATGTGCTGATTGGTGATTGTCCCAACCTCCTAATATCCCCTTCAGTCCACCATATTTTTGCTAGTACCACAAGCTTCATTCTAGCGAATCTCACTCTACGAGCATCATTCATATCATACCAATCAAAATACTCTTCAATTGAAGAAAGCCAATCCGAAAATATAGTAGGATCAACCTTACCTTCGAAATCTGGCACCTCCATTTTATTTTAATTTAATTTATTTTTATTTTTATTTTTATTTATTTATTTATTTTTTTTGTGATATCCCACACATTATCATGTGGCTCATGATAATTCACTCCTAGCAGATTTCTCGGAAACTCGAACATTGGGTGTGGTGGTGGATCAGCCCTCACATTCTGCCTTTGCTGCACGTTTAAAGGCTGTTGTTGCTATCGATCTCTGCCATCATTTGTACTGGATGCAGTTACTTGTTCAACAAAAGCAAATTGGTTAATAGGTTTGACACATTCGAGCTTCTAACTCATTGAATTGAACATTCAACCCACGCACAAACTTAAATAACAGCTCATCTCGCTGATTACCACCCGATCTTTCATTTCCTGATTCTGTCGACATGATGTTAACTGAGGCTATGATACCAAAAACTGATGTAAGACACAAGCAACCTCAAATAGTTGAAAACAAATAAGATTTATGGCTGAGAGTTCAAATGAATAGGATTGGGGTTCAAGTTGTATTAGTAGAAACTAGAAAGAAAGGATTTCAAAATAACAAGAAGCCTATTGGAATCACACCAACAGGGCCTAAGCATCACACCTAGAGAAGGTCTCACACTCTCAGAATTTGTGAATAACTCACAAAGAAATCTCAAAAGATATTTTTTATTCATTCATTCATTGAGTAATTAGAGTTACACAGTATCCTTTTTGTAATAACTGATGACCCTTGGATTATCCCATAATTGAGGTAATCAATAGTTGACTGTAGCATAATAAAAGTAACAAAAAACTTAATTGAATCAATTTGATCATAATTGATGCAAATTACCATAACAATGCAATTTCACCATAATTGATGCAATTTACCAAAATTATGCAATTTGACCAAACCCCCTAATTTTGCAAGAATCCAAGTGGACCCCCATCGTCTAGCATGTGCCAAATTAAGGTTTGAGCCTTAGAATCCTCCTTGCCACGCCTTTTAGACACTTTAAAAGGCTGCTGCCGCTGGTCTCTATCATAAGGTATTGGCTTTGATTTGCTTTAAATTTTGAGATGCTATATATATATATATATATATATATATATTTTTGAATAATACTCTATATTTATTGTTGGGTAGCGGAAGCACGCGAACAATGAAGATCCAATAAAGGCCAACAAAGCAATCACACACAAACACATCATACATGGTTCAACCAAAACTGGCCTACGTCCATGGATGAGAAGAGATTCCACTATGATTCGTAGAGATATTACAACAATAGAGTACCAACATCACCACTCCACGAGTCTATTTCCTCTTTACCAGAGTCACCGGTGTTTTTCCTACTCTACCAACTCGTATACTTCCTCTAGCCAACAACTCCCTTGTGAGACTACATCTCTCTCAATCTCATAAGTCTCAGCCCACAATATATGTACCTATTTATAGAGTTACAAACACAATTCCTTGTTGGACAAGGATTACAATTCCTTAGAGGCCAAGACTTGCCAAACAAGAAATTACCTAACAGAATACAACTCTAAAATAAAATCTTAATTAGAATAGGAATTTGAGACACAATCTCCACCTAGGCTTAAATTCCATCCAGCCAATCATCGCTTCCACGACATTGATCAAGACAACACTCCGATTGTCCACACTATACATTGTTCGATCAGTCAAACCTCCAAGGCTCCACCTTTACTACTCGAGCTTTATGCCATGTAACCAAGCCGATTGACTCCACCTACAACCGAAGCCCATTACAGCACATGTTGAGACTTCTTGTGTTTTTTGGATCTCCTTCACCTTTGGCTCTGATACCAATTTGTTGGGTAGCGGAAGCACGCGAACAATGAGGATCCAATAAAGGCCAACAAAACAATCACACACAAACACAAAATATACATGGTTCAACCAAAACCGGCCTACGTCCATGGATGAGAAGAGATTCCACTATGATTCGTAGAGATATTACAACAATAGAGTACCAACACCACCACTCCACGAGTCTGTTTCCTCTCTACCAGCGTCGCCGGTATTTTTCCTACTCTACCAACCCGTATACTACCTCTACCCATCAATTCTCTTGTGAGACTACATCTCTCTCAATCTCACAAGTCTCAGCCCACAACATATGTACCTATTTATAGAGTTACAAACACAATTCCTTGTTGAACAAGGATTACAATTCCTTAGAGTCCAAGACTTGCCAAACAAGAAATTACCTAACAGAATACAACTCTAAAATAGAATCTTAATTAGAATAGGAATTTGAGACACAATTTCCAACATCTATATATATTTTTGAATAATAATCTTACACTGCACTGTGGCGCGTGATGTCTGGACCATGTTCTTTGCTATTTTTGGAGTTTGTTGGGTTCTTTCTGTTTCCACGATGGATATGATAGAGGCTTGGAGAGGGTGTATAGTGGGTAGCAAGCCTATGATGTTTGGAGGGCCACTCCCCTTTGTTTATTGTGGGGGGTTGTTGAGAGAGAGGAATATGAGGTCTTTTGACGGGGAGGAAACTCCTATTTGGTCTCTTAAATACTATTATGAGTTTTTTTTTTCTTTTTTTTTGTTCTTTTGGGTTGATGGGCAAAATTATTAATCGGTGGGGATATTTTGGAGTTTGTTGATAGCTGGAAAGCATAAATATTCTTTTTTGTATGCTTTGTGTTTAGGCAAATGTAGCGAATCAAGAACAAATCACAAATCATGACAAAAAAGTAAACAAGCCACACATAAAGAACACAAAGATTTATGTGCTTCGACACAAGTTGTGCATACATCCACGGTGAAGATCTGGCGAATGGTTTCATTATGCGAAAATTAGGAGATTACAAGTTTCAGCCTCCAAACCTTAGCTCTTACTCTCTTCTTTCCTGGGATTTTCAGTGTCTCTCGTTATTCTATTCCAAACTCTAAATGCCCATATATACTGGGCTACAAGAGAGTACTAAACAGGCTCCACGACCAACAAGCAAAAAAACGGGCGAAACAAATTTCCTCGGGACCGCTGGGCTCGAATCCCAGAGCTTTGTGTGGGCTCTCACTTTTCAGGTCAATCAGGTCGCAGCGCGATTCGGTCCAAAACAAAATTTGGGCCGCAACATCACACTTAGTTTCTTGGGCACGCTCCCCTCTTGAGAGCTTCTTTAATGAAAAGTTACTTATCAAAAAAAAAAAAATAAATAAAAGAAAAGAAAAAAGAGATGCTATTTTCTAAGGGCTTCATGTGTATATATATTTCATGTTCAGTATTTTTGAGATGATTGTCTATCCGTGGGTCCCGTAGCTCAGTTGGTTAGAGCTTTGGTCGTATGAGCCGTACGTTGCGGGTTCGAACCCCGCCGGGATCATCTGGCTCATTGTTGCGCTTATTTGAAGTAGATGGTTAAAATTTTTGTGATACGATATGTTAGCTAAAATTTTTCGTTTCTGTATTTCCTTTTAATTGCCCTTATACTTAATCAAGAGACATGATAATGTGAAGTAGTAGTTATAAACAGTGAGAGATGAGCTCATAAACTCAAAAATATCCAGTGAAATGAACCAGTCGGAGAGATGAAAACGACCATTTTAAGGACGATAAGAAAGACTGAATCAACAGGGTTAATTTGGATCAATCTACAATTATGTAACTTCAGATTTAATATGTAGACATCAAAATCTACAACATCCATGATCATGATGGCATACGTAGGTATTAATTACACAGCTGTCATGTGATACGGCCTGAATTGTATTTGAATTCATTCAAAGATTTGAATTTTTATTTTTTTCAATTTTCAAAAAGAAACGAATGATTTGAGGTTATATTCAGTATGTTGTATAGGATAATATATTGGAAATGGTGAAGAATGAGATGAACTGTTGACTGATGTTTAGTATTTAATTATTACCGTATACTTTAATAAAGACAAGATAGATATGATGAATATGTATTACAGTAGGATCCTGCATATATGGGATAGTATCAAGTATGATAATAGGAATATATTTAGTAACTAATAGGATAATATTAGTATTAGAAAAGGTATTTATTAGAGAGTTAATATTAGTTTTTAGCAGCTAGTTGCTGTAACTATATAATTTGTAGAAGCTGTATGGCCTTCACATGGAAAATTAAACCTTTTGGAACAGGCCTGCTGTCTTTTTTTGCTTGGACAACAGTTCTTGAAAATAGATAATATGAGGAGGAGGAGACATTATTATTAACTAATGCTACACGTGCAAGAGAGACGAGAAGTTGATGAATCTTCTTCTTCTTCTCTGTCCAGTGGCTCTGGATTGCTTGGATATGTTGGTGAGTTTGTTTGGGGTTCACTGGGTCATGCCTCTTTCCACAATGAGCTTGCTCGAGGCTTGGAGAGGTTGTATGGTGCATCTTGTGGAGGGAGAGAAATAAGTGATCCCTTTGATGGAGAGGAGACCCCTATTTGGGTTCTTAAGTTTTCATTTCTTAGTTCCATTTTTTTTCTTTCTTTTTTTTTTTTTTTTTTTTGGATTTGGGGGAGAAATTGTAAATCAATGGGATTTGGTGGATTGTGTGGATATGCCGAGAGGTTAGGGGCCCTATTTGGCCCTTTTGTATGCACTCCCCGGTTGAGTACTTTACGATACTTAAAAAAAAAAAAAATTGGAAGAAGGCATGCATCAATTGTTTCTAAGCTGATCGACTATGGGCCATGCCTACAACACTAGGACTTCCAAAATTTGATGCCGGGATGCTGTGAACACCTGAAGATTGTTATGCTAGTCAACAAAATGAGCGAATGATAATGAACTCATCTGAGAAGGCTTCAACAAAATGATTGAGGAAATCCATGCAACCACAAAGGCTTCAATTAACTGGGAAATCGTCAACACAATTTCCCAGAGTAATATGAAGAGGCTGATGGGTCAACGAAAGAAAGGTGGCATGCGTTTATCGTTTATCTTGGCGGCTCATCATCATTATCTGTTTTTTTTTCCTCTTTATTTTTTTATTTTTGTTGATAAGTATGATTTCATTAAAGGAGCTCTAGAGGGGAGCGCTCCCAAAGAAATACAAAAGTCGCCCACATTGACGCTATAATTTTAATCTATCCACAAAATCCAAAAGAAGATCCATGGATTTACAATACTGCCCATTGACCCAAAAAAATAAAGAAGGCAGTATATCGTATTTGAGAGACTAGGAGATTTCTCTTGTGCCACAGACCCCACCGTAAACAAAGGGGAGTAGCCCTCCAAGCATCCCTCCAAGCATCTCGGACTCGATTCTCCACCGTACGTCCTTCCAAGTCTCTGACATCTTCACTGTGGATTCTGGAAACACTCAGACCAGACCAAAAGCAACCAAGAACATAGACCAAACATCCCTAGCCATAGGGCAATGAAGCAGAAGATGGTTCACGGATTCTCCCGACTTCTTACACATGCAACTCCAGTTCACCCCAATCTGACATGAGGTTGTCGGGAGTGAGGATACTTCCAATGGCATCAGAACACGTAAAGAAAATCTTACGTGGTCTTCTTGTTGGCTTCGAAGAATATTTTGTTGTTGGTTTGCTGTCGGAGAGGAGGACATTTTCCGTTATCTAATTTTAAATCATTTGGTAATGTTTGCTGTTATTGAGAAGTTACTCTCAACATTGTGTATTAAAAATGGTTTTAAGAACATCTATTAGATGTTCATATAAACAATTTGAACTTTTGAAGAAGTGTATGAGAGGAGACATAGCTAGCCTATAATATGATATAATTGCAAGATGGATCTCCAATCTCTATAAATCTCTGATATTGACCTCTACGGAATGAATTGAGGCATGACGCTTAAGCACTTCCTATATTGCACTCCTGCTTCTGGCTTGTTTCCTATAGTGATTCCTACTTTTTATTATTATTTATTTTATTTTTTAAAAAGTATAATAAATAAATGCAACGAGGTCCCTTTGCATGCTATGTCCCTGTCACCCCCTTGATACCACATGTATTACATCATCCTCCAATTACTGATTCTCTCGATTCAATATCGTTGAAAAAAACTTCAATTCTGTATGGTTCTCGACAATATGGTTTAGGGGAATGTGAGAAAGAACAACATATAATTGACAAATACCAATGCATAAGTTGATTGGGTTGGATCTTCAATAATTTATTGTTGGTACTTTCCACCCAGAAAAGAATGCTGCTTTTAGATGGGGGTTGGATGTCTTCATACTTATGCTATCTTTGTTTTGACGTCCGAGCATTATTTTTCTACTTTATGGTGTTTGGTAACTCTTAAAACTGGTTTAAATATTTTCTTTGTAAAATATTTTAAACATTTGTAACAAAAATGACTAACAGATCCAACTTTGTCTTCATTTTACCGGAGTCGATGGTCTTTTCAATTCAACTCTAAACACAGGAAAAAATTGTAATGAATTTCACAAAATTGAGATGGTAGACACAGCCCTGATGGTGTAGATAGATGACAGAGGAGAGGTAGAAGTCACGAGACATGGAGATGGGCTCGAGGGGGCAAGGACTCTTTGCAGAAGGCGAGGATGGAGCAGAAGGCCATGTGAATCATGTTGAGAGATTTAGGGGTGGACCATTATAGAGCTTGTGGTGTAGGATGTACGATGACGTTGGAGCTCGCGAAGATTCGGATGGCCACAGGTGTAGGAAAGGAGGAGCTTCTTTGTCATGTCATCAATGTCCCTTTACTCATTGTGTGAGGGTGAGCATGGGCAAGTAGATCCTGAAGCACTGGCAAATGGAGGGGACTGGAGGTGGTATAGGGGTGTGTAGGATAAGTATGGAGGGGTGCAGGATTAGAGGTAAAGGACAGGGTCAGTGTTTGTAGAGAGACTTTTGACACTGTCGGAGGTGAGAGTGAGTGAGAGAGACAGGAAGAGGGGGAGGTTGATATGGAATAAGATGGAGTGATGTTGATGTAGACGTAGTAGCTTACTGCCTTCTGTGTTGGGCTTAGGCAACTGTGGGCTCACCAGATGTGGTGATTTAAAACAAAAGTGGCTGACCTTGATTACTTTGGAATTGGTGATTTTGGGTACATTTGATTGGGTAATCATCCATTAATTTTTGGGGATTTATTATTATATTCTTTTGGAAAATATTTTCAGGAATTGAGCCAAACACCGGAAATTAGATAAAGAATTCGTTTTACTTTCGAAAGGTTTTAAATAAAAATGTTCTATGGCAAAAATGTTTTGTGTCGACATAAGTGGATCCTTAGTTTCAAAGGGGCAACTACTCCTGCAATTAACCAAGAGAAGTTGCTGTTCTTCCGTAGCAATAATTTTGTTTCTGGATAGAGTCTATCTCTCCATCTTGGAGGTTTATACTGCACAAACGAATCCGGTAAACAACAACATACAATCCTTCTGTCCCGATGTTTTGGTACCTTTTTCCTTTTTTCTGATGTTCCTTGATAGTTGTCTTTGTCCTATAATTATTTTCTACTCCGAAAAGTCAATTCATTGACTTTTATGACTTTACTAAGTTACCCTCTGTTAGTGAAATGTAAATACATTGTTTCGGGTGGAAGTATGGGTACTTTTGAAAAATTTATGCGCTGAGCGTAATGCAGTAACTGAATTTACCTTCCCTTTGTTAGTGAAATGTAAATACATTTGTTCGGGTGAAAGTAGGGGTACTTTTGAAAAATTGTGCATCGAGAGTGTAATGCAGTAACTGAATTTATCTTAAAAAGTTGGTTTATTTTCCTCCCCCCCCAACCAAAAAAAAACCCCACCCCACCCTGGTCCAAAAAATTGGGCAGATGGAGTTCAGTTCTGCACGTGTGATATGCATATGTATGTATGTATATTATATGTATATACATGCAATTGTTACCTTAAAAGTTGGTTTATTTTCCTTTCCTTTCCCCCCACCCACCCCTCTAATGGCCAAAAATTTGGGACAAATGGAGTTCAGCACTGCGCATGTGATATGCATATATGTATATTATGTGTATATAAATCTTCTAATGGCCAAAAGTTTGGGACAAATGGAGTTCAGCTCTGCGCATGTGATATGCATATGTATGTATATATGTATATTATGTGTATATAAATGCAATTGTTAAAAATAGGATATGGAGATTCAGTGACAACGTGCGTGATGTACATGTAAAGTTTTGTGTCTATAATTATGTGTATCTCTGTGTTCATGTGCATACTTAATTATGATGAATCCTCTTCTCTTTGTTTATTGTCTCCCTTTCTTCACCAACATATTCCGCATTGTAACTGACTGCTTTTCTGAAAAAGGGTCATTCTTTAACTTTCTTTTATAGTCTCACTGGATCTTTTATCACAACCGTGCTCTGTGTTGGTAAATGTCCCCATTATGCAATGCCTGCAGCATGTTGGATTTGTGTCCCACATCATCCTACTAGTTTTGTTACCTTGGATGAGAAGAAATTATGTTCACGTTTTGGATGTGTATTATTTGTCAGTGCATGTTTAAGAGTGCTTAAAGAAGTGTTGAAGTCCACCGCATAGCTCTTTTGTACAAGTCCATGGGTTTATTTCTAAATGGAAGTGTGTCGCTTTCAGCATCTTCACTGATATACAACTTCGTTTCTATATTTTACCTACCATTTGAATCACCTCGCAGTGTGTTTCCTAGGACAATGTTGTCAAGTTTATGCCCACCAGCCATTTTATTTAAAAACACGATGTAACTAATTTGGTATGAAACCATTTTTTTAATTTTCAGATTTTTTAAAAAAAAACTAGGTTATGCTATCAGCTCTCGGTTTTCCAAGTTGTTTATTATGGCAGTTAAACAGACTTAGTATACTGGTTCATCACTGTAATTGCATATTGCGCTTTCTGGTTGTATTACTTCGAAGAAGATTTGATGAAAAATTTGCAAAGATTGCAACTGAAAAGGGTGGGCCTTCCATTGGTCCCAGACATTCTTTTTTGGCTTTCAAGCTTGCATCACTATCTTTTGGTTTAACTTTTTACTTTGCTAAATTTCTTGAGATATGGAATTTATTTATTCTGTGCTTTCATTTTTCTTTGTTGACCTGACTTAATATATGTTAATCATTTACTGGGTTGATAATTGACAGTTATGCTAAAAGTACAATTATGATTCTCAGGATGCAAAGGAGCATCTTTCTGCACTGGCTGACAAGCTTGGTCCGTCCCTGACCGATATAGATGTATGGAAATCCCAATCATGTATTCTAGCACCATAGTAATTGATAATCTTTTAAGAAGGCTATTCAAGATGCTATTGGCCTATAGTTAGTGTTGTGTTTGAGGGTGTGCTGGTGGTGTATTAGTATCTAAGCATTATGTTATTTTATTTTTTTAATACTAATGGTCTTGTTCGGCTTTCAGCTGTCAGCGAAATCACCACAGTCATCCGTTGATGCTGCTGAACAAGGTGATGTATGCCAGGAAAAATGATCTCTTGCAGATTTTGATGTTCAGTTGGTAGCTTTATTTATTTATCTGATGGCTTTGTCTTAGCTTTAAAACTTTGAGTAGGACTTGGTGGTTTTTAGTATATTTGCTATGCTATATTTGTATCTAGAAGCAAAAGCAGCATTTAAAAAAAAATACAGTATGTTACTTCCAATTGTTTACTTTTAAAGGATGATACAGTATATCTGCCGTCAGCACCATGGTTTCTCACTTCTGTGGTTTCTAACTTAATAATTTTGTGGAAGACGCAAAATCTTTAGAGGAACTAGTTCTCTGGTTATATTTATGTTGAGTACTTGATGTTTGGTTTGAAAATAGAATGGGATCAAGTTCCATAGGAGACAATAACAACCATCGAGCCTTTCCCAATTACTTGGGGTCGGCTACATGAATCCCATGTTTCCATTCTGCTCTATTTAAGGCCATTGCCTCAGTCAAGAGTTCCATCTGAGACATCCAATTAAATTTGAATGATACATAGCAGGATTAAAATTAAAGATTCTCTTTAGAAGTTTGTTAACTAATTTCAATTGAGAGGAAATCTCTTACTGGTTTCATATTTCATATATTCACTATAGACATCCTTTCGAAGAATACCTTTAGAAGATTACTACTTGATTGACTACAATAATTTTGTATATCATTATTATGCCGTCAAAACCGAATCTGTGCTAATGTTGAAAAGATTGGACTTCTTTTAAGAAAATATATGTACATGCAGAGGCATTAGGGTTCATGAAATATATTTGATAGTGCATTTACTAATGTGTTGCATATGTGAGCAATAAGGGGGAATGTGCAAAATAATGCTAAGCTGATGAACAACACCCAAAAAGTCCCTGCTCATTTATAACACATTTTTTAGCTTGCCAACGTTCCGTACCTTAAAATAATATTGGTCTAGTAACACTTCTATAAAATTTGGCTTTCAATTTTAGAGTTCAATGTTTATCATATGATATGCTAGAGGCATTCATTCATTTAACCCATCCCGTTTTAGTTTTCTGAGCAATATCATTACCAGTCTTCCTCTATTTGTGAATAAAAATAAGGCATTGGTTGCAAACTGTTTCTTTTTTGGTATCTCTTGACAATTGGTGTTCATCATATCCTCACTGGTATTTCTAGTTTAACTGAAGTTACATTCCTTTATTTTAGCATTAGTTTTATTTATTTTAAGCCTTCTCGATTTTAAAGTTTCACTTCGTACCTCTAATATCATCTACAAATAACATCCATTATGGAACTTCATACTATGCATATTCTGTCAGATCAGCCAGAATTAATGCAAAAGATAAGGGCTTAATGTTAATCCAAAATGTATGCCTAAATGAATTGGAAAATCAATTGTTCTCTTACAATGTTCTTACTATGAACTCTGTTGTTTAACTGAAGAGATAACCATACCTTGATGGAGCAGCAGAAAGGTAAAAAATGTTTTATTTACTTCTAAATAGTTGGGACGGGGCCTTCTTCAGTTGAGGTGCATCACACAAAGTGCAGCTGTTAAATAGAAATAGAGTAATTATAGCAATCCCAATTGGCTGTAGACTGCATGAGCCTAAAATCTTTATTCTGATTCTCTTCACCAAGCTGTTTTAGTAGCAAGAAGCTTATCAGATCACGAGATGTCCCTGCCGTGTATGACTTAAGATTTTTTGCCCATAAATGTATCCTATTGGGCTTCATTGGTCCAAATAGAATATGTTGCCCAAGTATGACTCGGGGGGGGGGGGGGGGGGGGGGGATGGCCAATTTTTCGGATTTGAAAATTCTATTAAACCCTCTAACAATTATGCAATAATCAATATATAGGCATAAGCAATTTATAGCATAAATGTAAAGGAGATAAGGGAAGAGAGATTTGCAAACATTCACACGGCGATTTTAGCGAGGTTCGGAAACTCCTACTCCTCGGCTCAAGATCCCTCTTGAGACTTCTCAATCCACTAGGGCTTCTCCTTACGGGTGGAGAGCAAACCTTTACATGAAGCAACTCCCTGCTTCACCTTGCTAAGAGACAACCTCTCTTAGTCTTCCTTTGGGTCACACCAACCCTTACAAATTGAAGTAACTAGCTTCTTCTTCCTTTGCTAAGAGAACACCTCCTCTTAGGCTTTATAATAGATTTGAATATCAGATTTTCAGTACAAGATAATCTCTCACAGATTTGAAGTACAAAGTTTAAGCTCACTCTAGAGTATATATAAATATATTGAAGCTCAATACACTATGAATGATATGGGATGAGAGAGTATGATATGAATGAAGAACAAAAGCTCTTTGGATGCTAGAAGATGTCTTTTAAGTGTAGCAACTCTCAATCCCGAAGTCTCTTTACTCTATTTATAGAGTTTTGATAAGCCAATTAAAAAATATAGCTGTTGTGCACTCAATTTAAGGCAAAATAGCCGTTCAGATTCGAATCTGCGCAGGTTCGGTCGACCGAAATGAAACACCCTTGTGTTTCGGTCATCCGAAATGACTTAAGGTTGGATATTATCCTCTCAGTATCTCTGTTTCGGTAGACCGAAGTGAAACCCACACTTGTTTCGGTCGACCGAAATGATTTATGGATTTGAACATCACTCTCAGTACTTTTACTTCGGTAGACCGAAGTGAAACCCTTCTCTGTGTCAGTAGACCGAAATGGTTCAGGTTAGCCATAGTTCCTTATTTCGGTAGACCAAAATAGAATGGTCCTGAATTTCGGTAGACCGAAATAGACCTGCTGCCTCATGACTTGTTCTAAGTTAACAGGTGAGACAGTGCACTACAGGACATCTGCACAGACCTTATTTCCATTGAAAATATTTTAGTAAATGTCTTTTACTTTAATTTATATGTCCATTTACTTTAAGTTTACAATGTAAATAAGGAAGTACCCCCCATTTGGATTCAATAAAAAATACTAGAAAATTGAAATCCAACTAAATCAAAATGTAGAAATTCAATTTTAGTACAAATTTGGATTTCCGACAGTTTTGGTAAAAATGAATCCGCATGTAGACCAATGTAGACTTGGTCAAAATTTCTGATAAAATCAGTTTAGGCTAGTTTAAGTATAAGGAGTTGTTACCAGGAAAAATTATTTTGAAATAATCATTATTTCAAAAATCCATTTTTCACACTTAGCCAAAAACATAGTTTTTCATGACGCGCATTTTGGGGTCCTAATGTCCGTTACCAACTCATGGTAATGAAGGCTTCTTATGCCTTAATTGTTGACCAATATGAATAATATGATTGATGTGCATGGTCTTAGCATTTCTAGCATAAGTGATGAGTTCTTTCAAAGCTTATGTAAGCTTGAACTAACTCACTCTTTAGCAATGACTCCATATGTCAATTATATATGAATGAAGTGCATAGTCTATTGCTAATGGATATAGGAGCATATGAATGATGATATGATATACATGGTCCTATAGAGATGAGCTTCAAATGGATTCATAAATACTTTGACATTGAATCCTAAACACTCACCATCCTATCTACCCTTATCTTCAAGCTTTGTCCATGATCTTTAGGCATTGAGGTAGACTTGTTTTCTTCCTTCCTTTGAGTTGCTTTTTTGCTCGTTGTAGTCCAAGCTATCTTTGGATGGACTTTGCATTTGGTTCTTTGCAACTTCATGTCTTCTTTGTATCCATTGCTTGCCTTGATGTGATCTTGAATAATGGAATACTTGGAACGACTTTATGATCTTCATTGAGGTCATCTTTTGAATTTGAATAATCTATAACACTCAATGTAAACATTAGTCCTTAAACACCATTAATGGTTTGTTATCATCAAAACCTTTAGATTGTCCTTGGATGAAATCATTAAGGTCAATAGAATAGATTGAGGGCATCCTTGTTGCAAGCCCTTTTAAAACTTAATAATACCCATTGGATCTTTTTTTCTTCTTTAAGGTAAATGTACCCTTCGGTTTTATTTATATATGTACTTATGTATTTTGTGTTGCTGTACTTCATTTTGTAGGGGACATTTATTGTTGAACCTGGTATCCAAATAACTGCTTTCACCATTATGAGATGAAACTATTAGTCTATCTCGCAATTGTAGTTGATCACCTTTGTCTACTCAAATGTTCTGATTTCGTGTTGGATGGGATTTTCTGCCACTAGATTATGACGAGAAAGCTGAAGACGCAGTTGATTATGAAGATATTGATGAGCAGTATGAGGGACCAGAGTGTCAAGCTGCTACCGAGGAGGACTATTTGTTGCCAAAAAAGGATTATTATTCCACTCAAGTTGCAGTGGCTACTATGGAGCATAATTCTTCTGTTTTTGATGATGAAAATTATGACGATGATGATGAAGAATTTGAGAAAGAACATGAGTTGGTGGATAAAAATGCTGAAGTTGGAACTATTTCTTCATCAGGTTTACTAAGGAATCCATATAAAGTATCTGTTACTTTTTTTTATTAGTTGACAGTATTTCTTTTTGTTGTTTGGTTCATCAGATAATTTTATCAAATCTGTATATTTCTTGTCCTCTTTTTTGATTTTACATCTATACAGTGGCAGTAGGTTTAACCGGCTTAATGATTATTTGTGCGCTCTATTTTAAAACCCAATTACCTAAACTGCATCCTGAGTATATCTGATTTAGGAATTTAGGTACTCAATTGAGGGGGCCTATTTCTTTTCCATAAGTAAAAGAATATGGGGTGAGAAAATTAATAAACGTTAAAAGAACAAAGAGAGGTTAATTGCTACATGTATTGAGTTTGGTCTCAATCAAGTGTCTGCATTCTGTAACATCAACTAGATTTAAATTCTGTCACTGTTTATGAGATTGCTTCATTCTTTTGTAAATACTAGGTGATTTGAACATTAGAATTTTAAACCAGGGTAACTTATTTTCTTTCCCTAATTATTCAACATATAGGACTCACTCAAAATAAGAATTTTGTAATCATGGATTTGATGCCTTGTATATTCATGGTTTACCAATGTCTTTATTTTTATGGTGAGGTCATATCATGACTTGAAAGTATTTGAAATCCCATGTGAAATTTTGGTATCTCTACTTTTAGTTTTTCATAGTTAAATGAATAGACTTGTTTCTCTTCACACTTAAAGCTGAAATATGTTTTACTATAACAAATGGAACAATACGGTGTATGGCGGAGGGCCTCTGTAGGGAATTTTTATTGCATATTTATTTTTTCATGGAGCTTATGGTGATATCTCCTTACTGCTCTTTAAATTTTGTTTTCTAATTCTATTTAGAAAGAGTGGACAACTTCAATTTGCATGGGACATTCAAACACTCCCTCGAGACATATTTCTATGGAACTGCACTCATAACTTAGAAATATTGAAGATCCAGTAACATTTTAGTCAATTTAAGATAGTCAACTGTATTTCATTCTTCAAATTTCAGCAACAATTTGTGCGAAGATCCTTAGATGTTGCCAACTTGTCAACAGTAAATGGTCTATCTTATGCATGTAATGTGTATATGAATATTTTAGCTGAGATTCCTTCACATGTATATATATATTTTCCAGTAAATAAATTCCTTCACATATTCCGAAAGCGTAGTTGTTAGCATGGGTTTTTGGGCTGTTTGAAATGGCTGTTTTAAACTTGTACCAACGGGCTCTTTTTTCATTCACAGTTCAAGGCTTTTTAATGATTTCTTTTGAACCTGTTTGGTGGATTCTGTTTGAATATCTAAAACGGGAAAGAATTTGCATTAGTGCCCAAAAGATCCTGAAGAAAATATAAGTTGAGAATATATTTTTCAGAGATCCCGAATAGTAAAGTAACGAACCTTCGGAGACTATTTATTTATTCATTCAATTATATAAAGGAATTCAAATATTTTCTCCATGGAACAGTTTAAATCCTTCATGGAAGGAAATAGGTGAAGAAGGGGTATTGCTCATGTTACCTCCTAGATTTTTATATATAGTCACGAAAGTTAAGCAAATCTCACTTATTTCAATGCATTGTTATATTTTGAATTCTCTACCTTTTTCTTTATCGTTCTTTGCATAATGTTGAGTCAAATCTTAAATGGAATTAGTCAACTTCTGATAAATCAATATAATTTAGTGTAGGTATAGTCATGTAGCAACAGTGGTTTTAATTACATGTTGTGTTATTAAGAATAATTAATCATGTACCACATTAATTGTCATGTTTTTTTCGGAACTAGAACATTTATAAATCTAATCATGAAACTGGTTTACTAGCTTTCCATTTTAAAATATGGCTTGTTTCTTTTGTTTTCAGGTGAGCCGGGTGATATTCTTACTGAAATTTCTGAAGGGGAAAAGTTTTCCGAGGATGATATACCTATTGGCTCTTTTGAAACTGAAAATTTGGCTGTGGATATGGCAGATTTTCAGGTGGTCTGCATGAACACTTTTTATTTTATATATTTTACTTTGGTTTTACTTGGAGATTGTTTTTGCTCTTAGATTGTTTTTGCTCTTCTTTTTTCCCCGACTCTTGAGGTGCTTCTGCCTTTCATTTATAGTGATTTAAATCTCTGCAAATATGTGAGTACCTTCTATTAGGCTTTTGTTTAATGTTGGTCGTAGTGGAATATCTTAACTACTGTTATGAGGCTGAATCCTGCTGTATTTTTTAGAAAGCATGATATAAAATGACAACTGGAATTGTTTTTGTTCCACAACCCCCCACCCCAATGGCCCAACCCAAAACGAAAGTGTAAGAAAATAAAGAATGAAAACAGAAAAAAAAGGAAGAAAAAATTAAAGAACTGCAAGTATTCTGACTGTTGAAATCTAGGTATTCAGGACAGGTTATATTAGCTATTTGATGGCGTACTAGTTTCAATTAACATGTGGCATGGTTTAGTGATTAGCTTGCAGAACTTATAAGGAATTAGAAATATAATTGTTTTCATCAAGATTATGTCTAGGTGAATGTGAGGAGTATTTACTTGCGTCTCATGAAATGTGCTTCTTCTCTGAATCTTTTCATGGTGCATACCTTTTCTTGGTATAACTCCGAATTTTGGTTTAAATAAAAAAAAAAAAAAAAAAAAAAAAAAAAAAATTCTGATGCATCTGGAGCATTATCGTCTTTATGTTTGTCTTTAATCCTGTATATGTGATGTAATCAGTGCCACATAATATGTTGACCTAACCGTTAATTACGATATATATAATGTATGTATATACGTGGCCAGTGTAGCCAATTTTTCTTGGTTCATGATATCCATTTATTTCCTTGTTTAAGAGAGAGAATCCATGGAGTTGATTTATTTATTTATTTTTTTCTGCAGTCAAGAAAGCTAATTTTTTTTTTTCGTCAGCTCTTTTTGTCCCTGTTACTCTAAGCTGAAAGTCTGGAGTAGAAAATTAACTGCACTGCTATCTCCCTATGTTGTTATAACATATCATCGATGTTATTTTCTCTCATGTTTTGGTAACATTGGACTAATATATATATATATTGATAAGTGTATCATTGGACTAATATCAACTAAAGGATGTGGGGTTCTTTCAGTCTTCCACCAATTTCAAATGCATCATTTTGTGCTGCCTTCAAGTTTACTCTACCGGCCTCATTATTAATTCATTTTCATTTACGCTCTGTGGTTATCTTACATGATTTATCAGGAGGAGCCTCTTGATGATAAAAATTCAACACCACTTCCTGTTCTGTGTATAGAAGACGGGAAGGTCATATTACGGTTTTCTGAAATTTTTGGTATTCATGATCCATCAAAGAAAGGGGAGAAGAAGGACCGTAGGTATTCAATTCCTAGAGGTATGTAGTCGCAATGGCACATGAGGGCCTTTCTTCCTGACTTAGATGTTCCTCCTCTCTAGCAATAAAATGATGAAAGTTCAACTTTGAATTTTATGCATTTTCTGAATTTATGCTCTTTTGTTGAACTTTTCGAGTTGAATTTTTGGAAACCTTATTTATTTATTTTTTTAATTTAAAAAAAATGGAAATCCTTTTTTTGCATTTGCTTAACCTTTTGTTCTGTTGTACGAAAAATCGTTTTCTGTCTAAAGCTTTCCATAGCCCTAAGCACAATTCTGCACTTCTGAATGTTCCGGTAATGTTTTTTTTATTCTTGCAGAGAAATATAAATCCATGGATATTTATGATAATGTTGAAGAGGACGAAGAGGATTTTTTGAAGGGCACTTGCCAAGGTTTTTCTTTTATGAGACAGGCACATGTATCTCAAGATGATATTTCAGCACTAATGGATGGCGAATTAGAATCAGGGAAATTTGGGGTTGTTCCAGGGGCTTCTGCTAATCTACAAGATGATGAGCAAAGAAAAGATTCTTGTCTTAGTGCAGAGCCAATGAGACAGGATATAGCATCAGATGGGTTTGCCGAGTGGAGCTCAGCTTTGTGTCCAAAATTTTACCCTCTTGATCAGCAAGATTGGGAAGACAAAATTATTTGGGACAACTCTCCTGCATTAAGTGACAGTGCTGCCGATGGTTGTGAGATCTCTGGACCTGACTCCGAGGCTTTGGTTAATGCAGAAACAGAATTGGATGGTGGGCTGCAAAATTTTCAGCCAGAGCTCCAGATGGAACCTGATGAGAAAGATCATGGTTTTTTTCTTCATAGATGTCCTGTTCTAGTGGAGCCCTTTGGTTCAAGAACATATTCAGGACTGAAAAATCTTCCATTCTTGGAAAACAGATTTCATCCCCAACTATTGAGGTTGGAGTCGCGGTTGGAAGTGGATCATCCAAATCATTCTGACGTCAGAAAGGATGATGGTACTGAAGAGATCTGCCAAAGTGATGTCATAAGACGTTTTAGCAAACTTACATTGCAAAACAGAGACTTACTGGAAGGATCTTGGTTGGACAAAATAATTTGGGAACCACATCAATCTATTGCAAAGCCAAAGCTAATTCTCGATCTTCAAGATGAACAAATGCTTTTTGAAATTTTAGATAACAAGGACGGTAAAAATCTTCGGCTTCGTGCTGGGGCTATGATCATAACTCGCTCTGTGAAGTCCAGTGGTGGGGATTCTTTGGAGCAGCATGGTCATGGAGGTGCATATGGTGTGCGATTCAATATTTCTAATGACAAATTCTATTCAAACAGGAAAATTTCTCAGCAGCTGAAGTCACATTCTAAAAAACGTGCTGCTCATGGTGTCAAAATCTTGCATTCAATACCTGCAGTTAAGCTGCAGACAATGAAACCGAAGTTAAGCAAGTAAGAATCAGCATTATATCTCATAATAGTTTTTCAACTTGTTGCATTCTTTTTACTTACATTAGTTGGAGGAGATCAATTCAATGTGTTCTTCTACGTATCACATACCTTATCTTGTTTTGTGGTAAATGATCATTTGGAACAACTTCAATTCACATTATCTTGGAGGATATTGTTGACTTTTTGGCCTCCTTGAAGGCTTGAGGCCTTTGTGGTCTTTTGTATTCTTCTTGGGATCCGCTCCCCTTTTGAGCGTTTTTTAATAAAATTTTATTTATCAAAAAAAAAAAAAAAAAAAAAGAAAAAAAAAAGTGCAATGCTATACATGTATTGTGATTGCCTCGTATGAGTGGGAACTTGCTGTCATTAATTATTTTTAGTGTAACTGGACTAGCAATTAGCATTGTAGCATGTGTTCATTGCCCTATTTGTTCATAAGTTAGGTGTTGTAGTTTCTTCTTTTTTCCCCATGTGATTTCGACCATTCAATGTCTTGTAGTTAGGGCTGTAAGTGAACCAAGCCATTCGCCAACAGCTCGAGCCCAGCTTGGTAAAAGCTCGGATCGCGTTTGTTTATTTGATAAATGAACCAAGCTCAAACAAGATTTTCAAGCTCGTTTCATAAACGTGCCAAGCTCAAACAACCCTGAACCAGACTCGTTTGTTCATGAACATGATTGTGAACAAAGCTCGTGAATGAGTTCGTGAACATACACAATTATATATATATTATATACATGAAAGAGAATCTCTCTTTCTCTCTCGGCAAGATGAAAAAGAATGGTTCTATAACGGTGACGAAATCTAAGTTGAAGTTTTGGAGATTGATAGAAGATTGATCTGTAAGGGCATACGACGACATGGTGATTTCCTCCATATATTTTTTGATTGATCTGTAATTTTAGGTCAACGTAATATATATATATATATATATATATATATATATATATATATATGTTGTTATAATTATATTATCTTCTCTGCAAACTCGAAGTGGGGTGGGGGAATCTTCTCTGTAAACAAGCCTCGAGCCGAGCTTGAGCTTACCATTTCTTGTGGAGCCGATCTCAAACGCTGAGGTATGAGCTTGGCTCGAGTTCAAGCCGAGCTCAAACACCCCTGGCCATGAGCCAAGCCGAGCTCGAACAGCCCACTACTCAGCTTGGCTCAGCTCATTTTGCATCCCTACTTGTAGTTGTAGCATGTCATCCACTTTTTTGGACAAGTGAATTGTTAACCCTTCTCAATTATCTAGTAATTTCTCTATATATTCACTTTTATTGCTGGACTCGTATGCTTATTTTATTATTATTTTTGTCATTGAAGAATGCTGGTAAACCTTTATGACCTATGCCAATGCTGTCTCACTCACTGCTTTAGATCTCCTCTATTCAACACTCTTTCTGATGATCAAAACTATATATATATATATATATATATTTATTTATTTATTTTTGATGAATAAGATCGCAACATTCTTCTTTTTACATCTGATTTAATTATTTTCTTAACCTATCTACATGGACTTTGGTGCACTTGTATCTATGTTAAGTGTAGAATTATCGAATTCCATAGGTATGGACAAGGGGACATGGATAACTCTATTCGAAAGTACTCATTTTAATAGAAGGAATATATTAGGAGAGCTTTTATGTACAAATATATAAAAATTCAAGTTATTGGATATACTTATGAGATACATAACCAATCAGAGTTGCCAGTAATAATGCAATAAAACGATTATAGTAAGAGATTTTAATGTACAATTATATACGGGATTCAAATTTTTGGATACACTTGTTAGGTACATGAGCCAACTACATGTGTAAAACACATATCCCGTACCCATGTTGAATGTTGTGTTTTCGATATGGGTACTTCTGCAAATCTAAAGAGTCGATAACATAGTTCTAAATTGTTGGAATATTATTATTATATTTGTGTTATTGTTGGCTCCCTTGTCCCGTGGAAACCCCACTAAATACAGCGAACGAATAACAAATCATGAATCATGACAGAAAAAAACAAACATGCCACACACAAAGAACACAAAGATTTATGTGGTTCGGCACAATTTGTACCTGCATCTACGGTGAAGATCTAACAAAAGATTTCACTATGCGAAAATCAGGAGATTACAAGTTTCAGTCCTCAAACCCTAGCTCTAGCTCTAGCTCTCGTTCGCACTCTCTTTCCTGCGATTGTTAGTGTTCTCTTGTTATTCACTCCAAACCTAAACACCCTTATATACCACGGCCTGGGCCGAAACAAAATTCGGGCCACTGCATCACAGGTATTGTGTTTACTTTAACACATACAAGGCTTATGTATATGTTTAATTATTATTTAAGTAACTATTACTCTAAGCATTGTGGAATAGGGCAATCATCTTTGGATCTTATTGGTAAGGAATCTCATTTGAATACCTCATACATAATAATATTAATTATTTTAATCTCATACATAATAATATTATTATTATTATTATTATTTTTTGGATAAATAATAATTCATTAAAAGCGTTCAAAAGGGAACACATCCCTCAAAAACAGCACAAGGCCAAATAGGGCCTCTAAACCCTCAACAAATCCAAAAACTCTACATGCTCATCCAAGGATTTACAATTTCTTCTTAGAACCCAACAAAAAAGGGTGCTAAGAATGGAGAATTTCAACTACCCAACATGATTTTCCTATCCTTCAAAGGATCTCTTATTTTTTTTCTAGCCGTAAACACCACCAAACGCACAAAGATGTAACCCTCCAAGAGTCATGAGCTTGGCCCCCCTCTATACACCCTCTCGGGCCTCAATCAGGCCCTTGGTAAACCGTGGCATAGCCCAATGAATCCCAAACAAACCCAAAAACAAAAGCTTGCCACTGGACAGTGTAAAAGAAGATGATCAATCGTTTCCTCGGCATATTTGCACATAAAACACCAATTAACCACGATTTGTTTTTTTTTTTTATAACTGTAGGTTGTCCTGAGTGAAGATCTTTCCCAAAACGGATGTCCATGCAAAAAAGCTACTTTGAGAGGCGTTTTGTACCCCAAACGGCCTTCCATGGAAATGACAGTCCTGGGGCATCCACAAAACAACGATAAAATGACCAAACATCAAAGCGCCTAAGTGAAGATGGAACCCAAACGTAGATGTCGGAAGTCTCCTCCACTATCTCCTGGCGATATAACAAATCCAAAAAGTTCATAGCATCCTCAATCTCCCAATCCTGAAACAGCCTCAAGAAACGTACATCCCACACTGTTCATCCACTATCAAGACGATAGCAGTCGACCACCATGGCATGTCTATCAGAAGCAATCCTAAGAAGTCTAAGGAAAGTGCTACCAAGGGAGCGCTTCCTGCACCAGATGTCATCCCAAAAACGTATCCTTTTGCCATTTCTGACACGAAATCTGATGTGCTTGGAGAATTCGTCCCACCCCTTCTAAATGTGTTTCCAAACCGCAACCCCATATGACAATCTCACCTCGGGGGTGTACCATCCTCCTCTCACTTCCCCGTGTCTGCTCACAATCACCTTTCTCTAGAGTCTGTTTCTCTCTATCCCGAATCTCCAAAGCCATTTCCCCAATAAGGCCTTAGTAAAAGGCACTAATCTTTAGATTCCCAAACCACCTTGCCGAATTGGAGTTCAAACTCTCTCCCACTGCACCAGATGATACTTGAACTCCTCCCCCCCTTTACCACCCCACATGAAATTTCTCAACCACCTATCAATCCTTTGAAAAGGGAATCTGGAAAACTGAAAGAAAATACATAAAAAGACTCGACAAAGTGCTCTTCGAAAGAGTGACCCTCCCCCCTTTGGAGATGTATTGTTTCTTCCACCTAGCCAGCCGTTTCTCAAACTTCTCCACCACTGGATCCCAACTGCCCACACTCTTGGATGAAGCCCCAAGAGGTAGACCCAAATAAGAAGTAGGTAACGAACTAGTGTTGCAACCCAAAACAAGAGCCAAAGTAGAGATTGGGAATCTCTCCAACTGGCACTAAGACACTTTTTCCCACATCAACTTTCAAGCTAGAGACGACTTGAAACCAAATCAGAACACATCTCAAATATCTCATATGAGACACATCCGCATAAAAAAAAAAAAAAAAAAACCAAAGTGTTGTCCGCAAACATCAAATGGGAGATCTCCAGCTAACTCACAACATCCCTACCAACCCTAAACCCAAATCAACTGCCCTTGACATCATTTTACTGCTGAAAGCCTCCATCACAACAAGGAAAAGAAAAGGAGATAGCGGGTCCCCTGTCTTAACCCTCTTGAGCTACCAAAAAAGCCTGTCGATGCTCCATTCACAAGGACATAAAACCAAAAATTAGAAATACAAAAATCAATCCATTTCCTCCATCTCTCACCAAACCCCATCCTCTCCAAGAAGTAGACGAGAAAGCTCCAACTAACAGCATCGTAAGCCTTCTCGATATACAATTTGCATAGAACACCTGGAACTCCACAATTGAGTTTGGAATCTACACACTCGCCAGCAATAGGGATTGAATCGAGTATCTAACGGCCTCTTACAAAGGCATTTTGAGAATTCGAGATGACATTATCCAAGACACCCCTCAATCTCGATGCTAGAACCTTGGCAATCAATTTGTAAATGCTTCCCACCAAGCTGATAGGTCTAAAATCCGTTACGTCCGACGCTCCCCCCTTCTTTGGAATAAGAGCAATAAACGTTGCATTCAAACTTTTCTCAAAATATCCCCGTGAGTGAGAAGCAGAGAAAGTGCCCATGACCCTTCACCACCTCCCAACTTTCATGAAGAAATCTCATTGAGAAACCATCCGGCCCAAGGCTTTATCCCGATTGCAACTCTTGAAGGCCCTCAAAACTTCCTCCTTAGAAAAAGGCCTTTCCAGATTGACATCATCCAACTCAAAGATAGAATCAAAAGGCAAACCCCCGAGCAAAGGTCTTAGGTCGCCAAGTATCTGTCTCTGTGAACAAACTTTGAAAGAAAGAGGTAACCCCCGATATCCTCCTCCTTGGAGAGAAGCTCCTCATCCACCGTGATTCTTCCAATATGATTACCCCTTCAGTGAGCATTTCCAACTGATGAAAAAGCTTCGTGTTTCTGTCCCCCTCCTTAAGCCTCAAAGCCCTAGATTTTTGTCTTCTATGAAATTTCCTCTGATAAAGCAATCTCAGAAATATCCGCCTGACATTCAACCCTTCTCTGTAACAAAATCTCAGTAATACTACCTTCCCCTTCCTTTCTTTTAATATCAGCAGTCTCAGCAAAAGCACGATTATTTCTCCATTTCAAATTCCCGAAATCATCATTGTTCCACTTTTTAAGGTCCTCTTTCAAAAGTCATACTATGCGTGCAAGGAAAAAAAAACTTGGGTTGCCAGAAACCACATAGCTCTCCCACCAAGATCGAACTCTCTCCATGAATCCCTCTGTACGAAGACACATGTTTTCAAATCTAAAGGGTGAATTCTTCTGCATTCCACCGCAATCAAGAACCAAGGGAATATGATCTGAAGTCGGGCGTGCCAACGCTACCTGAATAACATTCGAAAACTTCATCTCCCAATCTCCTGTCAAAAGGAATCTATCCAATCTAGGACACTCTCTGCCACTAGACCACGTGAACGAAGCTCCCTCCAAATGAAGGTCAATCAGATTTTGATCATCAATGAATAAGGAGAACTGCTCCATAGCCGCAATTCACCTTCCCCCCATTGATCGTCTAGAAGGAGAACAAATGATATTAAAGTCACCTCCAATACACTAAGGATGAGGCCATCTATGCCTCAGCGAATCAATCTCCTCCCACAGCAAGTTACGTCTGTCATCTTCATTAGGACCGTATACTCCCGAAAAGGTCCAAAGGAAACCATCTTCCTCCAGAGAAAAAAACAAGTCACTGAGAACCTGGAAATCCAACTTAGAAACCCATCTTTTGTCCCACATCACAAGTATTCCACCTGAAGAACCCATAGCATCCAACGAAACCCACTCCACAAATCTTCCGCCCCAAATACTCCTAATAACCATGTCTGAAACCGAAGCTAATTTCGATTCTTGCAGACACACCACATGTGGATCCCACTTCCGGATTGCCAACTTCACCACCCTCCTTTTATCCGGGTCATTGAGACCATGGACATTCCATGAGATAATGCGTAGCTTCATTGGCAAATAGTAGAAATCTCCTTCCCTCTTCCCCTCTCCCTCTCCTCCTTTCATAATTGACACATGATATAAGATTCCTCACGTCCCTCTCCCCTTTCTCTGATGGAGTCCTACCCTTCCCTCCCACCTTTTGACTCATTTCAATGTCATGAAACCTGCACACAACCTGACTCCCTTCCCCCATATCTGACACACCAATAAGGGCGTCCGCTGTTCCCGCAATATCCTTCATCCACTCATGCCTCAACGCTTCAGTGTACTCATCATTCCCACCCCTCCTCAGGTTCAACCATCGCAGGGGGAAAAAGTAAATCATCCACCGCCATGTCACAGCAAGCCCGAGGTTTAAATCCGAACTCCTCTTCCCTAGAAGAAGTCGACATACCATCCCACTCGTCAAATGCAGAAGCAGAAGAAAAACTGCCTTCCCGAGGAGTACCCTAAGTGTCAACGGAAACATCATCTCTGTCAAGTCATCTGCCCAGGCAAAGTGAAGCAGCTCAACCCTTTAAGGGCCTTATGAAGCCGTAGTTCCTTTAATCACAGCAGCAGCGCATAATTGAATCTGAACATTGCAGCCCACATAAGTAGAAACATTCCCAAATCTCTTTACCACTGGGAGAACAGAACCTGTCATCCTTCCTTGACAATCCAGAACACAAAGACCCTTCTGATACCGCCTCGGAGTCCTCCACCAAACCTTCCTCTGACACAGCCTCAAATACAGGAGAGAACCTCCTAGAAACCAAGCCCAAACCTCCCTCCTCCAACCCCAAATTATTCAACATCATCCCACAAGAAGGGGTAGAAGTAGAAGAAACAGCAGAAGAAGAGCTTGGAGCTTCTATGAGAGAGGACTTACACGGATTAGAAACTTTGGGTACCCATTTTTGCTTTTTCTTTCTAGATCAGCGCTTTGGAAGATGATTGAGAGAACTCTGTGGTCCGAGTGAAGATGGGAGACATTCGTTCCTCCAAAGGCTGACTCAGACCATCTGACAGAGGATTAAAGCGGTTGTTGAGGGCCAAATCTTTCTGTCGCGAATGGTTCTGCACTTTCAGACTTGCACGTTTCCATCGATCAGTATCCTTCTGAGACCAAAACCCCTCTTGCAGAGCAACCTCTACAGCATTGATCCTCTGTGAACTCTTTTGAGTCGAACGAAGGCTGTTGGTGGCTCTGAATCCCTTATCGTGAGATGTCGTAGCAGAGTCCAACCCATGGAGCGAAGACATATCATCATATCTCTTCGTCAGGTGTGAATCAAAATCCTTAGAGAGCCAAGATGGGCTGATGACCTGCTTGGCTCGTTTTTAAAGGAAATGAACAGACCCTTACTTGGGCCCAAACTCACCTTTATGGATCGTGATCTCAATTTATTTGCTGGCCCAGAAGACAAATCACACATAAGAGCTCCCCCATTTGATCTAGAGGGCATTGGGCCTTTAAAGGTGTTAGAAGAAAAGGGCCCAAATGATGACTGGGAGCCCACCTTAGAACCACGCAGCTCAGGCCCAAAACCACCCTTATGACAAGCAGTTGGCCCATCTGGTCCATCAAACTCAGATTTAAAATTGGAGTCTCCCTCACGTGTGCAATCACGTGAGGAGACAGCTGCTTCCCACCTACAACGGGAAGAGTCCAGATGGCGGATGCGCGGCGATCTGATCAGGAAGCTTTCCACTTGCTTTTCACGTGCACGAGAGCGTGATCATCCCTGTCCTTCAACCACTGCCTTCACCTGAGCCTCCAATCTGGCCCCTAAACATTGATCACTGTGTCACCTACCCCTTCTCCTCCCCCATCGGTTTAGAAGCGTCTCTTCGAAAGAATGAAACAGACAACGGAACCATCAAGGGATCTATTTCTTCATGCAAAGCAATTTTGAAACCCCTCTGACTATATTCCACGATGATAAATGCCTGAAACTCCTCTCCTTCGTCAATGGTGATCACAATCCTTTCAGTATCACACATCTCAAAAACCTCAACTGCCCTAAGGCCACCACAGAGATCACCGACACTTTGGAAAAGCTTCTAGCACCATAAATGCATAGGAAGTCCGTACATGTTGATCCTTCTGCCATTGAATCTCATCCTCAGACCCGAACAGCCAACACGTGAGCACCAAGGTTCCAGGAACAACTGTGCTTTGCCCCACTTCTTTCCCCCTTTCAAAATCCTTTGGGCTTCGATTTCTGAGGTTAATCTTCTCACCCCACTTGCGATCTTCCAAATCCTCGCATTCCATTCTTCGATCCTTTCAAGACTTTCCAACTCTCTGTCGAACCAACCAACCAAACATGATATCATTATAATCTCATGGATCAACGTGTTGCGAGTATAAACTCTGAAAACGTGACCCTTGGTGATGGAGACACAATCCACCTCTCCGTTGTGATCAAGACGAGGGAGCCTTGCGACATCGAGAAGGGAACGATGCTCACCCATATGGACCAAAAACCTCAAAACAGCATAGAAACCAGAAAAAGAGAAAAAGAAAGAAAGAGAAAGGAAAGGATAACAGAGGATTTCACCGGAATGGATGACTTTGGGTTTTTTTCCTTTACATTATTATTTGTTTTAAATAAATAATTTTATTTTAGTACGTAATTATATGTGCTTGTAAATCTCTCTTAAATAACCTCAGATGTTATAGTATTATTTATTTTAAATCAATAATTTTCTTTTAGGTACTTAATTATTCTGCTTGTGCAGACATTTGAAATTTATTTATGATTACGTATATAAATTTCTGAAATATATTTCTATCCTAATAACTAATACAGTAGCATGAAATATTAATTTATAGATGATAAGATTATTAAACCACTAAATTAAGTTGGTTTCTCAAAGAAAATTACTGAATGTTCGAAATTACTGACTTAATTTTTTGATCTTGTTTATTTGCTAAAACAATAAACAATATAAGGAAGGTTGTGTGTATTTGCATTACCATATCCTTCTATCTGATTAGTGTGATGGCCTTGAAGACTAATTACTAAATGAAAAGGGAAAAAAAAGAGAATTGAGATTGTTAAGTCGAAAAGTTATGCAAAATTGAACCAAAAAAAAAAAAAAGAAAGTCGCAATGAAATCCCTACTTGAGGCAAACAAAACTTTCTAGAAGTTATTGTACATAAGTAGTAGTAGTTGTTCAATTTCTTTCATTAACTTCTTTTTTTCTTCCTTTCTTATGTTTTTTTGGTAGTCATAAAGGTGACGCAGAATTTCACATACTATGTTTTGAACATGATTGATTGAACAAATGGTGAATGTTTGATTGGTTCACTCAATTTGCTATGGCATGTGCTATTTTTTTAATAAATAAAGAATTTCTTTTGTTCTCCGCCCATAACCTATAATTTTGAAAAAAATCCTATCACCATTTTTGTCTGGGATGCATTAACTCTTCCCCTTACAGACACAAGTGTAGACCCAACTATATCTCATCAGAATGGAGCCCTTGAATCTGTCTTTTCTTGTGGCATCTTAACTTATTGTCACATCTGTATATGACTTCCTCATACATGAAAGTAATTACCCATTAGGTTCATGTGAAGATTCTTTCCTGTGTTGCATTTGATTCTCTATTATGTTCATTATATTAGTTTTACTTTTTTAGATGTGCTTCACATGGTCCATATTATCTGTATAACTTAACTATCTTTTGGCAGTAAAGATATGGCAAACTTTCATCGACCAAAAGCTTTATGGTATCCCCATGATAATGAGGTGGCAGTCAAGCAACAAGGGAAGCTACCTACCCAAGGACCGATGAAAATTATAGTGAAGAGCTTGGGGGGCAAAGGAAGTAAGCTTCATGTGGATGCTGAGGAGACCCTTTCTTCTGTCAAAGCAAAAGCCTCAAAAAAGCTAGGTTAGTCATCGTTCTCATGCATGTTTTTTTCTGCTTTGTTCTTTCATAGGGTTTACTTAGTAATTTAAGTAATTTTTATTTTCTTTTTAAGACATTGCCCATTATTCTCTCTCTCTTTAATTTTTTTTTTTTGGTGTGTGTGTGTGGGGAAAAACTGGAGCCTACTTTTTTACTTCTCTCTCTCTTCTTTGCAGATTTTAGACCATCAGAGCCCGTTCGAATATTTTATTCTGGAAAGGAGCTTGAAGACCATAAATCTCTTGCTGTGCAAAATGTTCGACCGAACTCGTTGCTTCATCTTGTTCGCACAAAAATACATTTGCTGCCAAGAGCACAGAAAGTTCCTGGTGAAAACAAGTCTTTACGTCCTCCTGGGGCATTTAAGAAGAGATCTGATCTTTCTGTGAAAGATGGCCATGTCTTCCTCATGGAGTAAGTTTCTTAAAAAATACCTTCCGAAAAAAAAAAAAAAAATGTTTCTTAAAAATCTTATCTTCACTTTTTGGCCCAAATGGGGTTTCTTCAAGTTGTGCATGTAGTTCACTGATCACTTGTTTGTTATTTATTCAGTTTTTACTCTCCTTATTCCCCTTGGTCAGTTTATGCTTTATGGGTTTTATGGAATGGTGAATATGTTGTTTTTGTTAATACTTTGCTTCTATGTGCTGCTGTTTTAACTATGTATCTAATTGGGCCATGGTTATCTAAATTCAGTAGCCCAACTCCATGAGGAGCTCGCTAAAATTACCACATCTAGGAAAAATACCTTGGCGAAGATAACAAGTTGACATGTATGTCTGTGAGTACTTACATGACCCAAAAAGAAAAAAAGTTTTTGACACGTATGTTCTTCAATACTTAGGTAGACCTCTGGTAGACCTCTAGAGGTAGTTGCCACCTTTATAATGTAGCACATTCACGTTGTCGTAATCTCCATATTACATACCCTCAATTGATATATTCCAACTTTGGGCAGAGTCAAGCCCAGAATTCTCGGACAAGACCTCCTCCATATGTCCGTCCACCATTGAGTCATCGACTGTATGCATCCACATTAGGATTTGGTGGCCCTAGATGAGTTTAGACATTTCCCCTAAGGATTATCATCATACCCTTCAGAGACAGTATCATGAGTCATGACCAACCTTGGTATTTTCCTAAATCATTGGGAGACATCACAAAGAAGGTCAAAGTTGACACTCCTAGTTATGATGATAGGGTAGATCATAATGCATTCCTGGACTGGCTAGCTGTAGTGGACCGGTTGCTTGTCATCCGACCCTAAAGTTTAAGCTCTTAGATGGTGTTGCTTACTCTCGCCCTAGTAAGCCTAAGACCCTCCCCATCCCTATTTGACGTGGGACGGACTCCTCTGACATTCTCCGCCACATGTTGGACAGTCAACGTTTGCATTTTGCCAAGATAAAGCTAGTTGATTTTGTGAAAAGATTCAGGTAAGGTGTCCAAAGGAGTTTAGAACACTTAAGTGGCTATTATCTTGTGGCCTGAGATGAAATAACATTTAAAAGAGAAATATTGCGTCACTTACTAGAAGATTTAGTTACTATGAGGAATTTGAGACCGATGTCTTCCATTTTTACTGATTATTTAGCTTGCTTTGTGCTTGAGGAGCTTATGATGAGATGTGATGTAAAAGCACTCTGGGTCACAGTTGCTAAATATATAAATGGGTTGAAACCAGATATTAAGAGACAGTTAACTTGAATTTTCATAATTAGTTGGAAGAAGCCTATCGTAAGGTTTTGTACAGTTTGGGAAATTCTATAGGCTTCCCAATTTTAGGCGACTTCTCAAGTTGGGGAATCCTGGCAAAGGATAAGTCTCTTTTGAGAGATTCCGCGGGTAGGGGTGCACACTGGACCAAATAAAACCATGATTAGGTGCAAACCGTGCAGATTGTTTCAGTGCCGAAGGACTATCAGTTCAGTCCCGGTTCCATGATTCGTTGAATCTTTCAAAACGGTTTGATTCGCAATTTTATGGCCAAACAAATCAATGTGGTCCGAACTGAACACTTAAGGAAAAAAAAGTAGCCTGAATTGAACCATCAATTACAATACATGCACATAAGGTTTCAGTTTGATTGATTGATTGTTTATATTCATCATGGAACTATCTACACATGATCAAACCTGTACATATCTCATTTTCTGAAGTGAAAATCATTCTTATCTGAATTGTTACCTGACCTCACACCCGCAACCCTCTATCAAACCCAAATCTGTCCGCCATTATTTGGGTCAACATTTAGCCTGTGATGTTGTGGCCCGAATTTGGTCCATTTATGACCTGACGACCTGTAGGATGAGCTTTGTGTGGGCCCAAGCCCACCAAACCTCTGGGGGTTCCTGATATATAAGGGTGCTTAGGGTTTGGAGTGGGATTTGATTGAGACACTGAAAATTGCAGAGAAAGAGAGTGAGGGGCTGAAACTTGTAATCTCCTATTTTTTTGCATAGTGAAAACTTTCGCCGGATCTCCACCGTGGATGTAGGTTTTGCCGAACCTCGCTAAATCTTTGTGTTCTTTGTGTGTGGGGTGATTACTTTTCTCTCTTGTTTCTTGATCTATTCTTTCGTTCGCTGCGTTTGTCGTGACATAGCCCATCCCTATTGCGAATTCCTGTAAGCTATTTCTGCTCCGTCATTAAATTACTCCAGCCCTCAGTCTCCTCTCCTCCTTCCCTTACCCTAAGATATATATATATATATATATTGATAACCCATAAACATTTAGCGATACTCAAAACAGCATCTTCAACTCAAAATCGATTTCAGTGCGATGTTATCCAAGTATGTTGGATAAATGAATCAAGGGTTGTGTACAATTCTGAAAAGCCCATTTATTTCTCAAGGAAATCTGAATTCGATCTGCTTGAAGAATTGTTAATAAGTGCTTTCATTTATATGGAAACAACAGAAAATAAGTGTCAAGTTATGCAAGAAAGTTCTACACAATTTCAAAGAAGTATGACTCGAGAGAGTTGAGCATAAGGAGATTTGTGACAAGAATAAGATTCAGTTGAAGAAATTCTTGTTTATCTGAATTATGAAGGTAGAATAGCAGTCCTCCATGACATTGTTTAAGCTTGTTTGTTAAACAAATTCAGCAAAGGTTAATTCATAAAAAAAAGAAATATAATTAAGATCACAGGTCTTCATTTGATGATTTGTGAATATAAATTCTAACAAGGGAGGAGGTAAGGTGTTCTTATTTTATTATTGTAGAGAAATTTAATTTAATTTTGGTGCTCATTGTTTGTGCGTTCGAATGGGTTGAGAAATGACAGAAAATCCTTTTTTCTATACATCTCGAGGAGAATCAATTTCAAGAGAAAATCATGTCCGCCTGAAGTTTTGGGTTTTAGTACAGGACATCTTACTTCATTTCTCATTTTTCAGAATAAGAATTACAACTTTTAAAAACTTTATATATTCTTTTTCTTATTTATAGAGACAATCTCATGTCCTTTTAGGTCACTTATTGGTGAAGTAATTTTAAAAAAGGTCATCCTTTGTGTTTTAGAATTGTGGAGCCTTTAAATGGCTGCTAAGTTGTAAAAGTAAATTGATTAACTAGAATGTGCTTTTGATTCATGTAGCCGACCCCAAGTAATTGAGAAAAAGGCTTGGTTGTTGTTGTTGTAGAATGTGCTTTTGATTAATAGAATTTCAATGAGAGTTTCTTTTTTTTTTTTTGTGGATCCTGGGCACTGCGTGGTCTGTATGGTTTTTGTTGAAAGCTTGAGCTTCATTTTTGTTCTTCAATTTGCTTCTTGTTTGCTTGTGTATTTACTTGTATTTTATGGAAATTTCAGAGCAATATTCATTTTTATCATTATATTTGAAGGTACTGTGAGGAAAGACCATTACTCCTGGGAAACCTTGGGATGGGTGCCAGACTGTGTACCTACTATCAGAAATCAGCCCCAAGTGATCAAACTGGAACCTTGTTGCGCAATGGAAACAACAGTTTGGGAAGTGTCCTCACACTTGATCCTGCTGATAAATCCCCTTTCCTTGGAGATATAAAGGCTGGTTGCACTCAATCATGCCTTGAAACTAACATGTATAGGGCTCCCATTTTTCCTCAGAAAGTTTCATCATCTGACTATCTGTTGGTTCGTTCTGCGAAGGGAAAGCTTTCTATTAGACGCATCGACAGGCTGGACGTTGTTGGACAACAGGTTATAATGAATTCTTCTTTGTAGCAGTCCTTTACCTGAAACCTGCTCTTTTAACTTCTAAAGAATGTTACTTTTGATTTCCTTGTAATTGATGCTATTGTTACTGATAATGATATTTTTTTGGGTGTTTATGTCCTTGCCCTTTTTTTACATTATTAAATCTTGAAAAATAGCATATTGTTGTTTAGAATGCATGCTAGTTCTTTTATTGTACTAATTCCGTGTACATGCCTTAGCAGGGTATGAGGGCTTCTTTCCACGATCATGTGTAGCCATTTGTTGGCTTGTGAATGAAAGACGGCCACTACTGTTATGTGCCCAAAAAGAGTTCTGCATATAGACAGGCACATTTAAAGGATGTTGTAAACATTGATCTGGCTTTTTGAAAAATATTGGTGGAAAAGAAATGAAATAGAATTGTTAGTTGCTCAGATTATTTTATAAATTTCTGAGATACTGCCATTTGGAGTGCCGTTAGATGTTACTTAAATATTGTCTATTATAATTGGATTCAGATCAAAATAGTCCCTGGTTCCAATACGACAAGGCACCTTGTAGGATTCCATGTTAATTAGTTTTTCAACTCCTGCTAACTACTGTTACTGGTAGGCGGTGTAAATTTATAAAAGTTCAGCTAATGTGTGATCGAATTTGTCTCACCGGGTTTTATTTTTTTCTCTGTAGGAGCCTCACATGGAGGTAATGACTCCTGGAACAAAAAGTGTGCAGACATACATTATCAACAGGCTCTTGGTGTACATGTATCGTGGGTTTAATGCAGTTGAAAAGCATGGCTGGCTTCCTCGCATCCGTGCGGATGAGCTGTCTGCACAATTCCCTAACATCTCTGAAGCCTTTCTTCGGAAAAGATTAAAGAATTGTGCCGATTTGCAGGTAGTCCTGCTTTAATATTATTTTTTGGATTGGCAGCACAAACGTTTGCAGAAGCTTTGTTGTTGGGATGTTTTTATTTTCTGTTAACCTGTATGCTTAACATACATATGCAATCCATCAGAAAGGATCAAATGGACAGCTGTTTTGGGTTATGAGGCGCAATTTCCGCATTCCATTGGAGGAGGAATTAAGAAGAATGGTGACACCTGAAAATGTGAGTTCTGCTATATGATGTTTGCATTTCCTTCATGTTAATGAATTAAACATCACTATAGTTGTAAATTGTTGGAAGCTTTACAGTTATCTTATAATTTGGAATCGTTTCTGATAAAAGAATTTTACACTTGAGAAGAAATATCCTATCACGAATGATGAGTTCACTGTGTAACTTGTCAAGTTTGAACATTGTGGTTGTTGGCCCTCCAAAATAAGAAAGATGAGAAACTTTAATAAAGAAAAAGCTTAAATTTTTTCTCATGCCTTACAAGTTTCAAGTTAAATATCAAAAATGGAAATTACCTAGAGGGGAGGTTAGAAAGAGGCTTAATTTTATTTTGCACAAAGTGGCTGCTCTCATACTTGATCTGCATTTGCACGCTTACCGACCCGAGTTATTGTCGTTGCACCTATGCCTTTCATTAGATTGAAATTTAATTGAATTATGATTTTCATTGAAGAGAGAGGCAGGAAATTTGATGAATTTGTGTAATTTTTCCATGAAATGATAAATGAAGCATTTATTTTATGATTTAAATCTTAAAAAATGTGGAAATTTTAAATTATTACTCCCTCCGTCCCATAATAGATGTCCATTATGGGGAGTAGAACTTTTTAAGGGGACATGTAATTATTGCATTGTCCCCTTGAAAATTTACAAAGATACCCTTTCAAGTTTAAATATATATATAATCAATTTTGAATTTTTTTTAAATTTTAAGGGTTTTTTATGGAAAGATGTGAAATATGTTGTTTAAATTTGGTAAGTGGACAAGTATTTTGGGACAACCCAAAAAGGAAAGATGGACAACTATTATGGGACGGAGGGAGTATACTTTTAAAAAAGTAAAAGGAACTTTGACATTATATTTGCAAGAATACAAACCTAAAATTTAATATATGGAATGAAAAAATAAAAACCTAAAATTTAAGGCTCCTCAAAACAATCCCTTGTTTAATTATCTTTAGCTGATTGAAACTTCTCAGGATAGCAAATCCTCTAGCATCGATCCATCACTACAAGTACCTATAATGGTGAGTAAGAAGTGGGGAGGGGTGAGCTTGGAAAGCCCAATACGCAGCAATCTAACCAATCGTCAATAAACACCATAAAACTAGCAAATATTATATTTTCCTTAATTTTTAATAAGTAAGTCAATTTAGTTTGCCAAGTTCAATCATACACATATAAATAATGATATGTACAATTTTTTTTGATAAGTAATGATATGTACAAATTAAACTTCAGTAATTTATTTAACTCTCTCTCAATGTTCACGTTAGGCAAATTAAGTCACCTAATCATCATAAAAATCATTATCCCATCACAAAAATTGAAATCCATGACGGCTTCAAGGAGAATGTCGAGATGCCATAGGAAAACTCTCCCATCAGCCGATCCATGACTAGGCCCACCCACTGCAGGACCTTGTGTAATTTGTGCAGCGGAATAGGTTGTGAATTTTAAATTGAAAAACAGTTTAGAGAGGGATAAATCGATGTCATGTGCTACTTCACTCAAATCGTTGCTTGATGAGACATTTACTAAATTAAAGCAATCACACAGCAGTAAAAATAAGCAAGTATAGTGAGTTAGGAAGACACTGGATTTCAGTGAGGAAAACCAATTGGAAAAACCTAGAGGACTTTCATGCTGTCCCAAGCGAAACAATCCATTATGTGTGAGGCAAAGTACACTGAACTTTGATTCAAGCTCACACCCCTTCACTCTATCAAGACCCAACTTGCTGAACGCTTCCGGCTTTGCGACACCCTGTCCAACATCTCAGGACATCAGGCTTACTCGAACCTTGTAGAAGGATTGCTGGTGGATCAACAACACTCCGCGAATGCTTTGACCCTTTCAAAGTGTGATCATCCTTCAAATCTGAATTCGATGTAGAAGGATAAAAATCTGCTTTCTCTAAACGGTATTGATGAATTCTTTAATAGGTCGTACTCCAATCAGAATAAGGATAACACTCTAAATCACTTGTATATATAATTTGTATGCTGTCAAAGGAAAATAAACACACTGAAAATTCTCACAAAGTTGGCTCTCGAAGTATGCTAAAAATTGTGTGCAAAAAGCCGTGAAAACCCAAGTGAGAAAACATGTTTAAATAGATTTTTGAAAACCTAATTATACTTGAAAAACAAGTCAATTTCGTACATGGTATGAATTGCAAAAATCTAGCCAAAAAGAGGACAAAAACAGACCATTTTAGTCTGCAAGAGCGCAACCGGTTAGTGATTTTTCGTTTGAAAAACAATTTTGAAAACTTAACTGCGCAACCGGTTCCGTGTCACGCAACTGGTTCCGCAGAGGCAGTTAGATAAAACATATTCTTTGAAAATCATCCCAAGTCCCTAGCTCTCAAAACTCACTAGTGTCCTTACACACACACTTGCCTCTCTAAAGTATTTTTCTCATCATCACGGAGTGCATCAATGTGTAAAACGTGATCCATCTTCAATTCCACATCCGATCTTCGACTCTTGAAAATCAAACCGAAAATTACAACTTGATTTGACTTGTTTTGACGCTGAAATTTGCCAATATACAATGTAATATCCCACACCTGCTCTCTGTCTGACGATAGAAGGGCATCCTCTTAAATTCCCCCGCAGGTTGATAGGGGCGTTCAACATATCTGTAATTGAACTTGCTTATCACTAAGTCATGATCCAACTTAGACTAATAATATTAAATTCTGTTGGCTAACCCTTAAGTCATAAACTAATCTGGACACAACTCATCCAGTATCATATCCTATCCATCGAACTCCATATTCCTTGTAACTGGAAGAGTGCACAACCCTCCAGATAGGTGCAAGGGATCGCATAGCTTCTAATACATGTACCTTAGTGGTTGGGGTCATACACAATTTCCCAAGGTTCACTGAAGCAAATGGAAAATGACACAAGTCTTCCTACAACAGTAAGCAAGACCAAAGATACTCCGATCACCGTCGGAGCCTAGATTTCTATAGGGAAATCTGGGAAAAGCCTGAAGAACTGTTTTTACTCTGAAAATAACTCAAAATATATTGATAAAGACTTGAATACAACTGATAAGAGGGCTGTCCCTTTTATAAGGCAAGAATTAATGACACTTACTTTTCCTAGACTGACTTTCAAAATACCCACAAAACATTAATAATGACTTCTACTATTCCCATAACAATTTCAGATTCCCATATTATAATTACTTAGGGCCCGCGCTATGATATTGTTTTTCTGATATTGGTATTCAAATTTGGGTCCATATATTGTTTGGGACGACTGATATTGGTTTGGAATAATTCATAACATATCAGATTTTTTGGCCTAAACTCATATCACCAAATTGGTGATATTGTGTGTTCTGGTATTGTAGTGGAAGAACTAAAGCAAATTTCCAAATTTCCCAAAAGATATTTTCGTTACCAAATATGGTTCCGATTTCTTCCCAAAACACTCCTACAACAAAACGGTTGTTTTGGTATTGACCAAAAACATAACGCCTAAAACACATTGCATGCCAAACGGGCCCTTACTAAATAGACTTTGACTAGATACTTACCAAGGCACCATTGACTGCCATAATCTTGACTAAGGTACCATTAATGATTTCCATCATTCACTCACCTTATACCGCTGATATGAGGTAGCTCTGCTCAATGATAGGTGCACCATAAGTTGTTCGAATGTGCACAAAGTTTGTCCATAAAATAAAGATCATGGTCTTGTCACTCTTGCACAAAGTTTGACCGCATGATCAGTATCCCAGCCTCACACACTGTTCGACCAGTATCATCTTGGTCTCGCACAGTTTTGATTGTGGATCTGCTTTGTTATTTGCTAGTTTATATATCTCTTCAGATCATGTGGTAAATTTTAATTCAAGGATGTGTATGGTAAAGCATAATGTTATATGTGTAAGAGAGTATGTATGATGTGGTTGACTACATGTGGTTCATTATGTTCAAATATTGTGTGGTGTCTGCATATGTGGCACTTCATATCAGCTCATGTGATAACAGCTGTATTGTGTGAAAATTTACTTTTTCTTGGCATAATCAACATGCCTTTTGGTTTACCAATCTCTGGATTTGGGCATTATTTTAAAATCTTGTTGGGCATAGCCTTAGAGGTAGAGAGAAATTTAGATGAATGAAAGCAGGTTAGAGAAAGAAAGAAGTTGACGAGCTAGAAACTCTTTAGGTGAAATTGCATATATGTAAGAACTGAAAGTTACATTGTCTTAACTAGGAAGCCTCAATCAAACCACATGCTATCACATCTTCCATTTATATCTCAACCCACATAAGTTTTAGTCTTCTTTGTCCCCTATTGTTACCCTTAGTTTTGGCTTTTATTACCTTAGCATTACTTTCAAATCTCAGTGTTGACCAAATCACCCTTCGTCGGTGGTCCAGTGCAGTTATTGGTCTTTGTTGCACACGGCCAAATCACTTAATTGATTTTCTCTCATTTTATTTCCAGTGGGTGCTACTTCAACAGCATCAAGTATCTGTTAAATTTCTAATTTTATCCGTTATACACCCTCTTATCATTCTCAGCTCAGTCATGCTCATTTCATGTATACGTTGTTTGTTTAACTGTTCAACATTCTATAACGTATATCATGGCTGTCTCATCCTTTCTTGTCTTGCTTTTCTCATGGTTGGTAATTACAGATATGAATAAAAATTCCATTTTGTTAAAAAGTCATGTAAATCTCTTAGTATCATGTTTTCCTTGTTTTCTGATGCTTTCCACATTCTTATTATTTAATTGTTTTAATTCTAATTTTTATGGCCTAGGTCTGTGCCTATGAAAGCATGCAAGCTGGCCAGTACCGGCTCAAGCGGTTAGGAATTACAAAGCTGACTCATCCCAATGGCCTTTCGTCTGCAATGAATCAGCTTCCAGATGAAGCAATTGCTTTAGCTGCTGCATCACACATTGAAAGGGAACTGCAGATAACTCCATGGAACTTGAGCAGCAATTTTGTTGCTTGTACAAACCAGGTAAAGTAGTTCAATCTGATTAATATGTATTGTTTTGCATGATTATTTGGTGGTTGGGAAAATATTTGTTGGAGAATTGTATGGCAATGTTGTTGAGGGAGTTTTAATACTGCAGAACTCCTTGCTTTGAAAGCAGTCAACGCACTTAGGCTATTGCCAAATTGCCCAAAATCCTGTCAGGAGACTGAAATTCTAGCTTCACTGCTAAATTTGAGCTTTTATTTGAACCTTTAGAAGTTCTGATTCTCTATCAATCTTTTTATTTCAGTTATTGCAATATTCAGGATCATTTATAATGACTCACTTTGTCATTCCCCCATAAACTTGTCGGTCACATTTCTGAAGCATGATGCTAGGACAGTTATATCTTACTTTTCAGTCCATACACTTCTATTCTGAGCTTCGTTTCGTTTTGTTTCTTCAGGATAGAGAAAATATTGAACGTCTGGAAATCACTGGTGTTGGTGATCCATCTGGACGGGGCCTGGGTTTCAGCTATGTCCGTACTGCTCCAAAGGCACCAGTGTCTAATGTGATGACGAAGAAAAAAGCAGCTGTTCCTCGAGGAGGTTCAACTGTAACCGGAACAGATGCTGATCTACGTAGATTGAGCATGGAAGCTGCACGAGAGGTATGTCTGTCTTTCACCATCCATAGAGAGGATAATAAAAACTCGTGTTATAATTAATTTCTATTTCAGTTTGATCAGCCTAATTCCAAATAATCTCTACATAAAAATGTTCTGTAACTTGAATACTTATATAAGCTCTAGAAACTATTTCTTAGGTTCCTTTGGTAGAGAATTGGTTAAAATTTGCAGTATTAATAGCTAAAGGGAAAGCTTCCATTAATTGTTCAGAACCAAGTGTGTGCCAAATGGTCACAGCTTTACAAATGTTCTGGGCAAAGTCTCTGTGTTTTATTATTCTAAAAACTAATTTTCTACATATGCAATCTATTTCTACCAATTATTGTGAACTTCACAATATGTGTCAACAAATGGATTCAAAGGATTGGACAGTGTCTTATTCTTCAAATCAGTGGCTTATATCAGACCACATCAATACCATATTGTTTTGAAGGGAACAATTTACCAAGATACCGTTACTAAATGGCTTCCCTTATCTCTTTTCTAGTTCTCTCTCTACACCACTGTAGCCATTACCTAATCGCAAAATCAAATTTGTCCATCGCTCAAGATACTTAGAGAATTTTTATTTTTATTAGTCAAGATAACTTAGAGAATTTCGACATAGAAGATCCTAGTCCATTTATAAATCCAAATTTCTTGAAATATGAATACTTTTGAGTAGGAAGAGCCAAGATAGGAAGAGTATTAGTGTAGGAAGAGTAGCTTAAAAATATTCTTTTGGGTTGCATTACCAATACAGATTTCCAACTAGAGTCAACCTTCTTTTGAGTTGCCACATGCTTATATAGTAGATGACGGCTGAGATTTCTTGATATATTAATGTCCAATAATCTACTGAAACATTTAATAATTCAACAATAATTAGTTAATAGCTTGGTACAAAAATGATGCTGCCTAGGTCAATCAAATGTCTTCTATAAAATGAGTAGAGAACTATATGTAAATTTGGTCCAGAACTGCCACAAAATTAGGCATGCTAAAATACCGAATAACATAAAAAAATAAATAACAATCAAATCACATCTCAAATATATTTTGCAGAAATTTTTTGGAAGCAAACATTAATTAATAGCGAGATGGTATTCAGGTTGTGTGTTCTTAGGTGTCTATATCTACAGGTACAAATTGTGTCCGCACTGATGGAGAATACCCTTTTTTTTTTTTCTTCTAAGTACAATGGAGAGGACCTTGAGAATCTGATTAGTGGTTGAATCTGTTCTCAATTTATGCTATAATCAAGAAATTAGATGCTAATTTTAGGAATGCTTTAGGTTACGAAATAAAATGATTGAAGTTGGAAATGATAATATAAAAATTGAGAGGCTGAGATTTAGAGTGTGTTGCAGTTTGTGGTACTGAACATTAAATGAGGAGTGTTTGCAATGTTTTTTTTTGAGTTTGGTGACACCGTGATTGTAGTAATGGGTCTGAGCTTGGGGGTTTAGTGAGTGAAGGGTAGGAGCAGCTTGGTGTTTTCGTATTGCGTGAACTCACTGAACTATAGAGGCAAGTCTGAGGTGTACGGTGATTTCTGGTGGTAGGTGCTTGCGATATTAAGGGAACCATAAAAAGGTAATGAGGGGAAAAATAGTAAGTGAAGTGAGGGCAGAGGAGGTGATGCTCACTTCTCCCTGGAGTGCTGTGTTTGAGGATTATGTTGTATAAAAGCTCAAGGTTTGTTGGTGTTCATGGCAGAAATTTGTGCTTGAACTGGAGGGATTGAAAGAGAGGGGCCTCAAATAGTTCAACAGTTCTTGTTTTTGTTGGAGATGGTGTTTGCAAGTTGCAATTAATGGCTTTGCTAGACATGGTGATGGAGTTATGCACAGTTCTCGTTTGTAATTGGGCTATTGGGTCAATAGTAATAGAGAGAATAGGAGGAAAATTGGTATGAAAATGGAATTGGGGGCAACGTTGCAGCATGGTGGTCTAGGGGGTAGCGATAGAGGTGGTTTGTCAGAGAGAGATTAATAAAAATTAAGGGTATAATCATCATTTTGTTCACTTTTTTGGAACATATTTATTGTTTTAATATATATTACACACACACACACACACTTAGGAATGGTGTAGGCTTCTAAAATCATTTTGTAAAACTGACACTGATATCAACATACTTTCTTGCCATTAGTAGATCAAACATAATATAAGGGGATTTTGCTACCCAAAACCCTGAATTAAGACAGGTCTCTGCACAATCACAAGCAAGATGGGATGCACCTGTAATTGTAACATACTTCAAGTAAGGTTGTAGTATTTTAGCTCCTTTTAAAGCTTCTTTGGTAATCTTATCCTCTGTTTAACAAATCCGTCACCTATACTTTAACAGCTGACTTTTGTCCACCCCCTCCCTACAAGATCATAGGTGGATTAAAAGAATCATTCTATTTGCAGATGTTATCCTTGTTTTGCGAAAGACTTGTCCATCTGACTAGTAGTTTTTGACAATATCTTTGTTAGTCCAGAAGGTGGTGTTTGACTAAAATTCTTCATATTTTTAAGCGCTAGTGTGTTCTCATATTCTCAGGTTCTCCTTAAATTCAATGTTCCGGAGGAAGAGATTGCAAAAAAGACTAGGTGGCATCGAATTGCAACGATTCGCAAACTATCGAGTGAGCAAGCTGCAGTTGGGGTCAAGGTTGATCCAACAACAATCAGCAAGTATGCGCGTGGTCAGCGAATGTCCTTTCTGCAGCTTCAGCAGCAGACAAGAGAAAAATGCCAAGAAATTTGGGATCGACAAGTTCAAAGTCTTTCTGCTGTTGATGGTGGTGAAAATGATAGCGATTCAGAAGCAAATAGTGACCTGGATTCCTTTGCTGGGGACCTAGAAAATCTGCTGGATGCAGAAGAATGTGAAGAAGGGGAAGAGAGTAACTATGAAACCAAGCATGACAAAGCAGATGGTGTGAGGGGGTTTAAAATGAGAAGGCACCCATCCCAAGCTCTGGTGGAAGAGGAAATTGAAGATGAGGCAGCTGAAGCAGCTGAATTGTGCAGGATGCTTATGGATGGTAAGAACTTAATTGCTTATCTGGTTTCTTGATATACAATACCGTCATTGGTGGTAAGCTACTGGTTGAAGAGTATTTATAAAAATAAGAAGCTGTCTTTCCACAATTACAGATGATTACACCTTGAATGAGCTTTCTGAATTTTTATCTTCAGTTCAAATCATATATGGAGATATATAATGTATATATATATTCTTTTACCTTTGGTTTTAGCTATATTTGTTATGAATTATGAGTGGTAAACTGAGAATATATAAAATGGAAGGAATGTATGAAAGTAGAGCATATCCTATTGAATGGGTGCAAACATCTCGACCATGATGAAGAATGTGGAACTTTGGTGCTTTTCATGCTCTGGAAGGTGTATGTTAACATCAATTTTAATTACCTCTGTAATATATTGTGAACAAAATATCAGTGCTTATTTGAGAGCTGCCCAGGGTTTGTCTTGTGAACATAATAACAGAAACAAATCTTTCACATATCATGTTATATAGTTGACCTCGATATTACTTTGCAGATGAAGAGGTTGAGAGGAGGAAGAAGAAGAAGACAAGACCTGCAGGGGAGGAAATGGGATTAACTCCAGGCTCGCAGTCAAATTTCTTTGAGAATGGAGAGCAGGTCAAGAAAACTAATACAATTGTCAAGAATACTACTACTATGGCCCCACCTGATGGATCATATACATCAAAAGAGAATATTTTTCGAGACCCAAAGAAGGTAAGGATGAGTTCTCTTAGCTTTGTTTATCTACCGTACTTTTTGCACCTTGTTTTGGATTGACGTGTTTCAATTTGATATAGACGTGACATCAAGCCATGGAGTCGATTTTTCATTCATTGAAAGTAGAATAAGATTGCTATTTTTTGGTGGCAGGAGGAAAGGTTTAGTTCCAAAAAAAACTTCTCTGGAAAGGTAAAACCGATAAAAAAGAATGACACCGCACGCATGGGTTTACTCAACAAGAAAGTTAAAATATTGGGGGATGGAATAAAGGTAAATTTATCTCTCTGAAATGCATGTTATACAATTAATTCATTAGACCTGATCAATCTTGTGTATTCAGCAACTTTACCAGTGATCTCATTTATTTCATTCTTCTGTTGTGTTGCATGTATACAAGTGTAATATATATATTGCACCAGATGCTGAGTTGACTTCTTTTGCTTCTCCTCTGTCAATGTTACAAATTCAGTGTTAATTATGCGGAAGTTCAATTTTTTTTTTTCTAAAATTTCTACGTCTTAGAACCAATTTAATAACTCTATCTGAATCCAGATTATCAAGGAAAAGAAATCTGCAAGAGAGAGTTTTGTTTGTGGAGCTTGTGGTCAGGTGTGTAGCTTAAATGTTGGAACTTTTCCCTTGTTTGATAAAAATGTTAGAAATTTCATTATGATTGTTTAATTTCTGATATATCAGCTTGGCCACATGAGGACCAACAAGAATTGCCCAAAGTATGGAGAAGATCCAGAAACACCAGTTGAAAGCACAGATCCGGATAAGGCATCTATGAGATCTAATGCTTCAGATTCCTTGGCTCAGCCCCAGCAGAAAACTATGACAAAGAAGCTTATAGCAAAAAGTGCAACAAAAATTGCTGTTGTGGAAGCTCCTGAAGATGATAAGTCCAGTTCAAAGGCAAAAATTCTGAAGGTCAAATGTGGTTCCACTGATAAGCTACCTGATAAACACGCTCCTTCTGCCTCACAGAGCTCTGACCGACCAATAACATCGGATGCTGAAATTGGGAACAAGTCTTCCGTTAAAGTTAATAAAATAATATTTTCCAACAAGATGAAGCCCGAAGATGTCCAGGTTGAATCTCACAAGCCGTCTATTGTGATAAGACCACCGATGGAGACAGAAAGAAACCAGCCTCGCAAGAAAATCATAATCAGAAGACCAAAGGAGATCAATCAGGACCAGGTCAGTCAGGAAGGTAGCACTGATCTTGATTACAGGAAGACGAAGAAAATTATAGAATTGTCAGGTTATGAGAAGCATAGAGAGCGGGAGAGCAAACATTTAGTTCTCGAGGGAGCAAAGCAGAAAGTCAGAGAGGGTAAACGATTGTGGGAAGAGGAGGAGAAGAGGAGAATCGCGGAGAGACAGAGAGAAGAGAGAGCCAGAAGGCTTTATGAAGAACAAAAGAGAATAGAAGAAGAACAAGAAAGGTTAGCTGCATTAAGAAAATATGAAGAAGACATAAGAAGAGAGAGGGAGGAAGAAGAACGTCAGAAGGCAAATAAGAAGAAAAAGAAGAAGAAAGTGCCTGAAATAAGAGATGATTATTATGATGACTTGCGGCCAAGAAGAAATGACAGAAGGATGCCAGAAAGAGATCGAAATCTGAAGAGGAGACCAGTAATTGAGTTGGGAAGGTATGGTGCAGAGTATGCTCCACCCACAAAGCGCCGTAGAGGGGGAGAGGTAATTGCTGGTTATTTCAATGTCATATCTCTATTCCCTTTACTTTTCATTCTGGTTTTGGGTGATTTAGATGGACAAATGCTACAAATTGATCACTTGGGACAATTTTCATTCTTTTTCGTTTTTCATCTGATCTTTTGCTAAATAGGGAAGTTTAGTGGAAGGAATACGAAGGAATTGATCATCGTAAAAAATTATAATATACATACCGGTCATGGTTTAGTTTGCCAACTCTTTTTGAAGATATCCTTCGATGAAGTGATTATAAAAGCAGTTATGCATCTTGCTTCTGCAAGAAGCTTAAAAGATCTATTTTAATGTTATAAGATGGCACAGAATCGAAATTAGGTTGTCATAACAGTCACCAAAAAGGTTCCGGACTGCTTTCACCAGTATTATGGATTGCGTTTGAGCAACTTCTATGTTGTAGGGATGATTTTCTCGTCTATACTAATTAACTATGCATTTACTTGTTTAGTGCAGAATAATTTTCCTTTTGTATGATATTAATATTTTAATTAAATTACAGGTTGGTTTGTCTAATGTTTTAGAGACCATTGTGGAGACCCTCAAGGACAGGCATGAGGTGTCCTACCTTTTCTTAAAACCAGTGTCCAAAAAGGAAGCACCTGACTACCTAGACATTATAAAACGCCCTATGGATCTGTCCACAATCAGGGAGAAGGTGAGGAAGATGGAATACAAGAGCCGAGAGGAGTTCCGGCATGATGTGTGGCAAATTACATACAATGCTCACAGGTACAACGATGGGCGCAACCCGGGTATTCCTCCACTAGCAGATCAGCTTTTAGAGCTTTGTGACTACTTGATAAGTGAGAATGATGAGGTATTGGCAGAAGCCGAAGCCGGTATCGAAAGTGGGGAAATTTAGATTGTTAAATTAAGATTTTTTCTATTTCTATTTTTAAAACCCTAGATTGTTGAAACCTTTTTGTTTTTCTTCTCTTGGGGTTTTGATGGATGGGAAATGGCTTTGGTTTTAGCTCGTTGGATGAAATTTTCCATATTTGAGAACATTTAGTTGCATCCCATCTTTCTGTATATATGTACATTCCGGTTAATTTGTAACATATAAGTTCCAAATGTATCAAGTGTTGCCAAATGTACCAAACTACATTAGTAGCTCTATATCTTAGAGCCCACTAGCTCAATTCATGAGCAATTTGACGTCAGCAGATTGAAGGAACATGGTGGATTTGCAATTCCATTACCCTATATTATGCACCAAGTACGGTAGTATTTATTTATTCTAAACTCCCTTCTATAACCCGTGAAAGTAACCATAAGTCAATCATAGTAAAATTTGTGTATTGTTTGTGTATTTGATCCATATTTTCTGTTAACGCAAAAAGAAAACCAAACTGAAAAGAGGAAGGGGTAGACGAAAATACACTGTTCGCTTCAGTTTGAACTTAATGAATAGATTATTTCGTTCAGACACTTTATTAAAGGAAAGTTATATTTTATGTGATTATTAAAGGCCCAAAGATTTAATCAACTAAATAGAATAAGGAAAACAAATGGCATCACGAATAAATTCAATTTTAGTGTTTTAGTTATTTGTGTAGTCAGCTAATATAACATTAATCTGTGAGAAAGCAACTTAGAGAAAACCAAGATGCCCATCACTTGTGTTAGTGTTTAGTATCATGATTTTCTTTTCCCACTCTAGTACGTCTCTTTGCTCGCCTCATGCTCTCAATTATTTGATACAAAACAACAAAAGTTTTAAGAGAGAGAGAGAGAGAACATTATTTTTTATTTTATTTTATTTTATTTTATTTTTTGGGGTGGGGCAAACAAATATTGGGGTATGTAGTTCTTTGAGAGAGATCTTCCAATACATCATTCTTAATATATTAGTATAATATTATACGACATTCATCAATCAGTCAATTTTAGTGTTTTAGTTATTTGTATAGTCAGCTAATATAAACATTATTCTGTCAGAAAGCAACCCAGATGCCCACCACTTGTGTTAAGTGTTTCGTATCATGATTTTCTTTTCCCACTCTAGTTAGTACATGTCTCTTTGCTGGCCTCATGCTCTCAATTATTTGCTGGCCTCAGACTCTCAATTATTTGATACAAAACGACAAAAGTCTTAAAAGAGAGATAGAGAGTACATTATTTTATTTTATTTTTACTTTTTTATTTATTTTATTTCATTTTTTGGGGGTGAGGGCAAACAAAGGCATACAAAGTGTGGGTTGTGTAGTTTCTTTGAGTGAGATCGTTGGCCAAAACATCATTCTTAATATATTGTAATATTAACCGACATGCATCAATCAGTCCATTTTCATATATAAAAAATTAGTCACAAAATTTATTAGTCATGGTTTGGCAGCACAAATTGGTGCTTTAGATTTAGAATTAAAAAAAGTTTTATGTTATGTTTGAAGCACTGACTCCGTGTATTTGATTTGGAATTGGAAGCACTTTAATTCAAATTTTATATTAAAATTATTCTAATCCCAAACTCAAAAAAGTTTATTTTATGTTTGAAGCACTGACTCAGTGCATTTGATTTGGAATTGGAAGCAATTTAATTCAAATTTTATATTAAAATTATTCTAATTCCAAACTCAAAGTGTCGATTCAGTGATGCCAAACATAGAACTAAGTCAAAATCTAAAAAATTAAAAAAAGTTTAGGTCAAAATCTAAGAGGCAGATTGGGATATTGCCAAACATAGCTTTATGTCAACATCTGAGGCAATTTAGAATTGAAAAATCTAAATAAAACAGGTAAAAGCTATATAAAAATTGAGTTCTGGTTCAAAGAAAATGATGCACTAGTCTATTTTCATACATTATTAAAAAGTAAAAGAGAATCAAATGCAGAAGACTTGGAATATAGTAGTAACAGGTCCATTGATTATAAATAGTTGACAAAGATTGACACCATCAGAAAAAGGGTAAAAAAACACATACATTTTCAACACACATCAACATCTTTCCTTCTCCCAACTTTATTTAACACACACACCCCATAGCCAAAAGGGAGAGGAAAATAGTAACAAATACCAACAGACACAAAAGGGAGAGGAAAATAGTAACAAATACCAACAGACACAGACTGAAACATAAACCACACTCTATTACATAACATAGAACATCAAAGGTTGAGACTTGAGAGACCTCAGCTACCAGTGTCTTCTCTCTCTTCTCAATCAACCCCACCATTGGTGCACAGCAACCCCTTCATCTCTCAACCTTCCATACAAAGCCAAACACTCCCAATAAGCCCTCTTCCTCTTATTCCCCTCCCCATCATCTTCCCATTCCCACTGATTCTTGCATTCCAAGAACAACTCATCCACCAAACATATTGTCTTCTCCCTCATCATCTCCTCCACCACATGTGACTCTGCCTTCATCACAACATAGTCCTCCTCCCTCACATTCTTCCTCATCCAATCCGAAATCCCGCCAACCACGGCCTGCTCATCAATGCTCAAAATCCCTTCCTCCAACATCTCTGCATTGTAAACATCAACCTTCAAATTGTAAATCTCGAAATACTGATCCTTCTTCGGATAATTCTCGTAGAACCAATCAACGACACCATTGTTCTCGCCATTCTCGTCCGTAATCAAGATTCGACGCCTGTAACCTTCGAGTGAGTCCCCCAACAAGTTGGGCAAGAACTTGATCTTCTCATAACTCGATTTGGCCAATGCTCGTCCTCGTGGCTGTGGCGGCTCAAACAACACATCCTCTAAACCCTCCAATGCCGCTTTCTTCGTCTCCGGTATGACCCCACAAAGCCGGCGCCTCACCGGAAAGTTGACAGAGTTATCATTCGTGGAACCCATCTTCCTCATTGCCACCATGGTCGAACTGAATCTTCGAATATACACAATCTTATACTTAAATTTTTCTTCGAAAACATTCAATGGATCGTCGCTCAATTGCATCACTACAATGCCTCCAATTTTGAGAACTCGATCGATAAATTTATGAAAGGTTGATGTGATTACCAAATCAAATGACTCATCTGCAATCGAGTTCTGGCGGTCTAGATCAGATACAAGGACCAAATCAACCCCAATGGCATTCAATAACTGCGAGTGTTGATTCAAATCACCAATGCCAGAACTCAAAATGAGGGCCTCATGGCCACTTTTGACAAGGCCTTCGTCAGCCAAATCTCGAAAAATCGAAGGCAACAATTCAGAACCCATCATCATCAATTCAGAATCCATCATCATATCAGACCCAACAACAGATTCATGGGAAGAAATTAATTCAATTGAATTGCCATTCATGACCATTATAGATCTAATGCACAGAAATGCCACAATAACAGTGAACAGAAACAGAGAACGAGAAATCACTCGCAACATTCCCCAATCAGGAAGCCTAATCACCAAAATGGCATTGTGATTCAAACCCATCTCATTGAATTTCAATTTCTTTGGTCTGATTTCATTTTTGGCTCCATACCCGGAAGCCAAATCCATGATATTTCTCAATTGAAAGCGTTCAATTTTGCTTCAATTTGTTTCTATGTAACACTAGAAATGCTTGATTTGCAGATCTGGGTAATACCCAAATGACAAAAACTTGAAAAAACGAGAGTAATTTGAGAGAGAAAAAAGCCAATAGAGGAGAGAGAAATTGACTTAGCGAGTGCAAAACCTTGAAGAGGTGTGATTTCCACCCACGAGAGCTACACGGTTGCTTCTGATTCTACACCAGAGGAGCATCAACTGCCTCACTCTCTCAACTTCCATGCTTGCCTTCTCTAACCTACTCAAAGGATGAATCAATGGCGGTTTCTGAGACTACCCATATTTTGATTCGTAACGGATCATCATCTTTAACCGAACCACCATGAGGGTTAGAGAGAGACGAGAGAGGAGGCGTGTGAAACGAGAAGATAGAGAATGAAAGTGGTTATGTGTGGTGATATATAAGTATAGAGATGAGAGAGAGAGAGAAAGAGGGTGGGGGTTAAAATGATGATGGGTTTAACTAAAGAAAAGTGTGATGAGCTGTGTTTAATGTTAATCCGAATTAATAGGGTGGATTTGCTTTATTAGTTTATTGAGTTTGTTTCTTTGCGTGTGCGAATCGTGGGGTAAAAATGTATAATTTCCATACTATTTTGAATTCAAAATTTTCGTATAGAATTATATATATATAGCATTATCGTATAATTTTTTTTTTTAGCCAAATAAAAGTTTCATTAGTTATCACTTTATGAAATAGTTATTTATGGGAATAGTTTTAAAAAAATAAAAATAAAAATGTCTGATTTTCTCATTGGATGCCATTTAGTAGGGGTGAAAAAAAACAAAAAACTGTTGAACAACGGTATTTGGTTCAGTTTTTAAAATCAATTTCGGTTCGAAAAATATGAAAATGTTTAAAAAACGATTTGGTTTAGATTTGAGGTCCTAAAAAATTAAAGTGAATCAAATTGTTATATTAAGTAATTTATTTATATAGTCTATTATATAATACGAATATTAAAATAATATTATTAACCGTTTAGCAACTCAACTTTATATTATAATATATAATAAATTATATTATATACAATATATATTTAATTATATATATATTCGAACAAAAAATGAAACATATCTAGATGGCAGGGGTGCCACGGTTTTGAAATACTTTGGAAACAAACCGATCCTAATGGTTCCATTAAAATTGGAACCATACCAAACTGTAAAATCAATAAAACAAAACTAAAAAAAAAAAATGGTTAGGTTCTGTTCGATTTTACGGTTTTAGACTTTTTTTATAATTAAACCAATATATATATATAAAAAGTCTAAAACCGTAAAATCGAACAGAACCTAACCATTTTTTTTTTAGTTTTGTTTTATTGATTTTACAGTTTGGTATGGTTCCAATTTTAATGGAACCATTAGGATCGATTTGTTTCCAAACTATTTCAAAACCTTGGCACCCCTGCCATCTAGATATGTTTCATTTTTTGTTCGAAAAGTCAAGCAAATGTATATATGAAAAAGCTAGGCGCAGAATGTGGAAGAGCCAAGTACCAACCCAACTAAAGAAAGAAATAAAAGATAGATGACCCAATACTCATTGGAACCAGCTACAAGCCCATAATTACAATTGGCCAAGGTGCTAGGAAAACCAAAAATCCCATACCAAATAGTTGTTGTAACTGTTATTGGTCACACCAGTATGCACTGAGAGCTCACACAATGAGAGCTCGCTCTCGGACTTGATTCTCGGAGGTGGACGAAGGCACAAGGAAGCTAAGTTCCAATCATGTAGAATTCTTTTGGATTGGCTTGTGTCGATCAAGGAGCTCGACTAACTTTTCAAGAAAATTGATCGGATGATTCTTAAACCAATGTATTCTGAAAGTATCTTTTTCCACGAAAAACCCTACATTCCTTTCAAACCATATAAGTGATAGACCAGAGAGGCAAGAACAGGCTTATAAATGCAGGTAGAGATCGATTTGGATTTTCAGTCTATTGAACACCATTGAATGGGTGATCTCCAGTTAAAAGGGCATATGTAGAAGCCACATTTGTCCTGAAGGAAATGCCATAGAAGCTCGGCAAATTCGGATTTGAAAAAAAGGTTGGAGTGTATTTCAAGCTCATTGAGACAAAGGGATTAGGTTGGCGAGGATTGGAGGAAAGTGGAAGATTTTTTATCAAGCGTGGAGATTCTTTCATAAACTTTCATCCACAAATTTAACCATGTTCGGGAATAACAAATTTGTTCCATACAAGGTGGTACCAAGGAGTTGTGGAAGAGGGTGGAGAGATAGCCTTGTAGGTGTGTTTCATGAAGAAACTTCTATTTGGAGAAGGAATCCAGCTGGGATTGTCATTTAGTGATGGGCTAGGTGTGGAAGGAAGAAAATTTTTTTATTGAAAGTACGCAAATGTTGTGGTATGGACCAAAAATTTCCTGTGATGAGGGCTTGAACCTTCGACTGCTTGGTTGTCGTACAGGTAGACATTTTCATCGAGTAATGCACCACTGGGGAGACATTGATCCTTCTAAAAGAAAATTGAAGATCTTGTGACGGCCCAAATTTCAAAGAACCCGATGCGTCAATGAGTAACTCGAAAACTGACCCAATAACGAATCCCAAATGCGGACGCAATAAGAAAAGAAGAGGTATCTAGAGATGAATATCATCTCTAAGACGCAAAAGTGACTTGCCGAGAAGCCATGAGACTCAAAAGAAACAAATGCGAAAGCTAGGGTTTAAAACGGACAAAGTAATGAATTAGGGGTAAAATAGTCATTTCAAATAGAAATGGATGCTACTTTGCATATCATTGGATAGACAATGAAAAATTAATGAACTTAGATTCAAAAATCATTTGATTTGCAGTAATAACGAAGAATAAATGAATTTTCGAAGTTTTGCAAAAAGTTGACAAAAGTGTGCACATGTGCGATCGATTGCAAGCATCAAAGTAGAGTATTTAAGTACATATTACACGTCCAAAAGAGAATTATGCAAGCTTCAAAATAAGTTATACATTATCAACTCCAAAAGAAACAAAATATCGTGCTAACACTTGCATGTCAAATATACAAAAGTTGTCCAAATGAACACAAGCCAAGTTAGGGATGTTGAGCATCCAAAAATAGTGTTTCCTTGCCTGAAAAACATCAACTAGGGTGAGTAATCGAATTACTCAGTAGGATGATACGTATACGTATACTCTAAAGTTTCGATGGTTTTTGCAAGTGTAATATAAACCAAACACATGTGGATCATACCTCCTCGCGTCTAGTTTTAAAGGGAAGCTAAGGGATCATCCTAAACAAAACTAACTTTGAAACATTTTGAAAGCAATACACAACAAGCAACACAAGTAAACAATATTAGAAACACCAATGCCAACAACAAGTTACAACTACTTAGGATTGTCAATTTGAAATAAAATGCAAAATCAAACAATAGTAATATACTTGCAAGAGCAACTACCACAAAGTGTAGTAGGATAACAAAGTTTACACCACTCCAAGGACTATAATTCAACACACACGTAGACTCTGCTATGATGTAACTCACGCATGTGACTCCATGATGCAATGTGATGATATGCTGGAAATCACATTCGATTAAAATGATTGGTGCACTTCCGCACCTCACTGGCCAAGTGTGATTAGGGATTTTTAGCCCTTGAACTCGATGTCCACTTCTCAAGTTCGGATAGCTTCGATCCTTTAATCATGTCATGCATGTCACGCACACACAACTTATAACAATATGAACCTCATGAACTAAATGATGACCATTATGCTCCTAAGGCCAAAGTGGCACACACACACACACACCATGATTCACTCACAAAAAAAATATATCAACAAGTTCACAATACTAAAACAATGTAGACTACTAAATAGTCATTCAATCATGTTCTTAATTTGTACACACTTAAACTAATATTATGTCATTCACATAAAGGATTTAATCATGCTAGTTTTGTAAACCTTAGACATGCAATTACCTAATTCATACTCTAAGTCTTCAAAACTATAATGGCATTTACAATATCAAGTTTACAATGTGAATACAACTATACTAATACAAGAATGTCAAATTAGGAAATCCATTCATGTTAACATAGTAAACCTCAAATCCCTAATTTAAACAACAACTTAGTATTAATTTCACAACAAAATTATTGGCAAGAATAATTCTAGAACTTCATAGTTACAATAACAAGATAATACTAGAATTTAATTCTCCACTAAATGAAACAACAACTACACAAGAGATAAATCAAATACAAGTCTTGAACAATATAAAACCCTAGGTTAGATATATACAATATTCATCTATATGCAACCCTAGAGTTTATAGAACATGCATACAATGTGTATTAACTTCAAAGAACACAATAAACACTTAAAATATAAACATAAAACAACCACTACCTCACTAGAGAATTGTATCTCTAGAAACCAAGGAAAGTGGAAGCAAAAATGGAATCCAAAGCAAGGTGTGGTGGACAATGGAGTGAGGAAGCTTTTGTCTTCCAAGTGCAAGACCAAAAGATGAGAGGAAAAGGCTTGAAATCAAGCTTTCAAGGCTAGGGTTTCAAGATTTCAATAGAGGCTAGGTGTGGGAGCTGAAGAAGACAAAGTGAAATACTAGAAAATCCACTAAGTAAAATGAGAAGTCAGGCACAAAAACAATACTAACACTACCTCTCTCACACACACACACATCATACTCCTCCACTTGTCACCATCCTAGGCCTCCTTACAAAGCTTAATCTACCCCTTACACTTGTCACCACCATAGACTTCTAGGTGTTTCAACCAAAATTCAACAAATGGATCAAGGAAAGTGTGACAAGTGTCACACTTTTCAAAAATTACAAATAAGTCCCTCTTCTAAATATCTCACAAAAATAATTGCAAAAAAATCCCTAAGACAAAATATCTCAAAAAGTTAATTACGTAAAGCACCCTGAAAAATAAAAATATTTCCGAAGAAATTATGCATTCATAGCCCCGAGAATTTAAATTAAACAAGCATATTTTTCTACGCAATTAAGCTATGCATAGACAGTAAAATAAAATAATGCAAGTGCATATGGTGTCGGAAACCCAAATAAATAAACAATTAAATAAATAAATAAAATAAAAAAGTCAGAAAAAGGAGAAAGATGACACGGTCATCACAGATCCATTGCCTAGTGCCCACATTCTATTTGATGAATTGCCTTGCCAAATTTCTCAAAAGTAGAGAAACTTTCTCCAACAACAAGATTTGTTCTATGTAACCTTCGTATCCCAGAAATATTAAGTTTTGATGAGGTATGCTTTTACTCACTTGACCCAAATTGTAGTGTCCCAGATTTTTTCGGATTTTTCATTATTTATTTATTTTTTGAGAATTATTTTATTTTATGTGTGGCCGATAAATTTTATTGCATTATTTATTTAATGTGTTCCATTGTGATGTTATATATGTGTGTGTGTGTGTGTGTGTGTGTGTGGTATTATATGTGTGTATGTGTGTGTGTGTGTGTGTGTGTGTGTGTGAGTTAGTAGGAGAAGATATTTGTTGGGACAAGGTGGGTATTGTTATAATGAGGGGAGGGCATTTTGGTAGTTGGCTTAGTCAATTTGGAGGACTAATTGTGAGCCACATGTTTTGAGTGGTTGTGGTTAGGTCTTGGTACTCTTTGACCAACAACCTTACCACCCCACCATCACCCACCACCTTTCCTTCTCTTTCCATCTCGGCACTATATCTTTTCTCCTTCATTTTTCCTTTTTCTTTTCTTCTTCTCCTCCTTCTCTCTAGATTTCCTTCATGTTAGAGGAGGATTCTTGAGAGCCATAGTTGGGAAAGTTGTAGATCTTGGCAAGGGAAACATTTTGACATCGGTCTTGCAAGCATTTGGGTGGATTTCGATTGTTGATTTTAAAATAGAGGTCTTCATTTGAGGTAGGGAAGTCTAAACTACAAGGTATTAGGTTTTTATGAGTTTTCTCTATGTGATTTTGTGGAAAGCATGCTTAAGTGAAAGATGTGTTCTTGTTTGATGAGATTCATGAGAGTTATTGTGCTTCACATGAGTTCATGTTATATGTATATGTGAAGATGTATTTAATTTGGGCAAAAACATACTATTGTGATGATAATGATGTGTATGTGTTGATTTCTTTGAGAAATGTCATGATATTATATGTTGATTTTCTTAAGAATTGCTATATTGATGATGATGGTGCATATCTTAAATTCTTGAGAAATGATGATGAATAATGCATAACTTGCATATCATGGCCATTGGTTGGGTTTGGGTTGGAAAGGATGTTTTATGGTTTTCAACTATTTTGAAAAGATTGATTTTTGAAAGTTTTGAAAAGAATTTTTGAAAATAGTTTTGTGAAAATGGATGCCATGGAATCGCCATGTGGTCCGGGGTTAACCAACCTAGAAGAGGGAACAAGACGACTTTGACGTATATAGTTGAACTACCTAGACCCCAAATGACGTTAGGGAGATGCCCTATGTAAGAGATAGCTAGTAAATTTCCTTCATGACGCCTAGGGTCGAGTTGTGTTAACATTTTCAGTGTAGGTTGCGTTATGACGAAAATGGTTTGGGGGAAATGGTGAGAGTGCATTCATGGCGTTCATTTCATTATTGAAAAGCATGGAAGTTTAATGTTGATGCTTGATTGTTATTTTTTTCCCAATTTATATAATCCCTCAATCTTGTACCATATGCTTCACGTGTGATTCGCGAGACTCTAAGATGTGTATTTTAGGCTATCTCTGCTGAGCCGTTGTGTTCACCCTATATTTAATATTTTCAAGAAATGGCAAGGATGTGATAGATGACGTACCCCCGCAAGTTTAGTTTTAGCTAGATAATATCTTTTGTAACCATTTTGTAAAGGTAATATTTTGGATATTAAAGAAATGTAATGACCTAATTCTTTTGTCGGTTTCATGAGAAATTGTTGTATTTGTGGCCACGGAGGCTTTGGCATGTAATTATATTCTTTTGGGTACATTTTATCATTTTAAAGATGTAAGAATATTTAAATGGAGATTTGATTACCAATGATGACTGTATGACGTTATTTTGAAGATTCAATGTGATGTTTACATGTTAAATGATGTTTTCAGGAATTATTTTAATGTTAGTTGCCTTAGGATAACATTGGAGTTAGTTGGGAAGGTGATCTATACGATCACATAGATTTTGGACACTATCTGACTGGTCGGATGCCCCTATCTTAACGGTTATATAGGTCTGATAGTGGCTGAATTTGGTCAGATCCCTCATCAGTATGAGCATAGATAGGTATCTTTACGCACAGATTATTCCATGTGTGTGCACTGATGGGTAACTATGTGCACAGATCCCGCATGTGTGCGCACAGATGGCCCTGGGATTTGGTTTCGTGCTACTGGATTGTCATCTAATCGATACGATGACCCAAGTGTGCGCACATATGGTTCAATATTTGCATTTTGGCCCCAGACTTTAGTATATTTACATATTTACCCCCTTGACATGTTCTTAACCATTGATGACCCTAGTAAATGACAGATTTACCCTTTTTAAGTTCTAAGCCATATTTGACCATGCTAAATTATTGTTTTACCCTCAGAGACTCTAGAATTATTAGTTTAAATTAGAAATGACCGTAGTGCCCTTATGTGACCTCGGGTTCAGGTAATGACTTGGGTAGCAACCCAGACCCCCAGGTTTGGGTCATTACATAAATGCTTTGAATTTTGTTTTTTAAAAAATGCCTATATATGTCTTAGGATACTTGCTTTGTTTGAGGTCTCCATGTTAAAAGGCCTAACCCTCCCTCATTTTTTAGCTTACAAATTAAAGACTATGCAATCTTTGTCCCATACTTCTTGAGTTCGTTTACTGTCCATAAAATTTCCTAATAATACAGTTAAGCTCAGTAATAATAGTTTTAAGAAGAACAAAAATACTAGACCAGTACAAATAGTGCTCGTTAAAGAAGAGTTGACAAGCAAAAGTCTCCCAGCATATAACAAATGCTTGTTAATCCAATGAGTAATCCTAGCAGTAATTCTCTCTACCAAAGTTAAATAGTCCATAGTCTTAAGTTTAAAAGAGATAAGGGGACTCCAAGGTTCCTAATAGGAAGGGTTCCATTCTCAAACCCAAAAATGGATGTAATGGCATGCTCAATAAGAGGGTTTGCTCCAGAAAAGAAGATAGAGCTTTTGGATAGGTTAACTAAGAGTCCATAATGGTTTTAGATTTAAAGAAGATCATTTTTAATAGTGATGATAAAATAGGGGTTAACATGAAAAAAAAATGAATAAATCATTAGCAAAAGAGAGGTGGGAGAGGTCCAGCTCTTTACATCGCAAATGGTACACAAATACTGGATTGAAAGTTCGAGTTTTCCTAACAATGGATGAGAAAACATCCATTACAATGACAAACAAAGATGGGGATAGGGGTGTTGACCATAAGGGTTCATCCAAGGATAATCTAAGTGTTTTGATGATTACAAACTATTAATAATGTTTAAGGACTAATGTCGACATTGAGTATCATTAGATGATTTACATTCAAAGAAGAACCTCAATGAAAATCACAAAGATCATTTCAAGTATTCCTACTCAATATCACATCTATGGAAAGCAAATGATACAAAGGAAGAAAGCAAGTCTACCTGAAAGCCTACACGATCATAGACAAAGCATGAAGAAAGGGGCAGATAGGTTGGTGAGTGTTTAGGATTCATTGTCAAGGTATTTATGAATCCATTTGAAGCTCATCTCTATAGGACCATGCATATCATATCATCATTCATATGTTCCTATATCCATTAGCAATAGACTATGCACTTCATACATATATATTTGTATATGAAGTCATTGCTAAAGAATGAGTTAGTTCAAGCTTGCTTAAGCTTTGAAAGAACTCATCACTTGTGCTAGAAATGCTAAGACCATGCATATTAATCATATGTTTTATATTGGTCAACTATTAAGGTATGAGAAACCTTCATTACCATGAGTTGGTAAAGGACAGAAGGACCCCTGAATACGCGTCATGAAAAACTTGTGTTTTTTTTGGCTAAGTATGAAAAATGGCTAAGTGTGAAAAATGAATTTTTGAAATAATGATTATTTCAAAATAATTTTTTTCGATAATAACTCTTTATACTTCAAATAGCATAAATGGATTTTATCAGAATTTTTGACCAAGTCTACATTGGTCTACATACGGATTCATTTTTACCAAAACTATCGGAAATCCAAATATGTACTAAAACTGAATTTCTACATTTTGATTTAGTTGGATTTCAATTTTCTTTTATTTTTTATTGAATCCAAATGGGAGGTACTTCCTTATCGATATTGTAAAGTTAAAGTAAATAGACATATAAATACTGTAAAGACATTTACCATTTCGGCTGACTAAAATAGAGAGACAATCTGAATCGGACAACCGATTTGGGCAGTAGTTAGGCTAGTTCAAAAGTCACAATCGGCAGACCGAAATGCCATTTCGGCCTATCGAAGTAAAAATGCAATGAAAGCTTCAGGTTATTTCGGCCGACCGAAATAAAGAGCTAATTCATTTCGGCCAATCGAAGCAGGTACTAGATCTATTTTTCAAAACCAATTTGAAAACCTACGACTTATTTTTCTTGTCCCTTGTTTAGTCCATTCACAGCAGCCATAATTGAACTTAGTCTGCATATCAAAAGGGATTTTACTGAATATTTGAGGAGACTTTAAAGGAAGATTTGTTACTGCAAATTCAAAATCAGAGCTATTTCTTTCTTGACCCTTGTGAACTTCAACAGCCACATTTGACTTGGCTTTACCTTTGTCTTAAAGTCCATGATTTAATTCATTCCTTCTACAGATTTTCTTATAGGTTGTTCCCCATGCATATTCTGACTTGAATACTTTACGTAACATGCTTGGACTTTGCATCATTTAAGAAATAATTTCACAATGGCTATTTGTAAAATGAAAGTCTTTATATGCTGAGATATGTTGTCTACAAAAACAAGAGGAGTAGAGTTGCAAAAATAGAAAGTTATTCCATACATCTAATCAAAGTTTTTGCTCTGCAAGCTACACTCATACAGAGCTGTTGTTCTGTCATTCATTCTCTCACATTCATTACACTTAGAGATGAAGCTTTACTTATGCTCATTGATTCTTTAGAGTGAGTTATAATCTGTAAATCAGAGAGAGAGAGAGATTTGTAACACTTTTATATTTCCAACAAATCTATTGTAAGCCTAAGTGAAGGAGTTCTCTTAGCAAAGCTATTGTAAGAGCTAGTGTAGCCCAAAGGAAAACTAAGAGAAGGGTGTTCTCTTAGTAAGGTGAAGCAAGGAGTTGCTTTATGTAAAAGTTTGCTCTCCACTGGTAAGGAGGTGCCATAATGGATTGGGAAGTCTCAAAAAGGGTCTTGAGCCGAGGAGTAGGAGTTTCTGAACCTCGCTAAAATCGCCGTGTGAATGTTTGCAAATATTTCTTCCCTTATTTCATTTACATTTATGCTATTAATTGCTTATGTCTATATATTGATAATTGCATAATTGTTAGAAGGATTTTAGTAAAATTTGTAAAACAAAAAATTAGCCACTGTTTGCCAAAGACTCTATTCACCCCCCTCTAGAGTCAATACTTGGGCAACAATTAGTATCAGAGTCTAACTCTATCTAAAAAACTTAACCATCTTAGAGTACGATCATGGCCAACAATGGCATAGTCACACACCTAGAATGACAATCCATTGATAGACCTCCATTTTTTGATAGAACTAACTATAGCTATTGGAAAAATATAATGATAGACTTTCTCCAATTCATAAATTATAGAATTTGGCTTGTTATAGTTAATGGACCATTCATTCCCATGAAAGAAGTAGAAAAGACAATAGTTCTTAAAGAAGAGAAAGAATGGGATACAAATGACCATAGATTAACTCAATACAATGTTAAAGCCATAAATAATATTTATTATGCATTGAATACAAATGAGTTCAATAGAATTGCTAATTGTAAAACGACAAAAGAAATTTGGAACTCACTTGAGATATTCCATGTTAGTACTTGTAATACTGAGGAATCACATTTATGTATGCTTAGCAATGAAAATGAATCTTGTAGCATGTATGACAGTGGTTCAAATAATCAAATGAATTTTAGTTATACTAACATTACTAATCATGTGAATGATCTTGCTAAAACTTACTCCTTTTCTTATAATAAAGAAAATGAAGCAACTCAAGAAAATAGTATAGCTCTTCAAGCTTCTAGCAAAGAAGCAAGTGCCATCAAAGAGGAAATTAAAAATCATGAAGATGATGCCTTGTGTCTCATGACCTTTGAAAAAGAGGTAAACTTTAATCTAGACTCATTATGTGATGAAGATATTTCTTACAATAAATTAGTTGATGTAATACCCCTAATTTTAAAAGGATAGTCTCGGTATTTATTTATTTGTTTTAATTGTATTTTTTTAATTATTTAATTAATTATTTGAGTAATTGCTTATGTGTTTAATTGAATTAGGTATTACTTGATTATTTGATTATGTGCCTATGTATTATTTGTATTTGTCTTTGTATTATTTGTTTAATTAGATTGTGTGCTTAAATGATGTATTTGATTAATTGTAATTAATTGTAAATTAAATGATTAAATGTTTTATTTTATGGTTATGGTTAGTGGTAATGGGCTAACTAATTGGGTCCCATAGACTACTTAGATAGGAGGTTGGATGGGTATGGATAATTACCCATAGATAGTTCTATATGTATATATATAGATATATATGTATATACATATATGTAAAAAGGAAAGTAATTTATTAATATTATAGTAGCTTTAGTATTAATAAATAATCTGATGTATATATTTTATATATTTATATAATAAAGATACGTAACATGTTTTAAGTTACCTTTTTAATATTATGGTAACTTTAATATAAATAAATAATCTGATGTATATATTTTATTTATTTAATGAGGATATAGATAGATTATATACGTAACATGTTTTAAGTTATTTTTTTAAATATTATGGTAACTTTAGTATAAATAAATAATCTGATGTATATATTTTATTTATTTAATGAGGATACAGATAGATTATATACGTAGCATGTTTTAAGTTACCTTTTAATATTATGGTAACTTTAGTATTAATAAATAATCTAATGTATATATTTTATTTAATTAATAAGGATATACATAGATTATATACGTAACATATTTTAAGTTACCTTTTAATATTTTCATTTTTTATTTTTCTTTATTAAGTTGACTTGGATTGGGAAAAGGAATGTGGTTATTATTTAGCCTATAAATACACAACTATAGGTTGAAAAAGGAGTGAAAATATATCACGTAATATATTCTAGAGAGAGAAGATCAAGAAAGAAGAAGTTTAACTTTCAATCCGAAAGTTTAAGGCAAGTTCTTCTTCTATCTCTTTCTCTTTGATTCGTGTTTCTGTACATGCCTAGGAAATTTCAGGATTTATTAAACACATATAATTAAATAATTATGCATGTTTAATTGGGTTAGAACATAGGTTTTATGAAATTGGTTCATATCTGTTCTTGTGTTATAAATTGATAAAATGCATGATTTTGATTTGATTTCTTATGTGAATTTTTACATGTTTAAATTATGTATTTTTCATATCTGTGGAATGATGGAACATAGAAACATGCCTAGGATTCCTGAACATTAAATAGGGACTAGGTTTGGGTTTTAATAAATTTAAATAGACTCAATCATAATGACGCTTGCTATTTGAATGTTTTAAACAAACGAATGGATTTAATCTTTTAAAATATTTTAGCAATTGAGATTAAATGTGTAAGATGAATTGGATATAGAAAATTCTTATTTAACGGTATAATAAAATATCATCATGTATAAGATTCAGTTTGTGTAGGACATATGATATAGGAAGTTTAAAGAAATAATAAGTCATTCCTATTCTGTGATAACTTGATATCATATTTATCATAGTTATTTATGGAATGTTTGATGTATTTCCTTAATTGTTACATCAATTGTTGGATTGTGTGGTTTAATGCACCGGTATGGGACGGTGGCATTTTAGGGACGGATTAACTTATCAGTTAAGTCCTACCTATTTTATATAAGGGAATGGATTAACTAAAATGTTAAGTCCTACTTATATTCAAGTCAGATCAGCTGAACAAGTTGAATGTCTTATGGAGGATTAATTTATTATATAAGGGAATGGATTAACTAAAATGTTAAGTCCTACTTATATTCAAGTCAGGTCAGCTGAACAAGTTGAATGACTTATAGAGGATTAATTTATTATATAAGGGAATGGATTAACTAAAATGTTAAGTCCTACTTATATTCAAGTCAGGTCAGCTGAACAAGTTGAATGACTTATGGAGGATTAATTTATACTAGATAGGATGGTTACTAGATTTTATATATATAAGTATGGTGCCATGATATGAGCTTGAGTCTCAGGATCAATGGTTAGGGCGCGTATATCGCCAGGGATGTGTAGCTAGATTTAGTGTAGTTGTGTACCCTGGTAGGTCTAGATACTCATGCCCACTATATATGCGTTTTGCATGTTGCCTACTATTCAGGTTGAGACAACCCTATAGTCTAGTGAGATTCCTTTAGTATGTATATATATATATACGGACTACTAGTTACTGTTGGATTGACTAGGATGTATACGTATATCGAATCTCTGCTTGGACTGTAGTAGAGTAGAACTTGTTTGTGGGCCTGACCCACAATTATTTTTCAGGTGTTCGTCACGAGTAGAGGTTGTTCGTGCTGAGCGGGAATCAGTCTACTTCATTCTTCCGATGCTACATAGGAGTTCCTTTATGATTCAGTTTCTTGTTTTAGATTACTGTCATTTGTTTAGTTTGGATTTTCTAGGGGTCCACACAGTATGGATTCCCGAGTTATATTTTGGAGGATCAGTTGTATGAGAAGAGTTTATTAATTAATGGAAATATATTATGAGGTTTATTATTAGATTATCATTTTAGTTTCTTGTCAGCATTTTATTTATTCTTCTTTATTCTTTTGTACTCTGTGTTCGTTTATTATCAATTTGTTTTGATATCTTCGGGTATTCGGGCGTGGGCCTGGCCAACCCGCATTCGGAAATCCGGGGGTATCACAGTTGGTATCAGAGCACTCCAGGTTTAAGTATCCTTAGGAGTGTCTTTCATTATGTGACTTCCGCGTTGTGTCTCTTAAAACTTAGAGCCCGTATTAGGATTCGTTGTACTCTATTTACGGTTTGTTAGGAGGAGCTGATGTCAATTATATTTTGTAGTCATAGAATGGTTGGTACTAGGAAAAGGATGGGTTCAAGGCGAAAGCGATAAAAACCCAAAGGAGTAAAGGAGTACGTTATTGATTTCGTTGCCAGAAGGTAGAGTTAGGGATCGATGATTTAGGTTCGTTTGCCGTTACTTTAAAAGTATAAGCCAAGGAAGGATTTAGGTGTACATGATAGGTCATCGTATATCGGGGCCAACACGACTTCAGTTGATCTCAAAAAGGAGACAAGCGAAGAGTAGAAGCCGAAGAGGATCCTAATGGAGGAGATTTATGTGCATCCAGTACAGAGGGTACTAAATCTTGAAGATGGATGATCGCGCGAGGTGATCTGAATTGCTAATAGTATAGCGAATGTTATTAGTATAGCTTAATCTACAAATAATTAAGCTTTCTTATCATCTCTAAAAGAGGTATATAAGAAGTATTGTTCAGGAGTTTGGGGATCGGATGTGTTCTTATCAGAACGAAATACATAATTTTTAAATCACATACAAAAAGGCATTGGTATTATGTTGTGACGTTCTAATTCGATTTATAAAGTCAAGTTAGACAGTTTACATTCCGCATATAAGGAGGATGAGGGTTAAGCCCTTGGTATTTGCTTAGGCAAACATTTGTGCTTTTAAGCGATGTTTTAAAGGATATGTTTCGAGATTGAATGATTATTTACGAAACTATAAAAGGAAATTTTGAAACAATCTAGTAAGGTTGATTTCAAAGGAGACTTTCTTTTCTAGAAAGAACGATGTCCTAAGTAGGAGTATATTTTGTTCTATTGTGTTGATCATACGTGCTTTATTTTATTTTTTTGTTAATTACTCGGGATTTGGTATGTGCTTTAGTTGGGGACATAAGTGTGTGATCAACCAATTATTGTTTTAATAACATGGAGTCATAGCGTTATTTACGCTAAATTTGTGAGCATATGGTCATAGGATTTGGTAGATACACATAAATCTAACCAATCTATTGGACCTGGACATGTGTCATTATGGTGTGTTTTGGGATGGGATAATTAAACCATCACTACGAGTCAAACAATCTAGAATGATTAATTTGATATACTTTACGTTAGGTATGGATTCGTATCATATTACAACGCCATGATATTGGTGATTGTTAATGTTTCGGTATACGTGAGGTAGTGGTAAATAAAGATCACTAAAACGCCATGATGATATATCAGAGGTGCTGGATTTGCTAAACATCTTCTTGAAAATTTCAGAAGTTGTTACCAAGTCAGAAAGAGTATTTAGTACTGGATTAAGTACTTATTGGAATGACATCGAGTGAGGATAGGAGACTGAATAAATATTCATCAGTAAATTCTTAATCAAGAATTTATTCAAGAGGGTGTGTCATTGGGAGGAATTTGCTGGTGTTGCACATGGAGGAGGAAACTAAGTCTTTTCATTTCCATAAATAATATGGAATTATTTTTTTTAGTCACAATTTGCAATAATTAGCTGTTGCAAGGAAATTGATGACTTATGTAGAGGATGGGAAGATTTCATATTCTTTTGAAGTTAGATAAAGAAGTCGGATTATCATTAACTTGTCTTAAAGAAACAGGGTGTGTCAAAGATAAGATAGTGAGACCAAACACTTATATAAAGATGAGGTGCATGGTATATATGGAAATGTCGTAGTTTGTTGACTTTTGTTGAGTTAAAGTCATAGTTGATTATTGATAAATGGAATTACCGATTGACTTGTAATATCGGTAAGTTTATCACAGATCAGTAGTGGATAGATTTAGTTACAGAATTCGCTTTTGAAGATACTCCAATTTAAACAATGGGTACAGATGAAAGCTGGTGGTACCGGATTAACGGTACTTTCTATAGAAAAATTGGATGGAGGATGCACGGACTGAGTTTCACAACTTTTAGTTCTTCTAATATTTATTAGATAGTAGAGATGGACCATTAAAGATCACTAGATCCTTTGCAGCCATTTCCTATACTAAAGTGGAAATGAGAGAGCATTTTACAGATTTAGTTGCGGGATTTCTGATTTTACACAAGGGTCAGGATTCTGAATGGGATATTGGTTGACTGATACATTAGGTCAACTTGATTCTTGTCTATTTCGAACTGGTAGGATTTTAGTTCATACGAATAGAATGGATCACGAGACGGTTTAGATGGATTACAGTGGTGATTCACACTTTATATCAAGTTCCGTCTGGTGGAAGCAATGATGTAAATGGATGCTCTCAACAAATGATAGAATATTTAAATCTTTCGGTTAGTTGTTGAGTTATTAGATGCATTTATAGCAGGTGTAATAATAACACTTGTTATTACTACGGTAATTGAGAAGGTCAACTTTGAATATTGAAGCTGACCTTGGAGACGGTGTTACCTTACTCAGATGGAGTTTAAGGTACTCGAGGAGGATTTCGTAGTTTCTGTAAATAATGATATGACGGTCGGGCGACTGAGCTAGAAAATTTATAATTTTTCTTGGTGTGATCAAACGGTTAGAAGGTACATCATGACATCAAATGTCGATTTTGGTGAACAGATACAGATAAGGATGCATATACAATTGCCCTAAGTGTAAAACCTGCTACAAAGGTGGATCATCGGATATCGTAGGAATCTTTAGCCACTTCCTATAACAAATATGGAAGTTGAATTAAATAGGAGTGACGGTCGATGGGAAGGATCGACATTGATTTGGAATTTCAATTTTCCATATGGAATCTGAGTGGTGGATTGAGAAAGATCGCTTGAAGACATAAATTTGAGTGATACTTATTTTAGAACTTCATAGTAGTTCTATAGTTCAGTGATAGTGGTGTTATAACATGTGGATGTCCATATTAGTGGATGCAAAGTGCTATTTCGAAAGAACTTTATGAAGATTTTGGAGCAGTAGCTCTACTTCATATCTATAGATGGAGGAATTAATCGAGAGATTAAATTAGACCATAAAGGATGTGTTTGAGGTGTATATCCTAGATTTTCATGGATAGTTAGAAATGTTTACTTCACTTGTCGGAATTTTATCTGTGATATTGTTGGCACAAGGAGGTTAGTGTGACAACTTTGGAGGTTTTGTATCTTTCACAATGCATACCTCTCATTTGTTGGTTGGAAATGGAAGTATAGGCTGTACAATCAGACATTGACTTCATTTAAAAATATGTTGGAAAGAGATACTTCCCTTTGTATTGAACTGCGTGCGGTTGGGAGGCAACAGTAAGATGTTGTAAATAGTTGAACTCATATACTAGAGTTTTTCTATCAGGGAGTAGTTTGCTCGTTCTGTTTTCTATGTAGGAAGAAAAGCGATTTTTGGAGAAAGGTCAATTTTACTCATTACATTGACTTTTAGAAGATTGTGTTTCGCAATTGAGGCAGTCACCTCTGAATTAGCGTTACCAAATTATTAGCGCCGGGTGCATATGGGTTTGTGCGTATATTCTATGGCACTTGGAGGTATGTAGATCATTCCCTTGTCGACATGGGAGGATTACGTTGTTATTTGATACAACTGACGCATTGTATGATAATTGTGTTTCTTAAAATATAGGAACTTTGTATACCACTTGGTATATTAGAGTTAAGTGGAGCCCTTATAGTGAGGTTGCGTCTATTTGGGAATATGAGGATGTTTTTCGCTCACAATTTCCAAGCATAATGGAAGAAAGTAAGGGCGAATTCCGAGGACGGAATTCCTTTTATTAGGGGGGAAGAATGTAATACCCCTAATTTTAAAAGGATAGTCTCGGTATTTATTTATTTGTTTTAATTGTATTTTTTTAATTATTTAATTAATTATTTGACTAATTGCTTATGTGTTTAATTGAATTAGGTATTACTTAATTATTTGATTATGTGTCTATGTATTATTTGTATTTGTCTTTGTATTATTTGTTTAATTAGATTGCGTGCTTAAATGATATATTTGATTAATTGTAATTAATTGTAAATTAAATGATTAAATGTTTAATTTTATGGTTATGGTTAGTAGTAATGAGCTAACTAATTGGGTCCCATAGACTACTTGGATAGGAGGTTGGATGGGTATGGATAATTACCCATAGATAGTTCTATATGTATATATATAGATATATATGTATATACATATATGTAAAAAGAAAAGTAATTTATTAATATTATAGTAACTTTAGTATTAATAAATAATCTGATGTATATATTTTATATATTTATATAATAAGGATACGTAACATGTTTTAAGTTACCTTTTTAATATTATGGTAACTTTAATAAAAATAAATAATCTGATGTATATATTTTATTTATTTAATAAGGATACAGATAGATTATATACGTAACATGTTTTAAGTTATTTTTTTTAATATTATGGTAACTTTAGTATAAATAAATAATCAGATGTATATATTTTATTTATTTAATGAGGATACAGATATATTATATACGTAACATGTTTTAAGTTACCTTTTAATATTATGGTAACTTTAGTATTAATAAATAATCTAATGTATATATTTTATTTAATTAATAAGGATATACATAGATTATATACGTAACATATTTTAAGTTACCTTTTTAATATTTTCATTTTTTATTTTTCTTTATTAAGTTGACTTGGATTGGGAAAAGGAATAGGGTTATTATTTAGCCTATAAATACACAACTATAGGTTGAAAAAGGAGTGAAAATATATCACGTAACATATTCTAGAGAGAGAAGATCAAGAAAGAAGAAGTTTAACTTTCAATCCGAAAGTTTAATGCAAGTTCTTCTTCTATCTCTTTCCCTTTGATTCGTATTTCTGTACATGCCTAGGAAATTTCAGGATTTATTAAACACATAAAATTAAATAATTATGCATGTTTAATTGGGTTAGAACATAGGTTTTATGAAATTGGTTCATATCTGTTCTTGTGTTATAAATTGATAAAATGCATGATTTTGATTTGATTTCTTATGTAAATTTTTACATGTTTAAATTCTGTATTTTTCATATCTGCGAAATGATGGAACGTAAAAACATGCCTAGGATTCCTGAACATTAAATAGGGACTAGGTTTGGGTTTTAATAAATTTAAATAGACTCAATCATAATGATGCTTGCTATTTGAATGTTTTAAACAAACGAATGGATTTAATCTTTTAAAATATTTTAGCAATTGAGATTAAATGTGTAGGATGAATTGGATATAGAGAATCCTTATTTAACGGTATAATAAAATATCATCATGTATAAGATTCAGTTTGTGTAGGACATATGATATAGGAAGTTTAAAGAAATAATAAGTCATTCCTATTATGTGATAACTTGATATCATATTTATCATAGTTATTTATGAAATGTTTGATGTATTTCCTTAATTGTTACATCAATTGTTGGATTGTGTGGTTTAATGCACCAGTATGGGACGGTGGCATTTTAGGGACGGATTAACTTATCAGTTAAGTCCTACCGATTTTATATAAGGGAATGGATTAACTAAAATGTTAAGTCCTACTTATATTCAAGTCAGGTCAGCTGAACAAGTTGAATTACTTATGGAGGATTAATTTATTATATAAGGGAATGGATTAACTAAAATGTTAAGTCCTACTTATATTCAAGTCAGGTCAGCTGAACAAGTTGAATGACTTATGGAGGATTAATTTATACTAGATAGGATGGTTACTAGATTTTATATATATAAGTATGGTGCCATGATATGAGCTTGAGTCTCAGGATCAATGGTTAGGGCGCGTATATCGCCAGGGATGTGTAGCTAGATATAGTGTAGTTGTGTACCCTGGTAGGTCTAGGTACTCATGCCCAATATATGTGCATTTTACATGTTGCCTACTATTCAGGTTGAGACAACCCTATAGTCTAGTGAGGTTCCTTTAGTATGTATATATATATATACGGACTACTAGTTGCTGTTGGATTGACTAGGATGTATACGTGTATCGAATCTCTGCTTGGACTGTAGTAGAGTAGCACTTATTTGTGGGCCTGACTCACAATTATTTTTCAGGTGTTCGTCACGAGTAGAGGTTGTTCGTGCTGAGCGGGGATCAGTCTACTTCATTCTTCCGATGCTACATAGGAGTTCCTTTATGATTCAGTTTCCTGTTTTAGATTACTGTCATTTGTTTAGTTTGGATTTTCTAGGGGTCCACACAGTATGGATTCCCGAGTTGTATTTTAGAGGATCAGTTGTATGAGAAGAGTTTATTAATTAATGGAAATATATTATGAGGTTTATTATTAGATTATCATTTTATTTTCTTGTCAGCATTTTATTTATTCTTCTTTATTCTTTTGTACTCTGTGTTCGTTTATTATCAATTTGTTTTGATATCCTCGGGTATTCGGGCGTGGGCCTGGCCAACTCGCATTCGGAAATCCGGGGGTATCACAGTTGATGAGCATAATGAATTGCAAAATGCTTGTAGTAAAGAATCTATTTATAGACCGTCTGCCTTAGCGTTGGTAACTGCGATCGGAAAAAGGTACAGAGATTTCACTACAAATAAGTAGAGTTATTCAACACTCAGATGTTTTGGGGGTTGCTGAAGTGACTAGTCAAACTATGGAGGCAGTTGAAAATGTTGGTATAGATCGTATAGCTATGCCTGACTTGCCTATAAGAGAACAGGGTCCACCCTTGCATCGTGTTGCCTCCTCCGAAATGTTAATTTTCAATGGAGAAGATATCGTTCTTGATGTTCATCGCTGTGCTGCTTTATCCTTTATTGATTCCAACAAGATTTTTCCTTATTTTACCAAATTCATCATCACCTCCTTGAAGATAAAACACTTTTCAATTGGATGACTAATAATACGATGATATTTGCAGTATTTTGGGTCATTAACACGTCCATCTCTTGAGGGCGTTTGCATTCAGGGAGTTCTATAATTTTACTTTTGAGTAAGTATTCTAATAAGCTAGGAACATCAGAATCGGGGAATGAGTATTCCTTCTTCTGTAATTCTTTTAGCGTAGGACGCTGTCTTTCCCCCTCTTGAAACTAGTGAGATTTTTTATCATCTTTCTTGTTATCTTTAACAGATATCTTGACTAGGGTATTTGAGATAGTTATGGATTCTTTAGCAGTGTTCTTTGACGACTTGTCGCTTTTCTTCCAGTCCTTCTTATCCTTGCGTGGTTCTATTGCCACCGGACCTTTGTCATCATGGGATTTTATATTAATCTCCATGTCATGGGCAGCCATAGCCAATTCTTTGAATATGCGAGGTTTTATGTATTTGAGAATGTAAAGAAGGCCCCAACGCATTCCCTGCATACACATCTCCACAGCAGAGATTTCTGACAATCGGTCCTTGCAGTCAAGACTGAGTGCTCGCCACCGATTAATATAGTCGATTACAGGCTCAGTTTTCTATTACTTCGTGTTAGTCAATTCTATCATACTAACAGTATGACAAGTGTTATAGAACCTGTTCAAGAATTCTCGTTCCATTTGATCCCATGTAATACCCCTAATTTCAAAAGGATAGTCCTGGTATTTCCTTTTTTGGTTAAATTTCAATTTTTAATTGTTTATATGTATATGTGTTTATTCAATTGCTTTTACTTTATTTACTTGTTTTAATTATTGATTTAGTTGTCGTTAATTTATTTAATTGCGTTACTGTTTTACTTATTGATTTAATTGTATTAATTATTTAATTGTTATTTAATTATTTTGTGGTACTTTGTTATTTTAATTATTGCTTTAATGATATGATTTAATTACATTTAATTAGTTGTATCATGACTGTAGGATTGGTTGCATATATAGGTAACACAGTTTATAGCTGACATTAGTATTAACCTAGATTTCTGTATGGGCCGAGTAAATCCAGTTAGGGTTTAAGAGAACCTAGGATTAGTGTAGCCTATAAATATTTACCTAAGTTGTCTACCTAGGGTTTTAGAATAAACTTACGACATTGTAAGGTTGAGAGAAGTTTTGGAGACGACTGGGAAAGAATAGAGAGCAAACAAAGGATTCGCCGGAGAATTAAGACGGACGTCTGTGTAAGGCAAGTTCTATCCTTACTCTCTCCCTTAGACTTCGTGTTCTTTGCATTCTTAAACAATTCTAGGATTAATTGAATCAATTATAAATTTTCTTTGTTCGTACTTAAACTGAAACATATTAGTGTGTGTTGCATGCTTGAAAAACCTGTTAAAACATGTTATTCGCTTGCTTAATTCTCTGTTTAAACCTATGTGTGGAATGTGTGAATGACTTAAACATGGACTGGGAACCTACTGGGATTGAGTTACAACTTCTGGAAACCATAGCGTAGGGCAGAGGAGTTGCAGAAGACGTCTGAAGTAGAGGGAAAACAAAGAGACGAGGCAGAGAGGGAGAGAGCTGGCTCTCCCTTGGAGAGAGCCAGCTCCTTTTGATTTGGAGGCGGCTCCCAAGTTTGGGAGCCAGCTCCAAGGCCCAAAGGAGGCGGCTCCACAATTTGGAGACGTTTCCTTGATGCATTTTTATTTTTTTTTCTTCATTTCCAGTCAGTTTTTCATACAGTGGATGGTTTTGGAATTTTTCAGATGAGTTTAGGACTGAATGTGGAAGGTTTAGAAGAGGCTCATGTCTGGGTTAAGGTTCCAGAACGAGTGTTAATTAATCTATTCACTTGGAATAGCTTGGACAGTAAAGGACTTGATCAGATAATTACACTGTGTTTAGAGTTGAAAGACTTGCAGTGTTTAGTTCCCTGCATTAGCATTTTTCTGAGATGAACAATTGAATTAGAACATGTTTCACCATATACCATGATCATGTATCTGAATTATACATTTGTAGGATGTGTTAGTGTTGAACAACATTAAGTTTTAAATTTAACATTAACTGGATTCTTTGAATCAACCAAAACTAAGCATATATATATACATACTGTAATTCTGTTTTGATGCTTGCACTATTACTGTTAGTATCAATTGTTGGAGGAATGGACTTTATTGATGTTTATTCTAAATGTCTGTAATATCAACTGTTAAGTGTTGGATGATAATTTGAAATAATCCTATCATTATATCAGATTTTATGGAACAACCTAAACTGAGTAGGTTTATATATATACTGTGACTATGTTTCTTGATGCTTACATTATGACTGTTAGTATCAGTGATGGATATAAAACTGAACATGTTTATGTATATAGCTGATTTTGTTTATTAATGCTTACACTATGCCTATTAGTATCAGTGAAGAAGATATGGATTTAGTTAATGTTTACTTTAATTGTTGGTATTATCAACTGCTGGATGATTGGATAGTATACACCGGTATGGGACGGTGGTATACTAGGGACGATTTAGATTCAAAATACCAAAACCTACCTACTCTAGATTAAGAATTGGATTAACTAAAAGTTAAGTCCTATTGATTGTAGTATCATGGCAACGACTAGTTGAGCGGCACTGCTAGGATACAGGATGGATTTTAAATATATTGTTATGGTACCTCGATATGAGCTTGAGTCTCAGGATTGACGGTTAGGGAGCGTATATGCATTGGGATGTATAGTTGGATACAATGGTTGGAGGTGTACCCTGTTTAGGTTTAGGTACACATGCCCACTTCGTGTGCGTTTTAACATGTTACCTCTATTCAGGTTTAGACCGGCCTGTAGTCCAGTGAGAGTCCTTTAGTGTGACTATATATATATTTACGGACTATTAGCTATTGTGGAATTGTTTAGGGTGTACATGCGTATTGGGCCTCTGTTTGGATTGTAATAGTATAGAACTTGCGCGTGGGCTTGACCCACTTCTATTTTTCAGGTATACGATAGTTCCAGACTTAGACGTGTTCGTGCTGAGCAGAGGTTTCTACTCACTCTACCGACGACGTAGGATTTCTCTCCATAGCTTTTATCAGGATGTTCTTTCAGTTGTTTTAATTCAGTTTGGATTTTTATTAGGGGTCCACTAGAGATGGATTCCCGAGTTGTTAAACTTGTGGAGGTTCTGGATTATTAGGATTTAAGTATTTTAATTTCAAGGATTGTGTTTTAGTATTCTTTTCAGCTTTTGATATTTATTCTTATTTCATTTTGTATTCTGTGTTCATTAAAGTATTAATTGTTTGATATTTCCCTCGGGTTTGGACCTGGTCCTGATCAACCCGTGTCTCAGATCCAAGGGGTATCATATCCCAACTATCAATTGATTCTGACTTTAAGTCGGTGTACCACTCGAACGCGTTTCCTTTAAGGGAGCGGACAAACTGTTTAACTAGTAAGTCCCCATCAGTTCCGGCATTGTTGTAAGTCTCAATAAAATAGGCAATATGTTGCTTGGGGTTGCCTTTTTTGTCAAATTGCTGAATCTTCGGAGGTTGATATCCTACATATATCCTCATACTGTCGATTCTCTTTGTATAGGGCTTTGAGTACATAAGAGTGCTCTATGAGACGCCTCCGTATTGGGCTCGGATTGTATTCATTATCATATCTTGCAATTGTTCGACAGATAATGAAGAGACTGAAGAAGTATGATTGGTTTGACCAGCCGTCTATTCTGTCATGGGCGTCTGTCTAGGGTCTTCCATGCGAATACCTTGTGCCGTAGAATTAGGATTCCTAGATGGTATTACTGTGGAAAATGTAATATTCCCAGATGGTGGTGGTATAGAAGTTGCAGGATTCCTAGATGGCACTGTTGTGGAAGATGTAAGATTCCCAGACGGCACTACTGTGGAAGCTGTAGGATTCCTAGATGGTACTGGTGATTCACCGAAAGTTTGAACTTCCAATATGTTCATCAGTGTAGCGATTTGCAAGTCCTTTTCTTCATCAGTCTTTGTGAGGTTCTAAATGGCACAAGCCATAGTTGCTAGTTGTTCTTCTACCATAGCAGCTCTAGTCATCATAACAGCGACCACATCTGAGTATGATAGGCCTTGAGAGTCAACGTTCCATGAAGTGATTGATTACTCTGAAGTCTGACGTGGTGACACTGGGGGTGAACCGACACTAGAGTGCGCATCAGAAATGGAGTGAGGTGAATCTGATGACAGAATCTCCTATGAAACAACATCAGAGCTCTTGACATGTTGAGTTTTTACATTCACTTGCTTTGCAGGATTGGTTTTCACCAAGTTTTACTGATGTTTGGATGACGCGATTGCCTAGGACTTGATACGTGCCATAGGGCCTGCCAAGGTACTTCCATCACTTGATGCGTTTTGGGCCTTCGTGCCACTTTTCATGGTGGTTTTGGCGTTGACCTTTGCAGTAGCGATGTTCTTTTGGGCTTTCTTGTCTGTCTGAGTCTTAAGGGGAGCCATAGAATCTGACAGAGAAGAAACTTGATGTTATGAGAAAGAGATGAGAGGCAAAGGATGTCCCATCGGGCGTGCCAGAAATTTGTGCACACAAATTTTATAGTCTGCAAATAAAGAACAAAACAGGGAGCAAAAATAATAGAATTTTATTAATTTGAGAAAATTAGAGTACAATCATCTGTAATATTCTTTACAAAAGAAAGAAAGTCCTCTGATTCGATCTCCTTTGTTGGTATTCAAGGGCTACACAAGCTTGATCTTGAATCACTGCGGAATTTTGATGAAGAACGGCACGATTTGATGTGCTTGGTGTTCTTCGCCTTTGGGTTTGGATGTTGGGGATAAGTACTGACAGAGTTTATGTATTTCTCTCTGGAATTCTGGATTTCTGAATTCTGAATTTGTGTACCCCTTCCTTCTTCCTCAAAGCCTCTATTTATAGGCTTCTTGGATTAATAGGATGATGTATGTGTCCTCTCCTGATGAGGATAAAATTATAACTGGGCCGGACCGGTTATATTATGATAATTATCCTTAAAAATAATTATTCCAAATATATTTTATTAGAAATAATTATCTTTTCATTTAATCATCTTAGTTGGGCTAATTAAATAATTTAAGTGGACCAAACTTGGGCCAATTAAATAACTTAATTAAACATTAGACCCATATTTAATGGTTTAATTGTCAAAACAAAAGTCTATTAAAATTTTAGTGTCTACATAGACCATACTGGTCTCCTCTCTAAAATAGAATTGGAACCATAAACAAAGGAGAGAAGGAACTCAATATTATGCCTTAGGATTGTAGCGGCAGTGTGAATGACTTGGTTAGTAATTTGGCTAACTCTTAATGAGACCTTACTTAGATTCCACATTATCCAAATCCTACCTGGGGGGGCGGGTGTTAGTGGAGATGCTCACTTTAGTATCTAAGATGATAATTATGTCCAACTTATGGTGAGAGATAAGTTTCTCAACTTCCACTTGCTTAGAGGGAACATTAAGCTAGCTCTCTAATGTTCCAAGTTCTTATGGTAATCAATGGGGAAATGGGTGGATGTTAACTCTCAGGAGCTTGAGCCCACCGATCATTGGAATTGAGCCATTCAAGGCTCCAGTTCTTTTTTTTTTCTTTTTACCCTCGGATTTAAATTTGTGGATGTTACATGCTACATAGACACTCTAGCTCCCCTAGTGCATAAACTTTAATTTATAATTATATTTTGCCGACTTAAGCAAATTTTGTCATTCGATTTGATCGAATGTTTATGTGTGTTAGAGGGACTTGGAATTTAAGAAATTAGATAAATATCGAAAAACTATGTTCATATTTTTTCCCCATTACAATGCTTTCCTTCTAATTAATATGGCATCATAGCTATGTACACTATTAAGGATGGCAATAGAGCGGGTTCAAGACAAGTTTGAATGAACTCTACCATGCCCCGTTAAGAAATAGAGACCCCCATCCTCGTTAAAAACCTGTGATGGGTTATTGGTAAGAATATGTAATAACTCAAACTCAAAGGTCCGAATTGATAACTGGGTCTTTACTTGAACCCTTTAAATCAAGGGCATTATGGTCATTATAGGTCACAATGTCCGTTACTACATCTAATATGTCATAATTAAGATCAATTAACTCAAATGTATCGGATTCCCGACCCAAAGAGAAGAAGCCTCAAAATAGTACCCTCGGGTCCTAAGCGAGTGCTCCGGTAAAACCCTGTGATTTTGTTTGCCGGTAAATTTGTACCACGAGATACCTCCATGGGAGGATTTTAATCTCCTTATCGAAGTTTATCCACCATACACACATGACACACCTATGTAGAATTGTACAAATTAATAATCAATAAAAAAATATTTTGATCATAGATATATGATTTTTTCCCTTAATAACCACAATAACTCTATTCTATTTGGCTTGTCACTTTATTCCTCCAATTCTCTCATCTCAGACACCTATTTATAAAAAGCAATAAAATAAGCTTATATTGTTGTACCCATGCAGCTGTATGATAGTATGTGTCATTGATTGTTGATATTAAATAGCCAAAAGTTGAATAAATAGTGTTACCACTCAAAAGCATACGAAATGGGGCAAACACATTATGACTCTCTTTAATAATGCCATACCTACATTCATTTACGAAGGATGTTTACTTCAACCCAAACATAGTAAAATGTGAGTATGAAAACGTAATAGTATAATCCGATATATTTTTTAAAATATATTTAAAAAATTCATTTTAAAAAAATAAAAACGTAAAAATACAAATACAAATACGTACATGTATAATACGTTATATGTACTAAAAATTCGAGACCAAAAATTCTGCTATACATATCTTATTATTTTCTTATATATCATATATTTGTAAGGATAATAAATAATAGGTAACAAATAATAAAATAAATATATTACAATTAACACTATCACAATAATCATAATATAAATAAATTATCTAAATATAATTAATCAATTACCATAGGTCCATAACATGATCAATTCATTACAAAATTAATGAAAAAAATTCTAATTCAATTAATCAACTATGTTATCTAAATTAAAAACAAAATGTAGCTGCTTGAACCTCTTAGTGTATTTTTGAATAAATTTCAATATCTCTACCTTTTATCCCGAATAAATATGATTTGACTATTGAATTACCCCATGATAGTTATAGTTTTGTTTAACATGATCCCAAAATGCATCTCTTTTTTTTTCTTGATAGCCTATATATTTATAATAAATGCATAAGTATATGGTGTGATATTTGTGAAAATATCTTTATATTATACTAAAGTATCTAGTGAATGTGTTGATTTATAAAATTGCAAAATAATAATAATAATAATAATAAAGATACTAACAAAATTTAAAAGATCTCAAAACAAAACAAAAAATTTATAAATGTCTACAAATGGCAATAAAAATCTATAATTCTTCAAAATTATAGTGTTCCATAAGGTATATATATGATTTTCATTACTTTGATTAAAGATCAAGCATTGGATTGAAAATAATAAGAGATTAAAAAAATAAAATAGAGTGATAGTAGAATAATGGACAAGTCACAGCTTTTTCCGAGATTGCATAACAAATAGTATTATTTTGATAGCGTGAAAGAGAAGGCTATACCAAACAAAATATGATAATTTGTGTTAAGAATGTGTGTTGGAGAAAAATACACAATTAGAAACGTAAAAAAAATAATAATAATAAAAAAATAAATTAGGTTACCTTAACGTATAAACACAAATTAAACGGAGCAACTAAAACGAATAAACGAATAAACACATTGCATATGAGATGATGAAAAAATATATAAAAACATATTTTACAATATCTTTGAACTCTAATCGACAAACGTGAATATTTTTTTTAAAATTAATACATGCGCGTCTAATTCACGTATCATAAGCGAATTTACTAACTAGGAACCCAACTTCATGAAGCTTCTCCTCAGTTGCTTTGGACAACAAAAATATAGGATGTGTGACTTTAAGTATTAGTTTTAGTAATTCTCAATCCAAAAAAATAATATTTTTTATTTTTGTCAATTCTAAGTTTTAGGACACTAGCTAGCTTACACGAGAAAGGTACGTTTTAAGAAAATATTAATTTAATGTGATTATTCGAATAATCATTTCAAATTTTAAAAAGTGAAATGTTATTTATCATAGTGTCTCAGCGAAACACGTAATACTGTTGCTTGTAAAGAGATAAGTATTGTTCTATTATGTATTATCTTGTTGATCATAAGTTTTTGATTTAAAAAAAAAAAAAAAATCATAAGTTCATTGTACATAAGATCATCACACTAAAATTTAAAAATATTATAATAACTATAAAATTTCAATAAACATAAAATAAAAATATTATGAGAAATATTATGCACATTGATTACAAAATTGGGTTTATTTATTGTTATCAACAAATAATACTCTCTCTATTACATATTTTAGACTTGAAAATAAAAATTGTTTATATTAATCTATATACTTATTATAATCATTTCCTATAAAAAAAAAAATATATATATATATATATATATATATATATATATATATTGAAATGTATAATTAATTACTATATAAATATATTTTCTGAAACTTGATTACTAATTGAGTTAAATAACATAATTTTTTTAATAAAAAATTAAAGAAGAATTTTATGGTCACCATAGTTTTATATAGCTAATATAACTCTTTTGCCTGTCAAAACAATACACTTATTTAAGGTTTTAAAATATAAACTTAAATTAATTACTCATACTTACTAAATAAATATCATTGTAACCATTTAAAATCAAATTGACTTTTTTATTTTATTTTATCAATTTATATAATATAAAAATCAAATTGAAATAAATTTGTATACTAGTATTAATAAAGTCACAATTAGTTTAAAATTTAAATATCACTCTATATTTGTTTGGCACTAATGAAAATATATTATATGTAAGAAAAATACATATATATATATATATATATATATATATATATATATATGTAAATGGCAATTTATATTATATGTAAAAGGGCATTATTTTAGATGAAAAGATATTAGCATTTATTGCACGAAAGTATTGAATTGCTGTAAAGATAAAATACACGTGTTCTCACCATATTGAGATTGTGTGCAGTCAGAGTTAGTGATTGTGGATGGCATTTCTCTCTAACAGAAAGCATTATATAAAAGGGCATCCCAGGCTTATATTTTCTTTTCATTATTAAATTGAGTGAAATGCATCATGTACTTTTTGGATTGTAGATAGGACTTTCCCTTCATATTTTCATAAATATCAAATTCATGAAAATAAATTGGTCATTTCTTTTTCCCTTTATATTTATTTATTTATGGATTTGTTATGCCAATATAATTGTTTTAAGGGCAAAGTACAAAAGAATTCCATCGACTAGTAACCTTTTTTCAGGAAACCTCCTCGTCTAATTTATTTATCAAAGAACTCCCCTCGACTTGTAATCCTTTTCAATAAATTTCCCTTATCTAATTTGTTACCAAAGAACCCCCTTCAACTTTCTAAGGAGGTAAAATAGTTAATATTTGGACCAAAATACCATTTTATTTAAATCTTAATTTTTTCGAACTTCAAAAATTCATATTTTAGAAACCGTACATCGAAATATTGCAAATAATATATGTACAGAAAGCTTATAGAACAAGGATACTAAAAATATAAAATTTGTTTAATAAAACTTCATAACCACAGAGAAATAGACAATCTAAAAATCTACTGCAACAAACTTATTTTATAAATTTTCAGAATTATTCATTTTCATATTGATCATAACATATAAAAAAATCAGCTCCAATAGAGACCGAATATTCTTTTTAATTTTTTTAAAATAATGAGTCTATAAAAAAATGAAAATATTTTGACGCAAAATATGATATATCATGAAATCGATCTCTGTTTGGGCTAAATTTTATATATATTCAGCTCCACATGTAAATGAATAATTCAGAAGATTGTTGGATAGTTTTTTAGATTACCTATTTCTCTCTTGTTATGAAGGTTTGTTGTACAAATCTTATATTTCTGAAATCTTTATTTCATAAGCTTTCCGTGCATATATTATTTACAATTTTTAAATGTACGGTTTGTGAGATATGAATTTTTGAAGTTAAGAAGAATTAATATTTAAATAAAATGACATTTTAGTCCAAATATCAACTCTTTTACCCTCTCCAGATAGTTGAAGGAGGGGGGGTGTTTTGGTAAAAAATTAGACAGGAGAATTTTTTAGAAAAAGACTACAAGTTGAGGGGGGTTCTTTGGTAAAAAAAAAATAGACAAGAGAGGTTTACTGAACAAGGGTATAGGTCGAGGGGGATTTTTTGTACTTTGCTATTGTTTTAATTTCATGATTTTCTGTAATGACTTCAAGATATTAATAATCAAAATCGCAAAATACAATAGAGTTAATGCCATTAAGCATACATACATGTCTTACGATTGATAGTATAATTATTTAATGTCATTTATATTGCGTTTAAGAGTACTGGATGGATGCTTTGGATTTGAAATTGGAGTCATTTTAGTTCAAAATTTTAACCACATTTCTTTTAATTCTAAATTCAAGCAAATTTAGTACTCCTAAATATTATTATTCTTAATATAAGATTTTGATGCACTAGATACTCTTTAATAAATTAAAAAGTTCGGATGTGAGGTGGGCTTAACCTCGAGATAATTAAGGTGGTTGCCTAAAATCCCATGTAAAAATAATAAATATTTTCCAAACAAATTCAAACTTAGCCACCAAAATTTGTTGTTAATTAAGTAGTGTCTCTTCTTTTTTTTTTCAAGTGAAAAGTTGAAAAATTCAAGTCTTCCTATGGACAAAGTGTGTGTGTGTGTGTATTTGTCATGAACCAAACTAAAAAAAAAAAAAAAAAAAAAAAAACTCAGCCACTAATAGTATTAATGGGATAAAATCGGTTTTCCTTGGCTCATTTCCCTCTTACTCTACCATTTTACCTTTTCCTAGATAATGAAAAAACTATAATTACTATTAGAGGGTAAACTCCAAATAGATTTCTGTGATGCTGAGTTTAATTATTCTCCTTGGGAGATTGGTGTGGATTTTAAATTTTTTTCCCTTAAATTAATACTATTTAGATATATATTATAATAAATTACAGGTTTTACTTAATCCTATGTTTAGTAGGACAGAAGGAAGAAGAAAGAACAGAGCAAACATTGTCTGGCAGAAGGGAGAAAGGCTGAGAGGACGAATGAAGCGGGTTGCATTTTACTTCCACCCAAAATTGGGATGAAAAGTTGTTTCATTCCAATTGGCCGGGCTCCAAATGAATTTTACAACGCTTCATGTTGAGACGGTGACATTAGCTATCTCAAAAGGCATTAGGGAAAGTTTAAGCACTTTTAAAGATTTTTTTTTTTTTCATTAGGGATGAATGAAGTGGGTTGTATTTTACTTCCACCCAAAATTGGGACAAAAAGTTATTTCGTTCCAATTGGTCCGTTCCTAAATGAATTTTATGCTGCTTCATATAGAGACGGTGACATTAGCAGTCTCAAAAGGAATTAGGGACAGCTTAGGCACCTTTAAAGATTTTTTTTTTTCTTCTTAATACCATGATGTTGCATTTGATATGCATGAATGGTATAGAATGAAATGAGAATATAAATGAAATTGAATGATTATTCTTATTCATTCTCATTTTATTATTTTGTTGAAAATATGATGTAGGAATAAAAAAATAATAACCATTCAGTTTTAACCGTTTATCTGGAAAAGTACATATAAAAACACACAATAAGCATAAATCAATCTAACAATGGATAGTAGTATCACTTTAGGCCTTAATATATGTATATTTAGGGACTCGAATATGCAATATTCAGTACTCATCACACCCCCAAACTTACATATTGCTAGTCCCTTAGCAATACAGAAACAAGTGTTTGGTTGAACCAATACAAAACTTAGAATGGAAAAATTTTTAAATTGAATTCTCAAATATACCCCTCTTAGTGATAAGTTAAATTTGTTGAAACCAATATATTAAAACAGTGAGTATCGAGATTTAGAGGCGCGTAATCGCTTCTCGAAGATAGTTGAAGCCTCTCCCACGTGCAACAGAAGCCAAATGACAGTACTATCTGAAGGATTCAACTAAGCCCAGATATCAAATCTGTGCGTTCATAAAGGTTGCCCTTCTTCTTCATGAACCTGTATATTTATATTCGTCCGATCAACTAGAAGTATGAAACTCACACACTCAAAGTTAATAGTTTGAAAATATTTTTTCAAATCTCCTTTTCTCTCTTACTTGTATGTCTTTAGTAGGCTACGTAGGCCTTCTATTTATACTAGTATAAGTAGGGATATAATAAATTAGTATTAATGAAGCTATACTTGATTTTTCACTTAAAAAACACATAAGTTAAGTTAATATCTAAGTTATAGAACACTTTATTGATTCTACATTAAAACTTCATTAAGAATTCAGTTGGGCTTTTAGTGATTTAATAAATAATAAATTTGAAACATAACTCCAACAATCTCTCACTTATTTAAATTCCTTTTGTTGATCGGTACAGTCATGTGCATTAATAATGGGGTCTTTTGGACTTAAACCATTTCCTAGTGTAAGTACCCTTGATTTCATCTATGAACTTGGTGAATGATGTCTTGAACCAAAAACCACGTTGATGGATAAGAAATACTACACACATACTTTTGTTCAGAGATAAAGTACTAAAGCTTGACACGTTTTGGCCATGTGTCCAGAATCCATACTTCTGAGTGTCGTTAAAGATCAAACATGTCTAGAACCTATAGAAGAGGCCTTGCTTCCACACTCAGATCGGTGTGTCCATTAAGAGTGACCTTGCACACTCCAACCGAATACCGGTTATGGACTCATTAAGAGAATTTAATCTCATCATCCTCATTGCAAGATAAATCGGTGAATCTATCAAGAGTGATTGTGTACACCCGAATCAGAAATCCGATCTATAGAATTCATTAAGAGATACAAGTCTTAGCCTCCTCAAAGGTTAGTTAGTGAATCTATTAGAAGTGATCTTGTACACTCCAACCGAAAATTGATCTATAGATTCATTAAGAGATCTAAATCTCAACCTCCTCGGTTACAAGATTGAGCACCCACATCACATCATAGGGAAAGGAACTTTGATGTGCTCACACAAGTTGTTATGTTACTTGTTTTTCTCATTGAACCTAGGAGAAATATCACTGGGTTGGGTTCCCATAACAATACCACTTATTCAATTACATGCTTTAGTTCCATCCCTTTCGATGTATTGGACACAAAGTCCCTTCACATGTCTTTTGACAGTGGATATGCCAAATAAGATATGGCCTTGGACATTAGGTCTCTTCACATGTCTTTCGGCAGTGGATATGTCAAATTAGATTTGGCCTTCACACAATAAATTGAGATAATCGATTAGCCAGGATCTTTTCCAAATGATTGTGCTTCAACTGCATATGTATGGACTTTTCATTGTAACACTCGTTGTGAGCTTAAAGCATCGCAACCTTATTGTCATGAAAATATTTCAAGGGCGGTATAGGCTTACTTCATATTGGAATACTTTCCAGTAAGATCCTTACCCGGTCAACTTCCTCTCCAGCAAAGAAAGTGCAATAAAACTCAGATTCCATCGAGGAATGAGCTATCAAGTCCACCCTTTTGATTTCCAAGAAATCATAACTGCACCCATAGTGAAGATCCAAGTTGGTATGAACTTTGAGCATCCATAGCAAAGAACAACTAGGTATTTGCAATAATCCGACCCATGATCCATAGTATTCTACAAGTACCTCTATATTCTCATAAGAGAAATTCAATTATCTCTTCCCAGATTATTTCAGTACTTGATAACAAGTTGTGTTTGCCTTGGTATAGTTCATCGCATCATAAAGACCACCAATAATTTGAGAATTCAAGTTGATTCTCTGCACTGCCTTGATTGCAAACTGGCTCCGATCTAGGATCAATAAGAACAAAGACTGCAGCATCTGATAAGATTTTAAACCTTTCAAGATTAATTGATAAAATTGGATTGCGTTAGAGTAAATCCATATTGAGGCCCCACACTTTGATTTACACAATCACACGGGCTTCCTTAAGATCCATCATGTCAAAAGTTCAAATTAAGAACTTAATACGCAAATAATAATTGCCAGAATTTCCTTGGAATCTCCTTTTATCAATATGAAATTCAGTTGCAATCATTTATTTCCTAAACTTTTATTCTTCTATTTAGGAACTTTCAAAAATGAGCTTTTAAGGATAAAAATTAGTATCATCAATAAAATGATAACATAACATTTTCCTTCATTAATATATTAGCTCATTTCAAACATGTTAATATGGATAAAATTTCCAGTATTAGTGTCTTTTCAACACATCAATAAAATTTTACATACTACATGTAATTTTTTGATCATGAACCTTACCATTGGTTATCCTTTTGATTAATGAATTTAAACTCATGTAATCAAGTATATGACATGCCATAAATCAAGAAATTTATAGTAACCAAAAATCAGTTTTATAACTGGAAAGTATACCGTTAAGGGCCCATTTATTAATACTTTTACTTTTTGATTTTTACTATCAATTCCTAAAAATATGAAGTAAAAGTAAAAATTTTGTTTATTAATGTAATTTTACTTTTCACCTTTTAGAAAGTACTTCCAGATAAATGAAGGAAAGAGAAAGTAAGAAAATGATGTTTTCTATGATTTCTCCACTGTTTATAGGAATTACTTTTCCTACTATAGCTTTACTGTAGCATTGTTTATCCAAAAAAAAAAATCCCAAAATTATCGTATCAACTCCACCTACGCTGCCGCCTCCTCCCCACCTCCTCCCACCATAGCCACTGCCCACAACCATCTCCTTCCTCTCTTATACACGTGGAATCTTCAAAAACCCACAAATAATATACCCAAATCAGCAAATCAACTTGAACCAGTCACAGAAAATAAAAAATCGAAAGCGAAAACCCTCGCTGCCACATTCGTCGTCGTTGTTACAGATACGGCTACCACTATCCCTATCACACAACCGCCACCACCGCCTCTTTAGTCGATAACCAATAGTAACACCAACAATAATAGGACTAGATTGATAGATATACATACACCAAATACTTGAAAAAATATCTACGATTTCTTTCCTACCCAAATCCATCTCACTTTTTCTCACAAGGCCACCTTCAATCCTTTCAACCCACTCCAACTCACCTTTTCTCACAAACCCACCTTCAATCCCTTCAACCCATGATGGTGGGTTGTCGCACCACAAGCTTAAAGAGTGTGAATTTTAGGCGAGGGCCAAGAGTTTTACATTTATAAAAGCCACTATTACCTTTCACTATAAATATAGCTAGGGCGAGTAGGGATCGTCCCAAGGGATTGTGAGGGTCGAACAAGGTTGTAGAATTGCAATTAGGGCTAGTAGGTCGAGTGATCAAACAATTGGTTAATTGGTTGATTAGACTAGAGAGCAACTAAATTAAACTAAGTGATAACAAAAGAATGCAACTAGGAGTAAGTAAGAGAGAGAGTGATCTTGGGGTTTAGAGATCACCACCAAGCAATGCATTTCTATACCATTGACAAGTGATTAATAAGGGCAAATGGTGTGTTGCAATATTGGTGTGTATGTGTGTTTGGTTGATTAATTTTTTCATTAAGCGCACAATCCAAATATAACACAAGGTTAGAGACATATGCTACTTGCATTCAAAAGCATGGATCATCAAACAACAAGCATGGATTGTCCTCCCATTTAACACTACACTACAACTACATTACATCTACACTACTAGCATGAAAATAAACTAGGGGAAAGGCACAATCCATCAAGGATTAAGTATGAACCATCAAGAAAATCACAAGAGTATTCCATTAAGCACTATGTTTTGACAATCTCTAAATCTATAGTATCAATACACATAGACATGCATCAATAACACAAAATCTAGAGACAAGCACATAAACATCTATTCTAGCATACATAGACATATGGATAGAATGAAATGATCAATTGAAAGCATTTAACCACATAAATCATTGAACAATCAAGATCTATATATATCAAAGTGTTAAAACATTAATTACAACACTAATCCCTCAATAATACACAAGATTAAGATATAGAAAGCATGTTTGGGGCTAACTCTAGCCCCAAGAGGATGTCTAGCCACTCATGGTGATGCTCCTCCAACCCTCAAGGGCTAATTCCATGGTTGAAATCTGCTCCTTGGATGATGAAGAGTCTCCAATGGTGTCTTTAGCCTCCTCCTCCTTTCTTCTACACTAAGAATAGCCTCTAAAGTTGTATCTACCAAATGCTAAAAATCTCCCCCTCAAAAAGTGCATCATATTCCTTTTATAGGTAGGTCAAGTGACATACAAAATGAGCTGGGGTCATGCAAAGAATATTCTCTAATGATTGGATAGATGACGGATTAAATAAGTTGGCTTTTTAACTTTTTCGCACTGGAGGAACTTCGATCGATCGAACCTTGAACTTGGATAGATCGAACTTGGTGAGATCCATCGAACTTCGGCTGGATTGATCCAACTGGTTAAGCTTTTTGGGAAAAGACAAATCCGAGATATTTTGGGAGATATTTTTGGGAAAAGGACAAAAATGGTTAGTGGGTGGTACAGCTGTAGATAGGATCAATCATTTGAATAAGGACAAAAGTGTTCGATCGATCGAAGGGTGGTGTTGGATCGATCGAACTTTGGACTTTCTGCTTTGGGTTAAAGCTTGGATCTATCTTGAAGTACTGAGATCGATCAGTGTTCGATCAATCGAACCTTGAAGTTGGATCGATCGAACTTTGCTGCTTCCCACCGTTGGTTTCATCTGCTTTTTTCTTTCTTCACTTTGCTCATTTCTTTGTTTAATCCCAGAATTGCTTCAATTAAGCTCTTATTTGGCTGAGTTAGCTTATTTTTGGGTTAAGTGCCTGAAAATGGAAATAATTCGAAATCAATCTAAAACGGTAAAGTAAGATAGATAAAGGTACTAGAATGCCTAAGCTTAAGGGGTTTAAATACGCACTTTTCAGCGCTCATCACATCCCCAAACTTAAATATTGCTAGTCCCTAGCAATGAACTAAAAAGTAAAGGAATGAAATGAACAACTATACAAGTATGAATCTAGAAAATAATAAATGGATAACGCCACTTTCGTAGGGAACACGATTGCACTTAGCATATGCAACAAGCCTTTTAAACCCCTAGGTTACCCTTAGTGGACGAGTGAAGTTTCGTGAGGGTTTCCAGAAATGGTACCCACAAACATTAAGCTCATTCTCACAAAAGAGACACCAATATTGCAAACAAACATTGGGAGAAAACTACCTCAAGTATGCAATTTTTTAAATATTTCCAAGCAATCTCCCAAAATCTCAACATCAAGCAAGTAAGTATGGTCCTCCACACATCAAGAAAATGATCATGCAAATCAAAACAACTCTAGAATCCTTTTTGAGTGGACCGGCATCAAATATGTTACTATCTTAGCTAACTAAAGAATTAATCACATCATTACCCTCAAACTAACACACAAATCTAGTACAGATCATCAAAACAAAAAGTGGACCTTTTATTAAAGCTTTATTCATCTAGATGCGCTTCTTCTTTTCACTCGATTTTTCTTTTTCTTTTTCTTTTTCTTTTTTTTTTATTTTTTATTATTATTTTTTTTAGGATCAAAGATGGAAGCATGGTGCAATGTGTTGATCTATTAAGCTTTCTAGCGATCCATAAGGTCGAGCGTTAAGTAAATGACTCCCAAACCAGACGGCTTTAGGGCATTAGGCATTCAAATACCCCTACGGACTTACAAGCTCAAATCAACTAGGTTACAAATCAAGATAACAACCATCTAATCATTTTCCACTTCTCACCTTTTGGGAGAAGTCCTCACTATTTTTTTTTTTTTTGCTTTGCAACTTTTTTTTTAAAATTTTTAAACAAGTTCAATTATTAACCTAGAGTTTGGGCCTTCCACCTTTCGGCGCAAGAAGTTCAGTGCTTAATGAGGCTAGAATCCAGGCTACTTAGTGTAAAAGGGTTGTTATCCACCTTTATCAAGAATTAAAGCTTTCAATGCACTACTAGCCCAATTGGGATATAACCAATTCAATAATTAACAAAGCATGTACCCCACAAATGAATGCTAGTATGCGCATGTGCTAGTGTAGAATCCTAAAATGAATCTCAAAACAATCACAAAATCAGGATGATGTGGACCACAACTGCAGGTAAGATATCAATCTTTCGAAAAATTTACTCCTAAATGGCATCCATAAGACATACAAGGAGTATTGGACTCTCAAATCAAGCAATTTTTAAATTTTAAGCAATATAGTCCTCAAAAGATCAAAATCATAGCTAGATATGGACCAATCATAAAAATATCTCTCAAATACACAAGTCATGCTCAAACTTTTGAATTTAAAACTAACACTGCAAAGCACCATTCCCCCAAACTTAAATGGCACAATGTCCTCAATGTGCAAAAAGAAAAAAAGGAAAGAGTATACCAGTGTAACTAAACAAGAATGATCGAGACTGAAGTATCCAAATTGGGTGGCATGGCCCCCCCAAACTTGGGATAAACTGTGGTCCTAAAAATTGGCACTTGGATAAACTCATTAGATAACAAAATGGGATAATTAGTGCACAGTGGACATGCAAGTGTAAATGGGATAAACAGATAAAATAGATGAGAGAGGTATAATGGTAGTCCTGAAAATCGGGTAGCACTCTCTCACTAAAGTCACTATGATGCACCTGATGGAGTCAAACGTACAGATATGAGAATAATATAATATGACATCCATAGCAAAAATAGATATATAAAATAGATAAAGTGCAAGTACAACAGAAATATCAAAGCCGACAGACCGGCTGCAAAAATAATAGTACTGTACAGTGACAAAAATAGAGATCAGACAGGGATCAAAAGATAAAAGGAACTGGGAACTCAGGACGATGAGGTAGGACGGGCAGGTCGGGCTCCGTGGATATCTCTGGATAGATCTCGGAACATAGTCGCGACATCCGTACGGAAGGCAGCAAAATTAACTCTGTAGGCTGTAAGATCAGCTCGTATGGCAACAACAGCATCCTTAAGAGTCTGCAGACGTACTCCAAAGCCGGGGGTCAGATCTGGAGCCTCAGGTATAGAAGAGTCAAAAGAAAGCTCCTGAGTCTGCTCCTGCTCGTAAATAGGCAACCTAGTTGGAGAACACTGCTCTGTGTCATTGTAGGGCACTTTAAATCAATATCTATATGCTCAGTAGCTGGATCGACTGGTGCGTCGTCCGTTGCTGGATCTGCTACTGCTGCCTGAGCTGCTGCCTCTGCCTCCTCCTCAACCTCTAGCTTCTCTGCAGCCACTACCGCGTGGTCCTGCAGTCTAATAATAATGGCGTTATAACTCTTATTCCAGTCCTTCTTCAAGAAGTGACAAAAACCTCTCTCAGGATGCTCCCGAGGATGAATAGGGTAACGTTGGTCGATAAGAATCTGGGTGATGAGGTGGCCGAATAGTAGAGACTTAGCCCGTCCGGGAGTCTCCTTGCTAATGTACTCATCAAATAGCTTCCTCATCACGCTCCTGATAAGCGTGGGAATAGATACCCAGTGCCCGGTGTAGAAAGCATAGAGGGCTGTCAAATAATCTCCCCTCCTTTAAATCTTGTGCCCTGCCGTATAGATGCTCCGGAAGAGCACGGAATCGAAAAACCACAGGTCATCTGGAAGGAATGTCCGGGTGGCAAAGGTCTCACCACCGGCATAGTGACCTGTAAGAAAAACTGCCATGTCAGCATAAGTAGGCCTGTATAGCCTCAGATATGTCTCCTGAAGCTCTGGAGGACAACGGTGTGGACAGTGGCAAGAGCGAGCTAGTGAGTCCACTATGATAGTGATCTAATAGCCATCTATAGAAGTGACCAGCTCTGCTGTGGTGGGCGGGGATGGTTGAAGGTTCTGGAAAAACAACCGTACCAGCCGCGGGTAGACTGGCCCTGTGACTGGGGCAAGAATAGCTGCAAGGCCCCTCTGAATGATATCGTGGTAAGCTGATCGGGTCAGCACCGATCTGGAGAAAAAGGCTGTGTCGAACACTGATTCATGGTCGACTGCCACATGCGCATATCTAGGCGCAGGCCTATCACGCTTCTGAGCTGGCTAAGCTGGTGGAGATGGCACGGGTGAATGCTCAGCGCCAGCATGTGGTGGAGATGGTGATGGAGTAAATGGAGGATGAGCCGCAGAGGTGGATGGAATATGATCATCCTCAGCCTCATGAGCAGGTGACTGAGGTGGTGTAGGCTGTACCGGCTCCTCCTGTGCATGAAAGGGCTCTACTGGCTCCTCTATCCGTGGTCTGATATATCGCTGAGGCTCGTGTTGCCTGTTGGCAACGGTCTTCCTCTTAACCATAGCCTATAAAAAGAAAAAGAAAAACTTACAATGGGAGTTAGTGCCAAAATAAGAAATTTTAAGCACAATATAGAAACATGTATGTCAAGTAAAATGGACAAAACAGATATAACATGAATCTATACAAGTGGCAGGATGTGAAGCAGGCTAAGCAATATAAGTATGAAATGCATCCAATGTGGAATATCACAGGCATTGGGCATATATAAGATAGCATGAACACAAGATATAAAGAATAAAGTGTGTGTATGAGATCTGTGAAGTTCGATTGATCAGAAGAAGAAGTAAGATCGATCATAAAAGTTAGATCGATCGAAAATAAGTGAGATCGATCTCACAACTTCGATCGATCTGAGACACAAGTTCGATCGATCGAACTGTGCGATAAATGTACACAGTTACAGATCTGTGACTTTGGAAGCACGGGGTCCACATGAACGTGTTCGTGGACCCATTAACACAACACATCGACAATAATCATCCCCCAATCATGGCCCATACTCCAAAAATAGATCAAACACATATATATACATACGAAGCATATACACATATATATAAACATGTAAACTCAGTGCTTCGAAGCTTCAAAAATGGAGATTCAATTATTTATAAAGCATAAATGTAACATATAAAGCATGTAATCATCATATCGAAGCTTAAATCATAGATGAGATCTCGGATTTTACCTTAAAACGATGAGAGAAGTGGAGAAAGTGCGAAGGAAGTGAAATCCGAGATGAGGGAGAGAGTGTAGCTTAGATCTCGCCGGAGATGGAAGATATGAGAATGCACAGTGACGGCGACGAGAGAAGCAAGGGTTTGGAGAGTTGGATCGATCTAAATGATCGATCTTGAGACCCTCCAGGTCTATTTTAAAAACATTCCCGACAGAGTTCGATCGATCGAACTAAGACTTCAGATCGATCGAACTTTGATGAACTCTCCTCAAAGTATTTTTGGATTTTTGAAATTTTTGAAATTTGAAAAACTAAAATTAAAAATTGGAATTAAAATTAAAAATTGTAAAATAAAATAAAATAGAATAAAATATTTTTGGATTTTTATTTGCAAATTTTTTTTTAATTGAATAAGCAATAATAATTAAAACTAAATAAACTAAAATATTTTTGTATTTTTGAAAACTTTTTGAAAAATAAAATAAAATGAAATGAAATGAAAATAAAATAAAATAAAAATAAAAATAAAAATGAAAATATTTTTGGATTTTTGAAAATTAAAAAAGTCAAAACAAAGTCAAATAATGAAATGAAGAACTGAGATCGATCGAAACAAGAGTTCGATCGATCAGACATAGAGCAAAAATATACAGGTTTTTGGCTCAGAAATTTGGCTAAGTGTTAGAACTTGAAGATCGATCGAACTTAGAAGTTGGATCGATCGAAGAATTTCAGATCGATCTTGAAATGTTTCGATCGATGAGACAGAGAGGTGAAATATGCAGGTTGATGCAGGCTCAAAAGTTTTCTAAGTGTTGATGCATGAGATCGATCAAACTTTGAAGTTGGATCGATCGAAGGTCTCTTGATCGATCTAAGAATTAGTTCAAACGATGGGACAGAGAGGTGATTTGGATGCAGGTTTCTGAAGGTCGAAATTTTTTTTAAGTATTGGATGCAGAATGGAGTTCGATCGATCGAACTCAGGTTTGAGATCGATCGAACTATGCAGAATGCTCAGTAATGACATGAAAGCTCATGCAATCCTCACCAAAGTTCCTATCAATGCATATGAACCAAAAACAAGTATCTAGACTTCGCAAGAAATGAAATTTAAGATAGAAATGAGGGAGGAATAGGGTTTTGACACCCTACGAAATGTTTTTGCTAGTCTTTAACGTCTCTAGCAAGACATTGGGCTCTTTTAGCCCGGATCAAAGATCTTGTAGTACATCCCCTCCTTATTGGGGTGATAGATGCTTTGAACTCCACCCAACAAATGGTTCTTTGAAGAACTTATTGGATTAAGCTCAAAAGAAACTTTTGATCCTTTGTCTATGCAATCACAACCTTTGGACTTCTATGCCCTTTGAAAGTAAGAATTTGAAACAAGACTTTTAGAATGCAAGGTTGAAGATGATTCTTTGGAAGTTTTGGTTTTACACAAAAGCTCACTTCCTTGACATTGAAGATCATGACATTTATCTACAACATTAACCTCTCCCTCATATTTGTCAAATGAATTGGGTGTGGGATTAAAGATATTCAACTTCACCTTTCATGTGGCCAAATGAGATCTTCATTATCCCCGTCCTACAATTGATGTTAGCATTAGCGGTTGCCAAGAAATGACGGCCAAGGATAACCGGAATTTGGCTCTTAGGATTAGGGACCAGTTCCGTGTCAATGACAACGAAATCAACCGGGAAGAAGAATTTATCAATTTAAATCAAAACATCCTCAATTATACCCCTAGGCTTCTTAATGGATCGGTCGGCAAGTTACAAAACTACCGACGTCGGTTTTAATTCATCTAGGCCCAATTTGACATAAACCGAGTGTGGAAGAAGGTTAACACTTGCTCCTAAGTCAAGAAGCGCCCGATTAATGATATGATCACCAATAATGCATGATGTAATGGGTGAACCGGGGTCCTTAAACTTTAGAAGGGTGTTATGTTGCAAAATTGAGCTTACTTTCTCGGTCAAAACCACTTTTCTTGGTGTTTGGCTCTTGTTCTTCCGCTTTTAGGTGTACAAGTCTTTCAAGAATTTGGCATAAGCCGGAATTTGCTTGATTGCATCCAAAAGTGGAAGATTAACTTTCACTTGCCTAAACATTTCCATAATTTCATTGGTTTTTGAAATAGATCCTTTTAAGGCATCCGGAAATGGAACTTTTGGTTCAAACACTTTTTCAGAATTTTCTTTTAAACTCTCTTCAACATAAGAAGTTTTTAAATCACTTTGTTTCAAATCATTTTTTAACAAAACTTTTTCAACATCATTTTTCAAAACTTCTTTTTCAAACACATTTTTCAAGACTTTCTCATTCACAAGATCATGTATATACAATGAAGGAGGAATGGGATGTGAAACGGGACGGGTGACAACTTGAGGTTGCACCGGTTCACTCTCTTCATTGGACATTTCAACTTGATTGTCCACAATCCTACAACTCCGCAAGGTAGTCACCGCATTAACATGTTCAATGGTGTGGCCTTCTGATGAGAAATGGGTTTCCACAACACATTGTTGCTTAGGTTGGGCATTTATAGGCATCTTTCCCTTCTCTCTTGCATTGAGAGTACTTGCTAATTGCCCTACTTGGGTTTCTAGCTTCGCAATAGATTGAGAGTGAGAATAAAGTAATTATGTGTTAGCCTCTAAAGTGCCCAAAACATTCAAAACTTTTTCTTTAAAGACGGGACTTCTAATATTTCCTTGGGAATAAGATTGGTTGGGAAAATGAGAATTCGCAAATTGATTTCCTTATGATTGATAAGGTCTATAACCTTGAGATCCTTAGTTTTGAAGTGGAGGTGGAATGTACTTCCCTTGAAAACCTCTTTGGGAAGGGTTTGAGCCCTCTCCTTGGTTTTTCCAAGAGAAATTCGGATGATTCCTCCAACTTGGATTATAATGAGTACCATAAGGATTGTTCCCTTGGTTCACAAAAGCTACATTGACTTGTTCATTAGGTTCATTTTGCACTTGTTCGTGAGGACAATGAGAAGTATAATGAAGAACACTAGAACAAGTCATACATGTTTCATTTGATGCACGATGAGAATGGTTAGGGAAGGAAGATGCTTGGTTCGCCGAGTTTTGGTTAATCAAAAATTAATCAAACCTTTGAGATAAAGACTTCATTTTGGCGGCTATTTCATTTGAATGGTTGACTTGATGTAAGCTAACACTCTTCCTACCTTGTGAATTTCTACCATTCTTGGATGATAGTGTTCAATGCAAAGAATTTTCACTCATGCTCTCATAAAGACGCCACACGTCATCCTCATGCCTATCAATGTATGAGCCAGCCATGGAAGCATCAACCATACCCTTATAATTGTCCGATAAGCTCTCAAAGAAATATTAAACTAATTGCCATTTGGGCATGTCATGATGTGGACACTTCCTAAGCAATTCATTGAAGCATTCCCATGCCTCATGAAACGTTTCTCCATCCCCATGTGAAAATTCTCGAATTGAGGTTCTCATGGCGTTGGTCTTAGAAACCGGATAGTACTTCTTCAAGAACTCTTGTTACATTTCTGCCCAAGAAGTGATTAAAAAAGGCCTAAGATTGTTAAACCAATACTTTGACTTATCTTTTAAGATAAATGGAAAAAGTTTGAGTCTTAAAACCTCTTCCGGCATGTTCGTATATTTTACGGTGGAACATACTTCAAGAAACTCATCCAAATTCTTGTAAGGTTCTTCACTTGGAAGTCCATGGTAGTTAGGAAGCATTTGAACGGTTTGTGGCTTAATTTCATAATGATGTGCTCTAAATGGAGGCAATTGGATGCATGTAGGTGCATTATACTCATTAGGCACATAATGGTCTCTTAAAGCAAGAGGTGGATTAGCTACTTGAGGTGCAACATGAACACCTTGGTTTTGGATTCCTTGATTGATGATGGGAGGTTGTGGAGCATACATTAGCCTTGGCATTTCATATGGAACTTGGCCTTGTTGTTGTGGTGGTTGGTAAATGAATGGCCTAGGCATGCCTAATGGTACTTGTATGTTCTCATTGTGCACATTAGGATGAAGAATACCTTGTTGTTCTATGTGACCAAGGTCCTCAACATGATGATTATGGTCATCCATTGATAGATTGGTTCTATTTGAACTTCCTCTTCCCCTAGGATTTCTAATGATGGATTCAAGATGCAAATCTAAAGGAACAAGAGTTGGTCTCAATGAACGACGTCCATGCATGCACAATGAAAACACAACAAGCACAAAGAATGAAAAACACTATGCCTTCACAACAATGTAATTAGACTTCTTCCACAAACACTTAATTCATACTCCCATGCTTTAACAACAATGATGCAAGAACAATTAAGAACAAGCCTCCACGCGGGCCGACGATTTAACTAAGGGATTGAGTAAAGAAAGTCTCACAAAGGTCCTTTAGCACTTCAACTCCAAATTTAAAGCTTAGCTTACCAATTTTTTAAATTTTAGCTTTTTACTTTCTTTGCTTTGCTTGAATGCTCCTTTGCTTGCTTCCTCTCCAACAATGCACCTAGTCAAGTAAGAACAACACAATAAGTAACCAAAAAGAAAAATAAAAATAAAGTAAAGACACGATCAAAAGAGTACTAATCCTAATTGATTCGACAATTCCGACGTTGCCAAATCAAATCAATCAATCCCCGGCAACGGCGCCAAAAACTAATGGTCGTGTCGTCGTCCTACCACAAGCTTAAAAAGTGTGAATTTTAGGCGAAGGCCAAGAGTTTTATATTTATAAAAGTCATTACTACCTTTCACTATAAATATAGCTAGGGCGAGTAGGGATCGTCCCAAGGGATTGTGAGGGTCGAACAAGGTTGTGGAATTGCAATAAGGGCCAGTAGGTCGAGTGATCAAACAATTGGTTGGTTGGTTGGTTGATTAGACTAGAGAGCAACTAAATTAAACTACGTGATAACAAAAGAATGCAACTAGGAGTAAGTAAGAGAGAGAGAGAGATCTTGGGGTTTAGAGATCACCACCAAGCAATGCATTTCTATACCATTGACAAGTGATTAATAAGGGCAAATGGTGTGTTGCAATATTGGTGTGTGTGCGTGTGTGTTTGGTTGATTCAACAAGCAAGGATGACTAGTTAAGCATGTATTGTCTAAATATCATGTGAAAGGCACAATATGTCTAACTAATGAAGCATATATTGTCTAAACAACATATGAAAGGCACAATAGATCAAAACAAGTCATTAATCCTTTCATTAAGCTCACAATCCAAATATAACACAAGGTTAGAGACATATGCTACTTGCATTCAAAAGCATGGATCATCAAAAAACAAGCGTGGATTGTCCTTCCATTTAACACTACACTACATCTACACTACTAACATGAAAATAAACTAGGGGAGAGGCACAATCCATCAAGGATTAAGTATGAACCATCAAGAAAATCACAAGAGCATTCCATTAAGCACTATGTTTTGACAATCTCTAAATCTATAGTATCAATACACATAGACATGCATCAATAACACAAAATCTAGAGACAAGCACATGAACATCTATTCTAGCATACATAGACATATGGATAGAATGAAATGATCAATTGAAAGCATTTAACCACATAAATCATTAAACAATCAATATCTATATATATCAAAGTGTCAAAACATTAATTACAACACTAATCCCTCAATAATACACAAGATTAAAATATAGAAAGCATGCTTGGGGCTAACTTTAGCCCCAAGAGGATGTCTAGCCACTCATGGTGATGCTCCTCCAACCCTCAAGGGCTAACTCCATGGTTGAAATCTACTCCTTGGATGATGAAAAGTCTCCAATGGTGTCTCTAACCTCCTCCTCCTTTCTTCTACACTAAGAATAACCTCTAAAGTTGTATCTACCAAATGCTAAGAATCTCCCCTTCAAAAAGTGCATCATATTCCTTTTATAGGTAGGTCAAGTGACACACAAAATGAGCTGAGGTCGTGCAAAGAATATTCTCTAATGAGTGGATAGAGGACGGATTGAACAAGCTGGCTTTTTAACTTTTTCGCACTGGAGGAAGTTCGATCGATCGAACCTTGGACTTGGATCGATTGAACTGGCTGAGATCCATCGAACTTAGGCTGGATCAATCCAACTGGTTGAGCTTTTTGGGAAAAGACAAATCCGAGATATTTTGGGAAATATTTTTGGGAAAAGGACAAAAATGGTTAGTAGGTGGTACAGCTGTGGATAGGATTAATCATTTGAATAAGGACAAAAGTGTTCGATCGTTCGAAGGGTGGTGTTGGATCGATCGAAGGGTGGTGTTGGATCGATTGAACTTTGGACTTTTTGCTTTGAGTCAAGGCTTGGATCTATCTTGAAGTACTGAGATCGATCAGTGTTTGATTGATCGAACCTTGAAGTTGGATCGATCGAACTTTGCTGCTTCCCACCTTTGGCTTCATTTACTTCTTTCTTTCTTCACTTTGCTCATTTCTTTGTTTAATCCTAGAATTGCTTCAATTAAGTTCTTATTTAGCTGAGTTAGCTCATTTTCGGGATAAGTGCCTGAAAATGGAAATAATTCGAAATCAATCTAAAACGGTAAAGTAAGATAGATAAAGGTACTAGAATGCCTAAGCTTAAGGGGTTTAAATACGCACTTTTCAGCGCTCATCAACCCACTTCACCAATTTCTCTTTGTGGCAAATTATCAAGCGGTCATGGAAGGTAAGCCACAGTGAGCATTTTTTTTAGAGAGAAAAATGACCACCAAAAATAAAATTAAAAATTATAATTACTAAAATTACTTCTTATTTTTTTGTTTTCAAAATATTGAAAGTAGAAAAAATTATTGAACACGATTCTATTTTTTATTTTAGTTTAAGAAATCAAAATCATGATTTTACTTTCTTCAAAAGTAAAAATCAGAAAGTAAAAGCGTTAGTAAATGGGCCCTAATAGAGTGGCTCATTTCGACAATCATACCAATTTTGAATGAAAAGTTGATGAATTTAGAAGTCACCTCGAAGCCATTATTTACAAATCTAAATATCTCTTTCAGATGCATCACTTACCAGAAATTATGCTTATTCATGCCACTTTAGAAGTTGAAGAGTTCTTCTCTTATATTGTCATCTGATCCCCCCACTAGTCATTGATCTTGCATGATTTTAACTAATTGTAATGTGGAGAGATGATCTAGTTTCAATCAACCGATGGCACACGTCCAAAAAGACAATAAACTTCTTTTGTGATCTTCTCGTTCATTACAAAATTTGATCTAATTAATCAGAAACTGACCTACTAGAGCTTTCAGCTTTCAAGTGATAAACATAAGTATATTCAAAATGAGCATCAACCTTTCGATCAATCCCTAACAAATCCTTTGATAAAAGGATTCAGTTTATTGACAAAGTTTATAACATGTTATTAATCAACAAACTTGGCAACATAAACATAAAGTATTTTCTATGTTTAGACATACCTTTAATGAAATGCTTATTTCAAAGAACATACCAGATTCAAAGATAACCTTGAAGCCACACCAGAAGTGCAATTTCATCCAATTGCCTTTGTGCCCACCAACATTGGATTTTAGGTTACATTATTCCCCTACTAATTAATAGGCATGGAAGAATTTTGCTCACCTTTATTAGGATGAGATGCAAATTCAATCCACCTTGTGATCTTCTCATTGATCAAATTAAAATTTGATTAGATGATGTTTTGTCACTTAGAACAGCTGAACATTGCTTAGTCATGACATAAGCGATTTTCAATTGTTGAAGGAAAAATAAAATTTTCTTTTCCACCGTTGGTATATACATACATACATATATATATATATATATATATATATATATATATATATATATACCATCAAAAGCCTCAATATTCGGTTCAGAAACCGAATAATCAGTGTTGGACAACAACAAAAATGAATCCATTGGAAAGAAAACTATCTTCAAATTGTTGGAACCAATGTATTAAAACGGTGAGTATCGAGGCCTAGAGGCGTGTAATCGGTTCTTAAAGATAGTTGAAGCCTCTCCCACGTGCAACGGAAGCCAAATAGCAGCACTACTTTCGGGATTCAACTAAGCCCAGATATCAAATATGTGCTTTCATGAAGGTTGCATATCTTCTTCATGAACCTGTGTATTTATCTCTGCCCGATCAACTAAAAGTATAAAATTTACACACTCAAAGTCAATAGTTTGAAAACATTTTTTTCAAATCTCCTTTTCTCTCTTACTTGTATTGAGAGTGTGTCTTTAGTAGGCTACATAGGCCTTCTATTTATACTAGTATAAGTAGGGATATAATAAATTAGTATTAATGAAGCTATACTTAATTTTTCACTTAAATAACACATAAGTTAAGGTAAGTTAATATATAAGTTATAGAAAACTTTATTGATTCTACATTAAAACTTCATTAAGAATTCAGTTAGAGTTTTAGTAATTTAATAAATAACAAATTTGAAACATAACTCCAACAAAATTAATAAAATAACATTCTTCTTAAATTTATTTATTTATTTATTTATTTTAAAGAAATGGTGGCGTAGATGGTGGTCGAAGTGGAAGGTGGCAGTGGTGTAGGTGGTGGTGATGGAAAGCGGCAGTGGTAATGGTGAAAGAAGCCGATGGCGGTGGTGTAGGTGGAAGACGTCAACAGTGGTGGCGGTAATAGTGATAGTGGTGGAAGGCAGTGGAGGTGGTGGTGTTGAAAAGTAGCAGTGGTGGAAGGCGGTGGCAATGACCAGGGTTGGCCCTGAGATTAAAAAATCTTGAGAGGCCCTAAGCTAACTTTAAAAGTGAGGGCCCTCTATACATATTTTTTTTTTTTTTTTTTGAGGCCTCTTCTCATTGATCAAATTAAAACTTGATTAGATGATGTTTTGTCACCTAGAACAGCTGAACATTGCTTAGTCATGACATAAGCGATTTTCAATTGTTGAAGGAAAAATAAAATTTTCTTTTCCACCGTTGGTATATACATACATATATATATATATATATATATATATATATATATATATATATATATATATATTTATTTATATATATATATATATATATTTACCATCAAAAGCCTCAATATTTGGTTGAGAAACCGAATAATCAGTGTTGGACAACAACAAAAATGAATCCATTGGAAAGAAAACTATCTTCAAATTGTTGGAACCAATGTATTAAAACGGTGAGTATCGAGGCCTAGAGGCGTGTAATCGGTTCTTAAAGATAGTTGAAGCCTCTCCCACGTGCAACGGAAGCCAAATAGTAGCACTACTTTCGGGATTCAACTAAGCCCAAATATCAAATCTGTGCTTTCATGAAGGTTGCATATCTTCTTCATGAACCTGTGTATTCATCTCTACCCGATCAACTAAAAGTATAAAATTTACACACTCAAAGTCAATAGTTTGAAAACATTTTTTCAAATCTCCTTTTCTCTCTTACTTGTATTGAGAGTGTGTCTTTAGTAGGCTACATAGGCCTTCTATTTATACTAGTATAAGTAGGGATATAATAAATTAGTATTAATGAAGCTATACTTAATTTTTCACTTAAATAACACATAAGTTAAGGTAAGTTAATATATAAGTTATAGAAAACTTTATTGATTCTACATTAAACTTCATTAAGAATTCAATTAGAGTTTTAGTAATTTAATAAATAATAAATTTGAAACATAACTCCAACAAAATTAATAAAATAACACTCTTCTTAAATTTATTTATTTATTTATTTTTTTTTTAAAGAAATGGTGGCGTAGATGGTGGTCGAAGTGGAAGGTGGCAGCGGTGTAGGTGGTGGTGATGGAAAGCAGCAGTGGTAATGGTGGAAGAAACCGATGGCGGTGGTGTAAGTGGAAGACGTCAACAGTGGTGGCGGTAATAGTGATAGTGGTGGAAGGCAGTGGAGGTGGTGGTGTTGAAAAGTAGCAGTGGTGGAAGGCGGTGGCAATGACCAGGGTTGGCCCTGAGATTAAAAAATCTTGAGAGGCCCTAAGCTAACTTTAAAAGTGAGGGCCCTCTATACATTTTTTTTTTTTTTTTTTTTTTTTTGAGGCCTCTTCTCATTGATCAAATTAAAACTTGATTAGATGATGTTTTGTCACCTAGAACAGCTGAACATTGCTTAGTCATGACATAAGCGATTTTCAATTGTTGAAGGAAAAATAAAATTTTCTTTTCCACAGTTGGTATATATATATATATATATATATATATATCTTTACCATCAAAAGCCTCAATATTTGGTTGAGAAACCGAATAATCAGTGTTGGACAACAACAAAAATGAATCCATTGGAAAGAAAACTATCTTCAAATTGTTGGAACCAATGTATTAAAACGGTGAGTATCGAGGCCTAGAGGCGTGTAATCGGTTCTTAAAGATAGTTGAAGCCTCTCCCACGTGCAACGGAAGCCAAATAGTAGCACTACTTTCGGGATTCAACTAAGTCCAGATATCAAATATGTGCTTTCATGAAGGTTGCATATCTTCTTCATGAACCTGTGTATTTATCTCTGCCCGATTAACTAAAAGTATAAAATTTACACACTCAAAGTCAATAGTTTGAAAACATTTTTTTCAAATCTCCTTTTCTCTCTTACTTGTATTGAGAGTGTGTCTTTAGTAGGCTACATAAGCCTTCCATTTATACTAGTATAAGTAGGGATATAATAAATTAGTATTAATGAAGCTATACTTAATTTTTCACTTAAATAACACATAAGTTAAGGTAAGTTAATATATAAGTTATAGAAAATTTTATTGATTCTACATTAAAACTTCATTAAGAATTCAGTTAGAGTTTTAGTAATTTAATAAATAATAAATTTGAAACATAACTCCAACAAAATTAATAAAATAACATTCTTCTTAAATTTATTTATTTATTTATTTATTTTTTAAAGAAATGGTGGCGTAGATGGTGGTCGAAGTGGAAGGTGGCAGTGGTGTAGGTGGTGGTGATGGAAAGCGGCAGTGGTAATGGTGGAAGAAGCCGATGGCGGTGGTGTAGGTGGAAGACGTCAACAGTGGTGGCGGTAATAGTGACAGTGGTGGAAGGCAGTGGAGGTGGTGGTGTTAAAAAGTAGCAGTGGTGGAAGGCGGTGGCAATGACCAGGGTCGGCCCTGAGATTAAAAAATCTTGAGAAGCACTAAGCTAACTTTAAAAGTGAGGGCCCTCTATACATATTTTTTTTTTTTTTTTTTTTTTGAGGCCTCTTAAATGATTTGCTGCATTTGGTTACAATTTATTTTATTTTATTTATTTTTTTGGTGGCCTATCATTCATGGGCCTATAAATTTTGAGGTCCCTTAAATTCTATGGCTCTAGGCGACCGCCTTGGTCGCCTTGGGTCAGGGTCGGCCCTGGCAACGACAGTGGTGGCAGCGGTGGTGGTAGCAATGATGGTGGAAGCCAGTAGAGGTGGTGGTGGTGGAAGGTCGTGGTGGTGGCAATGACAATGGTGGAAGATGGTGGTGGTGGTGGCGGTGGAGGTGGTTGTAGCGGAAGGCAATGGAAGGTGGCGACAGTGATGGTGGTGGAAGGTAGTTGTGGTGGATGGCAGTGGTGATTTTCAGACTTAAAACATAAGGGTCTTTTGAGAACTTAATTTTTTTAAAAAATTTACATAGAAATGAAATGGTCATTCCATAAGTTTAGTTGTAGAATGTATTTTTTTTCCTCGAATGAATTTCATTTTAATAAAATGATCATTTATGCTTTCAAATTCATATCAAATAAATAAATTAATTAATTAAAATCAACATAGAAATTATTTCATTTTATTTCATTCATGCATATCAGCATATACCAAATATAGCATGAATCCGCATAAGGAGGAAAGACATATAATGATATTTGTTAAAAATAAAAAATGACCCCATTAAGATCTAGTACTAAAAAGAACTATCATAAATATTTTATTTCCTTATATTCAATCAATCAAAAAGAGGATGAAGACTCTCCCTTCTTAATATGCTACTTAGTATGCTTCACCATTTCCTACCCATCAATTTTCTCATCTCTTCTACTAAACCGATAAGCCTCAACATTTATGGAGCCCACATCGATTCAAGAAGTAGAAGCTAAGTGTTAGACTTTAAGTAATGTGGAGGAAATGTGGGGTTAATGGGTTTAGTTAAGTGTAGACTTTCATTTTTTTTCCCTTTTACTGCTTTCTTCAAACTTGGTCAAACAGTGATGATGGAGACGGGTTTGAATGGGAGCATAAAGGTGATGGGTTGAATGGAAATGGTACAAAGGATATGGGTAAAATTGTCAGACAAAAAATTATTTAATAACAAAATAACTTTAAAAAAATACACTCGCCAAACATCTTTATGTTGTATTTTTTTTTTTTTTAACAGAATTCCTTATCAAAAGGAACTATTAATGAAAGGACATTTGGTGTTGTGAAGCTCCCCAAACACCACCTCAATCTCTAGTATTTTTTTTATATATATTTTTTATTTTTTATTTTTTATTCTTCAAACTTGGTCAAACAGTGATGATGGAGACGGATTTGAATGGGAGCATAAAGGTGATGGGTTGAATGGAAATGGTACAAAGGATATGGGTAAAATTGTCAGACAAAAAATTATTTAATAACAAAATAACTTTAAAAAAATACACTCGCCAAACATCTTTATGTTGTATTTTTTTTTTTTTTAACAGAATTCCTTATCAAAAGGAACTATTAATGAAAGGACTTTTGGTGTTGTGAAGCTCCCCAAACACCACCTCAATCTCTAGTATTTTTTTTATATATATTTTTTATTTTTTATTTTTTATTTTTTGTGTCGGTGATGAGTTTGATGACAAATTGAAAGGTTTGTTTAAAAATTAAAAAAAAATGAAATAAAAAAAAATCTAATAGTATTATTTGTTATAACTTTTTGTTCCATTATTGAATTTTGACTGAACTAAAATTTACATCATTTAAAAGGGTTTTTTTTTTTTTTTTCCTTTTAATCAAACACATTTAAAAGAAAAATTTTAAAATAAATCGTTTTTAAGTGGGGATACACAATTAATGATAGATGTTTTTATTTTTTTTATTTATTTTTAAAATCTCATACTTATGCTTCTTTTTCTTATCTTGGGCGAAGTACATAAGTACAACTGAAATAATGTGGCACAATAATTGCTGTGGAACAATAATTGAAGCCGTGTGTTTATTTTAATTTAAAATAAAGTTTTATTGTTTCATAAATTATATTTTAAATAAAATATCTTTAAAGAAAATTAATGTGATACCATATGAATTATAAAAATGTCAAAAAGTTTCCTATAAATTTATTAAAATTGTGAGAGTGTCTAACTAAGATTGCAGTTCCTACTTCTAAGAAAGTTAAAGTGGTACTTAAAATATAGCGATATTATGGGTAGGTGTGTTGTGGGCGGGTACAAAAGGCATTGACAAACTACCACACTGAACGAGTTACATGTGCACAGTCCCACACTGCTTAAGTAAGGGAAATATAAAGTATTTTATGTGGTGGTATTATCTCAAACTGGTATGAGGCCTTTTGGGATAAAACCCAAGAACAAAACCGTGCAGGCTCGGACCCAAAATGGACAATATCATACCATGTGGTGGAGTGGATCGTTATATAAAACATTTGATAGGTTTTTTTCATAACAGTAGTGCATATTAGCTAGAATGTCTAAATCTTTTGGTACTGATTTTCTAGCATGTTTATGGCGAATGAGTCACAAAGCTTTAAGGAAACAAAGTTTTTTCCTAAATATTATTATTTCTTAGATTAATTATGTGATGTAATTAATCATGTGATATAATATTAAACTATATTGTTATATTTATGCGAGTTCAATATTGTTTTTATAAATGTTTACTTTTATTTGATATTATAATATTGAGTTATGTAGTTAAATTACTTAGTGTGCATAGTAATTCAATTTTACAATATAGTTTATTTAATGTGTGATATTATTAAATTTGTATGAGTTCATGATTGATTTGTGTGTGTAATACAATAAACAAAAATTGAATAGTCTAACTGTGATATATATATATATATATATTTTTTCTTCTTTTTATTTATTTATTTATTTATTTTTACCATTTCTTATTTCTTGAATTTTTTTATTTTACGAGGGCATTTTAGTCTTTTCTTGTTTTACGTGTCGGACATCGTGGGGTGTGCCGGGTGTGTCCGAGAGTTGGTTGAGGCACTCCATTGAGTTTAGAACTCTTGAAAATGCACCGGTTGCCATTTCGGCATTTTTCCATTTTTTGGGCCCAACGGTCCCGAGTGGGACCCGATACCGGGATTGTTGTGCGTGGTATGTTATAGGTCCATTGCATTTCATGCATATTTATTTTGGTGCATAGTTGTATTATTATGGGTTAAAATGTGTGGTGGAGATTAATTTCATATATATATATATAGAAAGGAAAATGTGGATATTTTGGTAGTGGTGGGGCCCACTCCCCACTCACTTTCACTAGTGGCCATTAGGCCATCAATTGGCCTCACTTTCTTTCTCTCCCTCCGACAGATCCCTCTTTCTCTCTTTACTTCTATTTTTCTTTTCTTTTGCTTCAAATTTCAAGTTTCAATTTCTCTCTAACCATTAGGAGATTTTTGGTGCGGTTTACGGCAAAACGAAGAGCTCGGCGAGGTCTTCACATTGATATAAGCAATTTCAGCTTTGGCCAATCCTTAGAATTTTGAATTAGGGCTTAGAGAATTGAGGGTTTATCCTTCTTTGAGGTAGGGGTTTCTAATTCACATTTTCTTGGATTTTAGTGAATTACCTTTCATTAATTGTTGTAAAACATGCCTAAATTTTGGGGATTCTTGTAAAGATGACTTAATTGTCATGTATGTAATATGTGGTAATGTGCTAACTGTTATTTGAGGAGAATGCATACTTAAATGATGTATATGAGAAATGTGATTATATGTTAGTTGATGTTCTGTGCATAAGGATAACTATGTGGAATAAAATTTGTGCCTTGTATGTTTACTATATTAAGTCAATGTTGAATGAAAGCATGAATTACGTATTTTAAAATTTATTATGGAGAATATATGTGAAATTCAGTAATTGAATTGTGTTTAGAAGCACGAAGCATTCATGCATCCATTAGGAATGAAAGAGAAAGGGAAAAGTGTTTTTAAAACAAATGAAATCATTTTTGAGAATTTTTTTTTGAAAAGTGTTTGTGAAAACTGGACGCGTAGCAGGGGCCTAGTGGTCCGCGATGTTAGTGTAGTCTAGAGGGAAGAATGGTTGAGCTAACTAGGCCGGATGCGACGCCTTGGAGGTGCCTTTTGGTCGTGGATAGTTAGCCAATTCTCTCTTCGCAACGCCTTGGAGTTATCTTGAGTCGGATTGCACTAACGATTTGGAAGTTGAAATAGTAATGTTTCCAACATGGGGAGCGACATGGGCATGACATTGCACTTCATTGGCATACATGGTATATTTGTGACTTGGATGACATTGTGGTTATATTTGACGTTGTGGTTATAAATTATATCCCCGGTATAGTGTGATCCCATTCTCTTAATTTCTATTCTATATGTGGATTCATGGGATCATAAGAGGTGTGTATTAGTACCTCTTACTGAGTTTAGGCTCACCCCGAGGTTATTTAATATTTTCAGGGCTGGAGAAAGAAGTGGCGAAAGATAGTCCACCACAAGTCTAGTTCAAGGACTTGAAGTTTATTTTGTTACCTTTTGTGCACTTGTGCCCATTCTTTGTAAAGCTGTAACCCATGGATGTATTCATTACAATGTAACTAGAATCTCAGAGTAACACTTGTTGTATATTTGGAACTATGTATACATGTTATAACGAATGAGACATGGGGTTATATTTTGAGCTTTTATGGATGTCTAAATGTCATGTTTTATTACTGTAAATTTGGGTTTGGTTGCACATTAAGTTGTTTATAAGTTTTGGCTCACTAAGAGCCCAGGTCTCTGGATTATCAGGCTGCATATAACAGCTATCCAGGGCCTATCGGCCGGCTAACAAGGAGAATCAACCGACCAACAGAACCATCCGAGGTCAGAACGACCGATCGTCCGAGGTCAGAATGACCGACATACAGGTTAGAACGTGATGAGCACTGAAAAGTGCGCATTTAAACCCGTTAAGCTTAAGCATTCTAGTACCTTTATCTATCTTACTTTGCCTTTTAGACTTATTACGTGTTATTTATATTTTCAGGCACTAATCCCAAAATTGAGCTAACTCAGCCAAATAAGAGCTTAATTGAAGCAATCCTGAGATAAACCAAAGGAGGGAGCAAAGTGGAGAAAGAAAAGATCAAAAAGGAATCAAAGTTGTGCAGCTGAAAAGTTCGATCGATCCAACTTAGAGTTCGATCGATCGAACATCTATGATCGATCACAGTACTTCTCGATAGATCCAACCTTGGCCTTTGCTGAAATTCCAAGTTCGATCGATCCAACATCACCTTCGATCGATCGAACCCTATTTTATCCTATTCAAATGATTGATCTTATCCACAGCTGTACGCCTACCAACCACTTTTGTCCTTTTCCCCATAAATATCTTCGAAATATCTCAGCCTTGTCCTTATCCGGAGGAGTCAGACCACTTCGATCGATCCAAGATGCAGTTCGATCGATCGAACCCATCTTCGATCGATCCAAGTTAAGGTTCGATCGATCGAACTTCCTCCAGCGAGAAAAAGTTAAAGTCCAGCTCATTTATTCCGTCCTTCATCCAATCATTGGGGAATATGCCTTGCACGACCACAACTCATCATAGGGTGTATTTGACCTACCTATATAAGGAATATGATACACTTTTTGGATAGGAGTCTAGAGTCTCTTGACACACATTGAAAATCATCTTAGAGGCTATTCTTGGAGAGGAGGAAGGGGGGAAGCTAGAGCACCATTGGAGGAGATCTTCACCAACAAGGAGCAGCCATGGAGTTAGCCCTTGAGGGTTGGATCATCACTACCATGAGTGTCTAGACATCCTCTTGGGGCTAGAGTTAGCCCCAATCATGCTTTCTATACTCTAATCTTGTGTATTATCGAGGGATTAGTGTTGTATGATACATCTTGATATTCATGTATATATAAATCTTGATTATTTCATTGTTTGTATGGTTTAATGCTTCCAATTGACTATTCTATTCTATCCCCATGTCTATGTATGCTAGAGTAGGATATTCATGTGTTTATCTCTAGATTTAGTGTTTTTGATGCATGTCTATGTGTATTGATGCTATAGATCTAGAGATTATCAAGATGATATGCTTAATGAATGCTATTTTGGTTCATTTGATGGTTTATGCCTATTCTTGATGGTTTGTGCCTCTCCCTTAGTCTAGATAGCTTTATTTTCATGCTAGTAGTGTAGATTTAGTGTAGTGGTAGTGTAATGTTAGATGGGAGGACAATCTACTCTTGATGTTTGATGTTCCATGCTTGTGAGTCCAAATGGCATATTCCTCTAATATTGTGTTGCATGTGGATTGTGAGCTTAATGAAGGATTAATGACTAGTTATGATATATTGTATCTTTCACATGTGTTTAGACAATTTATTCCTCTCCCAATAGATATTTTGTACCTCTCACATGATGTTTAGATAATGCATGTTTAACTAAGTCATCCTTATGGATTGCTTGGACTATGAGCTTAATGAAAGGTTCAATGACTTGATTTGATATTTTGTTCTCTTCACATGATGTCTAGACAATATATTCCTCTACCAATAGATGTATTGTGGCCTCACACATGTTGATTGAGACAATTTGCACCTATTGAGTCACCCTTACCAATTGAATGTCTTTTACACACATAACATTGTTGCAACACATTCATTTCCCTCATTAGTCACTTAATTATGGTTTGGAATAGTATTGTTTGGTGGTGATCTCTACACCCCAAGACCTTTCCTTCTTACTTACTCTTTATCTTATTGCATTTTAATTAATTCTTTTCTAGAAGTAATCAACCAACCCAATTCTCTTTTGCAATCATTTGGTACGCTAGAGTCGAAGTTGAAATTCCAACACGTATAATCCCTTGGGACGATCCCTACTCACTCTTGCTACGTTAGTAGTAGTGTTGGTAGTGGTTTTTATAAATTTAAAATTGACATAAAAGGCTTTTCTTGAACCACACATTCACTACATTCAGTTTGGCGTATTGGAACGGCCGTCGTCAGATTTTGGCGCCGTTGCTGGGGATTTTAAATTGGCAACGTCGAATTGTGAAATTCAATTAGGATTAGTACTCTTTTGATCGTGTCTTTACTTTCTTTTTATTTTCTGTTTTTGATTACTTATTAAGTTTGTTCTTCATTAACAAGGTGCATTGAGCAAGGAGCTAGCAAAGTAATTCCAAGCTAAGGAGCAAAGCAAAGCAAAGGAAAAATTCTTTAAATGAAAAATTGCTAAGTAAAATTGCTAAGCTAAGCTTTTAATTTTGGAGTTGAAGTGCTAAAGGACTATTGTGAGACCTTCTTACTCAATCTCCTTAGTTAAATCGGGGGCCCACGTGGAGGCATTTATTTGACATACATTGCATTTGAAAATTGTGGTTGTGAAGTTTAATTGCATTGTTGAGAAAGTTGCTTATTCGTGTTGCATTGTGCATGCATGGTCGTCGTTCATTGAGACCTACTCTTGTCCCTCTTGATTTGCATTTAGAATCCACTATTAGGAATCCAAGGGGAAGAGGAAGTTCACATAGAACCAATCTACCAATGGACGCTCTCAATAATGATCATGTTGAAGACCTTGGTCACATAGACCAACAAGGCATCCTTCACCCTAATGTGCAAAATGATAATATGCAAGTTCCATTAGGCATGCCTAGGCCATACATTCATCAACCTCCTCAACAACAAGGCCAAATTCCAATGGGAATTCCAAGGCCAATGTATGCACCACAACCCCCCATCATTAATCAAGCTCAATATAACCAAGGTGTCCATGTTGCACCTCAAGTTGCTAATCCACCACTCGCATTCAGAGATCACTATGTGCCTAATGAGTATAATGCACCCACATGCATTCAATTGCCACCATTTAGAGCACACCATTATGAGATTAAAGCACAAACTATCCAAATGCTACCTAACTTTCATGGACTTCCTAGTGAAGAACCTTACAAGCATTTGGATGAGTTTCTTGAAGTTTGTTCTACCGTTCGATACACGGACATGCCGGAAGAAGTTTTAAGGCTGAAACTTTTTCCATTCACCCTTAAAGATAAGGCGAAGTATTGGTTTAACAACCTTAGGCCTTTTTCTATAACTTCTTGGGCAGAAATGCAACAAGAATTTTCGAAAAAGTACTATCCGGTTTCGAAGACCAATGCTATGAGAACCGCCATTAGAGAATTCACACATGGGGAGGGAGAAACTTTCCACGAGGCATGGGAACGCTTCAATGAATTGCTTAGGAAGTGTCCTCACCATGACATGCCTAAATGGCAATTGGTCCAATTCTTCTTTGAAAGCTTATCGGACAATTATAAAGGCATGGTTGATGCTTCAATGGGAGGTTCTTATATAGACCGGCAAGAGGAAGACGTGTGGCGTCTTTATGTGAGCATGAGTGAAAACTCTTTACATAGAACATTGTCATCTAGGAATGGTAGAAATTCTCAAGGTAGGAGAGTGTTGGCTTGCATCAAATTAACCACTCAAATGACATAACCGCCGAGATGAAGTCTTTATCTCAAAAGTTTGATCAATTGATCAATCAAAACTTGGCGAATCAAGTGTCTTCCTTTCCTAACCATTCTCCTAGAGCTCAAAATGAATCATGTATGACTTGTTCTAGTGTTCTTCATTTTACTTCTAATTGTCCTCATGGACAAATTCAAAATGAACCCATTAAGCAAGTTAATGCAACATTTGTGAACCAAGGGAACAATCCTTATGGTAACCATTACAATCCCGGTTGGAGGAATCATCCTAATTTTTCTTGGAAAAACCAAGGGGAGGGCTCGAACTCTTCCCAAGGCGGTTTTCAAGGGAAATACATTCCACCTCCACTTCAAAACCAAGGATCCCAAGGTTCAAGACCATATAACTCACAAGGAAATCAATTTGCTAATTCTCATTTTCCTAACCAATTATATTCTCAAGGAAATTCTAGAGGTTCTGCTTTTGAGGAAAAGGTTTTAAATGCTCTGGGCACTCTAGAAGCAAATACTCAATTGTTGCATTCTCATTCTCAATCAATTGCCAAGCTAGAAACCCAAGTAAGGCAAATAGCTGAAACACTTAATGCTATAGAGAAGGGAAAGATGCACATGAATGCCCCAATCAAATAACAATGTGTTGTAGAAACCAAATCCTCATTGGAAGGGCATAATGTTGAGCATGTCAATGCAGTAACAACCTTGAGAAGTGGTAGGGTAGTAGACAATCAAGTTAGAATGCCTAATGAAGAGAGTGAACCGGTACAACCTCAAGTTGTCACCCGTCCCGTTCCACACACTATTCCTCCTTCATTGCATGTGCATGATCTTGAGAATGAGAAGCCCTCAAATTGTGAGTTGAAAGATGATTTCCAAAGAGATTCATTGAAAACAGTGTTGAAAAATGTGTTTGAGAAAAGTTCTTTGAAAAATGTTATTCATGATTCTTCTTTGAAAAGTGATTTGAAATCCAATGAATCGAACAAGTCCAATGCTGAAAATTCTTTGAAAGAAAATGCTGAAAGAGTTTTTGAAAAAGCTCCATTTCCGGACGCCTTGAAAGGGTCCATTTCAAAAGAAAGGCAAAAGACCAAGAACAATGAGATAATGGATATGTTTAGGCAAGTCACAGTCAATCTTCCACTTTTGGATGTAATTAAGCAAATTCCGGCTTATGCCAAATTCTTGAAGGACTTATGCACCCAAAAGCGGAAGAACAAGAGCCAAACATCAAAAAAAGTGGTCTTAACCGAACAAGTGAGTTCCATTCTACAACACAACACTTTGCCAAAGTTTAAGGACCCCGGTGCACCTACAACATCTTGTGTCATTGGTGAACATGTCATCAACCGAGCACTTCTTGACTTAGGGGCTAGTGTTAACCTTCTTCCCTATTCGGTTTATGTCAAATTGGGCCTAAGTGAATTGAAACCGACATCGGTGGTTTTACAACTTGCCGACCGATCCATTAAGAAGCCTAGGGGGATAATTGAGGATGTGTTGATTAAGATTGATAAGTTCTTCTTCCCGGTTGACTTTGTCATCATTGACACGGAACCGGTGCCCAATCCAAAGAACCAAATTCCGGTTATCCTTGGCCGTCCTTTCTTGGCAACCTCAAATGCCAACATAAATTATAGGACGGGGATAATGAAGATTTCTTTTGGGCACATGAGAGTGAAGTTGAACATCTTTAACCCCACACCCAATCCATTTGACAAATATGAGGAAGAGGTTAATGTGGTAGAGAAATATCATGATCTTGCTTGTGAAAGGAATGAGCTTTTGTGCATGAACAATGTTTCAAAGCCTTCATCTTCATCTTCAGCATTACATACAAGAAAAGTGATTTCGAACTCTTGTTGTGAAAGGGCGTGGAAGCCCAAGGAAAGTTTTGACAAGGAACTCAAGACGTCTTTTGAGTTTACCCCAACAAGTTCTTCTAAGAACCATTTGTTGGGAGTGACTTGAAACATCTCTCATCCCAAAAAGGAGGGGATGCATTGCAAGATCTTTGATCCAGGTTAAAAGAACCCTAGGTCTTGCTAGAGACGTTAAAGACTAGCACTGAAATTCGTAGGATGTTAAAACCCTATTCCTCCCTCATTTCTATCTTGCATTTTGATTCTTGCGAAGTCTAGATACTGTTTTTGTGGTTCACATACATTGGAAGGAACTAAGTAAGGGATTGCATGAGCATTCAAGTCATTTTGAGCATTTAGGCATAATTTCGATCGATCCAAGTTTTGGTTCGATCGATCGAACATTGGTTCGATCGATCCAACTGTGGACTCGATCGATCCAGCTCTCATTTTGCACCCAACACTTAGAAAAATTTTGGACCTGTATCCAAATTCCAAAATGCATGCTCTCGGGATCTCCAAATTTTCAAAAGTTCGATCGATCGTAAACCATTTCGATCAATCGAACTACCTTTCGATCGATCCAACATATGGTTCGATCGATCATGAGTCCCAACACTTAGAAAAATTTTGGACCTGCATCCAAATTCCAAAATGCATGCTCTCGGGACTTTTCAAAAAATTTCATGTTCGATCGATCGAATTCCAAGTTCGATCGATCCAAGGTTCCAACACGTATCAACTCTTGAATCCTTAAACTTGTACATTCTTTATCCTCTTCGATCGATCGAAATCTTTCTTCTACCGATCGAAATTTGCATCTCATTAATTTAATTTCCTTTGATTTTATTTCAAAAAAAAAAAAAATCCAAAATTTCAAAAAAATGCCATTAAGAGTGGAGACCTAAGTTCGATCGATCGAACTCCATCTTCGATCGATCGAACTCTGCATATCGTGTTTTTAAAATATAACTGAGTTGGATCGATCACTTTGGATCGATCCAACTTCAAAAGGAAACCAAACCCTAGTCTCCCTCTTCTCTCAATCTCATCCTAATCCGCCAAAAACCCAATTCCCAATCATCTTCCCCATCTCCGGCGAGCAAATTCCGGCCAACTCAAGTCTCATTTTCCCCGCGGCTACACACCTTTCTCTCATCTCATCTCTCTCGGTTTAGAGGTAAACCGAATGCAATATTCTTGATTCCAAGCTTAAATTGATGCATGTTATTGATTTTCTATGTCGAATCATGTTATAAATGTGTAAATCGTCCATTATTGAAGCTTGAATTTCCTGTTACATGATATACATATACATATCCATTCGGCCGAACCAAATTGGGGATTGTGATGTGATTTATGGAATTTGGGGAGTGTTTGGGTGTTGAGGATTGGATGTTTGGTGTGTAGATAGGCCTACAAACACGTTTGTGTGGGCCCCGTGCTCTAGATCTCACAGATCTGCGACTTTTCAGATTCGGCATTCGCACAGTTCGATCGATCGAACTTGTTCTTCGATCGATCGAAGTAGTGAACTTCATTTCACTACCTTCGATCGATCCAATCTTGTGCACTTTCATGCTTCGATCGATCTAAGTGTTGGATTGATCCAATTCACTTCGATCGATCTAAGTGTTAGATTGATCCAATTCACTTCGATCGATCTAAGTGTTGGATTGATCCAATTCACTTCGATCGATCGAACTTTCAAAGATCACACATACACACTCCATTCATCTTATGTCGTCTTCATGCTATCTTTATATGCACAATGCTTGTGATATTCCACATTGGATGCATTTCATACCTACATTGCTTAGCATTACTCACATTTCATTATTATCACAAATTCATGTCATCCATATTTTGTCTATCTTATTTGACATACATGTTTCTATTATGCACTTAAATTCTTATATATCTGGCACTGACTTATATATTGAAATTTTCTTGTCTTTTTACAGATCATGCCTCCGCGGTACAAGAGTACAGCCAGGAGATCTTCGGGGCCACAGTGACCCCGCAGACATATACGGCCCAGGATAGAGATGGTTGCAGAGCCATCTCATGCTCAGGAGGAGCCCGCACAGGCTACTCCCCCTCAGTCCCCATCCCACGAGGCTGAGGAGGGAGCTGACTACATGCCATCTACATCTCAGGCTCCTCCAGCCTTCACACCATCACCTTCTCCTGTGCGCCATCAGGCAGATGCAGCCGCCATGCCATCACCGCAACCACCTCTACCGGCTCAGCGCCGTGACCAGTTACTGCCGAAATATGCGGCCATGACCGTGGCTCAGGAGTCGTACTTCGATACTGAGTACTTCTCTGAGTCTATCCTGACCCGGTCTGGCTATCAGGATATCATGCAGCGGGGCCTCTCAGCCATCCTTGCCCCAGTCACCGGCCTTGTATACCCGCGACTAGTGCAGCTATTCTTTCAGCATCTCCGGCCCTCGCCACGATCTACCGCAGAGATGATCACTACACTGGACGGCCACGAGATTGTCATCACAGTTGACACTCTTGCCCGTGCTTGCCGGTGCCCACATCGGTGTCCACTGAGCTTGCAGAGACATACCCGAGGCTGCATAGGCCTTCATTTTCTGACATGGCTGTCTCCTTGACAGGCCATCATGCCGGTGGTCAGACATTCGCCACCAGGACCTTCTTGCCTGACGACCTCTGGTTCATCGACACAGTTCTCTTCCAGAACATTTACATGGCGGGCCACAAGATCCAGAGGCGTCATGACTACTTGACAGCTCTTTACGCTTTTTACACAGGCTGCTGAGTATCTATCCCAGTCCTCATCTGGAGCATGATGAGGTTGATGTATGATTCTTTCATTTCCAGGAAGGACCCTAAGCGGTCCAAGGTCCTGCCCTTCGGACACCTCATCACGCAGATCCTTCTTGACCAGCGCTACAGAGTGCCCCCAGATGAGGAGCCCCTTGCACGGTCCAGCTTCTATAAGAAGAGCGACTGGAATAAGAGCTACAATGCTCTTATTCAGAGTCTTCAGGAGCCAGCTGTAGAGGCAGCAGCTGAACTAGAGGAGGACGTAGCAGCCATGCGAGCCGACATCACTGCCTACCGAGCTGAGTTCACCTCTTTTAGGGCGGATGTCATGGCTTGCTTTGCCGATCTCTCCAGCCGACTCCTTGCACTTGCACCCACACCTGCACCTCTAGCCACTGCAGATCTTCACGATCAGGCCTCCTGAGACTCCACTTCCAGTTGTTTTATGCTTTCATTTCTTTTATTCTAAATCTGTATTATACTGTCACTATTACTGTATTATACTTTGCGGCCGGTCTGTCGGCTTTATTATTTTATTGATGTACCTGCACTTTATATTCTCTATATATTGCTTTTGGATTATGGATGTCTCTTAGTATCTCATATTTGTATGTTTGACTCCATCAGGAACACCACAGTGACTTCAGTGAGAGAGTGCTGCCCAATTTTTTAGGACCACTCTTACACCTCTCTCTCTATTCTCTATTTATCCCATTTTACACTTGCATGTCCGCTGTGCACTAATTATCCTATCTTGTTATCTAATGAGTTTATCCGAGTGCAAACTTTTCAGGACCACAGTTTATCCCAAGTTTGGGGGGGCTATGCCACCCACTTTGGATACTTCTATCCCGATCATTCATGTCTAAAGCACTGGTATACTCTTTCCTTTGTTCTCTTCACACATTGAGGACAATGTGCAGTTTAAGTTTGGGGTTATTGGTGTATATTTCAGTGTTACTTTAAAATTCAAATTTTGAGCATGTCTTGTGTATTTGAGGGATATTTCTATACTTGGTCCATTTCTAGCTATGATTTTAATCTTTTGAGGACTATATTGCTTAAAATTTAAAAATTGCTTGACTTGAGAGTCCAATACTCCTTGTATGCCTTGAGGATGCCATTTAGGAGTAAATTTTTCAAAAGATTGATATCTTGCTCGCATTTGTGGTCCACATCATCCTGAATTTGTGATTGTTTTGAGATTCATTCTAAGACTCTACACTAGCACCGGTGCACACTAGCATTCATTTGTGGGCTACATGCTTTGTTGATTATTGAATTGGTTATATCCCAATTGGGCTAGTAGTGCATTGAAAGCTTTCATTCTTGATAAAGGTGGATAACAACCCCTTTTCATTGAGTAGCCGGGATTCTTGCCTCATTAAGCAGTGAACTTCTCGCGCCGAAAGGTGGAGGGCCCAAACTCTAGGTTAATAATTGATTAAAAAAAAAAACAAGTTGCAAAAGCAATAAAAGTGAGGACTTCTCTCAAAAGGCGAGAAGTGGAAAATGATTAGATGGTTATTGTCTTAATTTGTAGCCTAGTTGATTTGAGTTTGTAAGTCCGTAGGGGTGTCTTAACACCTAATGCCCTAAAGCCATCTGGTTTGGGAGTCATTGACCTAACGCTCGCTACATGAATCTTCTAGAAAGCTTAAGAGATCAACACATTGCACAATATTTCCATCTTTGATCCTCAATAAAATAAAATAAAATAAGAAAAAAGAAAAAAAAATAGAGTGAAAAGAATAAGCGCACCTAGAACAATAAAGCTTTAATAAAAGGTCCACTCTCTTATCTTGATGATCGGTACTAGATTTGTGTGCTAGTTTGAGGGTAAGGATGTGATTACTTCTCTAGTTGGCTAAGATAGCAACACACTTGATGCCGGACCTCTCACATGGATTCTAGACTTGTTTCGATTTTCATGATCATTTTCTTGATGTGTGGAGGACCATGCTTGCTTGTTTGATGTTGAGATTTTGGGAAATTGCTTGGAAACGGTTGAAAAATTGCATACTTGAGGTAGTTTTCTCCCAATGCTTGTTTGCAATATTGGTGCCTCTTTTGAAAGAATGAGCTTAATGTTTGTGGGTACCATTTCTGGAAACCCTCACGAGACTTCACTCGTCCACTAGGGGTAACCTAGGGGTTTAAAAGGCTTGTTGCATATGCTAAATGCAACCGTGTTCCCTACGAAAATGGTGTTATCATTTTACTTGCTTTCCAGTTTATACTTGTTTAGTTGTTCATTTCATTCCTTTACTTCTTAGTTCATTACTAGGGACTAGCAATATTTAAGTTTGGGGGTGTGATGAGCACTGAAAAGTGCGCATTTAAACCCGTTAAGCTTAAGCATTCTAGTACCTTTATCTATCTTACTTTGCCGTTTTAGACTTATTACGTGTTATTTATATTCTCAGGCACTAATCCCAAAATTGAGCTAACTCAGCCAAATAAGAGCTTAATTGAAGCAATCCTGAGATAAACCAAAGGAGGGAGCAAAGTGGAGAAAGAAAGGAGCAAAAAGGAATCAAAGTTGTGCAGCTGAAAAGTTCGATCGATCCAACTTAGAGTTCGATCGATCGAACATCTATAATCGATCACAGTACTTCTCGATAGATCCAACCTTGGCCTTTGCTGAAATTCCAAGTTCAATAGATCCAACATCACCTTCGATCGATCGAACCCTATTTTGTCCTATTCAAATGATTGATCTTATCCACAGCTGTACGCCTACCAACCACTTTTGTCCTTTTCCCCATAAATATCTTCGAAATATCTCAGCCTTGTCCTTATCCAGAGGAGTCAGACCACTTGGATCGATCCAAGATGCAGTTCGATCGATCGAACCCATCTTCGATCGATCCAAGTTAAGGTTCGATCGATCAAACTTCCTCCAGCGAGAAAAAATTAAAGTCCAGCTCATTTATTCCGTCCTTCATCCAATCATTGGAGAATATGCCTTGCACGACCACAGCTCATCATAGGGTGTATTTGACCTACCTATATAAGGAATATGATACACTTTTTGGATAGGAGTCTAGAGTCTCTTGACACACATTGAAAATCATCTTGGAGGCTATTCTTGGAGAGAAGGAAGGGGGGAAGCTAGAGCACCATTTGAGGAGATCTTCACCAACAAGGAGCAGTCATGGAGTTAACCCTTGAGGGTTGGATCATCACTACCATGAGTGTCTAGACATCCTCTTGGGGCTAGAGTTAGCCCCAAGCATGCTTTCTATACTCTAATCTTGTGTATTATTGAGGGATTAGTGTTGTATGATACATCTTGATATTCATGTATATATAAATCTTGATTATTTCATGGTTTGTATGGTTTAATGCTTCCAATTGACTATTCTATTCTATCCCTATGTCTATGTATGCTAGAGTAAGATATTCATGTGCTTATCTCTAGATTTAGTGTTTTTGATGCATGTCTATGTGTATTGATGCTATAGATCTAGAGATTATCAAGATGATATGCTTAATGAATGCTATTTTGGTTCATTTGATGGTTTATGCCTATTCTTGATGGTTTGTGTCTCTCCCCTAGTCTAGATAGCTTTATTTTCATGCTAGTAGTGTAGATTTAGTGTAGTGGTAGTGTAATGTTAGATGGGAGGACAATCTACTCTTGATATTTGATGTTCCATGCTTGTGAGTCCAAATGGCATATTCTTCTAATATTGTGTTGCATGTAGATTGTGAGCTTAATGAAGGATTAATGACTAGTTATGATATATTGTATCTTTCACATGTGTTTAGACAATTTATTCCTCTCCCAATAGATATTTTGTACCTCTCACATGATGTTTAGATAATGCATGTTTAACTAAGTCATCCTTATGGATTGCTTGGACTATGAGCTTAATGAAAGGTTCAATGACTTGATTTGATATTTTGTTCTCTTCACATGATGTCTAGACAATATATTCCTCTACCAATAGATGTATTGTGGCCTCACACATGTTGATTGAGACAATTTGCACCTGTTGAGTCACCCTTACCAATTGAATGTCTTTTACACACACAACATTGTTGCAACATATTCATTTCCCTCATTAGTCACTTGATTATGGTTTGGAATAGTATTGTTTGGTGGTGATCTCTACACCCCAAGACCTTTCCTTCTTACTTACTCTTTATCTTATTGCATTTTAATTAATTCTTTTCTAGAAGTAATCAACCAACCCAATTCTCTTTTGCAATCATTTGGTACGCTAGAGTCGAAGTTGAAATTCCAACACGTATAATCCCTTGGGACGATCCCTACTCACTCTTGCTACGTTAGTAGTAGTGTTGGTAGTGGTTTTTATAAATTTAAATTTGACATAAAAGGTTTTTCTTGAACCACACATTCACTACATTCAGTTTGGCGTATTGGAACGGCCGTCGTCAGAACGACAGAGCCATTCGAGGTTAGAATGACCGACCATCCGAGGTTAGAACGACTGAGCATGCAGGGCAGAACGACCGATCATGCCCAGGTCAGACTGACTGATCGGGAAGGTCAGCAGAACGATCATACCCCGTCAGCCGACCAACTAAGGGTTATCAGCAGACCGACCCTTCCTCACTGACTTTGGCATTTGACTTTCTTTGTAAGGTTGTGTCTTAGAGCATTTTAGACAATGGATTAACTCGTCTGACAATTATGGACACGGGAAATGGATGGTATGACTTAGTTGACCTCGGGTTTGGGTAAGGACCCGGTTAACGGTTCGGACCCACGGGTTCGAGTCGTTACAAAATTGGTACCAGAGCTTTAGGTTCGAATACCTAAGGATGACGGGTAGGGTTGACCTAAGTGGGACTTGGATTGATTTAGAAGTATTGTATGTTAAAGTGTTATTGTTTTGAGAAGCATGTTTACTTGTTACTTGCTTGTATGTTTACAATTTTAAAGGCATGCCTACTTACTTAGTGCTTACGTGTTTAAATTGCCAGTAAATGTAAATGAAGTGTACATGTTATTTGAAAGCATGTTAATTGTGATAAGATGACAAGTATAAGGAATGTGGTGACGGCAAGTGGTAAACACGGTGTGTGCAGTTTCATTTTAATGATAATATGACAAATAGTGAGCACGGTAAGTGCAAACATATTTCGTATGATATTGTGGGTTTCATTAATTTTGTATAAGTATATATATATATATATATATATATCTATATTCTTATATGTTTATACGGTTAAGCATTGGGATGGTTGCTAGTACGGTGGGGTACTTGTCACAGCATTGAAGATTGTGTAAGTTTTGACTTGAGTATGCGAGGAGCTCGGTTGCTCCAAGGTTGTTTGAGTACCAGTTCTAGCTCGTGGATTTAGCTATTTGGTTCTTGTTAAACTAATGGCGTAGGCTTCTAGCTTGTGGGTTGAGCTATTTGGTATGTGGTTTGTGCGGTGCTTAGAGCATGACTTTAGAGTGGGTTCTTACTTCATGGTATGGTGCCCTTATAGTGTGTGAGTTTCATGCATTGGTGTATGGGTTTTGGTGACCGTGGAGGTTAGTTGTGCGAGTGAGGGCTACGGTATGACCTTAGGAGGTTAGTATTAGTGACTTGGGTCACAGTTTGGTATGGAGGTTCTTATTGAACCGGTCATGGTAAGTGACAGAGGTTATTTAAGTCACGAATGTAGTTTATAGGTGGTAGAGGTGTATCTTCTGGTACAGTCTAAGGAGGCGTGTTGGTTCCGACTGTCATGTGGACTCGTTGGATTCTATAGGTCTGGGATGATATAGGACCGGTTATAGGATGTGGAGTATTTTGTGGTCTTGTAAGAGTCTCTTTTAGAGACTGGTTTGTCAAAGAATGATTCTCATTTTGGATAGTTGTAGGAGCGTGATATGGGTAATTAACTCTCGGTGAGTCGATTGTTTGGTTCGGTGGATGAGCGGAGTTCTGAGTTGGCACGGTTGTCTAGAGAGTCTTGAGGAGGTATATAGTGGTCGATTTTGGCTGTGTAGTGTAGGATTGCAGTATAAAGCAGGTTATATGAGGTCATTAGAGTGCTCGGTTCTTTGTGGATGAAGTGACTAGTGGTAAGTAATGTATTACCAAATGGACTATGTTTTGGGAGTTGAAAGTTGTGGACTGGAGTTGAATTTTATGTTGCGTCTGGGGTATGGGAGGTAGTGCTTGTTGTTTAAGGATTCAAAGGGATAGACTGATTATTAGAATGATTGGGATGAGGGTGATTTCATAGGTCTAGTAGGTAGCCCCATTTGATTATTTTGTCAAGGCCAAGGGTATTATGAGGAACAGTGAAGAGGAGGGGTAGTGATGTTAACGCTTAGATGTAAGCTTTCTTTGGCTGAGTATGTAGGTTGTTTTGGGGAGAATGATCGGAGTGACCAATTAAGTGTTGGTGATTGATCGCATCATTGATGGTATCGAGGTGACAGTTAGGTGTTGAGCATTCTGGGTTTTATGCCTATTTTTGCTTTGAGAATTTGCTGGCTTGGCACTACGGTATGGAGACTCTTTTAGTAGTAAATATTGGTCATTGTGAGAGAGTATTTAGAATAATGTTTATTCTCTTGTTATGATGGTATTGTCTTAAGGATGTTTGAGGAAGAATCCCTTAATAGTGACTTAATGATTTGGTGGGATGAGAAGTTTGGGTTGTCGTTCAAGGATGATGGTAACAGAGGTGTCCTGACGTGATGTTTAGTACTGATGAGCTTAATGGTTTCAGGTATGATCCGAGGATGGATTAGAGATTGTGAGTTGTCTATTATGTGTTGTCAGGTAGGTGATGGGGTTGTGCATCAGCCGAGGTAATGGTGGGCAGCTTAGTCCTTAGAACCAGTAAGGGCGGTGTTGCCATATAGGCATCCATTCCTTTTGAAGAGTCAGTGGGTCGTTGTGACTGAGGTCATAGGTCTTGTGTGCACGATAATTGAGGCAGTGTTGCTTGGGGAGGTGGAGATGTATTAGTTAGTAAAGTATCATTTTATGACGTAGAGATTGTCATTTGGAAGTGACTGATTCTAGGTAGAACGGGACGCGGTGTCCAACGTACTGTGATTATTTCTAGTGTTAATGTGCCGTGAGCGTTGGTGCTTTTGCCTGATTAGTTTTGTTTAGCATGGGTGTTGTGGTGTATCGTATACGAGGTTTCTGTGTGATAGTGTTTGATGATCTGTTTGTGGCGAGGTCACCTAGAACTGAGGTCGTAGCCCCGTATGTTTTTCCAGTTAGTTCTCCTCCTTGTGTGTAAGGAGTTCATTTCATCTCAGGTGAGATTGGGTGTCCATGGTCGGACGATTGGTGTGTAGCGTGTAACAGGGTATCGGTGCATTCAAGTGCGAGTTGTCAGTCCCTTGTGAGAGAGTGGGGTTCGTTACCCTTTTCGTTGTTCTAGTCCTGACAAAGGTGTCGTTTGTCGTGAGTCTTGTTCTCCATTTGGGAGTTGTGTGCGTCCATGGGTAGACGGACTAATGTGTGGTTTGCTATGTTGTTAGAGTTCATCGGTAGAGGTCCTAGTTGAATGGGTCGACTCACTTCTACGAAAGGAGGTGGAGTCTTCGGTTTTTGTAATGCTTGTTCTGAGAGTGGTTTTGACTGGTGGAAATATGAGGCACGGGTTGCAGAATATGGATTATGTTTCTGATGTATGGTACTATCAGTGATAGCTAGGGGTGTCTCGTGAATTGTAAGCTTGAAAATGGTTAGGTGATGTGATGTGAGTCGTGTACTTGGGTGTTTTTATTGATGTCTGATTTGAGCAGTGTTTTGAAGATAGGTGTTGGTATTGTTTGAATATTATACAGCTAAAGAATGAATGTGAGACTCCATTGAGGAATAATAGGGGTGATTGACTTTGGCTTTGAGACTTCAGGCATGAGACGGTCGCATTGTGTGTTTTGACAAGGTCAAAATTGAATCAAATGATGTAATGGAATTGTTTACCTGGTATGGGTATTATGAGAAGATAAGAAAGCTTTGGTGGTGGTCGATAATTGTGACGTTTGATGTCATATTGCTTTTAGCTTGTTATGATTGTGTGATTAAGGTATGATTGAGCTTCGTAGAGCTGGTATGTGATTGCATAGTGGTTGAGGTTACGTATAGCGATGGAAGGATAGTGAGTAGATCTCATTGTTGCTTTGTAGACTGTGTGAGCTGTGTTTGAGGTTTGGACCTGAGGATAGGAACAACATCTGTACGGAGACCGAATCAAGGAAAAAAATGGCCTGGCCAACCACTTCTCTTAAATCAATCCTTCTTTAGCACGATGTCGGGTCAAAGGTCAATGATTGTTTTGAGTTATCACGAATAGTGAGAGCATTGTATTGGGTGTTGTGTCAGTGTGGTGGTGTGGATTCAGGGAGTCATCTCGAGTGACGAGGTATGTTAGGTGGGACCAAGTGTCCAATCTATTTGATTATTAAAGATCTTGTTTTGAGGATTTTTGTCCCGAGTATAGGATAGTTCGCCTTACTGATTTGGTGATTAATGTTTATGTTGGCATTGGAAGACTCATCGTTTAGTCACTTTGAGGTTGTTAAGTGTAATGATTATCGTATAGTGTGATTAGTAGTCGTTGGTACGATTATGTGATGGCATAACTTTATGCTAGATAGCAAGTACTTGGACTGACGGCGATGTATAGGATTGGGATGTTTGTATGTTGATGAGCACTAAAAAGTGCGTATTTAAACCCCTTAAGCTTAGGCATTCTAGTACCTTTATCTATCTTACTTTACCGTTTTAGATTGATTTCGTATTATTTCCATTTTCAGGCACTTATCCTGAAAATAAGCTAACTCAGCCAAATAAGAGCTTAATTGAAGCAATTATGAGATTGAATGAAGGAAGGAGTAAAGTGGAGAAAGAAATAAGCAAATGAAGTCAAAGGTGGAAAGTAGCAAAGTTCGATCGATCCAAGTTCAAGGTTCGATCGATTGAACACCGATCGATCTCAGCACTTCAAGATAGATCCAAGCCTTGACCCAAAAGCATAAAGTTCCAAAAGTTTAATCGATCCAACACCAACCTTCGATCGATCGAACACTTTTGTCCTTATTCAAATGATTGATCTTATCCACAGCTGTACCACCCACTAACCATTTTTTTCCTTTTCCCATAAATATCTCCCACAAATATCTCGGATTTGTCTTTTTCCAAAAAGCTCAGCCAGTTGGATCGATCCAGCCTAAGTTCGATAGATCTCGGCCAGTTCGATCGATCCAAGACCAAGGTTCAATCGATCAAACTTCCTCCAGTGCGAAAAAGTTAAAATTCCATCTCATTAAAAGTTGTCCTTTATCCAATTATTAGGGAATATTGTGTGCATGACCCCAGCTCATTTTGGGTGTCATTTTGACCTACCTATATAAGGATAAAGATTGCTTTTTCATTGGGGAGAACATTATTATTTTGATATCATCTCTTGGAGAGGAAGTTTAGAGGAGGAGCAGGCTAGAGACATCATTGGAGATCTTCATCAACAAGGAGCAAACCTCTTCCATGGAGTTAGCCCTTGAGGGTTGGAGCATCATCACCATGAGTGGCTAGACATCCTCTTGGGGCTAGAGTTAGCCCCAAACATACTTTATATATCTTAATCTTGTGTATTATTGAGGGATTAGTGTTGTAATTAATGTTTTGACACATTGATATATATAGATCTTGTTTAATCAATGATTTATGTGGTTTAATGCTTCCAATTGATCATTCCATTCTATCTATATGTCTATGTATGTTAGAATAGATTTTCATGTGCTTATTTCTAGATTTTGTGTTATTGATGCATGTCTATATGTATTGATGCCATAAATTTAGAGGTTGTCAAAACATAGTGCTTAAAGGAATGTTCGTGTGATTCTCTAGATGGTTCATGCTCATATCTTGATGGATTGTGTGATACCCCTCGGATCCGAGACACGGGTTGATCAAGTCCGACCCGAGTTCGAGGGATATCAAACAATTAAAGTATTTTAAATCGAACACGGAATACAAAATTGATTTAAGAAATAAAAATAATAGAAGCTGAAAGGAACTAGAAGTAAATATCTTCCAAATATAATTATAAAAATCCAAGCTTCAAAACCTCTGTAAGTTTACAACTCGGGAATCCATCTATTGGACTCCTTATAAAATTCTCAAATAGGAGTTTAAATCATATAAATAAATTCTACAGCTAACATAGAGAAGATTCCTACATAGTCGGAGGAATGAATATCTGTATCTACTCTGCACGTCTAAGCTCTAACCCTGGAATTGACGAACACCTGAAAAATAAAGGAGTGGGTCAGGCCCATATGCAAGTCCTGATCTACTACAATCCAAACAGTAATCCGATACGCAGATACATCCTAGGAAGACTCAACCATATCTAGAGTAGTCCATATATGTATATAGTGCACACTAATAGGACACTCGTTAGTCCAATAGGTTTGTCTCAACCTGAATAGAAGGCAACATGCAAATACGCACCCTAAGGTGGGCATGAGTACCTAGACCTACCAGTGAACAATACCTATGTCCAGTTATCCATCCCAAGCGATATACGCGCCCTAACGATGGGCCTGAGACTCAAGCTCATACCATGGCACATAAAATAAATATATAAAGTCCGTACTCCTAATACAAAATATCATCCATCTGTATAGTGGTCTGATATTTGTAGCACAAATTCATCCTGAAACCATAGTAGGTCATTCAGTTCTCAATTGATATGACACAAATAGATGATGGACTTAACCATTAGGGTTAATCCATACCTTAATCCAATTTGGGTAGGACTTAGTGTTTTGAACTAATCCATTTCCAATATAGGTAGGTCTTAGTGTTTTGAACTAAGCCATTCCTAATATGACACCGTCCCATACCGGTTCATATACATCCATTTAAGTAGGACTTAACCTTTGTATGGTTAATCCAACTCATTCCAAATTAGGTAGGATTAGTGTTTTAACTAATCCATACCTAGTATGTCACCGTCCCATACCGGTGCATACAATCCTCCAGTTCCATAGTTAATAACACAGCATAAACATGTATCAACTAATTTCCAAAAGAAACATAAATATAGTTTAACATATTTACAACCAATCTATGCATCCAATATACCATTTAAATATCACATTACCGTGCTTTATATATATATGAAAAGACTGTACATGTAGTTCCTCCAGTTAATATAGTTGACGGAACAGTAATAAATACCAATCCACCATACTTCAAGATTTGCATATAAACAGTTTAACATGTGTACAACACATGAATCATCCTACATAAGGTTTAGAAATCCCTTTCCAGTCCCATTTTATTAAGTAAGACTGAAACCTACCACTCCTCCTGCACAACCATATCTGATGCAATAGTTGATAAATTTAAAACATCCATTAATTCCATTTAAGCATACTTAATCTTCTAGATAGATAATCATATGCTTATAACATAGTTGAACATGCTTAATAAATTTAAACATGCAAAAGAACCCAAAACTTTGCTCAAAGCAGTAAACAGTTTACAAAGATTTCAAAGACAACTTCCCATATGCAGTTTTTTCGTTTAACCTTAGGTTGCTTCAAGGTTCAACACAATACCATTAACAATACTTCCAACCATTTTTACATCTCTGGAACTATTATACAACCCAATTCTACCCACTGAAACAACCCAGTCATCTTCCCATAGGTCCAGAAACAACCCAAAATCACGCAGAAGCAAGAAAAGAAGCTGGAGCCGCCTCCAGAATATTGGAGCCGCCTCCCTTCTTGGTGGAGCCGGCTCCTCCCTTATTGGAGCCGGCTCTACCCTTGTAGAGCCGGCTCCAATCCCTTGTGGAGCCGGCTCTCACACCCCTAGAGCCGGCTCCCTCCTTTGGTGAGCCGGCTCTCCTCCTTTGAGAGCCGTAATTCCTTCTCTGGTTGTCTTCCTCGCCTCCGGCTAAGTTCAAAACCTATCTAGTATTTTAAAACCTTGTTCCAGTGTTTATACACTATCCTAGATTACATGAGAAACCCCCCAACATGCATCAATAATCCCAATTAACCAAGCTTGAACCCAAGACACAGCATGCTTCAGTTCACAGTTCTTTAAAAATTTGCACAGTTTGATTCACGAGATTTATTTCCGTTTGAACATGCATACAAGATAAATTTAATCATTAATCTATTTTTAATCTTGGTTTAATCCTTAGAGTCTTTCTAAGCCTGTACAGAATACAAATTAAAGAGATAGAGTGGAAACAGAACTTGCCTTCAGTTTCAGACTGTGGAACTGCAGACCTCTGTCAACTCCGGCAACGATGGTTGTCTTAACTCCCTCTGCTGCTCCTAATTCAATCCCCAACCTTCTCCTTGAATTCTTCCTTCAATCCCCAAAGGTTCTCTCTGAAATTCTCTACAACTCTCTGTTTTTCCCTCTCTGAAAACCTGATACGTGAATGCAGGTTGTGTGATGTTTGTTTGCTAAACCCTAAACCCACATGAAGAAATATATTTACAGGCTTAATTCTCCAACCCTAATCCGTATATAGCTAGAGCCCTAATGCAAACCCTTAGTCGGCCCATGCAATTGTCCAAGTTACAATACACGGCGACTTAATACAACCTAGGTCGGCTACAGTAACTCCACCCCTAACTGACATATACATAAATCAACTTAATTATATAATTTAACATTTAAATAACTTCCACAGAAATATAATCCTAATCTAAAATAAATTAACATTTAACTTAACCCCATTCAAAATAATCCAATAACAAAAACAATAATATTAATAAAAGAAAACAATAATTCAAATAAAAGGACAAATAAGCAGATAATCAATTATCAAGCAAATAATCCCATAAAATGACACATAATAAAATAAAATGCAATTAAATACAATAATTAAATTCCAAAACTGTCCTTTTAAAATTAGGGGTATTACAGATTGTGTCTCCTTCTTAGCTAAATTTGTTCAATTTCAATGGCTTAATTGTAGTTTAGTGATAGTATAATATTAGATGGGAAGACAATCCATACTAATTGTTTGATGCTCCATACTTTTGAATGCAAGTAGCATATATCTCTAATTTTGTGTTATGCATGGTTGTGAGTTCAATGAAAATGATCAATGATTTGCTAGATATGTTGTGCTTTTCACATGCTATTTAGACAATATATACTTAATTGCTAGATATATTGTGCTTTTCACATGTTGGTTAGACAATGTATGTTTAATTAGTCATCCTTACTTGTTGAATCAACCAAATACACACACACCAATATTGCAACACCCTAATTGCCCTCATTAATCACTTGTCAATAATATAGAAATGCATTGCTTGGTGGTGATCTCTAAACCCCAAGACTCTTCTCTCTCTCTTACTTACTCTCTATTGCATTCAATCGCTAGTCTAATTTAGTTGCTCTTTAATCTAATCAACCAACCAATCAATTGTTTGATCACTCGACCTACTAACCCTAATAGCGATTCCACAATCAACTCCGACTCCAATCCCTTGGGACGATCCCTACTCGCCCTAGCTATATTTATAGTGAAAGGTAGTAGTGGCTTTTACAAATGTAAAACTTGGCCCTCGCCTAAATTGCACGCTTCTCCAAGCTTGTGGTCACTGCGACCTACAATATAAAGGACTAACAAGTTTTTGGCACCGTTGCCAGGGATTAGGCAATGTCGTAGTTGTGGAATCAATTAGGAATTAGTACTCTTTTGATCGTGTCTTTACTTGTTTCATTTTTCTTTTTTCTTTTGGTTACTTATTGTGTTTGTTCATATTTGACAAGGAGCATTGAGCAAGAAGGCAAGCAAAGGAACATCTAAGTAAAGAAGCTAAGCAAAGAAAGGAAAAATGCTAAAAACTTAAAAATTGCCAAGCTAAGCTTTAAATTTGGAGTTGATGTGCTAAAGGACCTTTGTGAGACTTTCTTTACTCAATCCCTTAGTTAAATTGTCGGCCCTCGTGGAGGCAAGTTTTTAAATTCTTAGATTGATCGTGAGCCTGCGTGGAGGCAATTTACTTTTCTTTGCATGTTGTTCAAGCATGGGAGTGTGGGTACAATATATGTGGAGGAAGTTTGTTGATGGTTGATTTGTTGCAAAGGGGGAGTGCTTGCTTGTTTTGTGGTGATTTGTGTGTTATTTATAGTCTTGTGTAAACCTCGCCATACCATTTATGCTAGACATTCACATGGAAAATCTAGAGGGTAATCGTGGCTACTTAGACTCACGTTTCATACAAAACCCACCACTTAATCAACATGGCCCCGGAGTTCAAGCTCCAATTCCTCCAATGGTCCTTCGTGATCATTATAATCTTCATGCATACCATACACCTACTTGCATCGTGTTGCCTAATTTTGAGGCTAATCAATATGAAATCAAGCCCGAGACCATTCAAATGTGTCCACTCTTTTATGGCTTAGATGAAGAGGAACCATATAGGCATCTTAATGAATTTCTTGAACTATGTTCCACCGTGAGATACATGAATGTCCCGGAGGAAGTTGTTAAACTACTCCTCTTCCCTTTCACACTTAAAAACAAAGCAAAGTATTGGTTCAATACTTTAAGGGTAAATTCAATCACATCTTGGGCGCAAATGCAAAATGAATTTTTAAAAAAAAATTTACCCTGTAAGTTTGACCAATGTGATGTGTGCTTCAATTAGAGAATTTTCTCAAAGGAAAGGAGAGTTGTTACATGAGGCTTGGGAGAGATTGAATGACTTGCTAAAAAAGTGTCCACATCATGGCATTCCAAAATGGCAAGTGGTTCAATACTTCTATGAAAGCCTATCCGATATGCAAAAGGACATTGTTGATACCTCATGTGGAGGCTCATATTTTGGGAAACATGAAGACAACATTTGGCACCTCTTTGAGAAAATGAGTGAGAATTCTTCGCACAAACATTACATTTCTCGGTTCGATCATCATTCTAAGGAGGAAAGTGAAAAAGTTTGCCAAATTGAAAGTTCAAGGGAAATTGTAGCCGAAGTTAAAACTCTTTCACAAAAACTTGATCAATTCTTATTAAGTCAAGACCGGTTACCAATTCATTCCCTCTTCATCATTTTTCTCAATCTTGTGAGCCTTGCATTACATGTTCAAGTGTTCTACATACTACTTCCAATTGTCCCCATGGACATGTGTTTAATGAACATTTTCAACAAGTTAATGCTACATTTGCTCGACCTTATTCAAGTGCATATGTTCCAAAGTGGAATGAGAGTCCCAGTCCTAGTCCTTACCCAATCAAAAATTTTCAAAGCAAATACATTCCACCTCGTAAGAGGAATGGAGGGTCCCAAGGAATTGTTTCTTCTTCTCATCACCAAAGAATGAACCACTTTTCACATCCTTAAATGTATGACTCCCAAGTTGACACTCATTATCCTCATGCATTCTCTAGCAATTCAACATTTGAAGATAAGGTTTTGGTAGCTTTGGATAGCTTAGAAATGAATACCAACTTGTTGCATTCCCATTCTCAATCAATTTCAAAGCTTGAATACCAAATCGGGACCATAACTAATACATTGAATACAAGAGAGGTTGGGAAATTACTTAGTCAACCCGAAAGGAATCAAAGGCCCAATTTTGTGTGGAAGCAAACCCTACATCGGGGTGTTCTTCCCAAGCTCAAGCGCAAGCCATCACCACTTTGAGAAGTGGCAAGCAAGTGGATAATAGGGTTGAACTACCGAAGGAAGATAGTGAATCGGTGCAACCTAAAGTTGTCACCCATCCAATTCCCAATCTCACTCCTACTTCCTTGAATGAAACTGTTCCTAACCGGAATTCTCAATCTTCTCCATCCTCCTCTTAAATTACAAAGTCTTGTGAGCCAAAAGCTCCATTCCCTTATGCTTTAAAAGAAACTTCACCTTTAGGGAAGCAAGAAGGGAAAACACATGACATGATGGAAGTTTTTAAGCAAGTCAAACATCAATCTTCCTCTTTTGGATGCCATTAAGCAAATCCTACCTTATGCAAAATTCTTGAAAGATCTTTGCACATAAAAGAGGAAGAGCAAGGGTCCAAGCCCTAAAAAAGTGTTCCTCACAGAGCAAGTGAGCTCCATTCTTCAACAAAACACTCCACTGAAGTTCAAAGATCCCGGTGCTCCGACGTCTTATCTAATTGGAACACATGAAATTCGTAGAACTCTTCTTGACTTAGGTGCAAGTGTCAACTTGATTCCTTACTCCGTATATGTCCAATTAGGGTTGAATGATTTGAAGCCAACCTCGGTGGTACTTCAAATGGCCGATAGATCCGTCAAAACACCTAGAGGCATGGTAGAGGACATCCTTGTAAAAGTGGATAAATTCTACTTTCCGGTTGATTTTATAGTTCTTGATACCGAGGTGGTTCCCAATCCTTCCACCCACATCCCAATCATCTTGGGAAGACCATTCCTTGCCACTGCAAATACAATAATTAATTGTAGATCCAGGATCATGGATCTTTCTTTTGGCTATATGATGGGCAAACTCAATGTTTTCCATGCAAGTCGACATCCCACAGATGAAGAAGAGTGTTGTCTTGTTGATGTGTTAGATGAGGTTGTTGCGGAGTCAATTCCAACAATGATTATGAAGCAACCAATTGAGGATAGTCTTTCATCTTTTTTATCCGATGATCCTCTTGCTTCTTGTCTTCTTGAAATGTATGGAAATTGTGGATTTGATGATGAAAAATCAATGAATGAAGTAAGCAATCTCATGGAATCGGTTGCAAGCTTAGATTGTCCATCTTGGAGAACTCCAATAGAACCTCTTCGTCCACTCTCTAGCACTCCACCGGTCTCATCTTTAATCTCTCCACCAACTCTTGAGCTTAAAACTCTACCTTCCAATCTCAAGTATGCATTCTTAGGCCCAAAAGAGACTCTTCCGGTTATCATTTCTTCAAGTCTTGAAAAAGATCAAGAAGAGGCACTCTTAAGTGTGCTTAAAGAAAATAAGGAAGCCATAGGATGGAATGTGGCGGATCTTAAGGGAATTGACCCTTCTATTTACATGCATCGCATACTTATGGAAGATGAGACAAAACCCTTTAGGGACGCCCAAAAGAGACTTTATCCAAACATGAAGGAGGTAGTCAAGAAAGAAGTAGTCAAACTCTTAGATGCCGGAATCATTTATCCAATCTCCGATAGCAAGTGGGTAAGTCCAACCCAAGTAATTCCCAAAAAATTGGGGATTACGGTGGTTGAAAATGCAAAGGGTGAGGAAATCTCTAAGCATACCGCCAATTCATGGCGTGTATGCATTAATTACCGTAAATTAAATGCCGCCACTAGAAAGATCACTTTCCTTTGCCATTCATTGATCAAATTCTAGAGAGGTTGGCCGGGCAACAATATTATTGCTTCCTTGATGGCTATTCGGGGTACAATCAAGTAGCCCTCGACCCATTAGACCAAGAAAAAATCACTTTTACATATCCATTCGGCACATTTGCTTATAGACGGATGCCTTTTGGTTTGTGCAATGCACCCGCCACATTCCAAAGGTGTATGATATCAATTTTCTCGGACATGGTAGAAGAGTATCTAGAGGTCTTCATAGATGATTTTTCTTTTTTTGGGTCCTCATTTAATGCATGCCTTAAAAATCTAGATTTGGTGCTTAAAAGATGTCGAGAGACAAACCTTGTTCTTAGTTGGGAAAAGAGTCATTTCATTGTTCAAGAAGGCATTGTTATAGGTCATGTCATCTTTGAGAGGGGGATTGAGGTAGATAAGGCGAAAGTTGAGCTCATTTCTGAATTACCTCCACCTTCAACGGTGAGAGAAGTTCGTTCCTTTCTAGGTCATGCCGGCTTCTATCGCCGTTTCATCAAGGACTTTAGCAAAATTGTTCGACCCTTGTGCAATCTTATTGCCAAGGAAACTCCTTTCATCTTTGATCAAGCATGCCTAGACGCTTTTCATAAATTGCATCAATTATTATCATCTGCTCCTATCATGCAACCTCCCAATTGGTCATTGCCATTTGAAATCATGTGTGATGCTTCTGATTATGCCATGGGGGCAGTTTTGCGACAAAGAGTGGGTAAGCTTCCTTGTGCCATATACTATGCAAGTAAAACTTTCTCGGGAGCTTAATTGAATTACTCCACTACCGAGAAAGAATTACTTGCTGTGGTATATGCTCTTGATAAATTTCGTTCCTATCTCTTAGGGTCTAAAGTTATCGTTTATTCTGATCATGCCGCCTTGAGGCATCTATTGACAAAAAGGGAAACAAAACCTAGGCTAATTAGATGGATTTTACTTCTTCAGGAATTCGATTTCGAAATCAAGGACAAGAAAGGCACCGAGAATGTGGTTGCCGATCATCTTTTTAGGTTATCAATAGAGCCTTTCCCTAGTCTACCAATTTGTGACTCATTTCCGGATGAACAACTCTTTCAAATTTCCAATGGGAAAATGCCTTGGTTTGCCGACATTGTGAACTATTTGGCAATAGGCAAGCTACCAACTTCTTGGTCAAAGAACGAAAAGAATCGTTTCTTTGCCAATATCCGGAATTACTATTGGGAGGACCCTGTCCTATATTGATATTGTCTGGATCAAATTGTGAGAAGATGCATTCCAAAGAGTGAGATTCCAAGTGTCCTAGTGTTTTGTCACATTTTCGCATGTGGTGGGCATTTTAGTGCAAAGAAGACCGCCTTGAAGGTTCTTCAAAGTGGGCTCTTTTGGCCCATTATTCATAGAGATGCCTACAATTTTTGCAAATCGTGTGAGAGATGTCAAAAGATGGGAACAATGTCTAGAAGAGATATGATGCCCTTGACCAATATATTTGTTGTTGAGATCTTTGATATATGGGGCATTGATTTTATGGGTCCATTTCCTATGTCCTATGGTTTTTAATACATTCTTCTTACTATTGATTATGTTTCCAAGTGGGTGGAGGCATGTGCTACCAAAACGAATGACCACTCCGTGGTCATTTAATTTATCAAATCCAATATTTTTGCTCGTTTTGGTATGCCAAGGGCTATAATAAGTGATGGAGGAAAACATTTCTGCAATCAATTCTTGAAGTACCTATTCCTTAAGTACTCCGTCACTCATAAGGTAGCCACTCCCTACCATCCTCAAACAAGCGGGCAAGTTGAAGTGTCTAACCGGGAAATTAAGCATATTCTTGAGAAAACGGTTAACACCACCCGGAAGGATTGGTCAAGAAAGCTAAATGATGCTTTGTGGGTTTATCGGACGGCATACAAGACCCCCATTGACATGTCTCCTTATAGGCTTGTATATGGAAAGCCTTGTCATCTCCCGGTTGAGTTAGAACACAAAGCCTTTTGGGTAGTTAAAAAGCTCAATTTTGACCTTGATAAAGCCGAAGAGAATAGGCTTCTTCAATTGAATGAGTTAGAAGAATTGAGACACAATGCGTATGACAATGCCAAACTCTACAAAAAGATAACCAAAACCTTCCATGACAAGCATATTGTGAAAAAGACTTAGGAACCCGGTCAAAAAGCTTGGCTTTTCAACTCTAGGCTAAAACTCTTTCCTGGGAAGTTGAGAACTAAATGGGAAGGTCCTTATGAAATCATCTCGGTTGCACCTCATGGGGCAGTTGAAATCAAAATTTTGAAAAAGGGAAATATTTTTAAGGTTAATGGGCAGAGGTTGAAACCTTACATCGAGGGTCAAGTCTTTCAAAGACATTTTAAAACTGCACATTTAGTTAACCCGGTGTATGAGCACATAAAACATTGCATTGACAAGGAACCAAAGACTCCATTTGAGCTCAATCCAACGAGTTCTTCAAAGAACTGTTTGTTGGGAAAAGTTCAAAGTATCTGTCACCACAACAAGGAGGGGATGCATCACAAGATCTTTGATCCGGGCTAAGGAGCCCCACGTCTTGCTAAAGACTAGTAAAGGCATTCGTAGGGTGTCAAAACCCTATTCCTCCCCCATTTCTATCTTTCATTTTGTTTTTTGCGGAGTCTAGATACTTGTTTTTGGTTCATATGCATTTCAAAGAACTTTGGTGAGAATTGTATAAGCTTGCATGTCAATTTTGAGCATTCTGCATAAGTTCGATCGATCTCATACCTGAGTTCGATCGATCAAACTTCCATCTGAATCCAACACTTAGAAAATTTTCAAGCCTGCATCCAAATAGGCTCTTTATCCCATCGATCCAAGAAAAATCTGCGATCTTAGTTCTCAATTGGATCGATCATAGAACCTTCGATCGATCCAACTATCCTGTTCGATCGATCTTGAGTGTTGACACTTAGAATATTTTTGAGCCTGCAGAACCTGCATCCAAATCACCTCTCTGTCCCATCGTTCAAACTAATTCTCAGATCGATCAAGAGACATTCGATCGATCCAACTTCCAAGTTCGATCGATCTCATGATTCAACACTTAGAAAAATTTTGAGCCTGCATTCACCTGCATATTTTCAGCTCTCTGTCTGATTGTCCGAAACATTCCAAGATCGATTTGAAAGTTCTTCGATCGATCCAACTTTCCAATTCGATCGATCTCATGTTTCAACACTTAGCCAAATTTTTGAACCAAAAACCTGCATATTTCAGCTCTTTGTCTGATCGATCGAACTCTTGTTTCGATCGATCACAAATCTTCATTTCATTGTTTTAACTTTATTTTGACTTTTCAAATTTCAAAAATCCAAAAATATTTTTATTATTTTATTTTTCAAAAGTACCAAAAAGATTTTCTATTTTCCAATTTTAATTTTAATTTTTAATTTTAATTTTCCAAATCACAAAAAAAAAAAAAAAAAAAAAAAAAAAAAAAAAAACTTCGAGAGAGAAAGTTCGATCGATTGAACTAATAGGGGAATGTTTTTTTAAAAATCGAGGGTTCTCATAATCGATCTAACTCACCCTCAACCTCAAACCCCCCCCCCCCCCAATTTTCTCTCTCATCGCTACCGCTGCACCTACTCATATCTTCCATCTCCGACGAGATCTCCGGCGAGAACCAAGCTTCTCTCTCTCTCTCTCATCTCTGTTTCATCCCTCCCTCTTTGCATCCACATCTCCCTTCGATTTGGGTAAGATCCGAGACCTCACTAGTCGATTTCAAGCTTCAATCTCGTGCATACATGGTTTATATGTTTGATTCATGCTTTATATATGATTGAACCTCCATTGTTGATGTTCGAAATATGTACATATATGTATCATTGTATATATTTTTGATATTTTTGTTTGATTTGGGAGTATGGGCCATGTTTGGGTGATGGGAGTTATTGATTTGATGTGTTGTAGGGCCCACGAACACGTTCGTGTGGGCCCCATTCTTCAAAAGTCACAGATCTGTGGCCTTTCAGTTTTCATCGTCGCACAGTTCGATTGATCGAACTTGTATCTCAGATCGATCTTGAGAGATCGATCGAACTCTTGTCTCAGATCGATCGAAGTTGTGAGATCGGTCTCATTTACTTTCGATCGATCTAACTTTTGTGATTGATCTCACTTCTTTTCATGATCGATCGAACTTCACAGATCTCATGATCACACTTCATTCATCATATTTTGTATTCATGCTATCTTATTTATGCCCAATGCCTGTGATATTCCACATTGGATGCATGTCATACTTATATTGCTTAGCATGATTCATATCCTGTCACTTGCATAGATTCATGTCATATCTGTTTTGTCTATCTTATTTCACATGCATGTTTCTATATTATGCTTAACAATTCTTTATTCTGGCACTAACTTTCATTACAAGTATTTCTTTTTCTTTCTTTGCAGACCATGACTAAGACTGCTTATTCTTCTGCTCCACCTGCATCTGAGGTTGTTGATCAGATAACTAGACTTAAAGCACAAATACAGCTTTTGGAGGACACCCTGCTTGCCATTAGACCTGACTTTGCTTCCTTCCGTGCGGAAACCATGGCTGCAATTGAAAATTTAGCCAGGGATATCCGCAGAGCTCGCTCTGCTAGCCCTGACTCCTCTGCTTGAGACTGCCAGTCTCTTTATTTTTTTATACTCTATATCTATGTTGTGTGTCTTCTACACTTGTGACGCTACTATTATTTTTGCAGCCGGGTCTGTCGGCTTTTGACACTGGATGTATCGCACTTTATGGTTGTTTTTATAATGGATGTTGCATACTTTTATTGATATATTTGTCCTTTCAACTCCATCAGGTGCATCACAGTGACTTCAGTAAGAGAGTGCTACCCAATTTCCAAGACCACCCTTATACCTCTCTCACTTCATTATCTGTTTATCCCATTTACACTTGCATGACCACTATGCATTGATTATCCCATTTTGTTATCTGATAAGTTTATCCAAGTGCCAATTTTCAGGACCACAGTTTAACCCAAGTTTGGGGGGAGGCAATGCCACCCACTTCGGATACTTCAGTCCTAATCATTCTTGCTTAGTTGCACTGGTATACTCTTTCCTTTGTTCTCTTTGCACATTGAGGACATTGTGCAATTTAAGTTTGGGGGGAATGGTGCTTTACAGTGTTAGTTTTAAATTGCATATCTTTTGAGCATGACTTGTGTATTTGAGGGATATTTCTATGATTGGTCCATATCTAGCCATGATTTTGATCTTTTGAGGACTATATTGCTTAAAATTTAAAAATTGCTTAACTTGAGAGTTCAATACTCCTTGTATGCCCTTTGGAAGCCATTTAGGAGTAAATTTTTTGAAAGATTGATATCTTGCTTGCATTTGTGGTCCACATCATCTTGATTTTGTGATTATTTTGAGATTCACTCTAGTCTTCTACACTAGCACCGACGCATACTAGCATTCATTTGTGGGGTACATGCTTTGTTGATTATTGAATTGGTTATATCCCAATTGAGCTAGTAGTGCATTGAAAGCTTTCATTCTTGATAAAGGTGGATAACAACCCCTTTTCACTAAGTAGCCGGGATTCTAGCCTCATCAAGCACTGAACTTCTCGCGCTGAAAGGTGGAGGACCCAAACTCTAGGTTAATAATTGAACTTGCTTCAAAAAAAAAAAAAAAAAAAAAAAAAAAAAAAAAAAAGTGAGGACTTCTCCCAAATGGTGAGAAGTGGGAAATGATTAGATGGTTGTTGTCTTGATTTGTAGCCTAGTTGATTTGAGCTTGTAAGTCAGTAGGGGTGTCTTAACGCCTAATGCCCTAAGCCGTCTGGTTTGGGAGTCATTGACCTAACGTTCGACCTCATGAATTACTAGAAAGCTTAATAGATCAACACATTGCACTATACTTCCATCTTTGATCCTATATATAAATAAATATATATATATATATATATATATATATATATATATATATATATATCCGAGTGAAAAGAATAAGCACACCTAGATGAATAAAGCTTTAATAAAATATCCACTTTTTGTCTTGATGATCGGTACTAGATTTGTGTGCTAGTTTGAGGGTAAGGATGTGATTAATTTTTTAGTTGGCTTAGATAGCAACACATTTGATGCCGGTCCACTTAAAAAGGATTCTAGAGTTGTTTTGATTTGCACGATCATTTTCTTGATGTGTGGGGGACCATACTTGCTTGCTTGATGTTGAGATTTTGGGAGATTGCTTAGAAATGTTTGAAAAATTACATACTTGAGGTAGTTTTCTCCCAATGCTTATTTGCAATATTAGTGCCTCTTTTGAAAGAATGAGCTTAATGTTTGTGGGTACCATTTCTGGAAACCCTCACGAGACTTCACTCGTCCACTAGGGGTAACCTAGGGGTTTAAAAGGCTTGTTGCATATGCTAAATGCAATCGTGCTCCCTACAAAAGTAGCGTTATCCATTTATTATTTTCTAGTTCATAACTGTATAGTTGTTCATCTCATTTCTTTACTTCGTAGTTCATTACTAGGGACTAATAATATTTAAGTTTGGGGGTGTGATGAGTATTGAAAAGTGCGTATTTAAACCCCTTAAGCTTAGGCATTCTAATACCTTTATCTATCTTACTTTACTAGTTTTAGATTGATTTCGTATTATTTCTATTTTTAGGCATTTATCCCGAAAATAAGCTAACTCAGCCAAATAAGAGCTTAATTGAAGCAATTCTGAGATTGAACGAAGGAAGGAGCAAAGTGGAGAAAGAAAGAAGTAAATGAAGTTAAAGGTGGAAAGCAGCAAAGTTCGATCGATCCAAGTTCAAGGTTCGATAGATCGAACACCGATCGATCTCAGCACTTCAAGATAGATCCAAGCCTTGACCCAAAAGCATAAAGTTCCAAAAGTTCGATCGATCCAACACTAACCTTGATCGATCGAATACTTTTGTCCGTATTCAAATGATTGATCATATCCACAGCTGTACCACCCACTAACCACTTTTGTCATTTTCCTATAAATATCTCCCACAAATATTTCGGATTTGTCTTTTTCCAAAAAGCTCAGCCAGTTGGATCGATCCAGCCTAAGTTCGATAGATCTCAGCCAATTCGATCGATCCAAGACCAAGGTTCGATCGATCGAACTTCCTCCAGTGCGAAAAAGTTAAAATTCCATCTCATTGAAAGTTGTCCTTTATCCAATCATTAGGGAATATTGTGTGCACGACCCCAGCTCATTTTGGGTGTCATTTTGACCTACCTATGTAAGGATAAGGATTGCTTTTTCATTGGGGAGAACATTATTATTTTGATATCATCTCTTGGAAAGGAAATTTAGAGGAGGAGGAGGCTAGAGACACCATTGGAGATCTTCATCAATAAGGAGCAAATCTCTTACATGGAGTTAGCCCTTGAGGGTTAGAGCATCATCACTATGAGTGGCTAGACATCCTCTTAAGGCTAAAGTTAGCCCCAAGCATGCTTTCTATATCTTAATCTTGTGTATTATTGAGGGATTAATGTTGTAATTAATGTTTTGACACTTTGATATATATAGATCTTGTTTAATCAATGATTTATGTGGTTTAATACTTCCAATTGATCATTTCATTCTATCCATATGTCTATGCATGTTAGAATAGATGTTTATGTGCTTATTTCTAGATTTTGTGTTATTGATGCATGTCTATGTGTATTGATGCCATAAATTTAGAGGTTATCAAAACATAGTGCTTAAAGGAATGTTCTTGTGATTCTCTAGATGGTTCATACTCATATCTTGATGGATTGTGTCTCCTTCTTAGCTAAATTAGTTCAATTTCAATGGCTTAATTGTAGTTTAGTGATAGTATAATATTAGATAGGAAGACAATCCATGCTAGTTGTTTGATGCTTCATACTTTTGAATGCAAGTAGCATATGTCTCTAATTTTGTGTTATGCATGGTTGTGAGTTCAATGAAAAGGATCAATGATATGCTAGATATGTTGTGCTTTTCACATGCTATTTAGACAATATATACTTAATTGCTAGATATATTGTGTTTTTCACATGTTTGTTAGACAATGTATGCTTAATTAGTCATCCTTACTTGTTGAATCAACCAAATACACACACACCAATATTGCAATACCTTAATTGCCCTCATTAATCACTTGTCAATAATATAGAAATGCATTGCTTGGTGGTGATCTCTAAACCCCAAGACTCTTCTCTCTCTCTTACTTACTCTCTATTGCATTCAATCGCTAGTCTAATTTAGTTGCTCTCTAATCTAATCAACCAACCAATCAATTGTTTGATCACTCGACCTACTAACTCTAATAACGATTCCACAATCAACTCCGACTCCAATCCCTTGAGACGATCCCTACTTTCCCTAGCTATATTTATAGTGAAAGGTAGTAGTGGCTTTTACAAATGTAAAACTTGGCCCTCGCCTAAATTGCACGCTTCTCCAAGCTTGTGGTCACCGCGACCTACAATATAAAGGACCAACATATGTTCTTTGAAGGATGAGTTGAGGTTGGATGTCATGTATTCGGTGATCTCGCGACCACTTTCTTGGGAGCTTCATAGTCATGTGTGGATGCGTATAGAGTGTATTGGTGTCGAGTTTAAGCCAGGTGTAGTATTCAGTGGTATGCATGGTGTGATGACGTGAGAAATGAGTACCCTCATAGGGTGGGGAACATTGGGTTTTGTAGCAGTGGTGTGTGATTACCTAGTGACGTTCTGTGTCAAAGGTAATAATATTGGAGAGTGCATTGTCTTATGGTCTTGTGAAGAACTCTTAGGGAGTTTGTGGCTGTGGGCTTCTTTTTTTTAAGGAGGGTAGATTTCGAGGATGAAATCTTTTAAGGAGGGTAGATTGTTATGTTTCTTTTTTCTTTTTCTTTTTTTAACCATTTTCCATTTCTTGGAATTTTATGATTTTACGAGGGTATTTTAGTATTTTCTCGTTTTACGTGTCGGACACCGTGGGGTGTGCCGGTGTGTGTCCGAGAGTTGGTTTGGGCATTCCATTGAGTATAGAACTCCTTGAAATGCACCGGTTGCCATTTCGGCATTTTTCCATTTTTCGAGCCCGACGGTCCCGGGTGAAACCTGATACTGAAATTATTGTGCATGGGGGTTGTGTTACGGGTCCATTGCATTTCATGCATGTTTATTTTGGTGCATAATTGTATTATTGTTGGTCAAAATGTGTGGTGGAGATTAATTTCATATATATATATATAAAGGAAGGTGGATATTTTGGTGGTGGTGGGGCCCACTCCCCACTCACTTTCATTAATGGCCATTAGGCCATCAATTGACCTCACTTTCTTTATCTCCCCCTGGCAGATCCCAGTCTCTCTCTTTACTTTTCTTTTTCTTTTCTTTTGCTTCAAATTTCAAGTTTCAATTTTCTCTAACCATTAGGAGAATTTTGGTGACATTTGCTGCAAAACGAAAAGCTCGGCGAGATCTTCACATTGATATAAGCAATTTCAGCATTGACCAATTCTTGGAATTTTGAATTAAGGCTTGGAGAATTGGGGGTTTTCTCCTTCTTTGAGGTAGGGGTTTCTAATTCATATTTTCTTGGATTTTAATGAATTACCTTTGATTAATTGTTGTAAAGCATGCCTAAATTTTGGGGATTCTTGTAAAGATGACTTAATTGTCATGTATGTAATATGTCGTTATGTGCTAACTGTTATTTAAGGATAATGCATGCTTAAATGGTGTATATGAGAAATGTGATTATGTGTTAGTTGATGTTCTGGGCATAAGCATGACCATGTGGAATAGAATTCGTGCCTTGTTTGTTTACTATATTAAATCAATGTTGAATGAAAGCATGAATTACGTATTTTGAAATTTATTACGGAGAGTATATATGAAATTCAATAGTTGAATTGTGTTTAGAAGCATGAAGCATTCATGCATCCATTGGGAAGGAAAGAGAAAGGGAAAAGTGTATTTGAAGCACATGAAATCATTTTTGAGAAAAAAAATTTTGAAAAGTGTTTATAAAAACCGGACGCCTAGGAGGCACCTTATGGTCCGCGATGTTAGTGTAGTTTAGAGAGAAGTATGGTTGAGCTAACTAGGCCGGATGCGACACCTTGGAGGTGTCTTGTGGTCGTGGATAGTTAGCCAATCCTCCCTTCGTGACGCCTTAGAGGTGCCTTGAGTTAGATTGCACTAACGGTTTGGAAGTTGAAACGGTAATGTTTCGGAAATAGGGAGCGACATGGGCATGGCATTGCACTTCATTGGCTTACATGGTATATTTGTGACTTGGATGACTTGTGGTTATATTTGACGTTGTGGTTATAGATTGTATCCCCGGTATAGTGTGATCCCGTTCTCTTAATTTCTATTATATATGTGGATTCATGGGATCATAAGAGGTGTGTCTTAGGTACCTCCTACTGAGCTTAGGCTTACCCCGTGGTTATTTAATATTTTCAGGGCTCGGGAAAGAAGTGGCGGAAGACGATCCACCACAAGTCTAGTTCAAGGACTTGAAGTTTATTTTGTTACCTTTTGTGCACTTGTGCCTCTTCTTTGTAAAACTGTAACCCATGGATATATTCATTGTAGTGTAACTAGAATATTAGAGTAACACTTGATGTATATTTAGAACTATGTATACATGTTATAACGAATGGGACATGGGGTTATATTTTGAGCTTTTATGGATGTCTAAATGTCATGTTTTATTGCCGTAAATTTGGGTTTGGCTGCACTTCAAGTTGTTTATAAGTTTTGGCTCACTAAGAGCCCTGGACTATTAGGCTGCATATAGCAACTATCCAGGGCCTATCGGCCGGCTGACAAGGAGAATCAGCCAACCGACAGAACCATTCGAGGTCAGAACGACCGACCGTCTGAGGTCAGAACGACCTACCATCCGAGGTCAGAACGACTGACCATCCGAGGTCAAAACGACCGACCATCCAAGGTCAGAACGACCGACCATGAAGGTCAGAACGATAGAGCCATCCAAGGTTAGAATGACCGACCATCTGAGGTCAGAACGACTGACCATGTAGGTCAGAATGACCGATCATGCCCAGGTCAGACCAACCGACCGAGGAGGTCAGCAAAATGATCATGCCTTGTCAGCCGACTGATCAAGGGCTATCAGCAGACTGACCCTTCCTCACTGACTTGCGCATTTGACCCTCTTTATAAGTTTGTGTCTTAAAGCATTTTGGACAATGGACTGACTCGTCTGACAGTTATGGACACAAGAAATGGGTGGTATGACTTAGTTGACCTCGGGTTTGGGTAAGGACCCGGTTAAAGATTCGGACCCACGGGTTCAGGTCGTTACACTAGCTATGTCAATTCTCCCGATAGTCAAAGGAAAAGATCTATAAATGTCCAAGACACGTATAGTTGTGAATGGGCTGAATAAGAGAGAGCTTTCCGATAACTCTAAGGAGTTTAATGAATAAAATTATGGATACACTAAGCTCGTACACTGAGACAATCTAAATCAAGCTAGTTAGCTATTATATACAATTTAGCTAAAATGTAAAATGTTACTGAGCTGAAAACTAGTTAGCTTAGCTATAAGCTAAAGTGATCACTGAGGTGCACATTACCTTAGAGATGTTAGTTGGTTCTAGCTCTCAACTTAGTAGTAAAAAATACGAGGGTGATGAATATCCATTTTAGCCATAAGCTATTTGAGCTATATATCATATCTGCTCCAGTAGGAAGGAATAATACTACTTGTTAAATAGTAGTTTTTGAAGAATATTCTTTAAAACAAATTACTCTACTACCAAGGTAGACTTGTGTACTAAAGTTAAGAGTTACTAGAATTGATAGCTGAGTAAACTTAACTTTGAGTTAGTGGTAATAGCAGAGAATTGGGTGCTCATCATAACCTAGTAGTGAGATATGATAAGAGTGTGCTTAATCTAAGCTAGTAATGATAGCTAAGAACTCACTTTATACTAGTAATGATAGCTGAGAAGTGAGTGCTCACTATGTGGTGATGTATCCAAAGCTTAAATAATAAGTAAGTTATTTGCTTAAATGATTGAGTTATGTGATGTATGACATATGAAAGGTTAAGATATGTTAATATGACTGACTTAATATAAACCTAAATATAAATAACTCAAGTAATAAATATGAGAAATGTAGAAGCAAATATTAATTAGAGCCTAATCTAATTAATATCTCTAACATTAATTCACAATAATGTCGGTGAATTATTATAAGAATAAGTTAGAGATAAAATGATAAAGTGAGTACATATGCACTAGAGACTGTTATACATACTTGTTAAGAGCGAATGTGGAATCTTCAAAAGGTAGATGAGGTGAAGTATTTAATATATGGTATTTCAAGAGTTTGAAAATCATAATAAATACATCAGAGATAAAATTTCAAAATTATCCCAAAGTTGTGGGGATATATTATCAATAGATGAAATTTGTTACAAGTTACCTTATCTTAAAAGAAATACTTATAAATGTGGAGGGTTTTGAGTCCTACGAGTTTTAGGATAGAACCAAAAATCATTTATAGTATTATAATAATAATGCATGTTGTTTCCTACAAGAAAAATATTATGGAACAACTAGAAGAGTTCTTTTTCCAACTGAAGAACTGAGTTATTTGTTCCAGTTGAAGAGTCAAGTTTGCAAGCTTATAAGCCCTTGAGTGGATTAAAGCTAGTACCAAGATAATGACATAAATGTGATGCATAAGTCATTACATGCCTTAAAAAAAATTAATGATATACTAATTAGTATATTTGATATAAAAGATTTAATATCTGATAACATAGCATATTCTCAATAGAACGAGATTAAGATAATACTAGTTATGAAAACAAAAGTCTAGCTAACTTTTGTAGATGTAAATCTTAATATAACCTTTGTATATGAATTTTCCATCCACCTCCATCTCAGCTAAAAAACGAACAAATAACCCTTCTCACGGCTGAGAGTTATATCATCCATATACAAAGGTTTGGCAATATTTGAAACGATTTTTGATATAGATGTCCCACTTCTTGCATGCACAGGCAAATCACATACCTTCATCCATATCGGAATTATTGCTAATATATCTCTTTCCAATTGAATACTCTTTTCTCTTATTTACAGAGAAAAGGTTTTGCGTTGGTTTCTAGATGCTTTCTTTGTTACAAGGAAGTGGAGAGTATTGATCATTTATTTTGTTGCTGTGAGTATATAAGAAATGTATGGCACAATTTCGCAGGAATTTGTATTTCGAATGCTCAAGTTTGTAATGGGACATATGAGTTGGCAGAGTTCTTTACTCAACAATATCAAGGGAAGGGGAGGAAGATGAAGATGGCAAGGATCTTGCTTACAACTTCCTTATATTTTTTTATGGGGTGAAAGGAATAACAGAATGCATAATGATACAGTGCGAGAGTCTAAGGATTTAGCAAAGTGTATTCTTTGGGAGGTACTTGATGTCATGGGGGTATGTCTTCAGGACATCCTGTAGCTCTCTTGTTTTTTTTGGCTTGTTTTGAGCGTTTTGTTTTCCCTTTTTAAGGGATTTGTTTTGTTTTGGTAAGGGGATTCCCTTATTTGTCTTTGTACTATATTGTTCATATTTATAAAAACCCCTTCATTTAGGAAAAAAAAAAAAAAAAAAAGAAAGAAAGAAGAAGATGTAAATCTTAAATATAAATACTAGTCAAAATATATCACTTGTTGAGATTGCAAGGCATCTTAATAACTGTGATTAATTGCACACTTTCAATCTAGGATAAGATCACTAAAAAGCAATAAATTGGGTAATTGAAATATATCCTAAGTCAAATATTGCATAGATCAAGGTATCTAACTAAATTGGAGGTGTAACAGTGATGCAATATGGATGTGGGATATTAAAGACTTTAAATCTAAGAGTGGATATGTCTTTTATCGAAGGCTGGACTATCAATTATAATTCAATCCTTTTTGCAATAGCACAAATCATTGTAAAATAGGGCTATTGGTCAGGTAAGTCGAACCACTGGGACTGCTAGTCTATGGCAACTTAGGTGTCTAGAGTCATTTTTAGAATGATAAAGGGGGTTATAGAGGATTTGTTGGATTGTCACTAAGATTATGAATTGAAAAGTGCATAAAACATTAATGCTAAGAAGTAAAGAGGCAAAGACAATTAAAAGGGGACTAGGGAAGTGAATCCACTACCCACCAATAAGCATGCTAGGACATGATTTACTTGGGGAAATATATATATATAATCATGGAATGCAACAACATAGCATTGATACATTATCTTCAAGAAATATATGAAAACAAGATACAAGAATAACCTATCAAGGCACTACATGTTTTGGCCACCTAAACTAGGATGCAACCTTAGACATGATCACCAAGCCATAGATCATTAAGCCCTTTATCTCATAATAGGAGCACATGAAATAGAAATCAAGAAGAATCTATCAAAAGAAAGCCCTAAGCAATAGATTATCAAAATTCCTAAATATCATGCCAATAAAAACACTTCTATGAACTCATCTCCATTGTCACTATGAAAATATAGCAATATAATCATGAGAGAAAAATAATCTAAGACAAGATATTTGACTCAAAATGATCATTTATAGATAAAGAGATTCATTACATCATATGAAGTGCTCTAGTTCATGGAAAAGTTACATATATACATTATAACCCAAATATAAATCAAAACATAGCAATGCTTACAAAATGGGGCTTCATCACCTCCCTAGATAGGGAGTTAGTTACCCATGAAGACAAAGAATGAAGGAGAAGATGAAGAATCCCTCTCTATTTCCACACCTTAAGCTCAAGAACACCCAAGACCCTCCAAACTCACTCTTTCTCTCTCTAGAACTTAGCAAAATGTGAGATATCCCAAAATAATGAGTTTTCCCCCTTATTATACATCAAAACCTACTCCCCATACTGAAAATACCGAGCTCCCCCCTCTGCATGAAGCTAGGCCACACAAAAAAAGGATAAGGGGACCAAGATGCTGAAATTCAGGAGCAGTTGAGCTGTCTACTGCAGGTCGGCGGGCGCCCGCGAGGCGCTGGAGGGAGCCCACGGTAGCTCGCGAAATCAAAGAGGGCACTGGCATGTTTGGCGGGCGCCCGCCATGGCGCGACGAGCGCCCACGGTGGCTCGCGAGGGCTCCCACGAGAGCTCAGCAAGGCTTCGCGAAATGGGGCAGAGAGATAAGGGAATTGGCGGGCGCCCGCGGGGCCTTGCACCTGTACTTCAAACCAAGGCTTCTCGTAAGCCTTTTCGAGCTGGAGCACTGACGCGGCTTCCACTATGAACACTAGGCCACGAACTTCACAAATATGGCGACTGAAGAGGTTAGGTCCCGAAGATGACTCCCCGACACGGCGCACGTATTTCAACAGAAAGCTGTTAAAACCACTTCTTTGATCATTCTTGGGAAAAATACCTGAAATCAGAAAGAAATACACAACTGAATTAAAATTGTACATTATCTTCTAATAATGAACTTAACTAATGCAAGAAAGGGCGCTTGAATATGTAATATTCGGCGCTTATCATCTTTAATATTAAAGGTGCAGTTATATGTTCTTAATATAACTCAAAATTAGAAGCTTTGAATAAATCAAATAGGAAAGTCAATAGATTTCACCTAGAGGATATTTCAAAGTAAGTCTACACCTGTGCCATTGAAGAAAATGATATTGCTAATAAGTAATTTTGGGGCACAAAGTATACATTTGCTCTCAATCGGAGAAATTTCTGCAGAATATAATATTTCTATTACAATAGTGTGGCCGCATATAAAATTGAGGGTTGTACTAGAGAGCAGTTGTACAGATCATTGATGGGAATGGGGTTAAAGCCGAAAGCTAACGAGTCATCTTAATGGAAACCCAACCTAACTGACTAGAGATCCCAATATCTAGGTTCGAAGGGATAATAAAAATTCTGAATAGCTTACCAAAAGCACTGGTAATATATTAATCTTTTACCCATTTCTAGGATGAGATAGTTGTGATGCCCCCTTGATTTTCAAGCCATGGGTTGATTAAGTCCAAGCCCAAAACCTAAGGGATATTAAGCAATTAATATTTTAAATCGAATACAAAATACAAAAAGATAAAGAAATAATATTGCTGAAAGAAAAACTAATAAATAATTAAATATCCTCTAAATAAAATCCATAAATCCTCAAAGTTAGACAATAAAATCCCCTTAGAATTAAATCTTCAAAAAAATACAACTCGGGAATTCTCAAACATGGACCCCTAATAAAATCCCATAACTGAAAATAATTAAATGTCTAAGAAACTGAAATAATTAATCAAAAGATAGAATCCTACATCGATGACACCGGAAGAGTAATGATGCCAAGTCTCTGATCTGCACGAACAACTGTTAATCCTACTACTGACGAGAACCTAAAAAAACCTATGTTCTATATCAATTCATTCAACAAAGACAAATATAAACATAAACCCACAAAACCTATGTTCTATATCAATTTTAAACATAAACACAGATTTTACTAATGTTTTAACAGATCCTAAAGTTATACTAAAGGTATACAGAACACAGATTTAAGGGAGAAGTGCAGAACATAGGACTTGCATTAAGCTTTCGGATCAAAAGCTAACTACCTCTTCCTTGTTCTTCTTCTCTAACGCCGGCAACCTTCGAGTTACCGCCGTTTACTCCACTAACCCGATCTGCCCACGAGCAGACCTTCTTCTTCTCTCTCCCTTCCTCACGTTTTCTCTCACTTCTCTTCCTTCTTTTCTCTTTCTAGATATACTCTATATGTATATATAAAGGCATCTACAGAGCCTTGTTGGGCTCACTAAAGAGTGCCATTTTCTATTAAGATTCATTCTCAGAGGTCTGATATCATGTTGCCCTACCAATTATCTTGAAAGTTTAAACTACTATGAAATGGCCCAATAATATATATTCTCACATGCCTAATGTGAACACAGCACATGGAAGCTCGGGGTATTTTCGTATCACCAGAAATTGTTTTCATGTGCTACCATACAAGTTCATGAGTGGAGTAACACCATGCATTGTAGTACAAAGGCTTTGGCTTAATTTGTTGTCCTTAATTTATTTTGTTCCTTCTTCCTTTATGTTTGATCATTTTATTCTAAGGCATGAACATATAGATGTCAATTGCAAAACTCAGATCATATTAACACTACTTGTCTGTCCAAATTGAAACAAAGCACTCTTGAACAATGATAAAAAGTACAGAGAAAATCACTCACCAAAAACATGATCAAAACAGATTAATGGGTAACAAACTGAAGCTACTTTCTCAAGTAATTGCTATAAAAAAAATTTTAAAAAAAATGCTTTTTGGAATATGGAATTGAATGTAGATAAAAATATCCCCTTTTCTAATGATCTCTTTCTCCATATATGAATTCCTTAATTCTCAAGAAATGGAATTCCTCCACTTTCTGGGCATCTTTCTTGTTTGTTCTGCATTTGGGATATGAGAACCAATATCATTAGTTTCTAAAGCTGTCATCTTGGTGATCTTGCTCAATTTTTTCCACCCACTGGTCCATGCTGATGTTTGTTTTGGCTTTGCCATCTTATCGAATTGTCTCTGCAAGTTCTCCATGTCATTTTGCAGCTCTAGGTACTTAGCCTTGACAGTCTCGAGCTCAAACTTAAGAGTGTTGATGTCCTTTTTGGCCGCAGCCCATCCTTCTTGAAATGACTGGGGGGTTGCTTCAAGTAATGTTTTTCGGTTTGATATCATAGGCTGGTAGTTGGATTCACCGGCTTCTTTCAGGGAAGTATTGGCTAGTGTATTGCTTATTTTTACCTGTTCAGAGAAGAGGACTTGCACCACTACTCTTAAAGGGAGGCGTTCATTTTGTGCAGCGTGCATGCACGCGTCAATTGACAGCTTCTGGCAGTCCATCAAACGGCATAGCCTCTTCCTTTCATGCTCTGAGAGTGTTGGATGAGCCTGTGAATTTGTAAAATGGATCAAAGTTTTAACCACAGGGAGACATCTAACTTGGCTATATGGAAATTTTGATACAATTAGAATTAGCCACAGAGAACTTTGATACAATAGCTAGATTATCCACAGAAAATTTTTATTACTCTCCTTTTTTTAGCCCATCAAGAAAAAAATTCAGTTCCAAAAAACATGGTTACCCCTAACATACTTACACAGAAGGATTGATTTATTCTATTTTCTATTCATACATATAAAATCTTGTAGTTTTCTAATGCTAATCTGACAATCATTTAGGTACTGAAGTCTAAGACAATGCTGGTGATGAGATATGTATGTAGCTCTTTTCTTTTTCTTTTTTCCCAAAGGTTCAAGCAAACGCGCACACCCCCATACTATTGCCCCTAGTAGGACTCGAACACTCAACTTCCCATTTGGAGAGGAGAGATCATACTATCTAGGGTAATGCCCTATCAGTATGTATGTTCATTCTGATAACGTGCATCATATCATGTCATAGAAGTGGCATGTATGAGGCAGCTTCACTATGCTATTATGTCACGTTACTTTCAAGACATGATGGAGCACAAAAATACCCATATGTAGAAAACAGGAAAGACCCAAGAAATAAATCAATAAATATGAAAATTGGACTTACTAAGAGAACTCAAAAAATTTAGATTTGGATTACCTTAAGATAAGAATCAATGGCTCGATATAATCCATCATCACAAGTTCTTGCAGAATCCGGCAGAGTCTCTGCCAGGACTTGAAACTTTGTCAAAGAGAGATTTCTATCTCTGGACACCTCTGTAAGATAACTGTCAACAAGCCTTGCAACTCTCATCTTGGCATTTGGATTACAAGCCCTTTGAGTTCCTTCATACATGTGCTTATCCGAAAAAGATTGTCTGCCTGGACTCGAACTTTCCATCTGCTCTTGAACAACAAAGTGCTCCAAAAGCCTCTGAACAAGTTCAACATCATACAAAGTCTCACTCTTACCATAAGATGGTATCATAAGATCCCCCAATGTAGCCTGCTCAAACTGCATTCCCACGCGTTTCTCCAACTCCATAACCAAAGCAGGAGCCACTTTCAACATGTTTGCCATTCTCAATAGCCGAAGAAGGAAGCTGCACGAAACAGTGTCCTTCTGTGGAGGTATTATACTTATCAAACTCTCAATGATCATTCTTTGATCTTTGGCCTGAACATTGGATGTCTCATCTTTAGTTCCAGCCACAATCATATGAAGCCCTCCATTCCAACTACTGTTACCACCACCATTGCTTCCTTCATCAACCATTGTTGTCCCATCTTTTATCAATCCGGGGAGCCATTTAGCTGCATAGTGCATTAAGGCGGCTCCAATCAACTCAAATCTCAACCCCTTAACCTTAATTGCAGTGATGACACGAACAAAGTGATCGATCCTAAGAATTGACACATCTTCAAACCACCAATCACTAGGAACTTGGTGGCTCCTACTGGGGCTTGAGTCCTTCATTTCATTCCATTTTGGACTAGAAACATTTGGGGGTTTTCCGGTATATGCCCATCTTATTCCTTTCGGATTGGCACAAGCCTTCCATGCAATGGACTCGCTGCATCTTCGTACAATCTGGAGGTTTTCTGACCATGGTGACAGCTTCTCACAGCTTTTAAGTACTAAAATTGAATCTCTCCATGATGATAAAACCACGTAGCTGAGAAACGCTTCGGTTTTGAATATAAGATTGCCTTCTTCTAAGTCCTCTGTCATTTCAAGGTACTCTGCTGCACATCTCAGGCCAGAGATATTGGATGCTGTTAGATCAAGTGCAATTCCATAGCAGAACTTTGCTGCTAGCTCAAAAGCTTCCGACCCACCAGGAAGATCATCTAGAACTACCCGGTTCAAGTCTATGTCGCGTGATTCGTATATGATTCTGTTCATCTTTCCACTCCTAGAAAGGAGGGGATACTTCAATGATGGAGATAAAAGAAAGAGTGTGTCATTTAATCGAACAAAACACATGTTGTTATGTTAATAACATCTTCAATTCCGAAGCTTCAAGATGGAAAATTCAAATGAATGAGCAGAGAAATAGTTACCTTGTGCAAGTGGAAACTAACATCTCCAATTAGAACTAAAAAATCACTTGGAATATCAGTTGAAACATACCTTCATACATGTCAAACTCACAAAGTCAAATTAGAAGCTTTATATAAGAGAAAATTGTTAGCTTGAAGTAAAAAAACAAGAAAAAAAAAAATTATATATATTTTTTGCAGTTTTTAGTTTACTGATATAGTTATGAATTCATACATACCAAGATTGGCCTCTTTGCTCAAACCCATCAGTTTTGACACTGTTCTTGCTAGAAGTAAGTACTCCACTGTTGTAATCTCTACCTCCAACTGACTCATTCTCTGAATCCCACATGATTGGAGGCTAGAAAATTTGAGCAGGATTTTCTCAGGAAAGTGACAGTTTGGTTCAGGGGAAGAGCAGAGAAAATAAGCAGAAGAACAAAGCAGAACAGCCAGAGCTGGTGAGCTAAAAAGGAAGAATTTCACATGGGGATGCTTGGAATTATCTATAAATCTAGAATTGTGGGCTTCTCACTGTGGATTATGAAGCCTGTGACAGGCTGTGAAGTAATGGGCATTACAGGTATTGTCTTTGGATCATTCTGCTTAGATTTCTTTTCTTTGGCTTTGAATGTCAGATGGTACTTATCAAAAGTGGGAGATTCAGCTCCTTCTCTTTAACCTCCTTTTTATGATTACCTTTTCTTACTCTTAATATATATATATATATATATATATATATATATAGTACTTTGTGTTGAATTGTTACAATCCCAAAACATTCCTCTGTTGACGAGAGTGTGACTTGGGTAGGTATGACACATACCCAACTAACATATACCTATTATTGCAAAAAAAGACACCTAGACCCTCAGCCTTGAAAGTGGAAGGAGGTTATTCCTATCGCCATTTTATTTACCAAAAAAATATATATATGTAGGATGAAGGAGGATGATAAATATTAAAAATCAAAAGAATTAAAGTGGATTTAGATCACTAAAGTAGCGTTATCCAATTGCCTGGTTAGTAAAGCGTCTCACTCTTCTAAAGATGTGTCCGTATTCGAGTATTCCTCCTCATAATTTGACAAAATAAAAAAATAATAATAATAATAAATAAAATTAGATCAGTAATGAAAATCTCAAAATCTTCAACAAGATTCCTATAAGACACAAAAATATGATTTTTATGTCATAAATGATGAAATTTGACTAAAAAACAATCAATATTACACGCTAGTATTGATTGTTGGTAAGTTTTCAATCGAAATTGAATCTTTGAAGATCAAAATGGTCTCATTGAAACTATTCAAAAAAATATGTCAACATGTTCATTTAGACTTTAAATTGTCTAATAATAAGACTCAATGGTAATAGCTATTGATTGGATAAAATTGGGATGATACTGTACTAACATATATAAAGACTGGTATATTGGACATACCCAAAAAGACTGAGAAAGTTTGGTAATATGGGTCCCAAAAGTTTTATGAACTCTTGGTATTTAAAAATTGAAACCACTGAATTGTGGCATTATTAGTAGGCCCATTATTAGAGGCTTATGACCATGATCTGCAATGGTTTTTCTGCAGCAGTGTCAGAATTTGATGATCCATCTCCACCAACATGACATGAACTTGGCTGTATTAATTAGGATTTGCACTTTTCTAAAAGCTGTTGAGATATCTTTGTCCACTATTTTGATTGTTTGGTGCTTGATTTGATTACTCATTACCTATTTTAATTATTGAGAACACCCTTGTAGGAGACTGTAATGACTTCATTTTTAGCAGTTTCTTTTTAGCTTGACAGAGTCACACTGATGAAGAACCCCGCTGCTGCATCACATACTTCATTTGAATTTTTAAATTTTAAGTATTTGGGCTGATATGTTACTATTGCTCACTGCAAAAGCATTCCAAATCAACTTCAAATATCCATGTTGAGTACTGTTGGGTTCTCAAAAGAGAAGTGTCAAGGTAATACACACAATTATCATTTAGGTCAGATTCCATCACGAGATTCTCAAAATTTTGAGAGGTTCTATACAAACTTTCAAATACTAGACCCTTGAAAATTTGAAGCAGTTCCAAATTGGAGGTCCTAGAAGACAGTCTGGAATACCTATGGTCAAGGTCAGTCCTGATTTAGGCTCGTTTGTTTGTATATAAAATATTTTTTAGAATATATATTTTTATTTTTTGGTATTTGATTGTTGTAAAATATTTTCGAAAAAAAAAAAAAAAAAAAAAAAAAGGGCTAAAATCGTATAATCCCCCTCTTGTTTCTAAAAATTATCAAGTAACCTCCTCAACTAAAGAAACTATCATATTACTCCTTGATGTTTTAAGAAGTCTATCATATCACCCCCTCCCTGTTAGTTTCCCGTCTAAAATTGACAGGATAATATCAGGTTACAATCACGTGCAGCAAATTTGACCAAAATAACCTTGTAATTTGTAATGATAAAATTACCCTTCTCACATTATAATTTTAATTTAATAAAATATTAATATACTATCAAGGGCATTATTAACATTTCGCAATAATTTAACGGTTATATAACATTTTTTAAAATAAGAGGGTGTTTAGGATTTTAGCCCAAAAATATATAAATATATTAAAATCTAACAAAAATAATTTACCTATCAATTTTTTCGGCAATTTATTTTGCACCCTCCACCGGATGGATTCGACCTCAACCTAACCCTTTACTAAACACTGAAAAAAAAATAATTAAAAAAATATATATTTTAACATTTGAAAGAAATATTTTGCTTCAAAACAAACATAGTGTAAATACTAACCCGTTTGGGATTGCTATTAGAATGTTGAAAGCGTTTTTATCAGTAGAGTTATAAATTTGATGTCAGTAAAATGCAGTTATGCGTTTGATGACATATTGTATAAATCACTTTTTATACTTGAAGCATTTTTAAATTTATTTAATAATAATGTTACTTAAAGCACTGTTATTACTAATTTTACTATATTACCCTTATACTAAAATTTTGTTAATTCCCTAATATTAAATATTATAAAATTTCATTGAGTTCAATAATTTATAAATATCAACTTGTATATTTTTTTAAATATAACATATTTTGTTTATGATATAAAACTTTTATTTAGTACTAAAATATAAATGGAAGGTGATTGGAGAGTATTAGAATAAACTAGGATATTTACGGAATCCCATAATAACTAAGATATTATTTGATATTTATTTCTAGTAGGAACAAAATTGTATTTATTAAAAATATAAAGAGATTATATTATCTAAAAACAATTAGTTATCTAAAAAAATAAACTACTATCTCTATCGTAGTTTTAAAAGCGCTAACATTTACTATCTATATAAGTATTTTTTGTTTTTTCCACCAAACACGTTGAATCGCAATTTTTTTTTTTGTAATAATTGCGTTTTTGAATAGTAGAGAAGCAATCCTAAACACAATAGAGAGCAAAAGCCTATTACCTAGTTTTTTGTCAAAAAAAAAATCAAAAGATGGACTCTTTCATTAATTACATTTATCTGGACAATGACACAATGAGTTTTGAAATCAAACCTTATGTATTGTGATACTATATTAATTATTATTTATTTAAAAAAATTAAATTGTTAAAGATAATGTAATTTTATTATTTATACTTTCTTATAAATTATGATATGCATAGATAAAGTTTTAACGAATGGAAAGTCGAATAATTTAGAACCAAAAAATTTAGCTTTGTCATTCCATTAAAACTTTCACTGTATTAATCATTTTCCCTGTAGCATACTCGTATGGATATAGGGTTGTAAATTAAACCATAAAAAATGGTGTATGGCCATGGGAGTTATGATTGTAAAATTAATCATATCCACGTGTTGTGTCCATCATGTCATGTGTTACACCGAGAGACTTCAAAAAGGCCCATCCTACCTCAGCATTATTGACTTGAAGTTGGAAAGCTATTTGCCAAAATGTGCCATATATATATATATATATATATATATATATATAGTTCCTCACATGGCCAGCCAATCCTTGGATGTATACAAATTGTATCCCTTTATTCCATTATTTTTGGCCCAATGAAAAGACGACATGTGGCGAGTTCTAATGAACTTGCCACACTGGATTTGTACTTTAATGTTCAAAAGAGGAAGAATAATATGGTATTACTGAATATTGATGTTGTGTTATTCACCAATAAGGAGAAGGTATGTAGTGAGTTCCAATAAAACTTGTTACGCCGGATTGCAACTTTGGAAAAATTTCATTCTGAGTGTTTAAATTATGTGATATTATGTGAAAGTAAGGAATAAGTGAACCCACCATAGTCTTATTATGTAGAATTTTCTATTTTAGAAGGAAAGAACTTGTCATCTTTAGCTCACATCTACCTATATGGAATGAATTTTACCACACATGGCGAGTTCTACTAAGCTTACTATGGTGTTAACCGTGGTAGATCAATTCTTTTAAGAGTTGGCATTTTTGAAGGTTGATGGATATATATATTTGTATTATATGCACCCCACGATGAAGAAGTCGCTAGAAAGAAGGAACCATGATACCATGAAAGCCTAGACCAGTTTAGAAAGTATAACCAGGAGGAAGTTACCCAAAGATAGAGGGAGAGTGGGTCTGTAATAATTCCTATATGCAAGCATGTATATATGGAATTAGAGGAGGAGAAGGATTCTAAAGAATGAAGGAATTATAAGAATTGTGGAACACTTGGCCAAACAAGAATACGTCAAGATAGTAGTATTTCATGCAACTGCTATCACTAACTAAAGGGAAGTTGTCGGGAACAAGAAATCGTGAAAAACAACGTGGAAGATATGATAAAAGAAAATTGAAGGAAGAAGTTACAACTGCTAAGAGAACATAGGACACTTAGCAGTTCGAAATCAATACAAGTGGAAGTTGCTAAGGTTGCTATTTACCAAGCCGCATGCATGGAAAGCTTTATAAATAGAGCACTTAGGCTTCACTTGCAAACCCTATTCAAATCACACAGCAATACAGCACTTCAATTACTTTATATTTATGTATCTTTACATTCATGTAACACACCTTCAATATGTTTAATTCAAATCCCACACTTATTTTTCTTACTCTCCAGCACTTTACTTTGAAGTCCTGCACTTTCAATACCACTTTCCTTTCCACTGGCCATAGAGTAATCCAGAAGTCCTTTTTTTTAAGGCAAAAAGAACCTCCGAATGTGGTAATTACAGTCATTCATACAGTCGCTGGATCCCTACAATCTCTTATTGAATAATTGTTCGGATATCCACATTGAAACGATAGTAGTTCCTGGCACGCCCGACATTCACCCTCCTTTTCGCACTTAGAAAAGACCATGGTTTTTAGGAGCCGAACAATATCAAATGGCACATATCATGTAACCTCCGAATTAGAAAATTTCGCATTCTATTAACTAAGTATTACGGGTTGACACTTTCTCATTTATATTCATTTTATTTTTTATTTGGATCTAACGTGGATAAGTCTTCCTTTACAATACTAAATCACCAAGTAATGATCCAAAGAGAATTTATTTCACTACACTAAAAGGAACATTCCAATATATTTTAATAATATTCATTGTCAAGAATAATAATTTAATGTTACTTTCTCAACTTAGAATAAAAAGTCTAGGTTTAAATTTCATATAGACAAAAATGGGTGTATGACTTCCTCAGTATAGAAATTTCATTTACAACGTGTCTATGACCCGTGTGAAAAATACGTGAAAATAAATAATTACAATAGCTCATGAAAGTGATGTTTTATCCCATTACAAATTTCTTTTGTTGAACAAAATTGTTCAATGAAAAATTGAGGGTCGAAATCCCACCAAAAAAACGTATTGTGTGAAGTACCGGATTTCCATGTCCACCTTTAAAAAGCTTAAAAAGAGTTCGAATCCCACTAATATGTTTTGGAAATTTGGAATGCTCTGATCTTTCAGAAATAAAAATAATAATAAAATTGGAATGCTCTGTTTGGTCAATTTGGCTAGCAAAAAGAAAAATAAACAATAAAGTGGCAAAAATCCCTCTTATATACAAAATGTGTAAATACTTTGATATTAAAAAAAAAAAAAAATTAATTAAGTAAATAACGACATTTTGTTAATTTAAAAATTAAAATACCTAATATGTCCTATAGATATAAAAAATATATATATATATACTAATTTTAATTTTTTTAGAGTATAAGGGTATTATGGAATTTTTATATATATATATATATATATATATATATATATATATATATATATATATATATATATTGGTCAAAATTGACTGCAAACAAATATTTGGAATAATTTGCACATATTTTTAAATATTAAAAATTTATATTTACATTGGTTTTTTTTTTTTTTTTTTTAAATATTTTGGATTTTAATCAAATATGATTGCATGTTTGGAAAGGGAAAGTCTAAAAGAGTGGTGGAAGTGGCGCCACGTTGCCTTAGTTTTAAATGTTCTGTCACGTGCATGTCCCCATTTGGTGTTGGGGATTCAGGTGACATGACCTTTTCTTTGAACCCATAACTTGAGGCTGTGAAGTGTCGTGGCCCTTTCCATTACATATAGATAATCTATGAATCATGCTAATCGAATGACTTTAAAGCCAATTAGCCAATAGATATATATGTATTAATGAGAGTGACACAATCAGCCGATATAGCAAAACCGATTGATTTGAATGGGAAGCCAATAAATGTATTATCCGGGGATCCACACGGTCCCACACACTAATACATCAAATGGCTATAAACCAAATACTTTTTTCTCTCTTTATGTATAACCACATCCACATCACAATCATCTAGTTATTGTGCATTTTGTGCTGGTTTGTAAATTCTGAATGTTCACAGTCGCCTCTAAATCACTACATTATTTAAATTTAAGTCTCAAATTTGTTCCAGCGATTTAGATATATGCATATATAACATCATAGTATATATGTGTTGTTTTATTCTATCTACGTGGAATTGTTGTAGCTGAGAAAAAGATATAACAAAAATAGTGTTATTTTTTTTATTTTATTTTTTTCTTCTTCTGAGAGATGGATAAATGCATTTTTTTTTCTTTTTTCTTTTTATTTTTTTATGTAAGTGTCTAATTTACCTCTTCTAATTGGTTTTACTATTTATGAGTTTTGGTCCTTATGAACACTAGTATTCATGTCATTTCACTTTACTGCTTCGTTTGGTTGGACGGATGAAGAAATGGACGACAAGGAGAGGGGAAGAGATGGATGAGATATCTCTAGAGAAGGAAAGACGTCTCTCTCATTTTTTTATTTGGTTAGATGGAATAGATAGTATAAAGAATGAATGTGGTGGCACTTCTATTTATTTATTTTAGTTAGAATGAAAGGAAAGAGAGTTTTATATTATTTTACTAACATACCTTAATTATATAAAAATTACAAAAATTATAAATTCATTCCAAATTATGCAACAACAAGAAGGTTAAAAATGAAAATTAAAAATTTGTTGGTTATTATCCTGGTTTTTCTCTCATCTTCCCCACAATTTTGACAAAAAAAACTTTTTTATCTCCCCTCTCATGAATCTCTCTTTAATCTTTCCTTCTAACCAAACATAAGAGCGAAATATACCTTAGTTAAATGGAGTGCAAATATGGGGGATCCCTTTCTTTATTTATCTATAGGTAATAATTAGTTTATAGTAATAATAAATTCCCTAAAACTGTAATCAACTTATGTTACATTAGTAATGGGCAGGACACTGGGCCTTGAGGCACTAGTTGAACTCGGGACAATCCACACCCCACCTGGAAGGTTGATCCACTCAAGAGACATTGCGTGGCATGTTTGAGAGTTGGTTTGGAGAGTGTTCCACACACGTGTATGGAGTTGTAAAACAGTGCAGTAGGATATTAGAGAATCTAGTATTGATTTAAATATTTGAGATGTTTTGGTTGAGAATTCTAGAGAAGTCTAACCTTACATGCATCCTAAAGAGAGGACTTATAAATAGGAAAGGGTCTCAGTGTCTCGCTCAATCAAGCACCAAGTTAACTGTGAATGGTGTAAACACCTTTGTGTGAGAGTATTTTGAGGTGTGAGAATGCTACCGATAGTCTAATAACTCCTTCAGGACAGAAATATTGGCGAGTTACGAGATTGAAAATCAAGTCGTACATTAACTCCTTTAAGACAGAAAAATCATTTTTTTGACAAATTGAGTTCTTCAATGATTTCATCAGCTATATAAAATGCAGTATCCACATCCAGAATAAACATGAATTCAAGATTCCACACATGACCACACAAGTCAGTAACGCATAAGGTAAATAAAACCGAGGTATCACCAGCATTCTTGTCTCTTAATCTGAAGTCACCTCTCTCATTGGACCTCTGAAACTCTAGAGCCGCCCATTGATGGTTTCTGTGCCACTAATAACTGAAAAATTACTGCTTTTGGTGTCTATGTCCATCCAAAGAGATTAGTCATGTTTACAAGTTTGGTGTCTCCACTTCTCTATGAACTGCGAGGGTCATTCAGTCTGCCAAGTGAAGCAGGCTTTATACCAGATGTGACCTTCTTGTATACTTGTGCATTATTGTTACATTCACTATATTAACAAGTAATCTTCTCTAAGATGCACATACCAACAGAATAGATGTCCACAAGTTCATTATATTGTTCTTCATAAAGCTCTGGAGCAATGAATCCATGAGTACCAACAACACTTCGAGGCTGCACAGTGTAATATAGATGATTAAGCATATACTTACACTTTTTTTTTGGATTGGATTATTGCACTATTTTGCACATGAAATTACTTTGAAATTCATTGTCTAACTATGTGTTATAGTAGATGGGTCTAGTAGATGAATCAAACTTTACTTGAAGCCCAATTTGGCATGGGTCTAGTAGATGAATCAAACTTACTTGAAGCCCAATTTGGCAACCGCCGTCAATGATTAAGGATGCAATTTATCCTAATTGCTTTTGGTTCGACTTGAATTCTAGAATGTTATTCAACTCATCACCACGTCATTTCTGATTAAGTTTAGGGTTGGAGTGAATGTCAATGTCAATTTAGACTCAAAATGCTATCGAATCAATCCTCTGATTTATGATTTTTAAAGTTTTGAAATCGAGAGTATGATTCTAATTTTGGGTCCCCTTTATGTAATCTCATTTTTTTCCTTCTTATGAACTCTCAATTGTAAAAACTAGTCTAAGCAGTTTGTAACAATATCTTTTCTCTTTCCCCTATCTTGTACAACATGACCTATGCCTCAAAACATGTTCATGGATGAGTCATTATAAAATCTTCTCTCTGGCATGATCAGGTTGTAGTTCTGTGTAGTTCATGAAGTAGTAAGTACCACTGTCTTCTGATTTCAAATAGAATTTTGTTTGGGCAGCGGAATGAGACAAGCTAAGAAGCTTTAAACTTAAAATATATATATATATATATATATATATATATATATATATATATTATATTCCTACAGAAGTAAATACTCCAATTTCATACAATTTCTAATGGCATAATGGCATGATATGATAAATTCATTGTTTAATTATGTGTTATATAGATGGTCTAGTGAATAATCAAGCCTAGAGAGTTCGTCAATCAGGTGGGCGCGGAGGGGGTCGCTGATCATCTACACTTCCCCAATGGACCAAGTCAATCGCATGGAACCTGCGGCCTCAAAACCCTAGATTGTAATTTTCTTTTTTCGAAATTTTAAGCAATTGTCATCAATTAAAAAGTAGATACAATAGTGGGCCTTAAGCCAGAACAATTGTAGAGCCAAACAGGCCCAAAGGCAAACAAGGGACAAGCCCAACCCATAAGAAACCCAATTCGAAGGATTACAGCCATCAGCAGCATATTAACCGTTAATGGTTGTTGATGAACGAATCGGTGATGAAGGCAGATGCTGCACTTCTGTTAGTGATCTTATAAAGGAATTCCGAAAAGAAGATTTCCCCTTGTACACTCTTGAATTTCCCTCTACCCAAATATGGTAGACATATGCAGTGGGTACCATTTTTGTCATTGAGTACCCAAAATTTTTGGCTTTCCAATGGTAAGAGGATCCTGACACAAAACTACTCCAATCAGAGGGGTTCACAAGGAATATGCACTTGTGCTGGATATCCTCCGCCCCAATTTAACTGTCCACTTTTACTTTTTTTTGAGTCAGCCCCAGCATATGAAACTTTTCATATGTATCTTTAAATTTTAAAAATATTTCAACCTGACAGTATATACTCATTTAAATTTGAAAGGATAAAGCCTCCAGGGACATAACGGTGTTGGCAGGGATCCGGGAGAAAAAGTCATTAAAGTGTCTCGCTTTCGAACTGCACTCCTGACTTCAATGATGTGTGTGTTGTGGGGCCGGCCAATACATGTGCTCTAAAAAATAAAATAAAAAAAAAAAGTTTGAAAAGATAATTCAATCATTTTAAAAGGAATCAATGCATTAATTGTATGTCCGCTTAAAAAGTCTCACTTCTCAAAAAGGACTATTTTTATGGGAGGGAGTAGTTTCAAATTGGCTTAGAGAAAGGGATATTTAAGAAGCAAACGATTGTGTTCTCGTTCAGACATGTACGAGGGGGCAAAGATTAGATTGACTGTGCGTGGTGGATGATGCCACTTCTGTCCATTGTGGATAATCTATTTTGGGAAAATTCTAGAATCCTTGGGAGTATAGTGTCTCAGGTCTCCCCGTCATTAAATGTGGTGGTAAGACCTACCAGATAGACGATTCAACAACTAAGAGATACTGGGTACAATGAGTGATCTTGTGCTTGGGAACTAGAAATGAATGCCAAATAAGGTATGACAATAGAGAATGAGGACTAACTGGAGATAGGTAGGAAAGAGTGCTCTTCAAGGTTTGTGAGCCTATTTTAGGAACATCATAGGAGGATGGGATTGATGGAGGAATTTTAGATAATCCAGGGATTGAGCTAATTAACCAGAGATGAATGGAATGATCAAAAAGAATCAGTAATGAAAGCATTTAGCAAGAATAATGTGTTTTTTTTTTTTTTTTTGGGTTAAAAGGGTAAGCTTTATAAATGGAAAATAAAATGTACAGAGTGCTGAAATCCACCAGAGCTAACCAAAGAAACACACTTTGGCAGCATACACCAAGACATAACGCAACTCAACATAACCAATTCATACAACAGAGTTACAGTAGTCAATCCCAAATATATGAGTTCAGCATGTACTTAAGAAAGAAACCATGAGTGACCTTGTGCATAAGAGCAGCCTTGAATGAAGAGTTGATGTAGAGCCTCTACTGTACCAATCCTTCTAATATCAATGTTGTTCCTTAATTTGAGGGAGACAAATATTGCTCTAATGCATCCCTTAATGAGGTGAATGATTTGTGTGGCTAGAGAGTACTGATTCCTGAAAGCTCTTGCATTTCTCTCTTGCCAGATGAAGTATATTGCACTTGAAAGCAGTAGCTTATGAGTGATGTAGTGGTCCTGTGTCCAAGTTGTTGTGCACCAAGAAATCAAGCCCTCCAAGTGTCGGGTCTAATGTAAAAACCAACGGCATGTTGGATGAAGTCCCAAATTTTGGAAGTATAATGGCATTTGAAGAAGATGTGATCCACTGACTCCTCATGAGCAAGACAAAAGTATCATGCATTTGTGTAGTGCTTCTTCGTCATTGGCTTGGTATCCAGGGTGGCAAGTCTCTCTTTTAGTGCTAACTAAGCAATGTAACCATGCTTTGGGATATGGTATTTGAACCAAATGAGATGATCCCAAGCAAAAACCAGTGAGGGTGGAGTGAAATACTGCATAATGAGCTTATGGGAGTAATCATTAGGTGAGCTTGGAAGCCATACCTGTAATACCCCTAATTTTAAAAAGGATATTCCTGGTATTTAATGGTATTTAATTTATTATTTAAGTGCATTTTATTTGATTATGTGTCATTATTTTTTTTATTAGGTGCTTAATTGTTTTCTTTTGTGGTGATTTAATTTATTTAAATGATATTTATTTTTAGTTATTTGATTGGAATTACTTGTTAGTGTTTTAATTATTTAATTGGCATTAATAGTTTAAGTGTAATTGGTTTAATTATTTGATTGGAATTACTTGTTAGTGTTTTAATTATTTAATTGGCATTAATGGTTTAAGTGTAATTGGTTTAATTATTCTATGTGTGTCTTATTTTATGTGTGTCTTATTTGGTTTAATTGGGTTTACTAATTATTATTTTGTTCAATTAGATTATTTGTTAAGTATTTAATGGTGAATAGGGTAATTAGGTAAATACATCTAACTAGGGTTTTAATTACAGTATAAATTAGGGTTTTATATTATAGCCGTCGTAGGTTTCTACGTTAATTGGATGGGCCGGTTAGGATTGTGAGTTGGACTTAAATGAACCTAGGGTTTAGGAAAACTCTATAAGTATAAGGTAGATGTCTGTGTAGGGTTTTTTTTAAACAAAGCACACGTTTTGTGGAAGTGGAGAAGGAAAAACGCAGTTTTTCACATTCTGCCAAGGTTTGATCAAAGCTCCGATCCCGCTTCGTCCATGGTCCGATCGAGCTGAATTTTAGAGGAGAGGTTCATGACTCAGTGACACACAATCTGAACGGTGAAGATCAGAGTTTGACCTCGGGAACAGTGATTCGTACTCGTGAACAGTAACTGGGTCGCACAGGTTTTTTTTCCATTCTGCCCAGATTTCATCAAACATCCGATCCCGCTTCGTCCGTGGTCCGATCGTGCTGAATTTTGGAGGAGAGGTTCACAACTCAGTGACGCACAATCTGAACGGTGGAGATCAGAGTTTAACCTCGAGAACAGTGATTCGTACTCATGAACAATAACTGGGTCGCAACGGTTTTTTTTCCATTCTGCCTAGATTTCATCAAACATCCGATCCTTCTTCGTCCGTGGTCCGATCAAGCTGAAATTTGGAGGATAGGTTCATGACTCAGTGTCGCACAATCTGAACGGTGGAGATCAGATTTTGAGTTTGGGAATAGTATTTCGTACCCGTGAACAGTAACCGGGTTTTGGAACTCGCCGGGATTTTTTAAGAAGACGACGTTGAAACTTTGAACAAAAGTTTCTGAGGCAAGATTCTATCCTTACTCTTTCCCTTAGGCTTCATACTCTTTGCACTCTTAAATGATTCCAGGATTAATGAAGATTAAACCAAACTAAAATGATATCTGTTTTGCTATGAAACTGGTAGTTACAGTAGTGTTGTATGCTTGTTCAACCTAGACTAAGCATGTTTGTGGATGCATTGTGGTTCTGTGGTTCATGTTTTTCCTTACCACTGCTAGTATAAATTATTGGAAGGATGGGTCTACATGATAGCTATCTTAACTTCTGTAATAGCAACTGTTGGAACTTAAATACTAGGAGGATTTGAGTTTAACACTAGATCGGTTTTGTGGAACACTATAATTTGAGCATGTCTACATACATACTGTGAATATTGTTTTGATGCTTACATTATCACAGTTAGTATCAACTGTGGAGGTTAGGATTTTGTGATACATACCCTACATATCTGTATGTCATTTGTAAGGTGTTAAATGGAAGTTTTAATTAATTCTGTCTTTATATCAGACTAAAGGGAACAACTTAAATTGGGCATGTATATGTTGTTGTTGTGACCCTGTTTATCAATGCTTATTTTATCACTGCTAACATTGAATGTTGGATGTTGGAATTTAGTTGATATATACTTGATTTATTGGTATTATTGACGTACTACTGGAGGATTGGAAAGTAGGCATCGGTATGGGACGGTGGCATACTAAGGATGGGTTTGGTTTTTAAATCAATACCATTACCCACCTACTTGGAATAAGAATGGGATTAACTAAAAGTTAAGTCCCGTGGATTTGTATTGTCATGGCAACTACTTGTTGAGCGGTAATACCAGGGATTTTGGATGGATTTTATATATGTACTGTTATGGTGCCTCGGTATGAGCTTGAGCCTCAGGACCGATGGCTAGGGAGCGTATATGCATCGGGATGTGTAGCTGGCTACGATGGTTGAAGGTGTACCCTGTTTAGGTATAGGTACATATGCCCACTTCGTGTGCTTTTTAGCATGTTACCTCTATTCAGGTTGAGACCGGCCTGTAGTCCAGTGAGAGTCCTTTAGTGTGACTATATATATATTTACGGACTATTAGCTATTGTTGAATTGTTTAGGATGTACATGCGTATCGGGCCTCTGTTTGGATTGTAGTAGTATAGAACTTGCGCGTGGGCTTGACCCACTTCTATTTTTCAGGTACACGACAGTTCCAGGCTTAGACGTGTTCGTGCTGAGCAGAAGTCTCTATTCACTCTTCCGACGATGTAGGGCTCTCTCTATAGTTTTATTTCTGGACGTTTATTACATTTGTTCTATCTTCCGTTTGGATGTTTAATAGGGGTCCACTAGAGATGGATTCCCAAGTTGTAAACTGATAGAGTTTTGGAGTTTGGGTTTGATGGATTTTAATAATTATAATATTTTGCGGATTCTATTTTTAGTTCCTTCCAGCTTTAATTTCATTTCTTAATTTATTTTGTATCCCGTGTTCATTATAAAATATTAATTGTTTGATATTCCCTCAGGTCTGGGCCTGGGCCTGATCAACCCGTGTCTTGGATCCGAGGGGTATCACAATACCACTTGATCAGGGGCAGAAGTGGAAAGGGTAATATCTTGCAACTATAACATGAAGTTTTGGCTTTGGAAAAAGGGAATTTGTTGTAATGAGCTTGGAATCACCCACTGATTATTGGAAATTAAACTATCAACTGAGACTTTTGAGTCCAGTTGAAAAATTTCCAAATCAGAGAGACCAAGCTGAAGTGCGATAGGTCCATTTGGTAACCAGTAGTCCATCCACATGCTAATGCAGTCTCCAGCCCCCAATTTGTGACTTACAATGCCCCTTGCCATCCCCCTCAGCTTAAGTAATCTCTTCTAGAATCTAGAACTCAATGATGTAGGCTTAATTGTCCAAACACTTTTAGTTTTGATAAGGTATGTGTAGGTCCATGCCACCCATAAACTATCCTTTCTAGAACACAACCTCCAAAGGTATTTGAGCCTTGACACTCTATTGGTGAGCTCAATGCAAGGGAATCCAAGGCCTCCAAAGTTTTTTGGTCTGCAAATTGCACTCCATGCTACCTTAGCTCCTGTCTTCTTAAACTCAGTACCAGACCAATAAAAAGACCTCAGAATTTGGTTAATTTGATCAATCACACCTAAAGGCAGCACAAAAGCCTGTGACCAATAGGTTTGTATTGAACATAAAACTGACTTAATCAACATTGCTCTTCCTGCATAAGAGAGAAATCATGATGTCCACATATTCACTCTTGCTGTGATTCTCTGCACTAGGGTTTGACAGTTTACAGCATTGACAGCTGAGGAGGACAGTGGCAGTCCAAGGTATGTGATTGGTAAAGCTCCTGTGTCAAACTAAAGTAGGGATGTAATGCTTGCTTTTGTGCTATTATCTATTCCAAAAAAGAAAACCTGACTTTTGGAAGAATTAATGGATAGACCAAAAGCAAGTAAGAAACTGTTAAGTGCAGAGTTAACACTTCAACAGAGCCTAAGTCTCCATGTGAGAATAGCATGATATCATCTACAAATGCTAAATGAGAAATGGATAATTTTCTGCATCTCCAGTGGTATTAAAAGCAAGTGCTTTGGGATATAACTTGATTGAGAGACAAGGTTAAAACTTCCATTGTAAGAACAAAAAGCCGTGGAGAGATAAGGGTCCCCTTACCTTACCCCTCTCTTTCCTTTGAAGAATCCACATAGCTGACCATTAAGTGAGATAGAGTAGGAGGGAGTGGTGATGCATTGTGCAATCCAATTGATAAACTGAGGTGGAAAGCCAAACAAGAATAGAATATCCAAAATGAACTGCTAGTGAATAGTGTCGAAGGTTTTCTTGAGATTAATTTGGAGGGTACAACATGGTAGATGAGATGATTTGTGGTAACCATTGAGTAGTTCATGAGCCAATAAGATGTTGTCTGTGATGTGCCTATTTTTTATGAATGCAGTTTGTGCAGGGCTAACTAATGATGGCAGAACAAGGCTTAACTTTGAAGCTATAAGTTTGGATATACACTTATAAACCAAATTGCAACATGAGATTGGCATATAATCACTAACAGAGGTAGGATTGGGTACTTTGGGTATAAGGGCAATGTAGGCACAGTTAATTTCAGAGAGCATTTTCCTAGTAACAAAAAAATCCTTTATTGCAATTGTGATATCCTGCCCAATGATAGGCCATGCATGGATGAAAAAACAGGAATTAAAACCATCTAGGCCAGGGCTTTTGTATGGATTGAAGGATGAGATGCAGTTCTGAATTTTCATGTCTAAAGGGATGGCTGTAAGTGAAGGTAGCAGGTTTGGAGGAACAAACTTGGAGATTAAATTGGAGAAGGTAGACATACCTGGGTAGTTGGTGTAGATTTGTCCAAGAAAATTCTGAAAGTGGTTCAAGAAAGCATTTTGTACATTAGTACCTTGAAGAGTATCTCCATTGGAGTCTTAAATGGTAACAATCTTCCTTTGGTTGGCCTTTGATGAAAAATACTTCATGAAGTAGGCTATGTTCTGGCCACCCTCTCTAAGCCACTGAATTTGAGTTTTTTGCTTGAAGAACATCTCTTTAGCTAAGCAAAGATCAACATACTTGTTTACAATAGTTCTTTCTTGTGATCTCATAATGTCATCTGCAAGGTTAAGGTCAATTGATTTATGGCACTGAGACAATTCTTCACTGCAAGCTGCTACTTTCAAGGAAATGTCACAATAATCTGTCTTGTTGAGCTGCCTCAGAGGATGTTTGAGTGACCTTAGTCTTTGTACAACACTGAACAATTTTATCCCCTGCATATGTTCCTGCCAATCTTGTTGAACAATATCCAAAAATTTCTCATTTGCAGCCCAAAAGTTGAAGAATCTAAAAAGTAAGTTCCTCTTAGGAATAATTGAACCAAGCTTGACAATCATTGGGGAGTGGTCTGAGATGCCATGAGGTAGGAATTCCACAGCTGATTGTGTCAATAAGCTCATCCATGTATGGTTGACAAGGACTTTATCAAGCTTCTTTGATATGTTGGCTGAACCAAAGCTGCTGTTGGTCCATGAAAAAAATATCCCTGAGTACCTCAAATCCTCAAGCTCATTCTTAAATAAACATTGTTTAAAGTCTTCCATTCTTGAGTCCACCTTAGTGCCCTTCCAAAAGCTTCATTGACATTTAAAATGACATTGAAATCACCCAAAAGAATCCATGGAACATTAGGTTCACTGTGATGCCTTAAACTTCTCCATAGTGGTAACCTTTCAGAGGCTGTGTTTGAAGCATAAACTAGAGAGACCAAACATCTTATCTTCATATCAATAATCCAAACTGCACAATTAAGGGCTTGACTATTTTCAAACATTACCAAAAGAGAGAGAACTGAGGTATTCCACATCACTCAGACCTTTCCCATTACTGAAGAAATGTAGTTACATTTGATTTTCCAATAGGGAGCAATAGCCTTATGAATAGAGTCTATATTATGGGGGCTTACTTTGGTTTCCAAAACAGCAATCAAATTAAGTTTATTATATGTGATCAACCTTTTAACCTCTACTTGCTTGGGGTGAGAATTTAACCCCCTAATGTTTCAAGTTGCCTAATTCATTGAGAAGTGCTTGTGAGAGTGCACAATCCCCTAAACCCCTTAAAGGTAGACACATTACTCAAATTTGGTTTAACAATTTTAGCCTTCTTGCTAATCTTGGAATGCTTACCTTGGTTGGGTTTTATAGGCTTCATTGCTTTATTGATAATGGAAGAGTATGATGGATCATAAGAGTCAAGGTTTGGGGTTTTATCTTCATCAGTTTCCAACATTTTCCCTCTAGGATCATCATCCTTCTCAATTGCACATTCATCATTCTGCAAATACAGCAAAATTGTTAGAACTCCCTTGTGTACAAATTCACTACAAGAAAAATAATTTTTTAGAACGCCCTTTTTACCACGGTTTTATAATAACCATGGTAGAAAGTGTCTTTTACCATGATTTTAAAAGTAGAAAGTAATATATTTTACCACGGTTATTGTAAAACCGTGGTAGAAAAACTTTCTATCACAGTTAATGAAAAACCGTGGTAGTAATTATACTTTCTACCACGGTTATTATAACCGTGATAAAAATTGAATTTATACTTAAAATTTATTTAGACTTTTGTAATGTCTTTTTTATTACGGTTAATAAAAAACCGTGATAGTAAGTTATTCTACCACGGTTCAAGCACCGCGGTAGGAAGTGAGTTTGGATTAAGGCGATGCGCGGGTCTTATTCCCGCTACTTTCTTAAAAAATTTTAGGCAAATCATTTTAGACCAAACACACCATACCACACATGTTAGGGCAAATCATTTCAGCCTCCCAAATCGCCTCCATCTCTATTCTCGTTCTCAACTCTGAGCTTGCCCTCTCTCAGGCTCTGCAACTGCAAACTACAAAATCTACAAGAATCAGATCAGCCTCCGAAATCGCCTCCAACTCTATTCTCGTTCTCAACTCTGAACTTGCCCTCTCTATGTCTCTGCAACTACAAACTACAAAATCTACAAGAATCAGAACCCATATCGGCATATCATTTCAGATTGTTTAAAAAATTAAAACCCATATCCTTCAGTTTCCATCGCCCGCTGTTCCAGTTTGGGTTCGCTGTTCGAAAGCTTCAGCAATCGACCAAAATTGTAGAACTCTACAGGTAAATTTCTAGGGCTTTTGAGCCTTGTCTCACATGGTGATTGATTAGCAAAAAAATCCTAGTGATATCTGTTTTCTCTCTCTAGGGTTTTTATCTCAGATGGAAGGCGTCGATGATGATTTCGGCGATATATATGTAGACGTTGAAGTTCAAGCAAGTACAACCATCAATGGCTTCCCAAACCGCACTCAATCATACACAATTTAAGGAGTGGAGGGTTTGATGATGAAGAAGAGGAGGAAGGTTGTGATTTTGCAGCTGCAGAGGGGAATGGTTCGGGTAAGAATCGGAAATGGGTTGATCAATCCCAGTTGGGCGATGGATTGGAACAGTGTTCTAATGGTACTGGTGGCGGTGAGAGGGAAAATCTGGTGAAGGGCGGTTATCATTCACAATACAAGGTAGCGTTAAATGTTATATATATATATATATATATATATATATATATATATATATATATATATATATATATTCGGATGTAAGAATTTGTGTTATAGGATCGAACTTGGTGTGAATAAAATTGTGAGAGTTGATCAATAATTTGTGTTCGTTTTAGAAATGAGATTGAATTTGGCAATTTCAATGGGTAGCTGTCGGTATAAGGCCTCCAAAGCTCTACCTTGGAGATCGATACCTTTTATTTTGATGTATGTGCTTTGTTCTTATCAAATGTTTGAATTGGGAGCATTTTTGGATTTAAATGGATGATCTCTTGGGAGGAAGCAGTGTGGTCACATAATTCCTGATTAAGTTTTACTTTGTAACTGGACTCATTTCAAATAATAGAACTCTCAGTTTTGATGATAAAGATAGATTAATGTCTTTCCTTTTTTTTTTTTTTTTTTTTTTTTTTTTTTGAGATTCTTTTATTTTATTATGATATGATTATGACATTTACACATGAGTTCTCTCTATTTCTCTGTAGCAGTAATATAATTATCCTACCTGAAGCAGCTGTTTATTGTTATTTGTAATTAATGATTTTTCACTGGGTTTTGTGTTGTGTAGTACTTAAGATATCAGACAGCAGCTTATCCTTGTAATTCAAAAGCCAATGGATCCATGGTTTCAGCTTCCTACTCTTCCACCTTGGCTAAAGGCAGTTTGGACAATAATGGGTCCAGTCAACATATGGGCTCAAGCTCAGTAGTAACTCAAAGTGGATACAATTTCTCTCTTCCCTGGTATAGGTAAGTGAATTTGGTTATGATCTTGATTCTACTCAAGCTGGGTTCTTTGGCAAACTAGTTGTTGTTTATGACATGTGATAGATATGTCAAATGTATAATAGAATTAATATTAGTTAGGATAATGTAAGAATTCAATAGTTAAAAATGTACTGATGTTAGAAGTACTATCTTTCTTACCGCATTTATGAGAAAAAAAAAGGATAATGTGTATGGTGAGATGCTGAGAACAAATGCTATACGAGATTTCTGGTTCTCATAAGGGCCACTTTTGGCACTGGCGTAACACTTATTCTGTTCTTGATTCATGTCATTAAAGGTTCTGTATGCTGTTGATTAAGTGGCATCCCATTTTTTCTTGCAGGACTATACTAGATGTAAATATTGCTATGTTCAAACAGAGGCCATGGAGGCATACTGGAACTGATATAACAGATTTTTTTTAATTTTGGGTTCAACGAGGAAAGTTGGGAAAGTTATTGCAACTGTCTGGTAAATGAATATTCTTTTAATTTTACCTTCTAGTAAATTTACATTGCTTGTCCATAAATACCAAGGTTGGTCTTCTTAGGTATACACATGTATATTAGCTGGGGTGACGTTCTACTCCATTTCCAGTTGATTTGTTGTTATGTTGTCGATGCACTCAGCATACAACCAACCTGGTTTACTTTAGTTTACTTTCCTCCCTACTCTTCCTTCTTACCTGATTTTCAATTGCATGGCCTATCAAGTACATCAAAATTTGTAAGTGACGCATTTCTTTTATGATTACACATTTTTAATGCCTTTTATACTTATGCTCAGGGGGTCACGTGCCTTTAAGTGACCAATTTTGCGGTGTATAGGGGGTCAAGTACCTTAAGTGACCATTTTTTTTAATTAGTGTTCATCAAAATCAACACTTTAGTAGTTTAGTGGGTTTGAATATTTAATAAAGTCAAAGCACTGTTTGTTACCTTTTCATATTTGATAGATAAAATTCAGGAGAAAAACATGAAGATAGTACAAACGTAGTACAAAAAATTAATAATTTGTCGTAGACAGAATATTATTCGGGGTTGGATTGAATTGATGAATAAGTTGTAGACAGAGTTGTTACTTTGGTAATAAGACGATTGCAGAAGTACAGAATAGGAATGTGAAAGAAAGCTACTTCTTCGGTGTACCTTTGCTGTAATATTCTCCTTTCTTTTAAAGCTCATTTTCAGTAGATCAAGGCCACTACTCTTATCTTTCAACATCAAATTCCTCAGGAATATACCACTTCAAAGTCTTGCATGATTGCATCATCTGTGAACTTAGGTGAGTAGTTGCTTTTTAAATCGTTTTAACGATGGGATTATATTGTTATTGCGTTGTGAGAAGGAAACTTGGCCTCCTAGACATGTTTTCCACTGAGCTAAAAATCTAGGAAAATAAATAAATGGTTAGTGGAATAGATATAACTTAATTCCTATAAAAAAAAAAAAATTAAAAAAAAAGGTGCAACACACTGATGCCTCATATGCCCATGTTTATACTTATTACAACTTTGTAGGAAATTAGCAATGGTGTTTTAATATGGTAATTTATAGAACTGTGTTTGTTGTAGAATTTTTTTGACTATGTGAAAGTCACTGTTGGTTAGCCACTGCATTAAATAAAATGTTGGAGTGAGGCCAACATGCTCTTGTTTTTCTTTGCAAATTAAGGACCTTCTCTTCATGCATGTCTAAGTTTCATGTGTGTGTGTGTGTGTGTGTGTGTGTTTTGAAAGGTTGTGTGTGTGTGTGTTTTGTTTTTGAAAGCTAGGTTGTGTGTGTGTGTTTGGTGCTACTTTTTGGACACTCATTTTTAAGATCAGAACAAGGAGCAATAGTGCGCGCACACACACATATATGTATATATTCCCTCTTCTCCTCCTCCTCCCCCGTATATTTTTTGTTTTTCAATTCTCTTAACTCAGGGAAAACAGTGTGTTGGATAAATTGTAAATATATATATATAACAGTAGCACATATTATTGAATGTCTCCAATCTTAACTTAAAACAGGATCTACTATCTTAAATCTTAATGTAATTAATGATACATTCCCGGCCTAGTAGCTAAGACAATGAATGACATTGTCATTTTCCAAAATACAGAACTTCTGTTCCGCGTTATCTCAGGGGTAATTTTCTGTATAAACTGGACACAAGTTGATTCTACAGACCTTCTAGATATACATTGGAATGAATATATTGCCAAGACTGTCTTTTGTAGCTTCCATCATGAATTCATGACGAGTAATGACAGAAATGGTGCTGATAATTGTTTTGGTGAAACAATCATTTTGGTTAATTGATTTGAGGACCTTCCTTTTCCCAATGCTTATGCAGTTGGATTGCTAGAGGATTTGATAACGAGTCTCGCATTTTAGGCTAGAAAACTGCATTTCTTCAACTTTTCTTCGAGTTCCAATTTAGGGGAAAAAAAAATTCTATGTCCATATTATATATATATATATATATATATATATCCTTAATTTGTTCTTTTCTTGTTAGGTGGCTTAGCAATCAATTTACTATAGTATCACTTCGTATAAGAATCACGTGAGTATTAATTTCTGCTTCTCTCTCTCTCTCTCTCTCTCTATATATATATATATATATATATAACTCCAGCGGGTACCTTCACAGAGAAAGACTACCCCAGCTTTAAATGTTGGCTCAGCATATAAAGAAGAAGCAAACATAATACATCCTAAAAAAAAAAAAAAAACATTCTTTTGGAAATTGATTGTGTTTATGATTGTTTTGATACTTCTGCAATTGCTTTTTGTCTTGGAGGGGGAACATCAGTGGGGACCGATTGGTTTCAGGTCACTTTCTATTCCTGGTGTTTGTCCCTGAAATGTTGCCTCGTGTATGTTTCTTTCTCTTTAGATTGCATGGTAATAGCTCTGTCTTTATGATATACTGAATGGATGCTTATATTTCTCCACAAATAAAATATTAGACAATAAAAATAAAAAAAAAAAAACAAAAAAAACATTCTTTTGGAATTTGATTGTGTTTATGATTGTTTTGATACTTCTGCAATTGCCTTTTGTCTTGGTGTTTGTCCTTGAAATGTTGGCTTGTGTATGTTTCTTTCTCCGACAACCCTAAGGACCATTGGCTGCTATATTTGTCTCTTTAGATTGTTTACAAATAATAATTAGGTCAGTTTTGAATGAAAAGGACATAACTTTCTTCGGGATTAAAACCTGAGAGCAGTTTAAGTCACAACCACTCAAAACTGTTAATGGATGTAAAAGCCTGAAATTTCTTTACCAATAGAACTTCTGTTATATTTTTCAGATAAATCTGGTTTACTTGTTCATGGTCAACAAGATAACTATGTGCAACGATAGGAATCGTCTGAATGTATTTTTTCTATAAGTTTTTTGATGATATCTGCATTATTAAAAAAACAAAAAGTTGCAAATTTCATCAAACTGCCCAGAGGAGGCTTATACAGCATAGTGTAGTTACACAGCCTAAACTCAAGGACAGTGAAGCCTGTTTCTAAAATCAATCAAGAAATATGCAACTTGTTTTCTGTTTCCTAGAAAATCTTTCATATACATATTGAAAACAATTTGATCATAAATATAATGGGTGGACAATTTGATCAAACTTTGTTTGAAAAGTGGTTTATTTTTATTTGTTGTATCAACTTGCTTTACATTAATTCTCTTACTTCAACTATCTTTGTAGGTCAAAGTTAGGATTGCGGGTTGCGGGAGCAGTTACTTTTTTTGTTACCGCTATATTTTTTGTATGGTTCATGAAGGAGAAGTTACAAGAAGATATGAAGAATTTTTGTTTTATTTTGGTTAAGTAAAATATATAAGGTGTGGATCATGTACTTCTTTCAAATTTGTATATGGTTAATTTTTGTATAAAATAATGATTTGGAATTGGTTTATGAGTTGTAAATTATTTTGGTTATAATGCTATTTTGTATTTATTTAGGGTTCTTTAAGGCTAGTAGTAGTTTTTTTTTTTAAAATATATGTAACACTTTCTATCACGGTTATGCACCGTGGTAGAAAGTCTATTATTCTACCACGGTTTTGCACCGTGGTAGAAAAACGACTTTCTACCACGGTTGAAAACCGTGGTAGAAAAGTATACTTTCTACCACGGTTGTTTTTACCACGGTTCAAAATCGTGGTAGAAAGGCTTTTTTACCGTGGTAGAAAGGCTTTTTTACCGTGGTAAAAAGTCATTTTTCTTGTAGTGATTGGACTAGCTTCAGTGGCAATTGAAGGTGGAACTAGACAAGTATTATCTAGTGGCAACTGGGACACTGCAGCTGAAGTTGAGGCCAGGTTTATATGAATGTCAGTGACTGCATGGGCAAAGGGATTTGAAATTGATATGTGCATTTGGACTGTGATTTCTTCAACTTTTTTGTGATGGTTCTCCATTCAGATTCTTTTGGTTCAGATGAGTTGACACAAGGGCTTTCCCTAACAATATCATTGCTGGCTTGGGGAGAACAACAGTGGTCAGTTGTGTGTCCAAATGATGAACATTGCATGCATAGAAATGGTATCCATTGATAAACAACTTGAATTTCCTCCAATTTGTTTCCTTCAGTTCTCGCTTGAAAGGAATTAGGCAAGGGTGATTGTGGGCTAATCTCAATACACATCATGGCATAATCAATTCTGTCAATGTTCTGAGTACTTGCATTAAGAAAAAGTGCCTTACCAATTGCACTTGCAATGTAACTTAAACCTTTGGGAGACCAGTATCCCAGAGGTACATTGAATAACTTGACCCAAATAGAAGCTATTTTAGATGATTCAAGTGTAATTGAAGTGGGTTCAGTGTGCCATAGCTTTAGTTTGATAGGCATACCTGCAAAGTGCCATTGCCTACCCCCCAAGGCATCTCTGCAGCTCTCTATGGATCCGAATTTGATTTAGTACATGCCCGCCTTATTGACAATAACCTTTTGAAGCCCTCTGGAATCCCATATCTTATGAGCAAATGCTTGAAATGAGTTTGAATGGCATTTTCTTTGTGAAGCTCCCAATGAGACACTCCCTCCAAAAACTGTTGGCTTCAACACAGATATATGTTGGCGCGTGAGGCTCACTCGCAGATATAGCAGTACAGTGATTTCCTTCCATCATAAATAGTAGTGATAGCTGGCGCGTGAGGCTCACTCGCAGGAGATTTGTCCACGTTGCACTGTTAATGCCGGAGTCCGGCCACGAACTCTTTCAACTCAAGAAACATCGCCGAGAACCCAGCTGCCTCCTTAAGCAAACACTGGACTTTAGCTATTTCCAAATCTTTCTCCTTCAGCTGAGACTTAAATCTTGCAATTTCCTCAGTGAGTTCAAACTTTGCTGCATCCATAACCGCTGCATCAATAGCCTCTGGTAGCAAAATAACATCATTGACTTCAAGCCCTGAAGGATTTGACAGTCTCATTTTGCAATGCAAGCCGAACCTTCTCTTTTGTAGCTCCTGTAACTGTGGGTGAACGTGGGAGATGATGGTGTATGGCGAAACTTGTTGAAGGAGTGGAAAGTTGATTGGACCTGGGTGGTGTATGCAGAGGCATGTTTACCGGAGACTTTCCTAAATTCTTCGTGGTTGGAAGTGGAGGTTTGGGTGCAATTAGTGGATTGGTAGGAGTGAATTTGGCTTGTGAGGAGTGGGGAATATTTGCATGTTTGGTACTGGGATTTGCATTCAGGTTGTGTGATGGAAGTTTAGGCTTGGATGGAGAAGGATTATGATGAGATTTGGTGCTGCGGGTTGGTAAGAATGGTGGTTTCAGGTGGTTCGGTGGCCGGCGGTTGGGGTTGGGGTTTGGAGGTTTCATGGGTTTGTAAAGAAGAAGAAGAAGATGATTTAACCACGAGCAGCTTAACTAACTATAAGTACAGCCGTTAGAAGCATCAGTACTGGTACTCTTCCTTGAGGCTTCTTCCATTTTTCTTTTCACCTCATTGAGCACATTTCTCGCCCACTCTCTGAAAAATGTCTCATTGTATCCAATCATACCACTTTTGTAAATGGACATGCAGGGTCGATCATCTCCCGGGTAAGGGCCGTGCTCACCGTTAGGGTCACGCCATGCGCCTTGCTGTCTCATCCCGGACCCGCTAGCAATCCAGTGGTAGACAAACTGACCCACACCCGCAATTTTCAGCCAGCCCTTTGGGAAGAACTCAATGACACTGCTGTTTCTATCCATGAAGAACATGTTGGTCAATTGAACCCAATGTGGTGATATCAAAATGTCTGTTAAACTCATCAGCTTCACCTGAGTGCCATTAATTTGCACCAATTTTAGTTTATGTTTTTAGGAAAAAAAAAAAAAAACCCTATTATATATGAGGTCTTCTTGGTACTCTTCCATCTAGTGTAGAACCGCTCCAATTTGATTCATATTGGATTTGTCCACACAACTAATTAACTACAGTGTTAGGAATGCATTCACATTTACTTAGTATAAAGTAATATAAATGTTACGAATTGCTTTAATAATAACAAATTTTCCTTTTCATTATATATTTATAGTCTATATGGATTGATTATAAGACCATAAACAGAAGATGATAATGATAATAATAATAATACTCCATAATAGATTGATTATATGTAATTAGGTGTTGGACTTGGGTGGGCCTAACCCTAGCAATTTTATTCCTGTCAAAATAATTTACAAGAGTGAACAAGGTACTTACGATCTTGGGATGGGACTACATTTAAACTTTAAGCCCCGAATTCTGGCCAAAGGTTTTACTAATCTGGAAAACCGAGCAACCTGAAGAACCCAAAATATATGAATAGTTTATAATTTTTATAATTTTAAGGTTATACATATATATATGTAAAATAAAGTTAAAATTAAATTACGAGTGATAGGGAAAAATATAAACCTACCCTGCCCTCGATAAGATTGATTAGATTTCATTATTAAGGATAATGAAATTTGACGTGGTTCAACAGGTAAAAATAATCCTATTATAACTGGAGGAGGTCAAAAGAATTAAATCATATCCCCGACAAATCTGGCAACAAATCTCCTATTATTTCGCACAAGCGGAAGATAAGATCAATCATCAACATTGGCGGAACGATTTTGACTCCAATCGACAACCATAAATAGGGCACTAAGCCATTAAAGAAGGTACGACGTAAAAACTATTATTAATCCCTGCCTTCTTTTTAAACCTTCGTGACTAATTTGATCGTCGGAGAGCTCTTGGCAGGCACCACACCGGTGCCGTCAAGGTTCATCGATCTTCTCCTCTTTTCCTTGCAGGAAAACGGTATCGTATCGGATTGAGCGAATTTCAGCTTCAACAGTTGGCGCCGTCTGTGGGAACAACGATTCCCTTGAATCAATTAATTACTCGTTGGGTATATACGTTTGCAGTCCAGTATGGTTACCGAAGGAACACTGTCGCAGGGATCTGGTCAAAGGGTAGAGTCGGGTGAAAACCTGGACGTCCCAAACGACCAGGCACGGCTTGCAGCGTTGGAACTGCAGGTTCAAACTCTGAGCCAGGGTATGAATTAGTTGATCCAGCAAAATGCAACACTCTTGCAACACCTTGTTCCACCAGTTCAACAAAACTTTCTAGGACAAGATCTCTCAAGTCCAAACGGAGGTAATGGGAATCTTGAAGAGAAGGATAATCATCCCCCCCAAAATGAGACTGAAGTGGAACAAAGTTAGGTGGGAACCCGACATAGAGGTGTGGTTCACCCATCTCTCCCACGGAGTTCCCGACCTCCTGAAAGCATATCCTTCTGTCTTAAGGAAAAGACAAAGAAAGTTACCCATCTCAACTTGCAGATCAAGGATCTCAAGGGGAAAATGGAAGGTGTAATACAGGCTATGAAAGGGAAAGGTCCTGCCGCCGTAGATGACCTGGTACAAAGGACCAACTTGCCTTTCAGCCCCGCCGTTATGAAATGTCCATTACCTAGCAAGTTCAGGATGCCCTCGTTCGAAAGCTTCGATGGGACCAAAGATCCCCTCGATCACCTGGAAACTTTTCAAGCTCTTATGCATTTACACGCTGTGCCAGATGAAATCATGTGCCGAGCTTTTCCCACTACACTTAAGGGATCAGCGAGAGTTTGGTTCAACAAGTTGAAGCCAGGAACCATTAACACCTTCGAAGAATTGAGTAAGCAGTTTGTAAGCCATTTCATTGCAGGTCAGAGGCATAGGAGGCCGGCTACCTACCTGTTTACTGTGGAGCAACAAAAGGTAGAGTCGATTCGGGAATACATCACCCGATTCAACGCAGAGATGTTGCAGGTAGAAGAGGTGGACGACAAGGTAGCTTTGACCGCTTTCATAGGAGGACTCCAAACGTCCAGATTCTTGTTCTCCTTATTAAAAGAACCTCCCACCAGCATGATAGAGTTGCTAGTCAGAGCGCAAAAACATATCAATGTTGAAGACACCATGAGTGCACGGAAGGAAGGAGAGGACAAGAAGAGGCCAGCCCCTTTCGCCAGGGATGAAAATAATACCAAATATAAGAAATTGTTCTTCAGCCAAAGCGACAGCACATATCATGAAGATGAGTATACCGACTAGAAATTGTCTCACGGCTGGAATTAGTCTTATCAAGTCATTCACAATAAAGACTGGGGGCATCTTAGTTAATCATTTTAAATGGAAGGTAGCTCTATCACGTGTTATTTTGTTTTTAATAAGCCTTGAGGCAATGATGGTCTTTAATAAAATTCCTTTTAGTTTATACGTGCAGTATCCCCGTACTATAAGGGATAGTAAATGAGTGTCCTATATTACAAGGACCCGGGCTGAGTGAATCCCATAATCCGTATCCTCGTACTATAAGGGATAGTAAATGAGTGTCCTATATTACAAGGACCCAGGCTGAGTGAATCCTGTAATCCGTATCCCCGTACTATAAGGGAATAGTAAATGAGTGTTTTGTATTATAAGGACCCGGGCTGAATGAATCGCGTCATCCATATCCCCGGACTATAGGGGATAAGTATCCTGTATTATCAGGACCCGGGCTGAATGAATCCCGTAATCCATATCCCCGTAATATAAGGGATAATAAATGAATGTCCTGTACTACAAGGACCCGGGTTGGATGAATCCCGTAATTAATATCCCCTTAAAATAAGAGATAGTAAATAAAAATCTTTTATTAAAGAGCTGAGCTGAGTAAAACTCGTAAAGTTCAATTCCCTTACCAAAGGGACGAGCTAAGTAAAACTCGTAAAGTTCAATTCCCTTATTAAGGAGTAAAACTCATACAATTTATTCCCTTATCAAAGGAAGAGTACTGTTCCCTCAGGTGGCAAAAAAAAAAAAAAAAAATCCTGAGTTACTATTCACTTGAATAATACCCGCGAGTACTGTTCACAGGGGTTGAAAAAAAAAAAAAAATTATTTATTACATTCCCAAAGCTAGACATGCAAGCTTGGGAATGGGGGGCAACTGATAGGGAAAAATATAAACCTACCCTGCCCTCGATAAGATTGACGTGGTTCAACAGTTAAGAATAATCCTATTATAACTGGAGGATGTCAAAAGGATTAAATCATATCCCCGACAAATCTGGCAACAAATCTCCTATGATTTCGCACAAGCGGAAGATAAGATCAACCATCGACATCGGCGGAACGATTTTGACTCCAATCGACAGTCATAAATAGGGCACCAAGCCATTAAAGAAGGTACGACGTAAAAACTATTATTAATCCCTATCTTCTTTTTAGATCTCCGTGACTAATTTGATCGTCGGAGAGCTCTTGGCAGGCACCACACCGGTGCCGTCAAGGTTCATCGATCTTCTCTTCTTTTCCTTGCAGGAAAACGGTATCGTATCGGACTGCGCGAATTTCAGCTTCAACAACGAGTAACATCAAACATAGATTTATTGGTATTGACCTAATTTTGACACGATTAGTTTATCATTTTTAAATATAAAAAATAACATTTTTGCTAAGGAACCAAAATAATAAAGAATATAAAAAAAATTAGTTAATAATTATATACTTTAACATTTTATTTTTTTGGTTATTAAATTTTAGAATAATCCGAGAAACTCCAATATATTATCTACGTGTTTTTGAAGTTTGTTTGTTGTCACCAAATCGAGTAGATTATGTGTTTTAGAAGTTTGCTTGTTGTCAAGCCACACCCCACCTTAGCTGTGGAACGGTGGTAGGCTGCGCCACAATCTGTATGTTTGAGAGATGATTTGCAGAATGGTCCACACCTGTGGATAGAGTTGTAAAAAAGTGTGGAGTAGTTTAAAATATATATTTTTTTGAATGGTAAGTAGTTTAAAATATTAGAACTTGTATTGGTTTAAATATTTGAGATATTTTGGTAATGAATTTAGAGAGTGTATATAGTAACATTCATTCTAGAGAAGACCTATAAATAGCAAATAGGTGAGGCTTTCACTTGCTGCTCAGGTTACTCTTGTAAGCAATCCTGTTATATTAGGTGTGAGAGTACGACTGTAAAAAAAAAATATGGAAAAAATATATATTAAAAATTTGAAAATCCAAACAACATTGTTTTAACCAAATTTTGAAAAATATTTAGGAAATGATTGCCATGCAATAGGGGTGCAAGTTGGTGGGCTAGCCAAATCTAATCCGAAATTTTAGAATATAGAATATTGGCTTTTAAATTCACAAATCGGGCTCAAATCGGATTGGGTTAAAAATATATCACCATTCATGTTTTCAGTCCCTAAGGGTAGCATTACGTTAGTTCGGGAGGTTTAATTTTTATTTTTCTACATTAAAAGTTTTGATATATTTAAATAAATTTTGCAATTTATAACATATCATATTTAGTTAAATCTGTAATATATATATATATATATATATATATATATATATATATATATATATATATATATAGTTAAACCAGAAGAACAATTTATTACAATTTAAAATAAATAAAAATAATTTATCATGTATTGGAGGCTAATTAAAACTTTATTATATAACTTCTCAGTATATGAACATGATCAAGCATATACTTACAAATTTTTTTTTTTTACACGTGAAATTATTGTCTAGAAATCCATTGTTTATTGACGTGTTATACAGATGGGTGTGATGGAATAATATCATACATTGTTTCCCTTATTTTTTTTTTATTAACAAAAATCTCGGGATTGTAAATGTAAAAACAATTTTTTTTAAAAAAATACCAAACCCCAAATCCCACATCACCTCTCCCAGTCAGAAGAGGGGCATATGATTATTGCTCAATGTCACCAGCATTTTAATAGTAAATAGTCATAGAGTTGATTACTTGTTATAAAAAAAATTTAATAAATAGCTTCTTCAGAAATTTACTCTAAAAGTTAAACATACACTTCTACTTCTACTCCTACTTCTACTTCTACTTCTACTTCTTCTTCTTTTTCTTTTTCTTTTTCTTTTTTCTTTTAAGACACACTCCACAAACTATAAATATGGCATTGTTTGTACCCAGCCACATAAGCCTCTTATTTGAAAATGATCCAAGAAATGTGTTAAAAAGGAATACTAGGCCGGCAGGCCCAAAGGACCAAAAAAAAAAAAAAAATTTGGCAACTCCGTCCCAAACCTGAAATGAATTTGAATTTTTATTATCATATCCATCCCATTTTATTTAGAGGCTTATCAAATCTGTCCTATTATAGGGGGAGGCCGATGGAAACCTTTGGGGCAGAGGAAATTGACACTCCTAACTGCGACCTCAATCAAAACCCTAGATTGTAATCTTCCTTTTATTGATTTAGTGGTGATCTCGTAAGGGAATTTGAAAAGAAGATTTGCCCATGTACACTCTTGAATTTCTCTCTACCCAAATGCGGTAGACATATGCCGCAGGTACCATCTTTGTCATTGAGTTCCTAAAGTTTTTTGGCTTTCCAATGGTCAGAGGACCATGAGACAAAACTACTCAAATCAGATGGTTTCACAAGGACTCTGCACTTGTGTTGTATATAGTTTCAAATTAGCTTAAAGAAAATGACATTTAAGAAGCAAATGATTGTGGTTCTCTGGTTCAAACATTGTGGTGGATGTGGATGATGCCACTGCTATCCATTGTGGACAATTTATTTTGGGGAAAATTCTAGAATATTTTGGGGGTACTGCACCCTGGGTCTCCCAGTTGTTGGATGGGTAGAGGAATGTCAGCTAATCCAGGAATTAAGCTAACCAGAGATGAAAGGAATGATCAAGAAGAATCTGTAATGAAAGCATTGGCAAGTGTTTCTGAGGGGAATCAAATCGGCAATAGCCCAGTTGATACAAGAGCTCCTCTCTAAAAGGGATCTAGGTCGGGTTTTTGAGTCTCAGTGGAGGCATGAATGTGTGTTTGCTTAACCTTTAAAAAAAAAAAAAAAAGTGTTTATGAGGGGATATCTTGTGGAAAGGATGAACCCATTCTTGGATATAGTGGACCAACAGGGAGCTAGTAATCATGAAAAAAGTAACAAGAACAGCCATTTTCCACTTTAATCATCAACAAAGGCTCAACATCATGTGTTCTTGTGAACTGTTTTTCCATTTCTTAGAGAAGCTTGTACATGAAAAGGGATTATTTTGAACTGCAACATCTAGTGAGAATAATGTTCTTTGTTTCATTAAAAAAATTTCAAATTAAGCAACAAAAAAAATAGGTTTAACCAAGAGCAGCTGAACTAACTACAAGCACTGCCATTATATAATTTCTTAAATTATACTTTATTTTGGACAAATGATTGGACAGAGATTGATATATAGGTTCATTGTGGGTGCCACTCTATAGACATATAGATTGTTGAATTTGGCCTAGTTGAATCCCGAAAATAGTGCTGCCATTTAATATTCCGATTGTACCTAGAAAAGGCTTCAACTATCTTCAAGAAACGATTATGCGACTCTTAGCTTTGATTTGAAATTATAGTTAATTTCATAATTATATTTTTCAGAATATTATTATTTACCACATACTTATGTTTATGTGATTATCTCCTCTTACAATGGATATATTATCATAGTTGTAATCTAGTTCCAACAGAATCTAACCTCAGTTCAGGTGTTGTTTACTGCTTTAATCAATTCTTTTCTGCCTTTGGGTTGAGTATTAACACAAGTAAAAGTTTGGTCTTCTTTGCTGGTATGGATTCCTTTACCAAAGCTTCTGTCATTTCTCTGTTAAACTTTGAAGTTGGTTCCTTGCTAGTTACTCACCTTGGGTTGCCTTTATCAGCTTACTCTATCACTGCTAGGGACTGTCAAACACTGGTGGACATAATCACTTCAAGAATTGGTAGATGGACATCTAGATTCTTGTTGTTTGCTGGTAGATCAGTACTCATTAAGTCTACTTTGTGTTCAATTCAGTCATAGTGGTCAAAAGCTTTTGTCCTTCCCAAGAAGGTTTTTGAGCAGGTGAATCAGGTTCTTAGGAGTTTCTTGTGGTCTGGTGTGGAGATGAAGACTTCTGGGCCAAGGTTGCTTGGCATATGATTTACAGGACAAAGAAATTTGGTGGTTTGAACTTTCCTAACCTCGAGATAACAAACTCCATTGTTAATCTCAAGCATCTTTGGAAGCTGTTTGCAAGAAAGGATAGTTTGTGGGTTGATTGGACTAATAGTTATTTGATCAAGGCCAGGAGTGTTTGGACTGTCACTCCTTCAATAAGTTCAGGGTTTTGGAAAATGCTATTGAAGTTGAAGGATATGGCAATAATAGTAATAGTAATAGTAATAGTAATAATAAATTGATTATAGGTAATTAGGTTGAGACTTGAGTGGGCCTAATACGAACAATTTCAATCCTGTCAGAAAATTTTATGAGAGTGAACAGGGTACTTACGATCACGGGATGGGATTTGATTTAAATTGATTTAAACTTTAAAGTCCGAATTCATTTTGAACGGGATATGACCAAAGGTACTACTAACCCGAAAAAACGAGCAACTTGAAGAATCCAAAATATATAAATAGTTTATAACTTTTATATTTTTAAGGTTATACATATATACCATTGGGCTAATGGCTCAACGGTACCAAGTCTTTACTTTTCACTTCTCAAAGAGAGGTCAGGGGCTCAAGTCCCAGTAAAGGCATCGGTGTGTGAGTGAGTAACAACTAAGAAAAAAAAAAGGTTATACATATATATATGTATAACAAAGTTAAAATTAAATTACTTATAGTAGCATCAACCATGGTTTCAAACGTATTCACCTAATTTTGACATGATTACTTTAACATTTTAAAAAATAAAAAATAAAATTTTTGCTAAGGAACAAAAATAATAATAAAATATAAAGATTTTTAGTTATATATTTGGTAAAAAAGCAAAAAACCCCCCCTCAACTATAAAAAATCAGCATTTTACCCCATTGAACTACAAAAGTGAGTACCACAACTATAAAAAACGTGCAAATTGCCCCCCTGCCAGTCATTTCTGGCACCTTTTTTGGCTAACAACTACAACACGTGAGTGTGTTTTTTTTTTTTTTTTTTTTTTTTTTTTTTTTTTTTTTTAATTCTAGATTTACCCTTCAATTTAACTGTTGTAACCCTTTACCTATAAATAAACCATATATATATATATTAAAAGCTTCTTCATTATTTTTGGACCAAAAAACCTATATTAAAAGTTACCACCTCATCAAAAAATGGGCCATTTATGTAATTTTAAAAATCTAATTTTGTACAATATCGATCTTCCTTAAGTTCCAAACCTAGAACCATCTGAACATGCCATACATCGCTGCAGCCATACGAGTTGATCTCGCCAGCACTGAGAACGATTCGCCGCTGACGAGAATGAGTGTCATTAACTCATCTTTAATGTCTCACTATAAATCTACATCAATGAACTCACCAACCTCTTTTCGATGCCCAAGACCCTAACCTCCAAATCGAATCACCATGGTGGTAGGCATTCATTGCGTGATTATATGGGTTAACGGATTGGCACCACCGACCACAAGAACATAGTAGGGGTGGGTGTTATGGGAGTGGGGATGGTGGTGGTGGTGGTGGTGGTGGTGGGGTGTCATCGTTAGTGGTTGTAAGGTGGGTATGTGTAATACCCTGATATTTTAAAGGATTTATTAATTGGGATTAATTACTTTTATTTTATTTTTAAATGATTTGTTTGATTTAATTGGGATTAATTACTTTTATTTTGTTTTTAATAATTTATTTTATTTAATTGAGTGCTTAGATTAATTGTTTCATTTTAATTAGATTATATTTCGTGATTATAATTGATAAATTGGTGTGATGATTTGCTTTGTGGAATGCTATGATTGAATTGTTTATTTGACTATGTGTGATTTTATGCTTGTGTAATGTTATTGTGAATTATTTGTATTTAATAAATTTAATTTAACTAATTTATTTTAATTAGATTGGGCTTAAGAAGAATAAAACCAATGAATGTGGTCTTGGGCTTGAAGAAAGCCTTATTGGGTTGATTAATAAAGGCATATGGTTATGAAGATATTTAAATAATTATCTTTGTATAATTATAGATATATATGTAATTATATGTATATAAATATAATTAATTAATCATTAATTATGAAAGGTACATATATATATATATATATATCTATATATATTTAAAAGTTATTATTTTTATTATTTTATTTAGTAGTCATATTAGGAATAGGATTAGGTTATTAAAGTATATAAATATACACATAAGATTTTATCGTAAAAAGGGTTTTCATGTTAGAAAAATAAGGAGGCAGAGATAGAAAAGAAGAGAAGGCTGACAAAGAGGAGACCGAATCAGAGAAAGAGGACGCCAATCAAAGCTTGTGACGTCGATTTTGTTTCGAAACCTTCAGGCGAGTTCTTCTCTAACTTTCCTCTTAGAATTCATAAGGATTTTACATTGACTATCAATGTTTAGATTAATTTTATTTGCCTAAAAATCATGGTTAGATCGGAATAATTAAAAGTATAAATTATTATACTTGATTTTTGGATTATCGGATTTTAATTGATATATATAAGTGTTGTATATATATATTAAAATCAATCTATAGGTGGATCTGTGACCCAAGATAATTAATTAAGGTTTCTTTATTTTTTGAAATTTTTTTAGAATTTTTGGAATTTTTCTAGATCTGTTTTATATTTTTTTGAAATTTTTAGAATTATATATATAATTATATATGTGTATAAATATAATATATATATACTGTATACGAATTGGAGGCTGTTGTATATCGGTGCATCAAATAGGGTGTGCAATCTAACGCGGCGCGGCTTAGAGTAGGTTGGTGTGCGCGCTGATCTAGGCTGTGGGTTGAGTTGATCGATGATAGAATGATTTGGTACATTGCGGCGCATGAAAGTATGGTGCGTATGTGCATCTGGGCCCTTGGTGCGGTCTGCTCAACAAAGAGGAGATCCGGTGCATCGTGGCACATGGGGTTCTGAGCGTGTGTGAATCTGGACCGTTGACTTGGTCCAGTCAATATAAAATTTATCCAGTGTGACATATCTCACCAAAGCCCAGAGTTCTAACCAACCAGAAGCAGCTACGTCACCCAGAATGAAGAACAGGTGCTTGGCAGCGCGTGGGGGCGCGTGAAGACACCTATCAGTCAGGGGTGGCACGCATGGAAGCGTGTGAGAGGTGTTTAGGGGAGTGTGGCGGCTCGTGGGGGCGCGTGCGAAGGTATTTGAGGTCCTAGGAAGTTACTGTGGAGTCCGTTAATGTCCCAGATTTGATTTCAAACTTGTTAATGTTGAAATCAATCAATAGAGGATGTATTTTAGGTGTTTAAGGGTTGTAGGATGCTACTACGTTATTTAGTTGCATTTATTTGCGTAATATAATTAATTAATAATTTATGACAGAAGGAAGTGTATGTATATATATATATTTAATTATATATGTGTATATATAGTTTATTTAACTTGTAATTAGTGTGGATGGATGTATTTATATATATATATATAAAATTTAAATAATTAAGGATTATTATGAAGGTGTTATACATATGTATATATTAAATAATATATATGTCTATGTATATATTATTTAAGATGATTATTATTATTATTCTTATTTGATATATCTGGATAGGCTGGTTATTAAATTAATGATATGCTTATAATCTGCATGAGATGTCTATATATGAATTAGCTATCGTTGAGTCATGGTTGAATTGTAAGCATGGATGAGTTGCCATCGGCGTAAATATATTACCTAAGTATTTATATGAATAAAATACATACATAAGAAGTATGAATGAGTTGCTAAGTTAAAAGTATAAATATATATACTTAAGGAAGTATGGTTGAGTTGCCAATATATAAATAGATATATTTATAATGACATGGTTGAATTGTCAATGTATAAATAAATATACTTGTGGAGGTATGGTTGAATTGCTAATATATAAATAAATATATTTATAATGGTATAGTTGAATTGCAAATGCATAATTAAATTGTTATCTGTTCGATGATTAAAATTTCATCTATGATTATTGTATGTATAGGTTGGATTAGTATTAAATATTCTTAAATTAGGATAATCTACTACTTAAATGTTAGTGTATTATTTTATATATATTAATAAAATAATATTAGTGGAGACATGGATGAATTGTCAAAGCATAGTTATTGGATATGTAATTTAAATAATTAAATCTTTATTGGGTTTTGGATTAATTATATTATTCCTTTAATTATAATTTGATTAAATAATTGTTTAGGTTGGAATTAAGGTTTAAGAGACTTTTCTTTAAAAGAAATGTTGGATTGGTCTAGGTTTGATTATTATTTAATCATTATTTAATGGTTTTAAAAGTTAATAAACCTACTAATAGATGGATTGTTAAATTGTATATAATTATTTATATTTATGTATATCCTAGTATATTAAAGTTAAAACTTTATTAGGTTCGGTTTTGGTCAGAGATGATCTCTTTATTGGTTTTCAGAGACTTGGTAGAGAGCTTGCTCGTGGGTTTGACCCACTTATTTTTATCTTTGAGGTTATTAAAGATTCAAGTTTCAAGGTGAAGGATCCGCAATTGGAGAACTTATCTATTCTTTCTTCCTATTTTTAAAGTAGGATATTTATTCATTATTAGATGATAGATTTATTTTATTGTAGGGATTATTGGATACTGTTTTTAAGGCTCCTTGAATTACGGGATTCCTGAGTTGTAATTTTGGAGAAGTATTAATGAAATTATTATTTATTAGTTTTCTTTAGTGAGTTATTTATTCCTTTTAATTCTTTTTTTTTTTTTTTGTAATCTGTGCTTGTTTAAATACTTTAATTGCTTTGATATCCCTTGATTTTGTGCGCGGATTTGATCAACCCGTGATCCAAAATTATGGGGTATCACATGATGTTGGTGGCGGTTACGGGAATGGGGATGGCATTGCTGCCCCGCTGCAAATAGTGGTGGTGATACGGGAACCAACAATTGTGTGGTAATGGTGCATTAGTCGTTGATTGTGGGGACGAGAAGTGAAAATTGTGATGGTGGTAGGGCTTCAGTCGTTGGTTGTGGCACCACTGGAGTAACCTGATCTACGCATAGAGAAGTTGAGAGGATTACATTTTTTAAATTACATAAATGCCCACAATTTAATGATGTGGCAGGTTCTAATGATGTTTTTTTGGTTAAAAATAATGAGAAAGATATGAATTAATGAAATTACTGTTTAAATTTTTTTTAGTTAGGCAATTTTGGAAAATATATGTGTATATTATTACATAAGGGTTATTGAGGGTATTTCATGCTCTTTAGTTTTTTTTTTTTTTTTACTTTTTTTAAAATGTTAATTATAATGGGTACTTTTGTAAATGCACAATGAAGTCAGCCAGAAAGGCACTGGAAGTAATTGACAGGGGGTTGTAATATCCTTAATTTTAAAAGGATAGTCTCGATATTTTAGTTAATCATTTTATTGCTTTTTTATTTGTTGTTTTGGCTATTTGGCTAATTGTTTTAATTGTTGTTAATTAATTGAGTTATTTTTTATTAATTGTTTTAATTGTTGTTAATTAATTGAGTTGTATTAATTGTTTTATTTAATGAAATTATTTGTTTTAATTGTGTAATGGTTTAATTTGATTATTTGTTTTCTTTAATGTCCGCTTATGTGGAATTTAATTGGTTGTTTTCATTAATTGTTAAATTAGGATCAGTTTTTGGTATAATGTAGTATATAATATTAGGGTTTTGTATTTTTTCACGGGATAGCCGGCTTTGTTAATTCAATAGGTTTTTCTTTTCTTTTCCTTCTCTTAGTATAATAAGAATTAGGTTAAAGTAATTTGGGCTATAAATACAACAGTATACGTCTGTTTAGGGTTAAAAACCTTATTCACGAACAGAGAGAGACTTGAGACAAAAACAAAGAGAACTAGTTAGGTTTTCGGCTGTGGATTAAAGGTCGTGCCAAGAAGGAAGGAAGGGATTGCTTGTGGGATTGAACCACAACAGTAGGAGGTTTAACGGTAGTTGGCAGTCGTCGGAGAATTCGGATTATATCTATCTCTCTCTCTTTGGCCTATGTTTTTTGCATTCCTAAAGCAATTCCAGGAGTAAATAAACGTAAAAATTAATCTTTTATGCATGTTAGATTCTATTAAAATAGTATGTGTTTAAACAAATTAGTATTGCTTGATTTTAAGTTTCTTTGCGTAAATTCTTGCTGTAATTAGTTTAAACAATGCATAACGTATTTAAATATATTTCTGGAATAGTCTGGGACCTAGTTCAGACACTTAGGAACCCTAGTAATGGAGGACAGAGGAGTGAAAAGTCGCCGGAGAAGACGCAGAGGAGGAAAACAGGAGGAGAGCCGGCTCCCAGTTGAGGGGAGGCGGCTCCCCTCTCAAAGAGGCGGCTCCCCACAAGGGGGAGCCGGCTCTACTAGCAAGGAGGCAGCTTTCCTTAAGGAGAGCCGGCTCCACTCAAGAGGGAGGCGGCTCCCCTTGTGGGGAGGCGGCTCTTCCCCCTTTTTGTTGATTTTGGCCTATTTTTGATTCTGGGTTTGTTTTCTGACCTTTCTGGGGTAATCAGAGACTGTACATGGGAAATTAGATGATATCTAAGGTCTTGTTAAAGCTCCAGAGAGCATCATAATGGATAATGAACCACCTAGGGTTTACAACTTGAGCAGTATAAAAATTCTTACATAGTTTGGTATATTGTTTTTGGAGGTGGAGGATTTAAATTGCTTAACCTTATTTATAGCATTTTTTCTATAAATGGATTTATAGTTTATTCATGTTTCAATGGTAAAGTATAAGCATGTTAGATTACATTTAACATATGTAAACGTCAATTTATCAATAAATGGATTTAAATTGCTTAACCTTATTTGTAGTAATTTTTCTATGAATGGATTTATAGTTTATTCATGTTTCAGTGGTAAAGTATAAGCATGTTAGATTACATAATTATAATATGCTTATTATGGATAAATTGAAGTTTACATATGTTAAATGTATTCATAATTCTTGGATGATTGTGGAGTCGTATAAAACAATCATGTTCAATTACATATTTTGATTATGCTTATTGTGGATTAATTGATGTTTACAATTATTATCTTTATTGTCAATTGTTGGATGTTTGGATAGTATAAACCGGTATGAGACGGTGGCATACTAGGGATGGATTAGCTCAAAACACTAAGTCCTACCTATTCTGGAATAAGGGAATGGATTATAAAATAAAATCCTACTTATATTTAAGTTAGATCGGCTGAACAAGCTTGAATGACTAACTGGATTTCTTATGGATGGATAGGATAGAATAAATATATATATATGATTATGGTACCTCGATAGGAGCTTGAGTCTCAGGATCGATGGTTAGGGAACGTATATGCATTGGGATGCATAGCTGGCTATGATGGTAGAGGTATACCCTGTTAGGCTTAGGTACACATGCCCACTTCGGGTGCGTTTTGCATGTTGCCTCTATTCAGGTTGAGACCCCCTTTGTAATCTAGTGAGAGTCCCTTAGTGTGAATATATATATGTATGGACTATATTGCTATTGTTGAGTTGTTTAAAATGTACATGCGTATCGGGTCTCTGTTTGGATTGTAGTAGTATAGCACTTGCTCATAGACCTGACCCACTATCATTCTTCAGGTGTTCTTCAGTTCCAAGCGTAGAGCTTGTTCGTGCTGAGCAGAGATTGTCACTCACTCTTCCGACGACGTAGGATTTCTCTTCATGGTTTAGCATTAGATTTCATTTAGTTGTTTATATTTCAGTTTTGAACTTTTATTAGGGGTTCACTAGAGATGGATTCCCAAGTTGTTTAAGTATTGGAAGTTTTGGAAAGTTTTGGGATTATTGGATTTTAATTATTTAAACTTTAAGGATTATCTTTTAAAATTACTTTAGCTTTTATTATTTATTTATTAATTCATTTTGTATTCCATTTTCATTTAAATATTAATTATTTGGTATCCCTCGGATCTGTGCTTGGACTTGATCACTCGTAGCTCTAGAATTGAGGAGTATCACAGTTGGTATCAGAGTACTCCAGGTTCAAGTGTCTCTAGGATTATATCATATAAGACTTCTGCGTAGCGTATTCTCTTGTTTAGAGCTTAAGTTTATGATTCGTTGTATTCCTATATGGTTCATTAAGAATGTACTGATGTCAAGTTTATTCTGTAATTTCATAATGTTTGGCATTAGGAAAAGGACGTGGTTCGCGATGAAAGTAAAGAAGGACCCAAGGAAGAAAAAGATTATTCTGACAATTCCCCTGCGAAGGCCGACCAAGAAGGCAGAATTGGAGACCAAGGAATTGCATCCAATAGGTGTTGCTTCGGAGTATAAGTCAAGGAAGGTTTCTGACGTGCGAGATTGGCCACATTACTGTGGACCTAACACAACTTCGGTGGTACTCGAAGCTGAGCCAAGTGGAGAGGAAGACCCCGAAGAGGATCATAATGGAGGAGATACCGGAGTTCAAGAATGAATACTCTTTTAAGAGTAATTTTAATTACTAGTAGTAATGGAGGTATTAGTAAAAGTGTAGTACAGATTTAATCTCCTACACCAATAGTATTATAAAGAATATATGACAATTATTCTTTTGGAGGTTTACGATTTACAGAGGCTCTTAATAAAGTAAACTAGTGGTTTTGATTTTTCTATTGTGTCTTATGATAGCATTTTTGTGATTTATACATAAATGGTTTTATTAAACTATATTGGAATGTGTATGTTGCGATAATGAAGGAAAACCACAGTGGAGTGAATTGTATTTGGACAAGCAAACAAATTTTTGCTTAAAGGTACGTTGTAGGGGACAGGATGATTGCCAATGAGTTTATAGAAGAAACTTATGGGAATCAATTTTATATGTTGGATTGCAGAGGAGGCCATTTGGTACTTTCTAGGGTAGTTGCTACACTTGTGGAATGTTTGGTCATACTTCCAGGCAGTGTCCTAAAGTAGGATAGGGACAGGGACATCATGTGCAGCAGGGATAGAGGGCACTGATACCTTTACCCGCTCTACAGGTTCCACTGATTCAGGGACAGACATATCCAACTTTACCAGCACCGCCACAGCCTCAGGGACAGGCACCGCAACAGTTACATTATGGCAGGGTGTACAACCCCATGCCACAGGATGTGCAGGCACCTCAGGCTGTTGATGGTATGTTTCATATTCATGGTACACAGGGTTATGTTTTATTTGATACGGGTGCTACACACTCATTTGTATCTAGATCTTTTGTTGCTTTATCTAGGATGACAACGCGGGTATGCGATAGACCTCAGGGTATTTCTACACCTTTAGGCAATACTGCCATTTTACATGATAGTGATTGGCCTGTGACACTAGATATTGGTAGACTCAGATTTCTAGCAAATCTATTGGTCCTGGACATGTACACTTATGATGTGATACTTGGGATGGATTGGTTATCTCACTACCATACCTAAGTTGATTGTTATGATAGGTCTGTTGTTTTTACCATATTATATGTACGTCATCGCTATGCTACGTTCTAACGGGGTCACTTGCACTTATTTGTTCCACATGGAGAAGGAAATGAAGGAGGAGAGTACTCTGTCATTGGATAGCATACCAATTGTACAGGAATTTCCGGATGTTTTTCAAGAGATTCTAGGATTACCACCTAATCGAGAGATAGACTTTGTGATTAACTTAGCTCCAAGCACTACACTTATTGCTAGGGCACCATACAGGATGACACCAGTGGAGATGCGTGAGCTGAGAGATCAGATTCAGCAATTGCTAAGTCAGGGTTTTATTCGTAAGAGTACTTCACCTTGGGGAGCACCAGTGCTGTTTATGAAAAAGAAAGATTGTTCACTTCTCCTGTGTATAGATTATAGAGAGTTAAATAAGGTTACTATTCGGAATAAGTATCCTTTGCCTAGAATTAATGATCTTTTTTATTAAGGGAGCTACGTATTTCTCTAAGATTGATCTGCATTCTGGATATCATCAACTTCGGGTTAGGGAACAGGATGTTCCTCGGATAGCGTTTCTCACTAGCTATGGGTTTTATTCGTAAGAGTACTTCACCTTGGGGAGCACCAGTGCTGTTTATGAAGAAGAAGGATCATTCACTTCGCCTGTGTATAGATTACAGGGAGTTAAACAAGGTTACTATTCGGAACAAGTATCCTTTGCCCAGAATTAATGATCTTTTTTTATTAAGAAAGCTACGTACTTCTCTAAGATTGATCTGCGTTTTGGATATCATCAACTTCGGGTTAGGGAACAGAATGTTCCTCGGATAACATTTCTCACTAGATATGGGTCTTATGAGTTTCGGGTCTTACCCTTCGGATTGACTAACACATCAGCAGTTTTCATGGATTTAGTAAACAGAGTCTTCAGGGTTTACTTAGATCAATTTGTCATCGTCTTCATTGATGATATTTTGATTTAATCTAAGTCAGAGGATGACTATGCTAGACATCTTCGCACAGTGTTGCAGACGCTTCGTGAACACCAGTTAGATACCATGTTCGAGAAATGTGACTTTTGGCCCCGGGAAGTGAAGATTCTGGGTCACATAGTGTCAGAAAGGGGAATTGCGGTAAATTCAGCCAAGGTTTCAGCAGTAGTAGAGTGGGGACAGCCTACTTCACCTACCGAGATTCGGAGTTTCCTCGGATTGGTAGGATATTATCGTAGGTTCATTCAGGGGTTCTCGAAGATAGCGGGACCACTTACTCACTTGACTAAGAAGGGTGTACGGTTCGTATGGGATGAACACTATCAGAAAGCTTTTGATGATCTAAAAAACAAGTTGACTTCTGCACCAGTTCTGTCTACTCCACAGAGTAGGATAGAGTATCTTGTCTACATAGATGCTTCTTTGCAAGGTCTTGGATGTGTTTTGATGCAGGAAGAATGACCAATTTTGTATGGATCTCGTAAGCATAATTTTCCAACACATGATTTTGAGTTGGCAGCTGTGGTCTTTGCTTTACTTATTTGGAGGCATTATCTGTTGGGAGAATCATTCAGATTATTTAGTGATCACAAGAGTCTGCAGTATTTGTTCACTCAGAGGGAGTTAAATATGAGATAGCACCGATGGTTAGAGTTTGTAAAGGACTATCATTTCTCTATATAGTATCATCCAGGGAAAACGAATGTGGTGGTAGATGCACTCAGTCGTTGACCCTATGTGAGTCTTTCTGCTTTATTACAGTTGATGAGTTATCTGATGTTTTTATGACTTGTATGGTAGCAACACCTTCTATCATTCACAAGATTTTGAAGGCACAACTCACGAATCAGTAGTACATTAACAAAGTTGCAGAGATAGCTTCTGCGGAGGTTCCATTTTACTATGTTGGGACGGATGGAGGTTTGAGGCACAAGGGACGTTTAGTGGTACCTTTTGCTGACGATTTGAGGAAGGATGTGATGACTGAGACTTATCATTCTGAGTTTTTTGTTTATCCAGGAAGAGACAAGATGTATCAGGATATAAGGCGACAGTTTTGGTGGGCAAGTATAAAAAAGGACATTGCTATTTTTGTCTCTCAATGTAGTATTTGTCAGATGGTCAAGATTGATCATTAGAGACCGCCAGGAGCTCTACAGCCACTACCTATACCGGAGTCGAAGTGGGAGAGTATTTCTTTGAATTTTGTAGAGGGATTACCTAATTCATACAAGGATCACAATTCCATTTGGGTTATTATTGATAGGTTGCTCATTTCTAGCCTATTCGCATTGATTTCACATCGGAGCAGTTGGCGAGACTTTATATTACAGAGATTGTGAAGCTACACAGCATTCTGCTTTTATTATATTAGATAGGGATTTGAGTTTTGTGTCAGGATTCTGGAAGAGTTTTCAGCAGGCTTTGGGTACAGAGTTGCATCTTAGTACTGCTTATCATCCTCAGACAGATGGTCAGACCGAGAGGGTTAATCAGATCATGGAGGATATGCTCCGTTCGTGTGTTTTTGACTTCAAAGGCCATTGGGAGGATTATTAACCACTTGTAGAGTTTGCATATAATAATAGCTTCCAGAAGACTATTAGTATGGCACCGTTTGAGGCATTGTATGGTCGACCAGGTCAATCTCCTGTTTGTTGAATGGAGGTTGGTGAGAACAGATTTTTAGTTCCGAAATTCATTAAGGATACTTCTGAAAAGATTGCTCTTATTAGGGATCGCATACGCACTACTCAGAATAGGCAGAAGAGTTATGTAGATCATCGTACTTGTACGTTGGAGTTTCAGGTTGGGGATCAGATTCTACTCAAAGTGTTTCCTATGAAAGAAGTAATGCGCTTTGGGAAGAAAGGGAAGTTGTCACCGCGGTTTGTCGGTCCATTCATGATTACTGATCGAGTTGGCGCAGTAGCTTATCGGTTGGCACTTTTGGATCATTTGGACCGTGTGCACAATGTGTTTCATGTGTCCATGTTGTGGAAATTTTTGCGAGATGAGATCGGTACCAGCATATTAATGTTAGTGAGATTGAGTTGCAGCCGGATGCAACATATATGGAACCACCGTGTCGTATCGTCGACCGTCAGGATCAGATTCTTCGCAATAAGGTTATCCCTTTAGTGTGTGTTCAGTGGAGTCCCCATAATGAGGCTGAGTCTACATGGGAACGGGAGGATGTCATTCGCTTACAGTTTCTTGAAATACTAGAAGAAGGTAAGAGCGAATTCTAAGGATAGAATCCTTTTTGTTAGTGAGGAAGAATGTAATACCCTTAATTTTAAAAGGATAGTCTCGGTATTTTAGTTAATCATTTTATTGCATTTTTATTTGTTGTTTTAGCTATTTGGCTAATTGTTTTAATTGTTGTTAATTAATTAAGTTATTTGTATTAATTATTTTATTTCTATTAATTGAGTTATTTGTATTAATTATTTTAATTGTTGTTAATTAATTGAGTTATTTGTATTAATTGTTTTATTTAATGAAATTATTTATTTTAATTGTGTAATGTTTAATTTGATTATTTGTTTTCTTTAATGTCCGCTTATGTAGAATTTAATTGGTTGTTTTCATTAATTGTTAAATTAGGATCAGTTTTTGTTATAATGTAGTATATAATATTAGGGTTTTGTATTTTTTCATGGGATAGCCGACTTTGTTAATTCAATGGGTTTTTCTTTTCTTTTCTTTCTCTTACTATAATAAGAATTAGGTTAAAGTAATTTGGGCTATAAATACAACAGTATACGTCTATCTAGGGTTGAAAACCCTATTCACGAACAGAGAGAGACTTGAGGGAAAAACAGAGAGAACTAGTTAGGTTTTCAGCCTGGATTAAAGGTCGGACCAAGGAGGAAGGAAGGGATTGCTTGTGAGATTGAACCAGAGCAGTAGGAGGTTTGACGTTAGTCAGCAATCGTCGGAGAATTCAGAGACGACGTTGAAAGGTTTCAAACTGAAACCTAAAAGCAAGTTTTATATCTATCTCTCTCTTTGGCCTGTGTTCTTTACATTCCTAAAGCAATTCCAGGAGTAAATAAACGTAAAAATTAATCTTTTATGCATGTTAGATTCTATTAAACAGTATGTGTTTAAACAAATTAGTATTGCTTGATTTTAAGTTTCTTTGCATAAATTATTGCTGTAATTAGTTTAAACAATGTATAACGGATTTAAATATATTTCTGGAATAGTCTGGGACCTAGTTCAGACACTTAGGAACCCTAGCAATGGAGGACAGAGGAGTGGGAAGTCGCCGGAAAAGACGCAGAGGAGGAAAAGAAGAGGAGAGCCGGCTCCCAATTGAGAGGAGGCGGCTCCCCACAAGGGGGAGCCGGCTCTACTAGCAAGGAGGCGACTTTCCTTATGGAGAGCTGGCTCCACTCAAGGGGGAGGCGGCTCCCCTTGTGGGGAAAGTGGCTCTTCCCCATTTTTGTTGATTTTTGGCTTATTTTTGATTCTGGGTTTGTTTTATGTCCTTTCTAGGGTAATCAGAGACTGTACATGGGAAATTAGATGATATCTAAGGTCTTGTTAAAGCTCCAGAGAGCATGATAATGGATAATGAACCACCTAGGGTTTATAGCTTGAACAGTATAAAAATTCTTACATAGTTTGGTATACTGTTTTTGGAGGTGGAGGATTTAAATTGCTCAACCTTATTTGTAGCAATTTTTCTGTGAATGGATTTATAGTTTATTCATGTTTCAGTGGTAAAGTATAAGCATGCATGTTAGATTACATAATTATAATATGCTTATTATGGATAAATTGACGTTTATATATGTTAAATGTATTATCAATTCTTGGATGATTATGGAGTGGTATAAAACAAACATGTTCAATTACATATTTTGATTCTGCTTATTGTGGATTAATTGATGTTTATAATTATTATCTGTATTGTCAATTGTTGGATGTTTAGATAGTATGAACAGGTATGGGACGGTGGCATACTAGGGATGGATTAGCTCAAAACACTAAGTCCTACCTATTCTGTAATAAGGGAATGGATTATAAAATAAAATCCTACTTATATTTAAGTTAGATCGGCTGAACAAGCTTAAATGACTAACAGGATTTCGTATGGATGGATAGGATTGAATTTATATATATATGATTATGGTACCTCGATAGGAGCTTGAGTCTCAGGATTGACGGTTAGGGAGCGTATATGCATTGGGATGCATAGCTGGCTATGATGGTAGAGGTATACCCTGTTAGGCTTAGGTACACATGCCCACTTCGGGTGCGTTTTGCATGTTGCCTCTATTCTGGTTGAGACCCCCTTTGTATTCCAGTGAGAGTTCCTTAGTGTGGATATATATATGTATGGACTATATAGCTATTGTTGAGTTGTTTAGGATGTACATGCGTATTGGGTCTCTGTTTGGATTGTAGTAGTATAGAACTTACTCGTGGGCTGACCCACTATCATTTTTCAAGTGTTCGTCAGTTTCAGGCGTAGAGCTTGTTCGTGCTAAGCAGAGATTATCACTCACTCTTCCGACGACGTAGGATTTCTCTTCATGGTTTAGCTTTAGATTTCATTTAGTTGTTTATATTTCAGTTTGGAACTTTTATTAGGGGTCTACTAGAGATGGATTCCCGAGTTGTTTAAGTATTGGAAGTTTTGGAAAGTTTTGGGATTATTGGATTTTAATTATTTAAACTTTAAGGATTATCTTTTAAAATTCTTTTAGCTTTTATTATTTATTTATTAATTCATTTTGTATTTTGTGTTCATTTAAATATTAATTGTTTTGTATCCATCGGATTTGTGCTTGAACTTGATCACCCATGGCTCTAGAATTAAAGGGTATCACAGGGGCCATTTGCACGCTTTTGATAGTTATGATATTGACTTGCTCACTTTTGTAGTTTAGGGGTAAAATGCTGATTTTTGATAGTTGATGGGGGTATTTTGCTTTTTTACCTATATATTTTAACATTTTATTTTCTTGGCTATTAAAATTAAGAATGAAACCTGTGCGGCCTTTAGCCCACGCCAGTCTCACCCCTCTATGTGTGGACTTGTAGTCTACTTATGTACTCTGTTAGTAGACTAGAAACTGGGCCTTTAGGCACTAGTTTAAAAGTTCTTCAATGGGTCCAGTTTTGAACTTGGTCCAATCCTAGAAGTGAATTTTATCTCAATTTTGGGTTTTCACTTTGGGTTTAGATTGGATTTGGGCTGAGCTGTACAATGTTTTAAAGTTTAATCGATTACGATCAAATCCAGTATATTATCTACGTGGTTTAGAAGTTTGCTTCTTGTAACCAAATCCAGTAGATTATAGGTTTTAGAAGTTTGCCTTGTTGTCAAGCCACACCCCACCTTGGAACGTGGAAGACTACGCCACACACTGCATGGCATGTGTTATTGAGAGATGGTTTGCAGAATGTTCCACACATGTGCATAGAGTTGTAAAAAAGTGTGAGAGTAGTTTAGAATATTAGAAACTCTTGTATTGCAAGAGAATTCAGGTCGGTGAAATTATACTCTGTCTTGCACAAACCTGGTTCTAGTTATTCTTTGGAGATTGGAATCAGATCTTAGAAATCTCAATCTGTTTACTGAAATCAGATTTGATGAGTTCACTGCAAGAATAGGATCAACAGATTGTAGATTAGATCCGGTGGAAAGGAATTGGAATTCAGCTAGTTTGAGGCTAGATCTAGTGTGTTCGCATTAGCAGCGATCAGATCTGATTAGGAATTCATAGTTGATGACTCTACTCCGATCAGGAACGATGATCGGAGGTGAGAGTTCTAATCTACAGGAAAATGGCCAGCAAATGAAGCTTGATGAGTTGATGAGCATGATCAAAGCCCTGCGAAGAGAGAATGCAGAATTACGTGCCGTAGTGGAGCGACGGGAGGTTCCGGCGATTCCACGACCAGTTCTAGTAGGAAATCGAGGTATACAACCTGATGTTGCTCACCAAGGCGAGTAGGAAGGCAATGATCGTGTGGATCTTCACCACGAAGAGGTCATGTCAGGCGATTTACCGCCAAATGTTCATCACGTGGACGATCAAGAAGGATCTATTTATTTGGATCCGCATCATGAACGGATTAGGCAAGAGGAAGCCATGGCATTCGATCCGTATTAAGAAAGGTTGGGGCAAGAGGAAGCTATGGAGTGTAGTCATAATAAGGTTATGCCGTGATGGCAAAAGGAGTTAACAGAGGAACGGTCTTACGATCCTCTTTATCATCCATCAATGTCCGCATACGAGTATGGCGGTCCGGATAGGGGGTCTATTAAGAAGAAGAAATTTTCAAAGTATCCAATGGAGAATGAAGCCCTCTGTTCATCAGCAAGAATGGTTGCTGATGAACACTCCGAATCCGAGGAAGTTTTCCATGCCAGTTTTCATTCTGTTTAATGGAACGAGTGACCCGATCGATTACATTTATCACATCTAGTTGAAAATAGCTCTTAACACGGAGAATGATCCTTTGATGTGCAAGTGCTTTCTTACCAGTTTGACCGAACCAGTGCTCAATTGGTTCAAGAATTTGGCCAAAGGCCCAATCGCTAGCTTCCAAGACCTGTGTGACAAATTCATACGCCAGTACTATGGAAACAAACGCCTAGCCAAAGATGTCTCAAGCCTGTTTACAATGAAGCAACACGAAGATGAACGACTCCAAGCTTTCCTCACTAGTAATGAATCGAGGGACACCGTTCCACACTAGTCTGGTGGCGAATACGTTGAAGACCATGGACGAGCTAAATAAGAGAACTGATGGTTTAGTGTGTTTGGAAGAAGAAGAAGCAGGTAACGCATGGAAGATGTCGATTATATCAACGGAGGAGAAGTCCAAAACCAAGATCCGGCAAAAATAAGCTCCACCATAGCGTTAGACGTCTTGGAAGGCAGAAAAGAGGCCTAGAGAAGAAGAGTTGGTCAATCCACTTAAAGTCACTCTCGCAAGGCTATATCAGGAGAACAAAGATAAGTTTCGCTCTCCCCTACCAATTAGACATCCTCTCGAGTAGAGAGATCAATTTCAACATTGTGCTTTCCATAGTGATTTTCGCCATCAGACTAACGAATGCAGGAACTTAAGGAGGCAAGTGAAGATACTGCTAGCCAGGGGAGAGTTTGCAGGATATATTCAAGGATCGGCTATGGAGCAGAATCGACAGGCAGAGCAAGTGAAAAAGAATCAAAAGCCAAGCTACCATAACGCACAGCCTGTTAGGATAATAAATGCAATTCATGGCCGACCTAAGCCAACTGAAGAGTTAGAAGAACTACTCCGAACGCACCTCCGCCAAGCGCAGATGAAGAAAAAGATAGGTAGCGTTAATGCTCTACACCAATAGAGTGCATCAGTTCAGATAAAATTTGCCAGAACGGATCTGCTACATGTGTAGGTCCCACATGAAGATCCTCTGGTAGTCAGTCTGACAGTGGCAAAATGCTTAGTGCGGAGAGTTCTAATTGATCCTGGGAGCAGTGTGAATGTCATACTGAGAATAACGTTTGATTGGCTCGAAATTAAGCTAATAAAGCTCAAACCCACCGTAAATCCATTGTTGGGGTTCGATGGGAAATGGGTAGAGCCCATTGGTATAGTGGAATTGCCAGTACAAGCTGCTAAAAAAGTTCTGACAGAGAGCTTTGTGGTCGTCGAGATCCATCCATCTTACAACCTCTTAATGGGAAGAGTATGGATTCACAAGGTCCAAGGTGTCCCATCCACTCTGCACCAGGTGATAAGATGTTTGAGCCCGGATGGGACCAAAGTGATTGACATCCATGGGGATCAGGTCGTAGCCAAGGAATGTTACTCCGTGACATTAAAAACTACTGGTAAAGGAAAAACTCCAACCTGATCTGACAATCCGAGATAACAATTACATAGACCTTCCCCCAAAGCGATCAGGAGGGAGGATAAGCCTTTGGTTCTTATTGAAGAGCCCCTTATTGATGTACAAATAGATCCTCATAAGCCAAACAGAATAACAAGGGTAGGGTCAGGGCTTGTAGAAAGGGAGAAACATTAGCTAATTGATTTCCTGTCTCAGAACGCAGATGTGTTTACTTGGAGCCATTCAGACATGCCAGGAATCAGTCCCTTCATATCTTGTCATTTCCTCAATGTAGATCCGAACGCCAAGCCTGTAAGGCAGAAGCAGAGAAGGTTCACCCCAGAGTGCAATCAAATCATAGCTGATGAGATTAACTGATTACTAGATACAGGGATCATCAAAGAAGTTTAGTACCCGGTTTGGCTCTTAAATGTAGTCGTTGTGCAGAAGAAGAATGAGAAATGGAGAGTGTGTATTGACTTCACCAATTTGAATAAAGCATGCCCAGATGATAGCTTCCCATTGCCAAAGATTGATCAAATGGTGGATGCCACTGCTGGATACGAACGATTAACCTTCCTAGATGCTTACTTAGGCTACAACCAAATCCTTATGGACCCGAATAATGAAGAGAAAACTTCTTTTGTCACCGAACGAGGAATCTACTGTTACAAAGTCCTGCCGTCCGGACTAAATAATGCTGGCGTTACTTATCAAAGGCTGGTCAGTAAGATTTTCAAAAATCAAATGGGGAAGACTGTAAGAGTCTATATTGACGACATGGTGGTAAAAAATAAGAAGTAGGCCGAACACCTAGAACACTTACAAGATGTATTCAGGGTGCTGAGGCAATATGAAATGAAGCTTAATCCAACCAAATACTCGTTTGGCGTAGGTTCTGGGCAGTTCCTGGGACACGTGGTCAATAACAGAAAAATTGAAGCGAACCCAGTCCAAGCAGAAGCTTTGATAAAAAATGCAGAACCAAGAATGATCAAAGAAGTGCAAGCACTCACAGGTCGAATAGCCGCACTGAGTAGATTTATTTCTAAGCTGTCAGACCGTTGTAAACCATTTTTTGATACAATAAGAGGCCATAGAAGGCAGGCCTAGGGGGATGAGTAACGCCAGGCACTGACTCGCTTGAAGGACTACATGCGGAACCCTCCAGTCTTATCTGCTCCCGAGATAGGTGAAAAGCTCTTTATGTACCTTAGTGTGTCTAACATTCCAACGAGTGTCGTTCTGTTGTGATGTGAAGAAGGAAAGCAGTTCCCAGTGTTCTATGTTAGCAAAACAATGGCCAAACCGGAAAGAAGGTATTCAAAGGCCTAATAAGTGATCATATCATTGGTAAATGCAAAAAGGAAGCTCAAGCATTATTTTGAATCCCATCCTATCGTTGTTCTGACTACTTTTCCTATAAGGATGATCCTGCATAAGTTAGACCTATCAGGAAGAATGACAAAGTGGGCCATAGAGTTGAGCTCATTTAACATAACTTAGGAACCTAGAACGGCCATCAAAGGATAAGCGGTGGCTGATTTCCTGCTAGAATGCGATGTAGAAGACATAGAGGAAGAACTTGAAGGTTCTTCATGGAAGCTTTTTGTGGATGGCTCTTTAAATCAAATAGGGGCAGGAATTGGGATCAAACTCCAAACACCAGAGAGGACCATGCTAAGTCAAGCGGTCAGACTTGAGTTCAGCGCAACCAATAATGAGGCTGAATACGAAACATTACTTGCTGGAATAAAGCTGGCTAAAGAATTAAAGGTTAAAAGTCTAATTGCCTTTAATGATTCACAGCTGATCATTCGGTAGGTGACTGGGGAATATGGAGCCAAAGATAAGACAGTGGAGGCATACCGCTCTACCGTTCTGCTCGAAGCAAAAGACTTCGATCAGATCAAATTCATCTAATTGCCGAGGGAATGCAATGAAGATACCGATCTATTGGCTTGTAGTGCATCAAGTTCTAGAGAAATGTTGGCTAGGGTTATACCAGTTGATGTATTATGTTAGCCATTTATCTTTGAAGAACCGTCCGGTTCAGACCCTCAGCATATTAATGTCATACCCTACGAGCTGAGTTGGATTAACCCAATCATGACTTTCATACGGGATGGCGTGCTGCCCGAATGGAAAGATGAGGCAAGGAAAATCAGGTTAAATGCTGTAAAGTATGCTATTGTGCATAATCAGTTGTACAGACGGTCTTTTTCGGGTCTGTACTTGAAATGTGTTACCCCCACAGAAGCTAAAAAGATCTTGCGAACCATCCATGAGGGTGTGTGTGGCAATCATTCAGGAAGAAGATCTCTAGTGCATAAAGCGATGACACAAGGGTATTTTTGGCCGAACATGTCGTGAGATGCAGAAGAATTCTCTAGAAGATGAAACAAGTGTCAAAGGTTCGGGCCATTGATCCACCAATTACCTGAAGACTTGCACATAATGACCAAACCATGGCCTTTCGCGTAATAGGGGATGGATGTGGTTAGCCCTCTGCCGACCGCGAGGTCATAGAAAAATTACGTTCTGTTGGCGACAGATTACTTTACTAAATGGGTAGAGGTAGAGCCGTATCCTAGTGTGACCCAAACTCAAGTAAGACGTTTCATCTGGAGTAATATTATTTATCATTTTGGCGTACCAAGGTTGATCATTATGGACAATGGGACTAATCTCGACAGCAAGCAAGTAAAGGAATTGCTAAAAGAGTATGGAATCAATCAAAAGTTGGCAGCGGTCAGCCATCCGCAAGCAAATGGTCAAACTGAGATCACGAATAGAACAATCTTTGCTTGTATCAAGAAGAAGCTTGAAGATCAAAAAGGGAAATGGTTAGACGAGCTTCCGAACGTCTTGTGGGATTATTGAACAACCTCGAGATGGTCGACCGGGGAAAGCCCATTCACTATGACGTACGGCACCGAAGCAGTAATACTAGTTGAGCACTTAGTTCCAACTGTTCGAAGTTTAGCATGGAATCAAGAGCAGAACGATAGCATGTTGAAGTTTAACCTCGATCTGCTAGAAGAGAAAAGAGATACAGCGGCAATAAGGCTCGCATCTTATCAGCAGACACTCGTGAATAGCTACAACAAAAGGGTGAAGTATAAAGACTTTGCACTTGGTGACCTGGTTCTGAAAAAGAAGGTGAGGATTGTCAAAAAGATGATGTCACTATGGGAAGGCCCATACAGAGTGGCGGAAGCCATAGGAAAAAGGGCATACGTGTTAGAGACTATGACTGGAAGATTGGTTAACAAACCGTGGAATGCCACGTCTCTGAAAAGGTACTACCAGTAAAAGATTGAATTACATTTTAAGCAATATTTATTCAGAGTTATGCTCTTACAAATGTATAGACTTTGTAAGGATATATAAAAGGAATTCAGTTGGTTTCAAAAGTTGAACTGAGCAAAGAACATTTTTCGTTAAAAAAAAATATAATATAAAAAATATAAAAATAAATAAAAAGTCAAGTGGCAAATGGTATTCTAGCCGAGCGCCAAACACTTGGCCAAGTAAGTGGCAAATGGCACCAAGAGCCAAATGCCAAACACTTGTACAAAATAAAAGTCAAGTGGTAAGTGGCATTCTAGTCGAGCGCTAAGCACTTAGCCAAGTAAGTGGCAAATGGTACTAAGAGCCGAACGCCAAACACTTGCACAAAAAAGTCAAGTGGCAAGTGGTATTCTAACCGAGCGCCAAGCACTTAGCCAAGTAAGTGGCAAATGGCACTAAGAGTCGAACACCAAACACTTGTGCAGATATAAATAGTGGCAAGTGGGATTCCAGCCGAACGCCAAGCACTTAGCCAAGTAAATGGCAAATGGCACTAAGAGTCGAATGCCAAACACTTGCACAAAATAAAAGTCAAGTGGCAAGTGGCATTCTAGCCGAATGCCAAGCACTTAGTTAAGTAAGTGACAAATGGCACTGTGATACCCCTCGACTCCGAGACATGGGTTGATTAGGCCCAAGCCCGAACCCGAGGGAATACCAAACAATTAATATATAAACAAGAAGGAATACCAAAAGATTTAAGAAATAGAATAAAGCTGAAAGAATTAATTAATATAAAATCCTCAAACTTTAGTGATTAAAATAATCCAACTCTCCAAAACCTCCAAGAGTACAAATCGAGAATCCATCTAGTGGACCTCTAAACAAAATCTCAACTGAAAAGAAATCAACTGAAGATAAAATCCAAATCTAAAACATGGAATGAATTCCTACGTCGTCGGTAGAGTGAATGACTGTCTCTGCTCAGCCCGAACAAGCCCTAAGACTGGAACTATCCGATACTTGAAAAATAAGAGTGGGTCAGGCCCACGAACAACTTTTATTCTAACTGTAATCCATACAGTGACCCGATATGCAGATATATCATAAATATCTCAACAATAGCTATCTAGTCCATACATATATATATCCACACTAAGGGACATTCACTGGACTATAAAGGGGTCTCAACCAGAATAGAAGGTAACATGCAAAACACACCAGATATGGCATGAGTACTTAGACCTAACAGGGTACACCTCAACCTATCATAGCCAGCTACGCATCCCAATGTATATGCGCTCCCTAACCAACAATCCTGAGACTCAAGCTCATATCGTGGTACCATAGTTATATATTTAAAGTCCATCCAAAACCAGAGTATGTCATTCAATTGTTCATTGATCTGACATAAGACTTATAATCCAGTTAGTCATTCAACTTATTCAGTTGATCTGACTTAACCACAAATAACAGTTAATCCAGGTAGTCACTCAACTTACTCAGTTAATCTGACTTGAATATAAGTAGGATTCAATATTTTATAATCCATTCCCTTATTCCAATAAGGTAGGTTTTAGCATTTTGAGCTAAACCATCCCTGGTATGCCACCGTCCCATACCGGTGCATACAATCCATAACATCCAAGTAATTGACAGAATTTAATATAAAAATTCAGCAATTAAAGTCCAACACATTAATCCATATAATTAACCAAACATAGTTTAATAGTTTAGCAAGTAGTAACCAAAACACTAATCCATGTAATTGCATAACAGAGTTTATTATTTTGGCAATTAGCATCCAGAGTAGGTGTAGATCAAGTCTAATAATTAAATGACCTTATTGTGCATCCAAAATAAGATTTATAATGATACTATAATTCGTTAACTTGCTAAAACAAAATTAAGCAATTAAATCCCTTCCATCTGTTAACAGCATGTAAAGTTATTTAAATTTGTGTAACTGATAAGGGCCGAATATTACATATTCAAGTGCCCTTTCTTGCATTAGTTAAGTCCATTATTAGAGGATAATGTACAATTTTAATTCAGTTGTGTATTTCTTTCTGATTTCAGGTATTTTTCCCAAGAATGATCAAAGAAGCGATTTTGACAACTTTCTGTTGAAATACGTGCGCCATGTCGGGGAGTCATCTTCGGGACCTTACCTCTTCAGTTGCCGTTTTTGTGAAGTCCGTGGCTTAATGTGCATAGTGGAAGCCGCGTCAGTGCTCCGGCTCAGAAAGGCTTACGAAAAGCCTTGGTTTAATGCTGGAATGGCAAGCATCCGCGGGCGCCCGCTTATTCCCTCATCTCTCTGCCCCATTTCGCGAGGCCTTGCTGAACTCCCGCGGGAGCCCTCGTGAGCCACCGCGGGCGCCCGCCAAACATGCCAGTGCCCTCTTTGATTTTGCGAGCCACCGCGGGTGCCTGCTAGCGTCTCACGGGCGCCCGCTAACCTGCAGAAGGCAGTTCAACTGCTCATATTTTTCAGCATTTTTGTCTCCTTATCTTCATTTTATGTGGCTTAGCTTGATACAGAGGGGGGAGCTCGAGATTTGGGGTATGGTGAGTAGGTTTTGGTTGGGAATAAAGGGAGAACTCACATGTTGGATCTCATATCTTAAGTTTTGGAGAAGGCTAAGTGCTAGAGAGGGAAAGAAGTGTTCTTGAGTTTAGGGTGTGAAAATGGAGAGTGATTCTTCCTCTTCTTCTTCATACTTTGTAATTATGGGTAACTAACTCCCTATTTAGGGAGGTGATGAAGCTCAATCTTGTAAGCATTGCTCTATTTTGACTTATATTTGGGTATTAATGTATATGTGTGATCTTTCCATGAACTAGAACAATTTATGTTATGTAAAGAACTCCAATGCTTATAAATGATCATTTTGGGTTAACTATCTTGTTTTAGAGTATTTTTCTCTCATAATAATATTGCTACATTTTCATAGTGACAATGGGGATGAGTTCTTGGAAATGGTTTTATTGGCATGATATTTAGGAAGTTTGATAATCTATTGCTTAGGTTCTTCCTTTGATAGGTTATTCTTGATTTCTATTTCATGTGCTTTTATTATGAAATTAAGGGCTTGATAATCTTTGACTTAGTAAGCATGTCTAAGGTTGCGTCTTAGTTTAGTTAACTAAAACATGTAATGCTTTGATAGGTTATTCTTGCCTATTGATTTCATAATTTTCTTGAAGGTAATATTACTACTTTATGTTGTTATATTCTATGGTCATTTATATATGTTATTTTCCCAAAGTAAATCATGCCTTAGCATGTTTATTGATAGGTAGTGGATTCACCTCCCTAACTCCCATTTTTATTGTCTTTGTCTCGTACTCCCTTGCATTCTCAATTTATGCACATTTTAATTCCTACTTTTAGTGACAATCCAACAAATCCTCTATAAACCCCTTTATCATTCTAAAAGATTATTCTAGTTACTTAGATTGCCATAAACTAGTAGTCCCAATGGTTTGACTTACCCGACCAATAGCCCTATTTTACAATGATTTGTGCTATTGCAAAGGTTGATGTATAATTGACAACCGATCAGTAACTTATGCAATTAGAGGTTTTAATAACACATGAAATTAAATATTAAAACCCCCATTAAAGTCCCAAAACAGTTCGGGGAGAACCAATCGCTCAAACAATGCCTGAAAGAAATTCCAGAACACACCAACATGAGATAACCGGCTCTCAAAACTTGAGAGCAGGCTCCATCAAGCATGGAGCCGGCTCCATGCCTCTTGGAGACAGCTCTAGAAGGGTGGGAGCCAACTCTATATCCCCCAGAGCCGGCTCTTCATTTGGGGGAGCCGGCTGCCTCTTCCACGGAGCCGGCTCTCTCCCTCTCTGAGAGCCCTGGCCTTCTGTTTCATCTCTGGCCACTTCCAACCCTTCTGTTCTTCAAAAATATTGATCTTAACAGTCTAAAATTCATCCAGTATCATCCCCATCATTTATTTAAAACAGTTTACATTAGAAACAATAATGAAAACAGTTACCGATTCATTAGTCTGTAAGATCAAACCGTGAAATCTAAACTTGCAAGAACAATACCAGAGTGAATTAAACACATACAGATGAGCAATTTAACATATACTAAGTATACAAGATTCAGTTAATATCTGATTAAAATCCTAGAGATCATCTAGATATGTACAGAACACAGGCCAAGGGGAGAGAGAGAATAAAACTTGCCTGTGAGATTTTGAATCAAAACCTCATCGTCGTCTTCCTAAGTTTTTCGACGACGTCTATTCACTATCAACCTCATATTGCTCAACCTTCCCTCCTCCTAGGTCATTCCTTTAATCCACAGCCGAAACCCCGATTGTAAACCCTTTGTTTTTTTCACAACCTCTCTCAGTTTCTCTCTATTTCTCTGGTATGTGAATAGGGTTTTTCCAACCCTAGACACACATACTGTTGTATTTATAACCTTAAGAAAACATAACCCTAATTCTAATTATGAACCGAGAAGGAATAGAAAACAATTAAATTTATAATCTAAGCCGGCTAAAACGTGACCCATAAAAAACTAAAACCCTAATTTAACATTACAATTAATAATACTAATTTAATCCAATTAATTCCATTTAAATAAACTAATAGACCATTTAAACAATTAAAATAAGTAATTTAATTAAAGAAAATAAAAATACAATTAAACAAACAACAATTCAATTAAACAAACAACAATTCAATTAAATAAAATAAATAAAACAAGAAATCAATTAATTACAATAATCAGGCAAATAAACAAATAAAAATGCAGTAAAAATAATTATTAAAATGCCGAGACTATCCTTTTAAAATTAGGGGTATTACAGGCACTAAGAGCAAAATGCCAAACACTTGTGCAGATATAAAAAATAGCAAGTGGCATTCCAAGTGAGCGCCAAACGCTTCGCCAAGTAAGTGGCGAATGGCACTAAAAGCTGAATGCTAAACACTTGCACAAAATAAAAGTCAAGTGGCAAGTGGTATTCTAGCCGAGCGCCGAGCACTTAGCTAAGTAAGTGGCAAATGGTACTAAGAGCCAAACGCCAAACACTTGTGCAGATATGAAAAGTGGCAAGTGGCATTCCAGCTAACCGCCAAGTATTTAGCCAAGTAAGTGGCAAATGGCACTAAGAGCCAAACGCCAAACACTTGCACAAAATAAAAGTCAAGTGGCAAGTGGCATTCTAGCCGAGCACCAAGCACTTAGCCAAGTAAGTGGCAAATGGCACTAAGAGCTGAACGCCAAACATTTGCACATAATAAAAGTCAAGTGGCAAATGGCACTAATAGCCGAACACCAAACACTTGTGAAATAAAAATCAAATAGAAAAATCAAACTATCAACTCATTCAAGTACAAGTTGAAGAACAGAGGCTTAAAAGAGCAGAATTGTTATTTCATTCATCACAAAATAGTTTCTGAAGTATATGAGTTGACATTGAGATAAAAGAGAAAAACTACAAAAGCCAGCAGAATGATATTCTGCAGTATCCTCTCTTATGCCAGATCCATTGCCTGCCTCGTCATCACCAGCTGGCTCGTTGTCTCCCTCTCCATGGTTGACTGATTCATTGTCTCTGGAGGGAGAGTCAAGGTGGATGATCTTCTCAGTCGTTAAAGTTCTGTCAGGAACAACGGATGTAGAAGGAACAATGGTGGTGATGGGAAGAACGTTCAGAGGACGAAAGGGTGGGATGACACCTGTATTTATAATCTCATTGCACTTGATAAATATGTTTTCAGCAGGAGTAGTGAATGAATCCTGGTACGTGTTCGGCGGGTTGATATCCAGGGAGGCATCTAACTCATCAGGGCCAGCATAAGCGCTTGATTCGCCTTCAGGGGGAGAAAGGTCAATAAAACCATCTCTGTGTCCCTCAGCATATCTAAGAGCCCCTATCCTGGTAAAACGAGCATGGAGAGCCCTCATGCCACCATCAACTCTGCTTATGACATTCAATAAAACAGAATGTTCATTTAAGAACTTCTCCTCAAAATCAGAATGGGTTAACCGTTCAGCAATCAGTGTGCGCTGAAGGTCACCTTTTTCCGCCCTCAGAGCATTCTTTTCTGTCTATACAACATTCCTCTCTGTCTTTAGAACGTTAGCCTCATCTTGGAGAGAATCCCGCTTAACCTTAAGAGTATCTCGCTCAGCCTTTAGAGCGTCCATCTCAGCCTTCAGAGCATCCAACTCCTTCTTTGACTCGTTCAACTTTACCAACAACTCTGTGTTTTTGGCCACAGTTATCCTCTCTGAGTCAACAGATCTTTTAAGGCCAGCAGAGAGGGATTTTATCTTCTTGTTCAGAGTTTCAATACTCTTTTGGAAAGTGAACATCCCAAATAGAGTTTGTTCAAAGGAAAATGTGCTCTGGTAAGTACAAATGTCAAATAATCATAATGAGAAAAGATATATAAAGAAGGAAGATGATGAAATACCTCAACAGTAGCTGCTGGGAAGTGCTGATACATTTCATTGAAGGTCATCTTGTTCTGAACCTCAATATCTTTGGGGTCCAAAGACCCCTATAGAAGGTAAATGATGTGACTGGGTCTTTAGACAAAGAGTCTGTGGGGGCAATAATTGATCCATTTTCAGGACTGAACAATGGACACTATGGGGTCACTGTTGGTGAAGAGCCGGAGGTTCTAGCTGATTCACCCTCTGGAATGGATAGATGAGGAGAAGGGACAGAGTTGGTGACCCTGAAAAATGTTCGGGCCCTTCGTGCTGGAGGGAGGTCACCTTGATCAAAACCACGTTCAGGCATGGGTCTTTTTTCCTAAGCTCTTCTCTGAAACGCCGGCTCCGGGGGGGGGGGGGGAAGAGATCCTTCATTGTTCTAAGAAGAACCCCCAACGTTCTGAGCACCATTTGGGGAAGCTTTAGTTAAAATGCCAGAGGGTTCATTGTTCGGCACTATAGGCTGAACTTCAGTAGAGATTGATGCAGATGGCCCAACGATTGGATGCTTAGTAGCTTAGGCATAACCGGGACAGGTGAGGAGGCCGTAGTAATGGCTGGTACAGTTGAAGGAGTAGGGGCAGGACACTTCTTCATGCTGAAAGAAATAATTTGGATATTCTCCATGGTGGATCCAAGGACGGATATGTCGGAGAGATTGTTGGAGGTGAGTAGGTCAATGGCTGAGGGAATGTTATTCAGAACTCTCTCATTCAAAATGTCAAGCTTGGCCCTATAAATGCTGTAAACCAATTCATCATGATCTATTCGAAGGCAATTACAAAGAAAAGTACAAAAATGAGGAAGATAGGATTCACAGTGGCATTCAGTAGGGTGATCCTTAAATTTCTTATATTGAATGACAGAGCACTCTCCAAAGGTGGTCAGGATAGGGAAGGTCTGAGCAAGTGGAGTTCCTTAATTTCCACTAACCCTAATTAGGTTTTGCCTCCAACCCTTTTCAAATGAGAGCTTATCCATACAGATAGATCGCTTCTCAATGGGAAAGAAGTGAAAATACATTTTGTTGGTTATGATTTTGGTAACTCGATAGCAAATGAGAAGGTTAATGATATCCAAGTTAAGACCCCTATCACAATTTAAAATCAACATGACTAATATTACCCTAAGGAAATTAGGGTTAACCTGAAGAGAAGAAAGCCCTAATTTATTGAAGACATAACAAAAGAACGGGAGTAAAGGGAATCTAATTATGTTCAAGTAAAGAGCGAAGAAGAGAACCTCCCCTGGAAGGAGACTTTCACCAGATCTTTCATCTAGATTTGTGGGGTAAACCCTAAGGGAGACGTCATTTGGGATGTTGTTTCTCGAACGAATAGCATCCAAATCAAGAGGGGCCATTTAAAAAGGGGAAGAAATTTTTAAGTGAAAAATTCCTTTCCTCTAAAGAGAATAGTAAGAGAAAGGAACTAACTATGGAAAAGGAGTTTGCAAAGTATCCTGTGACAAAGCGAAGGTTGAGTCGCGAAGGAAAAAATCACCAGAGGAAACAAGGGAAGGTCGTCAGAAAGTATAGGAAAGTAATAGAGATATTCAAAGAAGATGACGCTGGAATATGGAGGTGATAAAGGTTGAAGAAAGACAAAAAGAGAGAAATTGAGGTTTTTAAAGTGAAATTGGTCCAACATCCAAAAAGCCATGGTAAAAATGGTGCGGCATATCTCAAAACATGGGTTTCAGAGCCAACCGTTCATTTCCCCACATCACCGCTTCGAGCCATTATGTCATGATTATGTCTTTTCGATAATCTAATCCTAATTAATTAAGGAAAAGATTATGGGGGCAGATGAGGATACCAAAGATGACCTGGACCGGGTATAATCCAGATTGATATGAGTGGGTCGGGAAAGAGTAACCGCTTTGAATTAAGTCTCCACTAATCAGGTCCAAGACCGGGAAGTCATGTGAGAAGCCCAATTTCAGATAAAAATAATTGAGCCTGTAACCAAGAAAAGCCCTGAAGAACATGTAATACCCCTAATTTTAAAAGGATAGTCTCGGTATTTTAATTATTATTTTATTGCATTTTTGTTTGCTTATTAGCTTATTTGCTTAATTGTTAATTGTTTTATTATTTATTTGATTTAATTGTTTAATTGTGTATTTAAATTGCGTTATTTGACTAATTGTTTTATTTAATTAAATTGTTTGATTAATTGGTTAATTAATTGTATTTTTATTTTCTTTAATTGAATTACTTATTTTAATTGGTTAAATGGTTTATTAGTTTAGTTAATTGGATTGAATTAGTGTTATTAGTTATAATGTTAAATTAGGTTTTATTATTTTAGAATCACGTTTTGGCCGACTAGGGTTTAGTTAGGGTTTCTGTCTCTAATTACAATTGGACCTAGGTTTTAGTATTGCCTATAAATATACTGTTATAAGTTTGCAAAAGGGTTGGAAAAACCCCATGCACGTACCAGAGATATAAAGAGAACCAGAGAGAGATTGTGAGAAAAACAGAGAGTTGTCAGTTAGGGTTTCAGCTGTGGATTAAAGGATGAACCTAGGAGGAGGGAAGGTTGAGCAATAGGAGGTTGACAGTGAACGGACGTCGTTGGAGAACTTGGGAAGACGGCGACGAGGTTTTGATTCAAAACCACATAGGCAAGTTCTATTCTTTCTCTCTCCCCTTGACCTGTATTCTGTGCATACCTGGATGGTCTCTAGGATTTTAATCAGACGTTAACTGAATCTTGCATGCTTAGTTTATGTTAAATTAATCGATTGTATGTGTTTTAATTTAATCTGTAATTGTTCTTGCAAGTTTGGAGTTCGTTGTCTGTTTTTAAAGTATAATGAATTGGTGGCTATTCTAATCGTTGTTATTAATTCCTACTATTATAAACAAATGATTGGGATGCTACTGGGTATAAATTAGACTCTTAGGTTCAGTGTTAAAGAGGAACAGAAGAGTTGGAAGTGGCCGGAGATGAAGCAGAAGGGCAGAAAGGTTCAGAGCTCTCAGAGAGGGAGAGAGCCGATTCCATGGAAGTGGGAGCCAGCTCCCTCTTATGCAGAGCCGGCTCCAGGTGATGGGGACCAGCTCCCCTCTTCATAGAGCTAGCTCTAAGAGCTAGGGAGCCTGCTCCATGTGTAATTGAGCCTTCTCTCAAGTTTTGAGAGCAGGCTCCCTTGTTTGACGCATTCTGGAGGTGTTTTGGGTACTATTTGGATGAGTTTGGCATTCTGGAATGTTTTGGGGAATGTACTGAGGATTCTAAATGTAATTTCATGGAATTATATGACCTCATATTGCGTAAGTTACATCGTTATGCTAATGGAATAAACAGTATGAAATTAAATAACTTTACATGCTGTTTATGGATGGAAAGGATTTAATTGCTTTATTTTAATTTAGCAATTTAACGGACTATAGCATGATTATAAATCTTGTTTTGGATGCACAATAAGGTCATTTAATTATTAGACTTGATATATGCTTACTTTGGATGTTAATTGTTGAAATAATAAACTCTGTTCTGCAATTACATGGATTAATGTTTTGGTTACAAATTGCTAAACTATTAAACTATTTTCGGTCAATTATATGGATTAATGTGTTAGACTATAATTGCTGAATTATTATATTTTCTATCAATTACCTGGATGTTATGGATTTTGTGCACCAATATGGGATGGTGGCATATTAGGGATGGTTCAGCTCAAAACGCTAAGACCTACCTTATTAGAATAAAGGAATGAATTGTAAAATATTGAATCCTAATTATATCTAAGTTAGGTCAAGTGAGTAAGTTGAGTGACTACCTAGATTAATAATTATTTGTAGTTAAGTCAGATTAACTGAATAAGTTGAGTGACTAACTGGATTATAAATCTTATATCAGATCAACAAATAATTGAATGACATACTATGGTTTTGGATGGACTTTAAATATATGATTATGGTATCACGATATGAGTTTGAGTCTCAGAGTCGATGGTTAGGGCGCATATATACAGTGGATGCGTAACTGGTTATGATAGGTTGAGGTGTACTATGTTAGGCTTAGGTACTCATGCCTACTCAGGTGCGTTTTGCATGTTGCCTTCTATTCAGGTTGAGACCCCTTTTGTAGTCCAGTGAATGTCCCTTAGTGTGGACATATATATATTTATGGACTAGATAGATATTGTAAGATATCTAGGATATATCTGCGTATCGGGTCACTGTATGGATTGTAGTTAGAATAGAACTTGTTCGTGAGCCTGACCCACTCTTATTTTTCAGGTGTTCGATAGTTCCAGCCTTAGAGCTTGATCATGCTGAGCCGAGACAGTCACTAATTCCTTCGATTACGTAGGATTTCTCTTTATGTTTTAATTTGAATTTTATGTTCAGTTATTAGCAACAGTTGGGATTTTGTTTAGGGGTCCACTAGATGGATTCCCGAGTTGTACTCTTAGAGGTTTTAGAGAGTTGGATTATTTTTGATCTTTAAGGTTTGAGGAGTTTATATTAATTAATTCTTTCAGCTTTATTCTAATTCTTAAATCTTTTTTGTATTCTGTGTTTGTTTATATACTAATTGTTTGATATTCCCTCGGGTTTGGGCTTGGGCCTGATCAACCCATGTCTCGGAGTCGAGGGGTATCACAGAACAGCCCAGTGCAAGGAGTTAGTTAGGAAGCTTCTAGAAGATCTGTAACAGTCTATAAATAGACTGAAAATAGAGGGAAGAATGGTTGGAAAATCTTTGAGGTGTAGAATTACTCTTTCTAAATTAAGAGGGAAAATTTCTTACATCTTCAAATAACTTATACGCACACCCTTGACTCACCATTCCTAAATTGTATGGGAGTAATTAATTCCATGTTTAATAGTTCTCGTACCTTTAAATTAGTGTGGTAGATTTAATTGTTATTTTTTCTACATTAAAAGTTTTCATATAATTAAATAAATTTTGTAAATTATAAAATATCATATTTAGATAAATCTGTAAATATATATATATATATCTATATATAGTTAAACCAGATGAACAATTTATTACCATTAAAAAAAAGAGTAAAAATAATGTATCAAGCTAATTTAAACCTTTATTATATAATATCTAAGTATACAGACTATGATGAACCATATACTTACAACCAAGGGTGGAGCCAGCATATGTCATGTGCCCCTGGCCTAGCCCACCTTATATAATATATATGAATTTTTAAAATTAATTTTACATATATATACAAATTTATATATTTTTCTACTTCTTTTTTTTTTTTTTTTTTTTTTTTTTTGGGTACTATACTCCCTGAATTTTAATCCTGGCTCCGCCCCTCCTTACAACTTTGTTTTTTGAGAAAAAAATATTTTAGATACGAAAAAACTTTAGATTGAGATATTGCACTGTGTTTTACACGTGAAATTATTGTTTAGAAATCCACTGTCTAATGATGTGTTATATACATGGGTGTAATATCATATATTGTTTCTCCTTCTTTTTTTTTATTTAACAAAAATCTCCGGATTGTAAATGTAGAAACAAAGTTAAAGAAAAATACCAAAACCCCAAATCCCCCACCACTTCTCCCCATTGCTCAAAGTCACCAAGATTTTAATCGTAAATAGTCATAATCATATGACAAATAAAGAGAGTTGATTACTTGTTTTAAAAAAAAATTAATAAATAGCTTCATCAGAAATTTACTTAAAAAGTTAAACATACACCTTTTTATTTTTTTTATTTTTTTAGACATACTCCACAAACTATAAATATGGAATTGTTTGTAGCCAGCAACATAAGCCTCTTATTTGAAAATGATCCCAGAGATGTGTTAAAAATATAAAATACAAAAACTAAGTGGGTTTAGCCCAAAGTCACATAAAGTGGGAGCGGAAATAAGAACGAATTCGAGAGCGAGAGCATAAAAAAGGCAAAATTAAATAAAAATAGTGAGAAACTGAAGCAAAACGTGGGCAAAGCATGAGAGCGGGAGCGCGTTCGGAGTATGAAAGCGGCACCCATTGAGAAGGATTGTGTGACTTAGGTTTAGTTGGTCAAGTCCATCTCGAGATGAGTTTTAATTTGTATTATCATATTCGTCCCAATTCCATTTAGCGGCTTACCAAATCTGTCCCATTAGTGACAGGTGGGGCTGAGGAAATTGACACACCTAACTACAACCTCCACCAAAACCCTAGATTGTATCTTCCTTTGATTGAGTTGGTGATCTTGTAAGGGAATTCTGAAAATAAGATTTGCCCTTGTACACTCTTGATGAATTTCTCTCTACCCAAATGTGATAGACATACACCACAGGTACCATCTTTGTCATTGAGTTCCCAAATTTTTTGGCTTTCCAATGGTGAGAAGACCATGAGACAAAACTACTCAAATCAGAGGGGTTCACAAGGAATCTGCACTTGGGTTGAGTATAGTTTCAAATTGGCTTAGAGAAAAGGACATTTAAGAAACAAATGATTGTGGTTCTCTGGTTCAGACATTGTGGTGGATGTGGATGATGCCACCTATGTTCATTGCGGCACCCTAGGTCTCCCGTGTGAGATATATATTATTGGCTAATTTCGTTGTCAAAACAAGTCCGATCGCGTTGTAATTTTTCGATTCAAAATTTCAAAGATTGAAGATCGAATGCAGATTTGAAAAAGTTCAAGTGTTCATGATATACTACACTCCGAGATGATGAGAACAATGCTTTAAGGAGTTTTGAGAGGTAGTGAGAACATTTACGAAGGGTTTTGAAAGTTTTTAAAGAAGAATTTACATTCTGTCATCTTAAACTGATTCAACAAGGCTAAACTGGTTTAACATCAGCAGACTTTCAAAATTGTCCATCTTGAACCGGTTCAAGAATCAAAGTTGGCCACGTCAGAAACTTACTGGCCTTCTTGAACCGGTTCAGCCCCTCTAAACCGGTTCAATGCATGTTGACTGCTTTCCAACTTTCTGCTTCCTTCTTCTGATTGTTTCTTTTTTTATCCCAACTTCTTTCCAAGTTCTATGCACGAAATTTTCTATATTTTCAGAGGGATTAAGACATTCTAAACTCTATATAAACCTTATTAGTCTTCTAGGTTTATTCATGACTTTAAGGAACATCAATTCTATATTTTGATAAAGCCTTTCAGAGAGAAAAAATTCAGAAAATCAAATTTGATTATTCTAAATGAATTTTTGAGAGTATACATATATTTTCATGAGTGATTTAGTTGTGTTGTTCTCTATCTCATCAGAATTGGAGCTATATTGAAGATTCAGAGATTCCGGAGAAAAAACAGGATTTAATTCTTCTACATCGAGTTCTGATCTTGAAGAACATAAGTCAAAACGATCACACTTTGAAAGGGTTGGAGCATTGTTGTTGGTTTCCTTGATAGAGTCGCCACAACTAACAAAGCTTGAAAGTTGTGTGTGAATTTAGGAGGTGGCCAAGTTTTACATTTATAGAAAGCCACTACTACCTTTCTCTATATAAAATATAGATAGGGCGAGTAGGGATCGTCCCAAGGGATTTGATGGTGTATCGAATTGTGAAACTATGGTAATTAGGGTTAGTAGGTCGAGTGATCACACAATTGGCTGGTTGGTTGATTAAGCTAAATTGAATTCAACTAAATAAAATAATATGAGGTAAACAAGAGAGAGAGAGGTCTTGGGGTGTAGAGATCACCACCAAGCAATACTTTTCTATACTACTAACAAGTGATCAATTGAGGGTAATGGATGTGTTGCAATATGATAAGGGTGTGTGTGCATTAGGTTGATTTAATTGGCAAGGATGACAAATCAAGCAAGTATTGTCTAAACATCATGTGAAGAGCACAATATATCTAAACAATGGAGCATATATTGTCTAAACAACATGGGGATAGCACAATAGATCAAAACAAGTCATTAATCCTTCATTAAGCTCACAATCCACATGCAACACAATGTTAGAGCAATATGCCATTTGGACTCACAAGCATGGAACATTAAACATCAAGAGTAGATTGTCTTCCCATCTAACATTACATTACCACTACACTAAATCTACACTACTAGCATGAAAATAAAGCTATCTAGACTAGGGGAGAGGCACAAACCATCAAGAATAGGCATAAACCATCAAATGAACCAAAATAGCATTCATTAAGCATATCATCTTGATAATCTCTAGATCTATAGCATCAATACACATAGACATGCATAAAAAACACTAAATCTAGAGATAAACACATGAATATCCTACTCTAGCATACATAGACATATGGATAGAATAGAATAGTCAATTGGAAGCATTAAACTATACAAACCATGAAATAATCAAGATTTATATATACATGAATATCAAGATGTATCATACAACACTAATCCCTCAATAATACACAAGATTAGAGTATAGAAAGCATGCTTGGGGCTAACTTTAGCCCCAAGAAGATGTCTAGCCACTCATGGTAGTGATGATCCAACCCTCAAGGGCTAACTCCATGGCTGCTCCTTGTTGGTGAAGATCTCCTCCAATGGTTGTTCTAGCTTCCTCCCTTCTTCCTCTCCAAGAATAGCCTCCAAGATGATTTTCAATGTGTGACAAGAGACTCTAGAGCCCTTTCCAAAAAGTGTATCATATTCCTTATATAGGTAGGTCAAATACACCCTATGATGAGCTGTGGTCGTGCAAGGCATATTCTCCAATGATTGGGTGAAGGACGGAATAAATGAGCTGGACTTTAACTTTTTCTCGCTGGAGGAAGTTCGATCGATCGAACCTTAACTTGGATCGATCGAAGATGGGTTCGATCGATCGAACTGCATCTTGGATCGATCGAAGTGGTCTGACTCCTCCAGATAAGGACAAGGCTGAGATATTTCGAAGATATTTATGGGGAAAAGGACAAAAGTGGTTGGTAGGCGTACAGCTGTGGATAAGATCAATCATTTGAATAGGACAAAATAGGGTTCGATCGATCAAAGGTGATGTTCGATCGATCGAACTTGGAATTTCAGCAAAGGCCAAGGTTGGATCTATCGAGAAGTACTGTGATCGATCATAGATGTTCGATCGATCGAACTCTAAGTTGGATCGATCGAACTTTTCAGCTGCACAACTTTATTCCTTTTTGCTCCTTTCTTTCTCCACTTTGCTCCCTCCTTTGGTTTATCTCAGGATTGCTTCAATTAAGCTCTTATTTGGCTGAGTTAGCTCAATTTTGGGATTAGTGCCTGAAAATATAAATAACACGTAATAAGTCTAAAACGGCAAAGTAAGATAGATAAAGGTATTAGAATGCTTAAGCTTAACGGGTTTAAATGCGCACTTTTCGGTGCTCATCACACCCCCAAACTTAAATATTGCTAGTCCCTAGCAATGAACTAAGAAGTAAAGGAGTGAAATGAACAACTAAACAAGTACAAACTGGAAAGCAAGTAAAATGATAACACCATTTTCGTAGGGAACACGATTGCATTAAGCATATGCAACAAGTCTTTTAAACCCCTAGGTTACCCCTAGTGGACGAGTAAAGTCTCGTGAGGGTTTCCAGAAATGATACCCACAAACATTAAGCTCATTCTTTCAAAAGAGGCACCAATATTGCAAACAAGCATTGGGAGAAAACTACCTCAAGTATGAAAATTTTCAACCGTTTCCAAGCAATCTCCCAAAATCTCAACATCAAACAAGCAAGCATGGTCCTCCACACATCAAGAAAATGATCATGAAAATCGAAACAAGTCTAGAATCCATGTGAGAGGTCCGGCATCAAGTGTGTTGCTATCTTAGCCAACTAGAGAAGTAATCACATCCTTACCCTCAAACTAGCACACAAATCTAGTCCCAATCATCAAGACAAAAAGTGGACCTTTTATTAAAGCTTTATTGTTCTAGGTGCGCTTATTCTTTTCACTCTATTTTTTTTTTCTTTTTTCTTCTTCTTTTTTTTATTTTTTTTTATTAAGGATCAAAGATGGAAGTATTGTGCAATGTGTTGATCTCTTAAGCTTTTTAAAAGATTCATGTAGCGAGCTTTAGGTCAATGACTCCCAAACCAGATGGCTTTAGGGCATTAGGTGTTAAGACACCCCAACGGACTTACAAACTCAAATCAACTAGGCTACAAATCAAGACAACAACCATCTAATCATTTCCTACTTCTCACCTTTTGGGAGAAGTCCTCACTTTTATTACTTTTGCAACTCTATTTTTTTTTTTTTTAATAATCAATTATTAACCTAGAGTTTGGGCCCTCCACCTTTCAGCGCGAGAAGTTCACTGCTTAATGAGGCAAGAATCCCGGCTACTCAATGAAAAGGGGTTATCATCCACCTTTATCAAGAATGAAAGCTTTCAATGCACTACTAGCCCAATTGGGATATAACCAATTCAATAATCAACAAAGCATGTACCCCACAAATGAATGCTAATGTACACCGGTGCTAGTGTAGAATCCTAGAATGAATCTCAAAACAATCACAAATTCAGGATGATGTGGACCACAAATGCAAGCAAGATATCAATCTGTTGAAAAATTTACTCCTAAATGGCATCCTCAAGGCATACAAGGAGTATTGGACTATCAAGTCAAACAATTTTTAAATTTTAAGCAATATAGTCCTCAAAAGATCAAAATCATAGCTAGAAATGGACCAAGTATAGAAATATCCCTCAAATACACAAGACATGCTCAAAATTTGAATTTTAAAGTAACACTGAAACATACACCAATACCCCTAAACTTAAACTGCACATTGTCCTCAATGTGTGAAGAGAACAAAGGAAATAGTATACCAGTGCTTTATACATGAATGATTGGGATAGAAGTATCCAAAGTGGGCGGCATGGCCCCCCCAAACTTGGGATAAACTGTGGTCCTGAAAAGTTGGCACTCGGATAAACTCATTAGATAACAAGATAGGATAATCAGTGCACAGTGGACATGCAAGTGTAAAATGGGATAAATAGAGAATAGAGAGAGAGGTGTAAGAGTGGTCCTGAAAAATTGGGCAGCACTCTCTCACTGAAGTCACTGTGGTGTACCTGATGGAGTCAAACATACAAATATGAGATACTGAGAGACATCCATAATCAAAAAGCAATATATAGAGAATATAAAGTGCAGGTACATCAATAAAATAATAAAGCCGACAGACCGGCCGCAAAGTATAATACAGTAACAGTGACAGTATAATACAGATCCAGAATAAAAGAAATGAAAGCATAGAACAACTGGAAGTGGAGTCTCAGGAGGCCTGATCGTGAAGATCTGCAGTGGCTGGAGGTACAGGTGCGGGTGTAGGGAGTCGGCTGGAGAGATCGGCAAAGCAAGCCATGACATCCGCCCTAAAAGAGGTGAACTCAGCTCGGTGGGCAGTGATGTCGGCTCGCATGGCTGCTACGTCCTCCTCCAGTGTCTGCAAGCGTGCTCCGAATCCGGGAGTCAGAACTGGAGACTCAGGCAGAGATGCCTCTGAAGAAGACTCCCGAACTCGCTCCTGAGCAGCGGCTCGATCACTAGTATCATCGGCATACTCCTCCGCAGGTCGCTCCAGGTCAATGTCCATGCGATCGGTAGCCGGACCGACTGGTGCGTCGTCCGCTACGATATCTGCTGCTGCTGGAGGTGCCGGCTGTGCCTGGGCTGCCTCCTCCTCCTCTAGTTCAGCTGCTGCCTCTATAGTTGGCTCCTGAAGACTCCGAATAAGAGCATTGTAGCTCTTATTCCAGTCGCTCCTCCTATAGAAGCTGGACCGTGCAAGGGGCTCCTCATCTGGGGGCACTCTGTAGCGCTGGTCAAGAAGGATCTGCGTGATGAGGTGTCTGAAGGGCAGGACCTTGGACCGCTTAGGGTCCTTCCTGGAAATGAAAGAATCATACAGCAACCTCATCACGCTCCAGATGAGGACTGGGATAGATACCCAGCAGCCCGTGTAAAAAGCGTAAAGAACTGTCAAGTAGTCATGACGCCTCTGGATCTTGTGGCCCGCCATGTAAATGTTCTGGAAGAGAACTGTGTCGATGAACCAGAGGTCGTCAGGCAAGAAGGTCCTGGTGGCGAATGTCTGACCACCGGCATGATGGCCTGTCAAGGAGACAGCCATGTCAGAAAATGAAGGCCTATGCAGCCTCGGGTATGTCTCTGCAAGCTTAGGTGGACACCGGTGTGGGCACCGGCAAGCACGGGCCAGAGTGTCAACTGTGATGACAATCTCGTGGCCGTCCAGTGTAGTGATCATCTCCGCGGTAGATCATGGCGAGGGCTGGAGATGCTGAAAGAATTGCCGCACCAGTCGCGGGTATACTAGGCCGGTGATTGGGGAAAGGATGGCTGAGAGGCCCCGCTGCATGATATCCTAATAGCCAGACCGGGTCAGGATAGACTCGGAGAAGTACTCAGTATCGAAGTACGACTCCTGAGCCACGGTCATGGCTGCATATCTCGGCAGCAACTGGTCACGGCCCTGAGCCGGTAGAGGTGGTTGCGGTGATGGCATGGCGGCTGCATCTGCCTGATGGCGCACAGGAGAAGGTGATGGTGTGAAGGCTGGAGGAGCCTGGGATGTAGATGGCACGTGGTCAGCTCCCTCCTCAGCCTCGTGGGATGGGGACTGAGGGGGAGTAGCCTGTGCAGGCTCCTCCTGAGCATGAGATGGCTCTGCGACCATCTCTATCCTGGGTCGTATATGTCTGCGGGGTCGCTGTGGTCCCGAAGATCACTTGGCTATTCTCTTGAACCGCGGAGGCATGATCTGTAAAAAGACAAGAAAATTTTAATACATAAGTCAGTGCCAGATGTATAAGAATTTAAATGCATAATAGAAACATGTATGTCAAATAAGATAGACAAAATATGGATGACATGAATCTATGATAATGATGAAATGTGAGTCATGCTAAGCAATGTAAGTATAAAATGCATCCAATGTGGAATATCACAGGCATTGTGCATATAAAGATAGCATGAAGACGACACAAGATGAATGGAGTGTGTATGTGTGATCTTTGAAAGTTCGATCGATCGAACTTTAAGTTCGATCGATCACAGAAATTTTCGATCGGTCGAAGTGAAAAATGTTCAAAAGTTGGATCGATCAAAGTGAATTGGATCAATCCAACACTTGGATCGATCAAAGCATGAAAGTGCACAAGATTGGATTGATCGAAGGTAGTGAAATGAAGTTCACTACTTCGATCGATCGAAGCACAAGTTCAATCGATCGAACTGTGCGAATGCCGAATCTGAAAAGTCGCAGATCAGTGAGATCTAGAGTACGAGGCCCACACAAACGTGTTTGTGGGCCCATCTACACACCAAACACCCAATCCTCAACACCCAAACACTCCCCAAATGCCAAATCAAATAAAAAATCCCCAATTTTGGTTCGGCCGAATGCATGTGTGAATATGTATATCATAATCATGAAATTGATGCTTCAAAATGAATGATTAATACACATACAATATAAATCAATATAGAAAATCATGAATCATGCATCGATTAAACTTTTAAATCAAGAAATGGCTCGCGGTTTACCTCAAAACCGAGAGGGATGAGATGAGAGAGAGGGGGCGAAGCCGCGGTGAAAATAAGGCTTGAGTTGGCCGGAATTTGCTCGCCGGAGATGGGGAAGATGACTGGGAATTGGTTTTTTTGCCGGATTAGGATGAGATTGAGAGAAGAGGGAGACTAGGGTTCGGTTTCCTTTTGAAGTTGGTTATATTTTAAAAACACGATATGGAGAGTTCGATCGATCGAAGATGGAGTTCGATCGATCGAACTTAGGTCTCCACTCTTAATGGCATTTTTTTGAAATTTTGGAGATTTTTTTTTTTTTTTTTTTTTTTTTTTTTACCATGAAATTTGAAAAATCAAAGGAAATTAAATTAATGAGATGCAAATTTCGATCGATCGAAGAAATATTTCGATCGATCGAAGAGGATAAAGAATGTACAAGTTTAAGGGTTCAAGAGTTGACACGTGTTGGAACCTTGGATCGATCGAACTTGGAATTCGATCGATCGAACATGAAAAATTTTGAAAAGTCCCGAGAGCATGCATTTTGGAATTTGGATGCAGGTCCAAAATTTTTCTAAGTGTTGGGACTCATGATCGATCGAACCACATGTTGGATCAATCAAAAGGTAGTTCGATCGATCGAAATGGTTTACGATCGATCGAACTTTTGAAAATTTGGAGATCACGAGAGCATGCATTTTGGAATTTGGATGCAGGTCCAAAATTTTTCTAAGTGTTGGGTGCAAAATGAGAGCTGGATCGATCGAGTCCATAGTTGGATCGATCGAACCAAAACTTGGATCGATCGAAATTATGCCTAAATGCTCAAAATGACTTGAATGCTCATGCAATCCCTTACTTAGTTCCTTCCAATGTATATGAACCACAAAAACAGTATCTAGACTTCGCAAGAATCAAAATGCAAGATAGAAATGAGGGATGAATAGGGTTTTGACATCCTACGAATTTCGGTGCTAGTCTTTAACGTCTCTAACAAGACCTAGGGTTCTTTTAACCCGGATCAAAGATCTTGCAATGTATCCCCTCCTTTTTGGGATGAGAGATGTTTCGAGTCACTCCCAACAAATGGTTCTTAGAATAACTTGTTGGAGTAAACTCAAAAGACGTCTTGAGTTCCTTGTCAAAACTTTCCTTGGGCTTCCACGCCCTTTCACAACAAGAGTTTGAAATCACTTTTCTTGCATGCAATGCTGAAGATGAAGATGAAGGCTTTGAAACATTGTTCATGCACAAAAGCTCATTCCTTTCACAAGCAAGATCATGATATTCCTCTACCACATTAACCTCTTCCTCATATTTGTCAAATGGATTGGGTGTGGGGTTAAAGATGTTCAACTTCACTCTCATGTGCCCAAAAGAAATCTTCATTATCCCCGTCCTACAATTTATGTTGGCATTTGAGGTTGCCAAGAAAGGACGGCCAAGGATAACCGGAATTTGGTTCTTTGGATTGGGCACCGGTTCCGTGTCAATGACGACAAAGTCAACCGGGAAGAAGAACTTATCAATCTTAATCAACACATCCTCAATTATCCCCCTAGGCTTCTTAATGGATCGGTCGGCAAGTTGTAAAACCACCGACGTCGGTTTCAATTCACTTAGGCCCAATTTGACATAAACCGAATAGGGAAGAAGGTTAACACTAGCACCCAAGTCAAAAAGTGCCCGGTTGATGACATGTTCACCAATGACACAAGATGTTGTAGGTGCACTGGGGTCCTTAAACTTTGGCAAAGTGTTGTGTTGTAGAATGGAACTCACTTGTTCGGTTAAGACCACTTTTTTTGATGTTTGGCTCTTGTTCTTCCGCTTTTGGGTGCATAAGTCCTTCAAGAATTTGACATAAGCCGAAATTTGCTTAATTGCATCCAAAAGTGGAAGATTGACTGTGACTTGCCTAAACATATCCATTATCTTATTGTTCTTGGTCTTTTGCCTTTCTTTTGAAATGGACCCTTTCAAGGTGTCCGGAAATGGAGCTTTTTCAAAAACTCTTTCAGCATTTTCTTTCAAAGAATTTTCAGCATTGGACTTGTTCGATTCATTGGATTTCAAATCACTTTTCAAAGAAGAATCATGAATAACATTTTTCAAAGAACTTTTCTCAAACACATTTTTCAACACTGTTTCCAATGAATCTCTTTGGAAATCATCTTTTAACTCACAATTTGAGGGCTTCTCATTCTCAAGATCATGCACATGCAATGAAGGAGGAATAGTGTGTGGAACGGGACGGGTGACAACTTGAGGTTGTACCGGTTCACTCTCTTCATTAGGCATTCTAACTTGATTGTCTACTACCCTACCACTTCTCAAGGTTGTTACCGCATTGACATGCTCAACATTATGCCCTTCCAATGAGGATTTGGTTTCTACAGCACATTGTTGTTTGATTGGGGCATTCATGTGTATCTTTCCCTTCTCTCTAGCATTAAGTGTTTCAGCTATTTGCCCTACTTGGGTTTCTAGCTTGGCAATTGATTGAGAATGAGAATGCAACAATTGAGTATTTGCTTCTAGAGTGCCCAAAGCATTTAAAACCTTTTCCTCAAAAGCGGAACCTCTAGAATATCCTTGAGAATATGATTGGTTAGGAAAAGGAGAACTAGCAAATTGATTTCCTTGTGAGTTATATGGTCTTGAACCTTGGGATCCTTGGTTTTGAAGTGGAGGTGGAATGTATTTCCCTTGAAAATCGCCTTGGGAAGAGTTCGAGCCCTCGCCTTGGTTTTTCCAAGAAAAATTAGGATGATTCCTCCAACCGGGATTGTAATGGTTACCATAAGGATTGTTCCCTTGGTTCACAAATGTTGCATTAACTTGCTCAATGGGTTCATTTTGAATTTGTCCATGAGGACAATTAGAAGTAGAATGAAGAACACTAAAACAAGTCATACATGATTCATTTTGAGCTCTAGGAGAATGGTTAGGAAAGGAAGACACTTGATTCGCCAAGTTTTGATTGATCAATTGATCAAACTTTTGAGATAAAGACTTCATCTCGGCGGTTATATCATTTGAGTGGTCAACTTGATGCAAGCCAACACTCTTCCTACCTTGAGAATTTCTACCATTCTTAGATGACGATGTTCTATGCAAAGAGTTTTCACTCATGCTCTCATAAAGACGCCACACGTCTTCCTCTTGCCGGTCTATATAAGAACCTCCCATTGAAGCATCAACCATGCCTTTATAATTGTCCGATAAGCTTTCAAAGGAGAATTGGACCAATTGCCATTTAGGCATGTCATGGTGAGGACACTTCCTAAGCAATTCATTGAAGTGTTCCCATGCCTCGTGGAAAGTTTTTCCCTCCCCTTGTGTGAATTCCCTAATGGCAGTTCTCATAGCATTGGTCTTCGAAACCGGATAGTACTTTTTCAAAAATTCTTATTGCATTTCTACCCAAGAAGTTATAGAAAAAGGCCTAAGGTTGTTAAACCAATACTTCGCCTTATCTTTAAGGGTGAATGGAAAAAGTTTCAGCCTTAAAACTTCTTCTGGCATGTCCGTGTATCGAACGGTAGAACAAACTTCAAGAAACTCATCCAAATGCTTGTAAGGTTTTTCACTAGGAAGTCCATGAAAGTTAGGTAGCATTTGGATAGTTTGTGCTTTAATCTCATAATGGTGTGCTCTAAATGGTGGCAATTGAATGCATGTGGGTGTATTATACTCATTAGGCACATAGTGATCTCTCAATGCGAGTGGTGGATTAGCAACTTGAGGTGCAACATGGACACATTGGTTATATTGAGCTTGATTAATGATGGGGGGTTGTGGTGCATACATTGGCCTTGGAATTCCCATTGGAATTTGGCCTTGTTGCTGAGGAGGTTGATGAATGTATGGCCTAGGCATGCCTAATGGAACTTGCATATTATCATTTTGCACATTAGGGTGAAGGATGCCTTGTTGGTCTATGTGACCAAGTTCTTCAACATGATCATCATTGAGAACGTCCATTGGTAGATTGGTTCTATGTGAACTTCCTCTTCCCCTTGGATTCCTAATAGTGGATTCTAAATGCAAATCAAGAGGGACAAGAGTAGGTCTCAATGAACGACGACCATGCATGCACAATGCAACACGAATAAACAACTTTTTCAACAATGCAATTAAATTTCACAACCACAATTTTCAAATGCTATGTATGTCAAATAAATGCCTCCACGTGGGCCCCCGATTTAACTAAGGAGATTGAGTAAGAAGGTCTCACAATAGTCCTTTAGCACTTCAACTCCAAATTTAAAAGCTTAGCTTAGCAAAAACTCTTCATTTTTATCATTTTTTTCTTTTTTTCTTTTTGCTTGCTTTGCTCCTTAGCTTTGAAGTTCTTTGCTAGCTCCTTGCTCAATGCACCTTGTTAATGAAGAACAAACTTAATAAGTAATCAAAAACAGAAAATAAAAAGAAAGTAAAGACACGATCAAAAGAGTACTAATCCTAATTGAATTTCACAATTCGACGTTGCCAATTTAAAATCCCCGGCAACGGCGCCAAAAACTTGTTGTTGGTTTCCTTGATGGAGTCGCCACAACCAACAAAGCTTGAAGGTTGTGTGTGAATTTAGGAGGTGGCCAAGTTTTACATTTATAGAAAGCCACTACTACCTTTCTCTATATAAAATATAGATAGGGCGAGTAGGGATCGTCCCAAGGGATTTGATGGTGTATCGAATTGTGAAACTATGGTAATTAGGGTTAGTAGGTTGAGTGATCACACAATTGGTTGGTTGGTTGATTAAGCTAAATTGAATTCAACTAAATAAAATAATATGAGGTAAACAAGAGAGAGAGAGGTCTTGGGGTGTAGAGATCACCACCAAGCAATACTTTTCTATACTACTAACAAGTGATCAATTGAGGGTAATGGATGTGTTGCAATATGATAAGGGTGTGTGTGCATTAGGTTGATTCAATTGGCAAGGATGACAAATCAAGCAAGTATTGTCTAAACATCATGTGAAGAGCACAATATATCTAAACAATAGAGCATATATTGTCTAGACAACATGTGGATAGCACAATAGATCAAAACAAGTCATTAATCCTTCATTAAGCTCACAATTCACATGCAACACAATGTTAGAGGAATATGCCATTTGGACTCACAAGCATGGAACATCAAATATCAAGAGTAGATTGTCCTCCCATCTAACATTACATTACCACTACACTAAATCTACACTACTAGCATGAAAATAAAGTTATCTAGACTAGGGGAGAGGCATAAACCATCAAGAATAGGCATAAACCATCAAATGAACCAAAATAGCATTCATTAAGCATATCATCTTGATAATCTCTAGATCTATAGCATCAATACACATAGACATGCATCAAAAACACTAAATCTAAAGATAAGCACATGAATATCCTACTCTAGCATACATAGACATATGGATAGAATAGAATAGTCAATTGGAAGCATTAAACCATACAAACCATGAAATAATCAAGATTTATATATACATGAATATCAAGATGTATCATACAACACTAATCCCTCAATAATACACAAGATTAGAGTATGGAAAGCATGCTTGGGTCTAACTCTAGCCCTAAGAAGATGTCTAGCCACTCATGGTAGTGATGATCCAACCCTCAAGGGCTAACTCCATGGCTGCTCCTTGGTGGTGAAGATCTCCTCCAATGGTTGCTCTAGCTTCCTCCCTTCTTCCTCTCCAAGAATAGCCTCCAAGATGATTTTCAATGTGTAACAAGAGACTCTAGAGCCCTTTCCAAAAAGTGTATCATATTCCTTATATATGTAGGTCAAATACACCCTATGATGAGCTGTAGTCGTGCTAGGCATATTCTCCAATGATTGGGTGAAGGACGGAATAAATGAGCTGGACTTTAACTTTTTCTCGCTGGAGGAAGTTCGATCGATCGAACCTTAACTTGGATCGATCGAAGATGGGTTCGATCGATCGAACTGCATCTTGGATCGATCGAAGTGGTCTGACTCCTCCGGATAAGGACAAGGCTGAGATATTTCGAAGATATTTATGGGGAAAAGGACAAAAGTGGTTGGTAGGCGTACAGCTGTGGATAAGATCAATCATTTGAATAGGACAAAATAGGGTTCGATCGATCAAAGGTGATGTTCGATCGATCGAACTTGGAATTTCAGCAAAGGCCAAGGTTGGATCTATTGAGAAGTACTGTGATCGATCATAGATGTTCGATCGATCGAACTCTAAGTTGGATCGATCGAACTTTTCAGCTGCACAACTTAATTCCTTTTTGCTCCTTTCTTTCTCCACTTTGCTCCCTCCTTTGGTTTATCTCAGGATTGCTTCAATTAAGCTCTTATTTGGCTGAGTTAGCTCAATTTTGGGATTAGTGCCTGAAAATATAAATAACACGTAATAAGTCTAAAATGGCAAAGTAAGATAGATAAAGGTACTAGAATGCTTAAGCTTAACGGGTTTAAATGCGCACTTTTCGGTGCTCATCAAGCATTCGAGGAGTGTTGTTTGATCTACCTACTACTCTTCTACAAAGATCAAGCATAAACCTGAGGTCAAGTTGCTGCTGGACGGGACGTCGCAAAGCCAGAGAATTGTCAGCAATTGGTGTTTAGTAGAACGATAGGGTGTGAGCTAGAGTTAAAGTTCAATGAACTTTGTTTCAAACATAGTGGATCGGTTTACTTTGGATTGAACAGTCCACGAGGTTTTTCCCATGTAAACAGTTGACGTATTTTATCAACTGGGGTTTCCTTGCTAAAAATCCTGGTGCAATCTCTCTAACTTTAACTTACTTTACTTTTCAGTATTTATATTTATGATTGTGAAAATTGATCAAATAATTTAATCAATCATAAATTGAGCAAGTTGACCTAATAATCAGATCTAGGTCATTAAAAGAGTTAATCATAATTAAAATCAACTGATAGCTTCCGCAATCACAATTAAAATCAACTGATAGCTTCCGCAGCCCGCGTTAACACTGTTTTCACATCCCAATGATTGGATGGGTGCAAGAATGTTAGCTAATCTAGGGATTGAGCTAATCAGAGATGAAGGGAATGATCAGGAAGAATCAGTAATGAAAGAATTGGCAAGTTGTTATGAGGGGGATTAAATAGGCAATAGCCCAACTAATACAAGCACTCCTCTCTAAAGGGGATCCAAGTCGGGTTTTCGAGCCTCAATGGAGATATGGGTGTATGTTTGCTTAACCTTTCAAAAAAAAAAAAAAAAATTTAAAATGTTTCTGAGGGGATATCTTGTGAAAATGATGAACCCATTCTTCGATACAGAGGACCAGCAGGGAGCCAGTAGTCATGACAAAAGTAACAGGAACAACCATTTTCCACTTTAATCACCAACAAAGGCCTGACAACATCATATGTTATTGTGAACTGTTTTTTCAAAGGGAAAGTTTGGAAGAGTGGTGGGAGTGGCACCACGTTGCCTTAATTTTAAATGTTCTGTCACATGCATGTCCCCATTTGGTGTTGGGGATTCAAGTGACATGACCTTTGCTTTAAAGCCATAACTTGAGGCTGTGAAGTCTCCTGGCCTTTCCATTCCATATAGATAATCTATGAAGGAAAATGATTTTTGCACCGAATAGTTGAAGTGATTTGTTAGACCTATTTTTTTAATTAATCAATTATGCCTCAAATAAGGAAGTAGAGCCTTTAACTTAGTTGTATTTGGTATAAATAATCAATTAAAAATTATTCGATTAAGCAATTCACTATAAGTGTTCAGAATGAGTATCACTACTTATCTATGAATCATGTTAATCGAATGACTTTAAAGCCAATTAGCCAATAGATTTTTGTATTAATAAGAGTGACACAATCACCCGATATAGCAAACTGAATGATTTGAATGGGAAGCCAATAAATGTGGAGTAATGATACTTGTACCGATTTGTTGAACCGAATGTTTCTAATTGATTATTTATGCATAGTACATGTAAGTGGAGGGCTCCACTTCTTTATTTATGCAATTTGTTGTACTGAATTGTCAGACTTATATCTTTTAATCGATCAATTTATGCATAAATAAAGAAGTTGAGCTCTCCACTTACATGTACTATGCATAAATAATCAATCAGAAACATTCGGTACAATAAATCAGTGCAAGTATTATTACTCATAAATGTTTTATCCGGGGACGCACATGGTCCCATACTAATACATCAAATGGCTATAAACCAAATATTTTTTTCTCTCTTTATTTATGACTAAGAATCAACCCCATTACCATCATCTAGTTCTTATGCATTTTGTGATGGTTTGTAAATTCTGAACGTTGGCCGTCGCCTCTAAATCACTACATTATTTAAATTTAAGTCTCAAATCCATTCCAGCAATTTAGATATATGCATATATAACATCATAGCATTTTTTTTTTTTTTTTTTTTCTGTTTATGCGAGAGATGATAAATGCATTTTTTTTTTTCTTTTCTTATTTTTTGATGTAAGTGACTAATTTACCCCTTCTAATTGGTTTTACTATTTATGAGTTTTGGTCCTTATGAACACTAGTACTTATGTCATTTCACTTACTGCTTCGTTTGGTTGGACAGATAAAGAAATGGGCAGAAAGGATAGGGGAAGGGATGGATGAAACATCTTTAGAGAAAGAAAAGCGTCTCTCTCATTTTTTTATTTGATTGGATGGAATAGATAGGATAAAGAATGAATGTGGTAACAAATTTTCTTTTTTTTTTTTTTTTTTTTTGGGGGGGGGGGGGGGGGGTTAGAAGGAAGGAAAAGAGAGTTTTATATTATTTTACTAATGTACCGTAATTATTTAAAATTACAAAAATTATATATCCATTCCAAATTATGCAACAACAAGGTTAAAAATTAGTTAGTTATTACCCTGTTTTCTCTCTCATCTTCCCCACAATTTTGGATGGATAGAAAATTACAAAGAAATGAAGGATGAAGCATCCCTCCTTACTTCTTCCCTCTTTTCCCTACTCTTCAACCAAACACAAAAAAGGCTATTTTTATCCCCCCACTCATCGATCCCTCTCCAATCTTTTCCGTCTAACCAAACGTCGCATAAGAGTGAAATATACTTACTTAAATGGAGTGCAAATATGAAATCCCTATATTTATTTATATACAGGTAATAATTAGTTTATAGTAATAATAAATTACCTGAAAACGTAATCAACTCATGTTACACTAGTAATGGGCTGGACACTGGGCCTTGAGGCACTAGTTGAATTCGGGACAATCCCATAACAGAATTCTGTTTCAATCTTGGGTTTCCATTTTGGGTCTACTCTGGATTTGGACTACATGGGTGTATACGCACGGACCCAATTTTTAGAATATATGAAAATGCCCCCATTAAAATTATAATTTGCTTCCACTGATTTTTTTTTTTTTACTTTAAACTTTTAATAATTTATGAAAATTCATCCATTAAAATTACAATTAGGCCCCACTAATTTATTTATTTTTTGGCATTTTATACTTTACATTTTTAAAAAATTATAAAAAAACCCAATTAAAATTTTAAAAATGAAACCACTATATAAATTTGTCTCCACAAATTAAAAATCCGCCCCATCACAAAATTTTCTAATCCGTCACTAAGTTTGCTTCTTATCACGCCACACCCCCCTGGAAGGTTGCTCCACACGAGAGATTGCGTGGCATGTTTGAGAGTTGGTTTGAAGAGTGTTCCACACACCTGTATAGAAATTGTAAAACAGTGCAGTAGGATATTAGAGAATCTAGTATTGATTTAAATATTTAAGATGTTTTGGTGGAGAATTCTAGAGTCTCTAACCTAGCATGCATCCTAAAGTGGGGATCTATAAATAGGTAAGGGTCTCACTTGCTCAATCAAGCACCAAGTGAATGGTGTAAACAGTGAGAGTATTTTGAGGTGTGAGAATGCTACTTAAAGTCAAATAAATAGTTTTATTTTGTTGAGGAATACAAATATGGGAAAAATAAAAATCAAATTTGAGAATACAAATATGGAAAAAATAAAAATCAATTTGAGAATCCAAACAACGTTGTTTTAATTAATTGATTTGCTGGAAAGAGTCACTTTGGATTTTTTTGCTATCTATCTATTAAGTAACTCATACAAATTCATACACAGTTCAAACCAGCAAATTGTAGCAAGAAATTCAGATAGTGACTACCCCGACTTTCCATAATTTAGTGTTTTTTTTTTTAGGTTGTCGTACAATTGTACGGCTGGAATAATTTCATGGGATAGTGCACCAAATATGGTGTACAAGTTTTTATATATTTAAATAAATTTTGCCATTTATAATACGTAAGAATTTAGTTAATTGGAACAACAATTTATAAGTTTACTGTATTGGAGCTAATTGGAATTTTATTATATAATATCTTGACCATAATTAAGCATATACTTACACTTTTTTTTGGATTGGATTATTGCACTAAATTTTGCACATGAAATGACTGAGAAATTCATTGTCTGTGTTATAGTAGATGGGTCACGTAGATGAATCAAACTTACTTGAAGCCCAATTTGGCAACGGCGGTCAATAATTGGGGATGCAATTTATTCTAATTGCTTTTGTTTCTACTTGAATTCTAGAATGCTATTCAACTCATCACCACATCATATCTGATTAAGTTTAGGGTTGGAGTGAATGTCAATTTGGACTCAAAATGCTATCAAATCAATCCACTGATTTATGATTTTTAAAGTTTTGAAATCGAGAGTATGATTCTAATTTTGAACCCCCTTATCTCATTTTTTTTCCTTCTTATGAACTCTCAATTGTAAAAACAAGTCTAAGCAGCTTGTAACAATATCTTTTCTCTTTCCCTTATCTTGTACAAAATGGCCTATGCCTCAAAACATGTACATAGATGAGTCATTACAAAATCTTCTCTCTGGCATTATCAGGTTGTACTTCTGTGTAGTTCATGAAGTAGTAAGTACCACTGTCTTCTGATTTCAAGTAGAATTTTGTTTGGGCAGCGGAATGAGATAAGCTAAGAAGCTTTAAACCTAAAATAAATAAATATATATATATATATATATATATATATATATATATATATATTCCTACAGAAGTAAATACTCCAATTTCATACAATTTCAAATGGCATGATATGAGAAATTCATTGTCTAATTATGTGTTATATAGATGGGTCTGGTGAATAGTCAGGCCAAGAGAGTTGGTCAATAAGGTGGGCGTGGAGGGGTCACTGATCATCTACTCTTCCCCAATTGACCAACTCAATCGCATGGAAGCTGCGACCTCAAAACCCTAGATTGTAATCTTCCTTTGATTGAGTTGGTGATCTTGTAAAGGAATTCCGAAAAGAAGATTTCCCCTTGTACACTCTTGAATTTCCCTCTACCCAAATATGGTAGACATATGCAGTGGGTACCATTTTTGTCATTGAGTACCCAAAATTTTTGGCTTTCCAATGGTGAGAGGACCTGACACAAAACTCCTCCAATCAGAGGGGTTGACAATGAATATGCACTAGTGTTAGATATTCTCCCTCCGTTCCCGATTTAATTGTCCCCTGTCACTTTTTTTTGACAGTCCCTGCATATGAAACTTTTTATATCTACTTTGAATTTTTAAAAAATTTCAAATTGATAACATATACTTATTCAAACGTGAAAGAATAATTTAATCATTTTAAAAAGAAATAATGCATTAATTGTATATTCAATTAAAAAGTCTCACTTATCAAAAGAGACTATTTTTACCAGAGGGAGTGGTTTCAAATTGACTTAGAGAAAGGGACATTTAAGAAGCAAATAATTGTGATTCTCTCCGTGGGGGCAAAGATTAGGTTGACTGTTCGTGGTGGATGATGCCACTTTTATCCATTGTGGACAATCTATTTTGGGAAAAATTCTAGAATACATGAGAGTAAAGTATTTAAGATCTCTCAGACATTAAATGTGGTGGTGAGACTCACCTGATAGGAGATTCAACAGTCGGGAGATGGGGGTCAGTGAGCCAAAAGATCTTGTGCTTGGGAACTAAAAATGAATCCCAAACAAGGAATGACAATAGAGAATAGGGACTAACAGAAGATAGGTAGGAAAGAGTGTTCTTTAGGGTTTGTGAGCCTATTTTAGAAACATCATGGGAGGATGGGATTGATGGAGTAATATTAGATAATCCAGAGATTGAGCTAACCAGAGATGAATGGAATGATCAAGAAGAATCAGTAATGAAAGCATTTAGTAAGAATAATGTTCTTCATAGAAAAAATTACAAATTAAGAAAAAAATAAAATAAATAAATAAAATTAGGTTTAACCACGAGCAGCTTAACTAACTACAAGCACAGCCATTAGAAGCATCAGTACTAGTACTCTTCCTTGAGGCTTCTTCCATTTTTATCATCTTCACCTCATTGAGCACATTTCTTGCCCACTCTGCGAAAATGTGTCTCGTTGTATCCAATCACACCACTTTTGTAAATGGACATTCAGCGTCAATCATCGTCCGGGTAAGGGCAGTGGTCACCGTTAGGGTCACGCCATGGGCCTTCTTGGTGTCTCATCCCGGATCCGCTAGCAATCCAGTGGTAGACAAACTGACCCGCACCCGCGATTTTCAACCAGCCCTTTGGGAAGAACTCCATGACACTGCTGTTTCTATCCATGAAGAACATGTTGGTCAATTGAACCCCATGTGGTAATATCAAAATGTCTGTTAAACTCATCAGCTTCACCTGAGTGCCATTAATTTGCACCATTTTTAGCTTCTGTTTTTAGGAAGAAACAAAAAAAACTATTATATATGAGGTCTTCTTGGTAATCTTAGAACCTCTCCAATTTGATCCATATTGGATTTGTCCACACAACTAATTAACTATGTGCTAGGAATGCGTCCAGATTTACTTAGTATAAAGTAATATAAATGTTACAAATTGCTTTAATAATAATAAATTTTTCTTTTCATCATATATTTATAGTCCATATGGATTGATTATAAGACCATAAATAATAATAATAATAGTAGTAGGAGTAGTAGATTGATTATATGTGATTAGGTGTGGGACTTGAGTGGGCCTAACTCGAACAATTTCATTCCTGTCAAAAAAAATTTACAAGCTTGTCAACAAGATACTTACAATCTTGGGATGGGACTAAATTTAAACTTTAAACCCCGAATTCTTGCCAAAGGTTTTACTAATCTGGAAAACAGAGCAATCTGAAGAACCCGAAAACATATGAATAGTTTATATTTTAAATATTTTTAAGGTTATACATATCTATGTAAAATAAAGTTAAAATTAAATTACCAGTAACATCAAACATGGATTTATGGGTATTGACCAAATTTTGACATGATTACTTTATCATTTTTAAATATAAGAAATATCATTTTTGCTAAGGAACCAAAATAATAAAGAATATAAAAAAAAATTTTAGAATAACCCTAGAAACTCCAACATATTATCTACGTGTTTTAGAAGTCTGTTTGTTGTCACCAAATCCAGTAGATTATGTGTTTTAGAAGTTTTCTTGTTGTCACACACTGCATGGCATTTGTTTGAGAGATGGTTTGCAGAATGTTCCACACGTGTGCATAGAGTTGTAAAAAAGTGTGGATTAGTTTAGAATATTAGAAACTCTTGTATTGGTTTAAATATTTGAGATATTTTGGTAGAGAATTTAGAGAGTGTATATCCTAACATTCATCCTAAAGAAGACCTATAAATAGCAAATAGGTGAGGCTTTCACTTGCTGCTCAAGTTATTCTTGTAACAGGTGTGAGAGTACCGTAAAAAAAATATGGAAAAAAATATATATTTAAATTTTGAAAATCCAAACAACATTGTTTTGACTAAATTTTGAAAAATGTTTAGGAAAGGTTTCTCATGCAATAGTGGTGCAAGTTTGGCGGGGTAGCATAATCCATAGAACCCAGCTCAGAAATTTTAAAATATAGACTTTTAAATTCACAAATCGAGCTCAAATCAAATTGGGTTAAATTCAGATTCTGTACTCACAGATTTTAGAATATGCGCTTTTAAATTGACAACTCAGACTCTGTACTCAGGGGATTGCCAACAGAAGATAACTGTTTTTAGCCCCTAAGGGTTGCATTAGGTTAGTTTGGTAGGTTTAATTTTTATTTTTCTACATTAAAAGTTTTCATATATTTAAATAAATTTTGCAACTTATAACACATCATATTTAGTTAAATTTGTAATATTTATATATATAGTTAAGAACAATTTATTACAATTAAAAATAAATAAAAATAATTTATCATGTATTGGAGGCTAATTAAAACTTTATTATATAACTTCTCAGTATATGAACATGATCAAGCATATACTTACATTTTTTTTTTTTTTTGAGAAAAAATATTTAGATACGGAAAAGAATTTGGATTGAAATATTGCACTATGTCTTACACGAGAAATTATTGTTTAAAAATTCGTTGTCTAATGATGCGTTGTATAGATACCATTGTGGAATAATATCATATATTGTTTCTCTTTATTTTTTTATTAACAAAATCTCGGGAACAAATTTTTTTAAAAAAAAAATTCCAAAACCCCAAATCCCCCACCACCTATCCCAGTTAGAAGAGGGGCATATGATTGCTCAATGTCACCAGCATTTTAATAGTAAATAGTCATAGAGTTGATTACTTGTTAAAAAAACATAATAAATAGCTTCTTCAGAAATTTACTCTAAAAGTTAAACATATATTTCTTTTTCTTTTTCTTTTATTTTATTTTTAAGACACACTCCACAAACTATAAATATGGAATTGTTTGTATCCAGTAACATAAGCCTCTTATTTGAAAATGATTCGAGAGATGTGTTAAAAAGGAATACCAGGCGGGTAGGCCCAAAGAACCAAAAATGTATAAAAAAACCAAAATTAGGCGGGTTTAGTCAACTACGTCCCAAACCCAGGAGGAAATTGACACTCCTAACTGCGACCTCGAACAAAACCCTAGATTGTAATATTCCTTTTATTGAGTTGGTGATCTTGTAAGGGAATTTGAAAAGAAGCTTTGCCCTTATATACTCTTGAATTTCTCTCTGCCCAAATGTGGTAGACATATGACGCTGGTACCATCTTTGTCATTGAGTTCCCAAACTTTTTGGCTTTCCAATGGTGAGAGGACCATGAGACAAAACTACTAAAATAAGAGGGGCACTTCATAAGGAATCTGCACTTGTGTTGGATATAGTTTAAAATTGGCTCGGAGAAAAGGACATTTAAGAAGCAAATGATAGTGGTTCTCTCGTTCAGACATTGTGGTGGATGTGGATGATGCCACCTTTGTTCATTGTGGACAATTTATTTTGGATAAAATTCTAGAATATTTGGGGTACCGCACCCCCGGGTCTCTCAGTGGTTGAATGGGTGGAGGAATGTTAGCTAATCCAGGGATTGAGCTAACCAGAGATGAAGGGAATGATCAGGAAGAATCAGTAATGAAAGCATTAGCAAGTGTTTTTGAAGGGGATGAAATGAGAATAGCCCAGCTGATATAAGCACTCTTCTCTAAGGAGGATCCATATCGGGTTTTCGAGCCTGAAGTCATGAGTGTGTATTTACTTAACCTTTTAAAAAATAAAAAATAAAAAAAGTGTTTCTGAGGGGATATCGTGGAAAGGATGAAACCATTCTTGGATATAATGGACCAACAGGAACCAGTAATGACAAAAGTTACAAGAACAGCTATTTTCCACTTTAATCATCAACAAAGGCCTGACAACATCATGTGTTATTGTGAACTGCATGTTTTTCCATTTCTTAGAGAAACTTGTACGTGAAAAGGGATTATTTTGAACCGCAACATCTAGTGAGAATAATGTTCTTTGTTTCATAGAAAAAATTACAAATTAGGTATAAAAAAAAAGGTTTAACCAAGAGTAGCTTAACTAACTACAAGCACAACCATTAGAAGCATCAGTACTAATACTCAGTTGAGGCTTCTTCCATTTTTCTCATCTTCACCTCATTGAGCACATTTCTTGCCCACTCTACGGAAAATGAAGAGCAACGGTAGGACTCTTCGAGGCCAGTGGGAATATGCAGAAGGGACTTTGGAATGGAGGATGGAAAATTAACTAAGTCTTGCTAAGGCATGACCCAATTTGAGGATAAAGACAAAAGACAGGCTGGAGTTAGTACAGAGACCTTTATAATTACTCTCTATTTGGGTCATTTAAAGAAATACGTACACTTAGTAACAGAACCGAAAGAATAAGGATTAGGGATCATGATCCATAAAGGAACATGGGCCCTGACTCATCTTAGTCAGAGGCCCAACATATACAATCTGAATGACCTAGGACTATAAAGAGGTGGCAAAGGCAAAAGGGATAAGACACAAGGAATTCGGGCTCTGACAATACTCCAAACTTCGTCTTCTCTACCATCATCTCAGTCCTTAGATTGGGCTGGTTTTCTCTCCCTCAATCCACTCTTATGTATTCAATCCTCGCATTATTTTAGTGGTATTTTCCAGATATTTTTATATCTTAACTCAACTCAAAAAATAGGTACATACAATCATCAACATAGTCCTGACAACACCATTTGTTATTGTGAATTGTATATCCATTTCTTAGAGAAACTTGTACATGAAAAGGGATTTGCATGTTTTGAACTGCAACATCTGTAGTGAAAATAATGTTCTTTGTTTCATAGAAAAAATTACAAATTAAGCAAAAAAAATTATTTTTAACCAAGAGCAACTTAACTAACTACAAGCACATCCATTGTACGAGATCTGGTCAAAGATTTTACTAATCCGAAAAACTAAGCAACCTAAAGAACCCGAAATATATAATAGTTTATAACTTTTAGTATATTTTTAAGGTTATACATATATATGTAAAATAAAGTTAAAATTAAATTACTTATAGTAACATCAACCATGGATTCATTGGCATTCACCTAATTTTGACATGATTACTTTAATATTTTAAAGATTAAAAAACAATTTTTTTGTTAAGGAACCAAAATAATAAAGAATATAAAGATGTTTAGTTATATAATTTAACATTTTATTTTATTGGTTATTAAAATTTAAAATGACCCGAGAAATTCAAAAATTCCGTGAAACCTGTTCTGCCTTTAGCCCAGGCGAGACACACTGCATGGCATGTGTTTGAGAGATGGTTTGCAGAATGTTCCACACAAGTGCCTAGTGTTGTAAAAAAATGTGGAGTAGTTTAGAATATTAGAAACTCTTGTATTGGTTTAAATATTTAAGATATTTGGTGGAGAATTTAGAGAGTATATATCCTAACATTCATCATAAAGACGGCCTATAAATAGATGAGAGGCTCTCACTTGTTGTCCAAGTTATTGTTGTAATCAATAGTGTTATATTAGGTGTTAGATTACGAGTGTTAGTCTTAGTCTTTTAAATAGTTTAATTTTGTTTAGTAAAAAAAATATGAAATTTTTTTTTTCAATTTTTGAAATCCATTATTGTTTAGAAATCCATTGTCTAATGATTTCTTATATAGATGGGTGTGGTGGAATAGTATCATACATTCTTATATAGATGGGTGTGGTGGAATAGTATCATACATTGTTTCTCCTTTTTTTTTTTTATTTAACAAAAATCTCTGGATTGTAAATGTAAAAACAAAGTCAAGAAAAAAACCAAATCCCCCACCACCTCTCCAGTTGCTCAATGTCACCAGGATTTTAATTGTAAATAGTCATAACCATATGACAAATAAAGAGAGTTGATTACTTGTTAAAAAAAATAATAAATAGCTTCAGAAATTTACTCTAAAAGTTAAACATACACTCCTTTCTCTTTTTTTTAGACACACCCCCCACAAAAATATGGAATTGTTTATAATACAGGGAACCAGTGAACCACAATCATTTGCTTCTTGAAAGGCGAAAAAAAAAAAAATCTTTTAAATGTCCATAAGTACAGAGAACCACAATCATTTGCTTCTTATATGTCCTTTTCTCTAAGCCAATTTAAATGTCATTTCCCTCTTATTTGGATCATTTTCAAATAAGAGGCTTATGTTGGATTACGTTGGATATAGTTTCAAATTAAGGACATTTAAGAAGCAAATGATTGGGGTGGATGTGGATGATGTCACCTCTGCCCATTGTGGATAATTTATTTTTTATTTTGAAAAAAAATTTAAAATATTCCGGAGTATATTGCACCTGGTTCTCTTAGTCGTTGAATATGGTGGTAAGGCCCACCTGATAAACAGTCTAACAACTGGGATACCTCGGGTATGGTAAGCCGAGAATGATCCTGTGTTTAGAAAATAGAAATATTCCAAGCAGAGTGTGACAATAGAGAATGGGGACCGACAGGAGATGGGTAGGAAATTAAGAGTGCTCTTCAGGGTGTATGAGGTTATAAGCCTGTTGTAGATGCAGTCCAAATAGGAACATCATGGGAGGATGGGATGGATGGAGAAATGTTAGCTAATCCAGGGATGAAGGGAGTGATTAGGATGAATCAGTAATGAAAGCACTGGCAATCAAATAGGCAATAGTCCAGCTGATACAAGCACTCATATCTAAAAGTGTTCGGAAAATATATATATATATATATATAGGTAATTACAGTGTGGGCCAATTGGCCAAACATCCCTTAGGGAAAACAGCTCAATTTTGGGCAAAACAAAAGGCCCAGGCCCTGTACCTTCCAAACCTAACACTAAACAAAAACTAAAAACCTGAATTAACAGAATGTAACTGCCTTTAATGGAGGTTATTAGTCGATCAATCCGGTGAGAGCTCTAGGACATGGATTCCGGCGAGGTTGCCGGCATTTCTTCAATCTGGAGGGCGTGGTGGAGGGCAACAACACGAGGAGGAGATGTTCCATTCTGGATTTGTTACAGTCTTGAAGGAAGCCAAGCTTAAGAATTGCAGTAATGGTGGAGCAGACTCGAGCAAGCACTGCCCCTGAAAAGAACTCTTCTTCTTGAATATTCTTTCGTTCCTTTCTTCCCAAGTGTGGTATACTATAACAGAGAAACATATCTTCCTAAACAGGTTCGGCACTGATTTTGCTTTCCATCTTTTTTTTTTCTTTTTTTTTTTTAGTTAGTACTCACACACACATGTCTATACTGAGACTTGAACCCCTGACCTCTATTTGAGAAGTAAGAGGCTGATACCGCTAGGCCAATAGCCCATTGGTTACTTTGCCATCTTTCACTGATGCATTGTATGAGTTCCTCCCAATTTGTGATTGTTGAGTAAAATTGGCATTTATCCTTCATAAATCGCCAAATTGGAGAGGTAAAGGTGCATTTAAAAAAGAGGTGTTCACGTGACTCAGGATGTGTTTGACAGAGAGGGAAGATATTGAGATAATTTCTCATTGATTTGCTAGCTAATGTTGGCAATCTTGCACAGCTAGCCATAGATTTAGCTTCATTCTAGGGATTATTGGTGAACACCAGACCAGATTGTGCCATTGGACATGGGGGTAGTGTCCTGCAAGGAAAGCAGCTGTGCGTCCAAGATTAAACACTCTTGTTGGGGATGCAATCCATCTTTTTCTTGTCTCTCCTTGATGGAACTGGAGGCTGCAGTTGTAGTAACTCAGGTATTGTTGCTGTGATAGATAATGGGAAGGACCAAGCTGAATCAACAATGAAATTGTCCACTGTGGTAGCTTGGTTGAGGCCTGCCTGAGTGAGGATTGATAAGGGAAATCTAGTGCATGGTGGCCCAATTATCCAACCAAAAACAGCCACTTTCCACTTCAATCACCAAAAAAGGCCTGAAAACATCATGTGTTATTGTGAACTGCTTTTCCATTTCTTAGAGAAACTTGTACATGAAGAGGGATTATTTTGAACTGCAACATCTAGTGAGAATAATGTTCTTTGTTTCATAGAAAAAATTACAAATTAAGCAAGAAAAAAAATAGGTTTAACCAAGAGCAGCTTAACTAACTACAAGCACAGCCATTAGAAGCATCAGTACTAGTACTCTTCCTTGACGCTTCTTCCATTTTTCTCATCTTCACCTCATTGAGCACATTTCTTGCCCACTCTGCGAAAAATGTCTCGTTGTATCCAATCATACCACTTTTGTAAATGGACATGCAGCGTCGATCATCTTCCAGGTAGGGGCAGTGGTCACCGTTAGGGTCACGCCATGCGCCTTGGTGTCTCATCCCGGACCAGCTAGCGATCCAGTGGTAGACAAACTGACCCACACCAGCGAGTTTCAACCAACCCTTTGGGAAGAACTCCATAACACTGCTGTTTCTGTCCATAAAGAACATGTTGGTCAATTGAGCCCCATGTGGTGATATCAAAATGTCTGTTAAACTCATCAGCTTCACCTGAGTGCCATTAATTTGCAACAATGTCAGTTTCTCCTTTTAGGAAATAGCTAGTAGTGAGAACTATTATGAGACTTGTTCTATTTAGTGTAGAAACTTCCAAATTTGATTCATATTTGTTTTGTCCACACAGCTAATCATGTATAAGAAATGCATTCACATCTAGTTAGTTAAGTAATATAAATGTTAAAAAATAATCTAAAGCAATGCATTCCAAATAAATTGAAGAGTTTTTTTTTTTTTTTTTAATAAAAGAAGTACATACTCTGAGTCATTGAATGAGGTGGTATAAACTTCTCTATTGTGGATGAGAATTCGAGCTCAATAGTGAACTCTATGTGGGTGTCAATTTATTAAACCAAACATATATATACTAATTAACCAACGGGTCAATAGCCTAGTAGTATCAATCTCTTACCTTTCAAAAAGAGATCAGGAGTTCAAATCTCAGTAGAGACAAGTGTGTGTGAATACCAACTAAAAAAAATAAAATATATATATATATATATATAATTATGTGATTATATGATAAGTGAACACTACATGTATGTCAATTAGTCAAACCATACACAAATACAATAATGTGATTATATGGTAAGTGTTGATCCATTTTCTTTTATGTCACTATGATTTAAGAGAAATTATTTGTTACAGCGATGATTATAAATATTTCATCAAAGTCCATATATTATTATTATTTTTTTTATTCTATTGTAAGTTCACTTTGTCTTTGTGAAGTGTTTGCAACCGTTCTTTACACCATGTCATCGTTGTAACCATGACAATGAATAATTTCTACAAACATTCTATCAAAGTACATATATCAGCTTTTTAATTTTATTGTAAGTTTACTTTACTTTAACGAAGTATTTGTAACCGTTCGTCGTTGCAACAATGACAATAAATAATTTCTCCAGATTTAGTATTCCACATACAGATATATTATTGAAATCTAACAAGTTAGTGCTTGACAAACCATGTCTAGAATCTAGATGGATCACTCCTTCCAAATTAGGATAAAAAAAAATAACCAAGAAACAAGAGATAGTGGCAACACCACAACCATCCACAACATCACCTCCCTCACGCCTACTTTTCATGCATAAATAAATACATACTGTATATATAAATAAACCTAGCTACATATTTATACATGCACTTCTTTAATAAATGAATTATTTTTTTAAAAAAAAAGAAGATAAAAAACAATTGACATGCAAACCTGTTCACAGAAGGTGAGATTATTGGAGTAAGCCACCATTAACCGGCAACCTTCTACCTTCCCACACTCCCTCTCAAAGATCCCAACCACAGCAGACTCATTCCTGAATGACCTAGCCCCAGTCCTCATAAACATGGTCATCCCAATCACCGGCAAACCCCGGTTACTAACCTCCGCATCCCTACCCTCCAGGCTCACGTTACAGTACGCCCTCGCCTTACACCTCATCACATCATACACCTCCACCCTCCTCTCCCTAGACATCCCTCCCTCATTGTGCCTCATCACCACTGCCTCCTCAAAACAAACGGGCCCACCACCGCCACCAACATGATTATCATGATCAAACCCTTCAATGTAGAGGGGCCCACCAAAAGTGGCCTCCGTTAGGGTTCTCAGCCAAGGGCTCATTTTAGTCCTCAACTCACCCCAGTGGTATAAAATCCACCGGGAGGGCAGTGCGCACCCATGCCTCACATGCCAACTCACAAAGGGCACCATAGCTGACAAACCATGCCATATATTATCATAGTTATAGTGATTATATGACACAAAAGTGAGGCCCTTCACGAGGGTGGCATTGTGGGGTAGTGATTCAGGCCATGCAAGTGCATAGGAGTTCCATGCACCATCATGAGTGTCACTCCCATTGATGCAAAGTAACCTACCATTTGAGGACTTCGATGGGAAGTGTTGGTATTGGACCTCACCCTCTTGGTCTTGCTTGTCATACATGGAGCTCATGAACCATGTGTGTCCTTGTTGGGCTGTTTGGGTGTATCTTAGGTCTTTTAGGGGGAGGAAAGTGACAGCGCGGCGGAGTTTCGAGGCCATGGAATTTAGGTCATGGGTGCAAGTGATGTTGTTGTTGTTGAGGATGACCCTTTCCCATTGGTGCATTAAAGTCCATGGAGATGAAGGTGGTGGGGTTTGGAGGGATTGGATTTGGTACAGGATGAAGAGGGTGGCACAGGTGAAGAGGAGGTAGAGAGAGAGTTTTGGGGAGTAGAGAGAGGACATTGTGGGACGTTGGTGGTGGTGACCGTGGTGGTGGTGTTTGGAATGGTGAAATTTGTTGGTGGGCATGGAATTTGTGGTTGTCTCTAGTTGTGTGTGTGTGTGATTTCTTTTAAGAGGAGTTTGGATGAAGTGGGGATATGAGTTGTCCAAATATTCTAGTTCTGAAAAACTTGTGAAGGCAAAAGATAAATTGAGGTGAGAGGAAAGGTGATAAGAAAGAGAACAAAATGAACAATAAAAAGAATGAAAAAAAGGGTAATGGCCCATTGTGAAGCTAGCTGGTTGGCTAGTTGAGGTAGGCAAGGTGTACATGAAATGAGTTTGGTCAGACTCCAAACATTAATTTGGCAAGTAAAAATATTGGTAATGGACCAGTTGATGACAAGTTTGATACCTAAAAAATAAGGATGATGATATATCCACTTATGCAAAAAAGTTGCCATTATTACATTTAAATGGTACTAATGGTTCATATTTATTATTTGATAGAGTTAAAGTCTCATAATTTCGAAAAAATGAAGACATGAAAAAAACATATTTATCTTCATATAGGTATCACATTTAGGCACATAGATACCACTTTTTATGCATGCAGGTACTATTTTTTGTCATTAGGTACCACTTTTTGTGGTACACAAAAAAAGTAATATTTGATACACAAAAAGTGGTACCTCTATGCCCAAAACAAAAGTGATACCTGATGCACAAAAAGTAGTATTTGTGTGCACAAAAAGCTGTCCCTCTACGAGAGTGAACAATATTTCTCTATGTCCTCAACTCCATTTTTTCAAAACTATGAGACTTTGACTCCATCAAATAATAAATATAGGCCATTAGCACCATTTATATGTAAAAATCTCTAAAAAGTTCCTATAACTAGGGTTTAGATATAGGATCGATAGATAGACGTGACAATCATTAAGAAAACACTATAAAAGAAAGTAGATTATATTTTCATCTAATATTTGACCGGAAGTTTTTGGTCGGATACGATGAGAAAAATAAGTGCAGATGGTTTGAACATATGCAAAGAAGATTTAGAAAAAATGACATAGTAATGTGAAGATAAATAATATTAGGGGAAGAAGAAAAACAAAAGTTAATGAGAAAGATATGATAGCATAGGAATTGACTGAGAATGTGGTCTTAAGTAGTCTCAAATGAAAACATGATATTGACGTGGTTTCAAATAATTGAAAAATAACTTAATTGTTATTATTATATTGAGTAAAAGTTCATGTTGGGCACTATTATCAAAGTCGAACACAATTTGTATCATAATTTGGAAAAATAAATCAAGCCATTGGAGTATATTATATATATGTGTGTGCGCGCGCGGGCGTATTATGGACTACTATCATTTATCTTCATATTATATATATGTTTACGACAGTATCGGGAGGATAGCTTTCTTTTTTCTTTTAGTTTTTCTTTAAGCTGAGAAAGTGTTGAGTGAAGGAGTGAAAAAGGCTCCCCATTTTCATGCTCTGAATTCTATGATGGAATTGATTAACTAATTAAAAAAGGAGCTAATTCACTTCACTGGACAAGTGTTTCAATCCTCTCTCTATATATATATATAGATATGCATCTTCTTAGGCGTGTGGGCACGTGAAAGCTGCTTGCTTCTCGCATTAACTCGAAACGGAAGGGAAAGAGAGAGAGAGAGAGAGAGAGAGAATTTTAATTAGGGTAAGCATTCCTTTTTTTATACACCAATATTACTATGCATGCAATTTCAGGAGTTAATTCCTTGCAAAATAGGTGAAAAATAAAGAGTTGAATCAAACATATTAATTTTTTCTGTAGTGTGAATATAGCTTCTTATTTTATAAGAATGAAGAAAAAATTGCACATATTAACTATTAATTTATTGTCTTTTCTTTTCAATAAATTGCTTTATTTTAATATATATATATATATATTAATTTCTCATTTATTCAGATGTTGACTAAATTTTATAAAACAAATTAAAAAATTCACTTCTTCCATAATATCTTTTTTAAATGTGACCATACAATAGTGTAACCGTTAATATTCCTTATATTTAATATTGTTTCTATCTCTTTTCATTTATAATTTTTTGATATATATATATATATATATGTATATGTATATATATTAATTATACTAAAATAGTTATAGAAAAATGATGTTTACACTATTGTATGGTCACATTTAAAAAAGATATCCTTATATTTAATATTGTTGCTATCTCTTTTCATTTATAATTTTTTAATATATATATGTACGCATATATATTAATTATACTAAAATAGTTATAGAAAAATAATAAATCGTTCGAATTTTAAGGATATTCAGGAAAATAAATAAATAAATAAATTTATGTCGATTGAGTATTGTTGGTGAAGATGTAAGTCTCACTGCATGATGTTATATGATAGAATTTAAACTCTATTCATATATACTTATGTTTTATGTTCACCGTCTTTCGAATTTAGAGAATGTATCATTTCTGAATTATTAGTTTTTGTTTTCCTCACCCTAAGGAGAGATCACACACGCAGCATTCACTCACAAACTTTCACCATTACAACCGTTGTCTCACGTGAACCAACCTAAGTCTGCTTAAGCTTGTGAAACTTTTCCAATTCAAATTTTGGGTAAGCATTTCATGTGACACACTGCCTCTATGATTCTTTTTCGTGGAGCATGCAAAGAATCGATAAATGATATATATTGCCATCACACGATATGACGGTCACATAAATAATATATAGAGTCACACAGGTCATTTGTGACCGATATGTTGTTATAATTATTTGTATTCGTTAATTCGAGTGGTTGAAAGAACCAATGCATGCCTCGAGGGGGCAAATGCTGTTTTTTTACATGAAAAATCATATAACACCTCCCTCCCCTAAAATTTTTATTTTCCATCTATTTCTTTCGATTTGAAGAATTTATATTTGTTGTAATGTTCGTTAAATTATTTATTATTATTATTTTAAATTTTTTTTTTTTTTTGTTATACTTTACCCCTTCATTGAATTTCTAGCTCTGCCCGGGCAATAAGGGCAGCTAAATTTTTGAGGAGCGGATAAACCACATAGTAAGAAAATAAAGGAAAGGAAACCAATGTTAGCTGAGAGCTTAAGTTAGTTTATGTATGCAGACATTTTAGTGTTTGCTTTGGGAACTCATCCAGCTTCCTTCAACTCCCAAAAAAAAAAAAAAAAAAAAAAAAAAAGAAAAAAAAAAAACTATCCATTTCACAAACACAGCACTCAGATCCCAAAGTTTGATTTACATTTCCGGATCCATTCCCGAAATTTAAGTAACACTAGGGCTATGTTTGTTTCGACGTAAAATACTCGTTCTGAAATTTTTTTTTCAGATAAAATATTCTTTTATTTTTATTTTGGAGGTGTTTCACAAAAGTCTACGTCGAGGTTGAGGCCGAATCCATCAAACGGGGCATATAAAATAACTTGCCGAAAAATTTATGAATAAATTACTTTTGTTAAATTTTAATATTTTTTTTCTTTATAAATATTTTATGACAACCAAACACCAAAAAATAAAAAAATATTATCTGAAAAATATTTTATGTCCAAACAAACGGAGCCTAGATCTCCCCTGTTTGGATTTTTTTTTTTTTTGGGTCATTGACAAATTGAGGGAGACTAGCTGGCGCTCTACCAGCTGAATTATGATCCAGTACAAAGCAAAAAATAAAAAAAAAAAAAATGATACGATTTCATGTATGCATGTGTAGGCGTAAATATATTCTCTAGGCTGGTATAGAGACTAGTTACAGTGCATAGTTTGAAACATGGCAAACCCTCAAAATGCCCAGTTCTTACCATCTATGATATGACTTCGTTGAGAGTTCGAGTACTGTTAGAGATAATATTGTGAACTAGTGTATGTTTACCTGAACATTCGAAGAAGAAGAAGAAGAAGAAGAAAAAAAAAAAAAAAAAAAAAATCAATACTCACAATATATGTAGATGTGTAAAAGTATATATACAGTTATTCAAAATTTCCGATAAAAAATACAATATATTACAAGGTCAATGGCAGTTGTAGGAGAGGTCAAGACCTGAATTTCTGAACCAAAAGGATCAAATTATGTATCCCAAGAGTGATGATCAAGGCTTATCTACATCCTTCAATGCCATTCTGATTAGGTTAATGTTATAATCCAAGAATAATAACATTGCATGGTTAGAATTTGCGTACTCAAATATATATCATGTTTGAATTTGATAAAAAAATATATTGTTCAAATAAGCCTTTCATCTTCTTCCTAAGTTACTGCATTGGTTCAAGGATAGGGAATATTCAGCTAAAGTGAATCCAACAGCATTAGGAAATTACAGCACAACCAACAGCATTGTCACTCATCATTTCCACAAATTTCATCTGCAGAATTACAGTACATACCATCCAGATAGACACATCCCCCAGCAAGAACAATATTACAAGAACACAAAGGAGAGACCTAATAACCGTAGAACCGGAAAAACACGTTTCTCTGGTGACTTGGGTATTTTGTTGCCGGCAAGATGTATAAGAACTCAAAAAGCTCAGCCACATACTAACCAAACTGAACATATTTCCACAAGTAACTTGTCAAGCAGGATGAAAATAAAATTACATTTATAGATATATATATATATATATTAAAAAAATAAAGCAGTTCGCATTTGAGAAAAACTTACTAACACTAGAGATATTAAAGAATATATGGGGTGATGAGGCCTATGAGAATGCATGCAATGCCTGACATTGAATGAAGAACTAGGGACATGCAAAACAATTGATAAATTGCACTAATATAACACACTCTGATGGTCACAAAAATAATATTTGTCGTCCGAAGTCTGAACAGCCGAAAAAGAGAGGGGGAGTGTGGGCCCCACCCTACTTCAACCTCGACATCAAATTCAATTATTGATTAGTGGTAGAAATGAAAAAGTCCTGCTATAGTGTGAAATGTCAAGCAGATGGGTAAATTAGGGCTATTAAATTTTGGAGGAACAGATGCACCACACAGTGAGAAAACAAAGAAAAGGAAAGCTAGCTGAAAGCTTAAGCTACTTATATTACTTGTACAGATTTCTATATTAGTATTGCTTTGGTATCCCATACAGCATTTCTTCAAATCCAGGAAAAGCTATGCGTTCTTAAAACAAAGCACTCAGATCCCAAAGTTCAATAATATTCCCCATTTTAAGTAGCACTAGGCCCGTTGATCCCATAGTGTAAATAAAAAGAGATTTAACAAAATTAATGTAATGATAATAAGGAGGCATGGAAACATGTGAATTAATTCAATTATGATCCAATACAAAACAAGAAAAGTGATGGGTTTTCATGCAATGGACCAAATAAAAGAGAGTTGAGATGAGCTGCTTTTATTTTTTTTTAATTTTTTTTATTTTTTTTGTGACTAAGGAAAATGTCAGAATCAACTAGATGTAGTCTCCCCAGACCGCAATGGCGAGAGCGTCATGCGCTGGGTTTACCCTTTTATGCGTGCGTGTTGCAAGTGTGTGCACGTGCACAGACATAGAGACTGTAGTTACAGTGCATAGTATGAAGGTGGCAAACCCTATGAGGTAGGCATCATGCACTTACCATCTACCAAGGGGCATTACCCCATATGGTATGACCTCGTTGAGAGAGGCAAAAATAAATAAATAAAATAAAAACCAGTACTTGCAATATTTGGGTACATATATAGTCAAGGGACATTATATGTAAATTTCCAAGATTTTATGAACCCATCTGTGTGGATTTGTGCAAGTATTCAACAGTAATTCAAAATTTCTGATAAAAATAAATAATATGACAAGATCAATAGCAGTGGTTCAAGAGGTCATGACCTGAATTTCTGAACCAAAAGGATCACATTATGTATCCCAAGTGTGATGATGAAGGTTTATCTACATCCTTCAATATCATTTTGATTAGGTTAATGTTGTAATCCAAATATGCATACATGAATAACACAATATTGCAAGGTTAGAGCAAGTGCTAGATGCAAAGAGGTCTATGACAGATCATTTGATGGAAAATGGACGGTTTTTCTATATTAGAGAAGGCTCTATGAGTAAAGGAAAGTGCATGACCGTTGCATCATTCCACACAAGAATTCTGTTCGTTCAAATTTGTCCTGTTTGAGCTTGTCGATCATTTCAAGATCAAAACTTCATCTTTAATTCATTAATACGAAAATATTGTATTCAAAAGGTTAAGAGGAAATGAATCAGCTCAAGTGACTCCAAACTCAAAATTTATTCAGGACTTGAGTATGTTTTTGATCATTCAAGTAAAGTCAGCCACTTTAAAAGATGTTCAGGGAAGATGTTGGGTCATACTTTCAAAACCCTTGGTGTATGTTTGATTTAGTTTTCATTTTTCAAAGAACAAAATAAATAAATAATAAAAAAATCCAAGGACAAAAGACAGTTTTCAAGTGAACAAAATAAATAAATTATACAAGGGGAATTGGCTCGTACCAACTCTCACACAAAGGAAAACTGGGACCCACAAAAAGTTATGGTCACACAACTCGCTGGTGACAGTCGCACAAGCCAAGTGGGCTTGCTATCAATGTAAAGAAAAGAAAAGAAAGAAAGAAAGAAAATGTTCTTAAATCAAGAAATTCTTTCAACTGTTTGTGAGAGAGCCGCACAACCCAAGTCAACCAAATGACTTTTTAAACTCTTTTCCATTTTCTGTTAGAATAAAACACTGTTTCAGGAAACTGAACGAATAACCCCTTATATCTCCCAATTTTTCACTAACAGTGGCCCTACCAAGCTTAGTGTTGTTTAGATGGTGTCTAAAGCAATTGTTGGTCCATTATTGGACATGTCAAAACTTTATCACTGATTATAAAGATGCAGTACAATAAATAATTTGTACATTAAGAAATTACAATACAACCAACTGCATTGTCACTCGTGATTTCTACAAATTTCATCTGCAGAATCACAGTACATACCTTCCGTATACACACAAAATAACCACCTCTTTGGTCACACTATCTAGTTGCGGGAAACATTAACAGCTTTGGAGTGATTCCTAAAGGGGGGACACGAGAAGTCAAATTCATATGGATATAGAGAAGCAAATACAATAATTTTTGAAAGGTAGGGATTTCCATCCTTTATCAAGATTAACATTACAAATTGGCCTCACTCCTGTCTTGTAGGCATTATGTAATTCAACAAATTTTGAATGCCAATGAGAAAAGTTACATCATTTTTTACACTAAGAGTAACAGTTCATTAGCTACTGAAATAACCAGAGCAATAGACTGAACAGGGAAGGCAACAAGGAAGCCATCAATCAAAATTTTAGGTCATGAATTCCGCATTCCAAGGACATGGAGAAAAAAAAAAAAAAAAAGCAAAGAGCAGCAAGACTTACCTGATACTGTTTGGAAACTGCAATCAAGTTTTGAGATTTATTGCTAATATTACAAGCACATTTATTCTCTCCCTATCGTCCAAGCACCATAATATTGCTCTCATGGGCATTGTTCTCAAACCACCTGAAACTCAAGCATGCTCTTACTTCGACTAGTCAATGGTATCATAGCCCTTCTCTGTCAGAAGTATATGAAAAGTTTCGGCTGTTTCTGTCAACCCAGTATCTGCAAATGCTTTTAAAATCCTATTACAGATGGAGTGATCAAAATCTGTGGTGGTGGATTGCTTCCATTGGTCAATAACTTCTCCTACCTCCTTTATATGCCCAAGCATCAGATATGAAGAAAGGATACATATATAATTTCTACTTGTCATTTTCTGTTTGGTCATTCTCAATGATTTCCAAATTTGATCAAGTTTGTCTTTGTTTCCCAAACCAGCGTACAGAATAATTAGAAAGTCATAGGTTATCCATTCTCGTTGTGTAATACCCTTTTCACTTTCAACCAGAGAGTTGGACTCTGAATTTACAAGATGACCAGACGTAAGATATACGTTGGCAAGGTTCATGTACCTTATCCAATCTTCATTAGAACCAGAGTCGCAACTCATTTCATCAAGAATCCTTCTAGCTCCATCAATGTCCAGAGTTGCAGCACATGAACTTATCCAGAGATTGTAGGTAAATAAGTCTGGTGCAACCTTCTGGCGTTTCAGTTCTTCAACAACAAAAGAAACCTTCTCCACCTGCCCAACTGACATGTACAAGGTCATTATTTCATTGTATGTAAGGGCACTCAAAGGCAGGTTTGATCCCTTTGCTCTCTCATAGAGTTCCTCTGCCTTTTCAACCAGTTTTGCTCCAGCATAACAGTGGATGAGAGCAGTGTAGGTTTCACTAGTTTTTGCACCAAGAGGTAGTCCGTCAAAGTAACGTTCAGCAGCATCAATACCAAAAACTTTTGTCATCAAATCGATCCGGCATGCATAGTCAGTGTCTGACATCTGAGACTCTCCATGAGCAACCATCCACTCTGATATCTGCAAGTAGACCAGATACATAACAGTGTCACTGTTCCAATCAACATGTACAACAAAAGATAATACATGACCCCACCCCCCCCCCCCCCCCCCCCCCCCCCCCGAGAGAGCTTGAAAAACTTTGATTCCAAACTAATGCTTCACTTGATTGCTGAGAATTAAATAAATCATTATGAATAATCAAATAATCAAGCAATTCCTGCATAACAATGTGATCAGATGGTCTAGCATTTTTAATCAAGGTCTTTTGTAAATTTTAAATATTCAGACAAACAAATATAAATAGCTCAAAAATTATCTTCTTATTAAACTTGTCCTTTCTATATTTGCTCTTTATTTTTGGTGGGGCTGGGGGAAGAGATCATGTTTGCACATGATGGTGTGACCTCAAACATCAATAACAATTAAATGGTCGGTCTTATTCGACTTGAATTAATACTTGGGATAAGTAATAAACAGTTCTGATTTTTTATGTTTTTTGCACCACGGATTTGGCTCTATTTAATTTGAGCAAAAGTGTTATGGAGAATAAAAAGAATGATTGAGGGAACATACCTGTACAACTTTGATCATTCCTCTGATTTTGAGAGAGGAAATAAGAGGCCGAAACGTTCAGGGATAAAAGGTAGGATCACTCTCTTTGTGCATGTGCATGTGCATGTCTTGGAATGAAGGGTTCAGGGAGAGAAGGAGAAACCTCTCCACTCCAAAGAATCTTTAAAACAAACTATACCCGTCTAGCAAATTGGATAGAAGGTATGAGCCCCAAATTTCTATTCTTTTTCTTAAAATAGCGAATTTTATGTTGTAGCATATTCAACCAAATTCAATAAATAACATTTGATATTGAATGATCACTTCAAGACGATTCTGGGAAGAACCTTGCTGGAAGAAGAGAAAGCTCAAACAGGTCCACAACATATCACTGATTGGACTTCAGGTAATGTTTAGTTCACTAATTTAGTGAATAATAAAAGAAACAATATAAGGAAAATCATTTTTCCATATTCTAACCGAAAAAATAATAATAATTAAAATATAAAATAATAAAAAAACCCAGAAGAAGAAATATGACAAAGGAAAAGTGAAAAGGGCTACCACTCTGTGCAAATCATGCCTACACAATCCGCCCTTCCAACACCCCTGAATAATGGGGACCAACAATGCGTAAAGACACTTTTACATTTAATTTTCCTTTCTTTTTCATGACTTGAATTGAGAAATTATTAATTTTCAGTTTTGTTTAGGCAATAGAGAAATATATTAAAATCATTTTCCTATTTGTTTAACTTTTCGTTACCATTTCCTAGGAGTACCAATTGTGTCTCCATGTCGACATGGATATCCTGTTATATATGGGTCAACACGAACACAACAAGATTATTATTCATGTCGAGGTGGACACGAACACGACACAAATATTAAACGGGTTACAGGATGTAGCCCACGTAACCTGCTTAATAAATGGGTCAAGACCTGATACGACACGACAAGACACATTTAATTAAGATATCATATTATTAGGGTCATTTCTAACACGAACTCGACATGTTTAATTAAACCAGTCATTTCTAACAAGGATACAACACGTTTAATTAATTGGGTCTAATCAAGTTATAAATTGATTGGATAGTAGAACACAATCACACCACATTTGACTAGCGTGTCAATTCAAGGCAACACGATAACAACCCAAACCCAAATCCACTTATCTCATGTCATGTTTGAATCGTGTTAATGTGTCATGGCAGTTGCCACCCCTACCACTTCCTCACTAAACCTGCACATGCACACATGCACGCGCGCACACACATATATATGGCGTGCACAAATTAAGCTAGTTCTGAATGCAGGTGCTTGCAATTCTTCACTTTGGCAAAATTCAGTAATCTACCTTTCCAATTCAAACACCATGTCCTTAAATTAATTATAATTATTAAAATTATTGAGTTCAGTCTAATGTATTCATAACACATTTCTAAATTTTCTTTTTCCATCAAGTTTTGAAGATAACTTACGAGATTGAATCATGAGTAACACTAATATAACAAACTTCTGGACAATAAATAAATAACACATTTCTATATTCATTTAAATAAATAATTATTACTAACTCAGATGCTAGTGCTACTAACTATATGAATTACTGAATTATGAACACAAAGTTATAAACATTATACACTGACCAAAATTATCAAATTTATATCTAAAAACATAAATAGAACATAAACAAAACAGATTAACAACAAATGCATTTTAATTTTTCATTTTTTAAATGAATATAGATAGCTTAACTTATCAAAGAAGAAAATTACAAATAGAAATAGCTTACCCTTTCCAACTTGAGAGTTGTGTTCTCTTTTATGATGCAGAGACAATTTAGTCCTGATTTTGTAAATGTTCTCTTCTATGATGTAACAAACTAACTTCTATATAATTTTATTATCGAACAAGTTCAACATGTACATAATAATAGCATTCATATTCAATAGTAAACAACAACACTATCGTGAACTGGTGGATATCCTATTAAGGCTTCCTCTAAAATGTTAGTATTTGGGGTTCAAATCCATCATACATAGATAACCCAAATAATGGATTTGAGCCATTTCCACAAATCATCATCACCCAAACAAGAGATTTTAAAAATCAGTGGATTTAACATCCATTCTCAAATGCCCCTTGAATTCCTTATACTAGTTGGCTCTCTATTAATGAAAAGCTTGCTTATTTGATATATATATATATATATATCAAATTTTACTTATCAAAAAAAATAATATGTATATATATATATATATATATCAAATCAAATCCAAATTCTCAAAATGAAAGATTTTTTTTCCTTTTATTTGGAGAGCCAAAAGAAATATAACATCTCCTTCATTTTCTTGGCAGCCAAACGGCAGATGATAAAAATTGATAAGAGCTAGAAAGAAACAAAAAAAAAAAAAAAAACCAGGTTCCAAAACAGCATAAGTTCAAGTTTATAACGCAACCCAGTATTATTGGAGGGCCAAAAACAAAAAATAAATTTTACTTCAATTTCTCGACAACCAAACAACACATGATAAAATATATCTATATAGAGAGAGAGGGTGGGGAGAGATGAGACCTCGAGGGCGTGCTTGTAGCGCTGAGACTTTCTGAGCTGTTTAGAGATGTGTCGGAGGTCGTCGACGGCAATTGGGTGGCCTTCGGAGACCCATTTCTGAAGGACGTTTGTGGCGCTACGCTTGGGAAGTCTGAGGCTGAATATTCGGCTCTTCAGATCATCCTTTTCACCACCATCCTCATTTTCCTCTTCCTCCTGTGAACTCCGAGACGACACTTCGTGGACAATTTCGCTTCTTGAAGCGAAAGATGACGAGAGAGATCTCAATTGAGTCCTCCTTTGGCTTCTGCGATTTCTGGGTTTTACAGAAAGAAAGAGACCTAATTGAGTTTGTTAATGAAGTATAGAGAAAGAATCTAGAGAGAGAGAACAAACAAATATGTATATATAGAGAGAGAGTTTGATGAGCATACCGAGTGAGAATGAGGAAGAAGGAGCGAGCGGCCATTGTAACCGTGTTCGTTTTGACCTGATTTCATTTCGTTTTGGCTTTAAAATATCATTACAAAATAAAATGCTCCTATTTTTTTTTTTTCCTGACCCATTAACTCTTATGATATTTTAAAAAGTAAAATAAAATTTGGGAATATGAAATTTTATTGTGCATTTAAATAAGTAGAAGAGGAGGGAATAGGGAAAGATGTGTTGAATTATGTTTCAACTTTCAATAATTAGGAAAGAAAAATAAGGGAAAGCATAATGATTCTTGCATTTAATTGTTAGAATTAGTCTTTTAAAGGGTCAATTATGCCACAAATAAGAAAGTGGAGTCCTCCACTTAGTTGTATTTAGTATAAATAGTCAATTAAAAATTAGGGTGAACTGCAAACAACCCCCTTGACCTTCACCTCCTAGCAAAAAAAACCCCTTAACTATCATAAGGGGTGTATTCTAACTGACATCCATCCAAGTAATTTTTTAGGCATTTTTTTTTTACCAAAGAACCCCTCAATGCTCCACCCATGTTCATTGTTTTTCAGTCCTCCAAACCAGGTCCCGGTGACAAAGAAATCTCACAATTGAAGTGAAAGAAAAGAAATTACCCCGGGGCTACAGTAAGAGAAGAGATCGCCGGAAAATGGGTGGAGCTTCGGCTATTTCTTCCTCTGTTCCTCCAGTTAGGTAGTTGTCATGGAGGATTTATTTAGGGTCAGAGAGACCGAGAGAAGCAGCGGCGCAACCGAGACAAAGGGTGAGGGCACAGAGAAGTCAGTCAACTGACCCTCAAGATTAAGGAGTGAGAGAACCCCACAAGACCAGGCGTCGGCCTTCATGGTGAGTTTCTGGGGTTTGATGTGGCAGCGAGTGATGCCATTCTGGGCATCAACTTCTTCAAGTACAATGGTTCAGGATCCGGCGGGGCATCAATCATGGACGCGAGGTATAGCACGGCGACAGTAGGGTAGAACTTTGGCGATGTACGGGCAGTGAGTTGCGGACCGGATGGTGGAGAGCTTGGCTGCAGCGGTGACGAGCGCTGCTGTGGAAGGCTCTGCTGAAATGATTAGGTGGCCAACGGCAAGCAAAAAGGAGCTCGACAGTGAAAAGAACAACTGGCAAGCTTAGAACTGAATCGACAATGCTTGCGGTGCTGCACCGGCGAGCAAGGAAAAGTCTGCTGACTGCGGCGATGAACTTGTGGCATTGCTCGGAATGGTGAGGTCGGACGGTGGTGAGGACAGGCTGGTTCGTGGAAAGAGCGGCCGGTGGAGACGGGCTTTGGCTATTTCTTCAACAATGAACATTTAGGGGTAATTTGGTAAAAAAAAATTACCTAAAAAATTACTTGGACGGATGTCAGTTAGTATACCCCCTCATGATAATTGGGGGGGGGGGGGGGGGTGTTCTTGCTAAAACAATTGATAAATGGGGTTTTTTGTGAGGAGGTGAAAGTCGAGGGGGGTTATTTGCAGTTTGCCTTAAAAATTATTCTGTTAGAAAATTCACTGCAAGTGTTCGGTGTGAGTATCACTACTCTATTTATATTAGGGTGACAAAATATACTCAAATTCAAAAACTCTCTCAACCTAATTAATAATTATTAATTTTTGAATGACTAGATTAATTGAACAGATTATTAATGAATTAATAGTTAATGAGTAATATATTTATGCTATATTTGGGGTGCAAGGTTGGAATGAAATGCCCATTCCAATCATTCCTTTGTTTGGTATGCAATTTAAAGTAGAAATAACCATTCCATTGGAATGAGAATCCATTCATGAGAATGAAAACCCATTCCATAACTAAACCTATTGAATGACCATTCCATTCCCAAGTAATTTTTTTAAAAAAATTAACTTCCCAAAAAACCTTCATATTCTAAGTCCAAAAACCACCACTACCTCTACCACAACCACCTTCGCTTTTCACCACCACCAACTTCCACCACTACTACCGCTTTCTACCATCACAACCGCCACTGACTTTCATCATCGCCCACCGCTTTCCACCACCACCACTGCCACCGCCTTTCACCATCTACACCATCTTCCTTTACTGCAACCACTACCACCACCACTGCCATCGCTATCGCCTTTCACCACCGCCACCACCTTCTACCACCACTATTGCCACAGCCTTCACCACAACCACCACTGCAACAGCCTTTCTCCGCTGCCACCACCTTCCACCATCACCACCGCCACCGCCATCGCCTTTAACCACCGCTACTGCCTTCCACCGGCACCGCCACCGCCTTTAACCACCGCTACTGCATTCCACCGCCACCATCACCACCATTGTCTTTCACTTGCACTACCACCTTCCACCTTCCACCATCGCTGCCACCTTCCACCATCGCCACCACCTTCCACCACCACCAGTGCCATCGCCTTCCACCACTGCCACCACCTTCCATCACCACCAATGTTATCGCTTTTCACCACCACCACTTTTCACCACCACAAGGGCCACCGCCTTCCACCACCACAAGCGCCACCGCCTTCAACCACCGTCACCACCTTCCACCACCACAAGCGCCACCGCCTTCAACCACCGTCACCACCTTCCACCACCACAAGCGCCACCGCCTTCAACCACCGTCACCACCTTCCACCACCACAAGCGCCACCGCCTCCAACCACCGTCATCGTCTTCCATCACCAGCACCACTACCTTCCACCAGCGCCACCACTTTCCACCACCACCACCGCTACCACCTTTCACCACCACCGCTACCGCCTTCCACCACCACTGTCACTACTCCACTTCTTTCCACCACCGCCAACTCCACTACCTTCCACCACCACCACACTACTGCCGCCGCCTTCCACCAGTACCACTGCCACTTTCCACCAACACTGCCGCTGCCACCTTCCCTATTGCCACCACTGTCGCCTTCCAACACCACTACCGCTTTCTACCTCCACCACCATCGCCACTATCACCATTTATTTTAAAAAATTATAAAAGAATGTCATTTTGTTAATTTAATTTGTTTGTTACTAAGGGGATATTTTGGAGAACTTAATTTGAAATTTATTTCATTCTAAATTTTAAATTGGTCCAACCAAACACTAGAATGGTTATTATCTTTTCATAGTTACACATTTCATATTTACAACCAAACAATAAAATGAGAATGGTCATTCCATTCCATTCCCAATCTCATTCCATTCTCAATTGCATTCCATTCCATTCATGCACACCAAACGCAATATTAGTGGATTAAGAATGGGTATTCGATCCTAATCCACCACACATAATACTTCTATATCTTTTTTCCCTCTATCTTCCTATCTCTCTGTCCCTTATTTTTTCTCTCATCTCTTTCTTTCACCTCTCTTTTTCCCTCTCGTCTCTCTATCTCTCTCTTTGTTTTTCTCTCCTTTCATTATTCGCAAACAATACTTGGGTCTTTTCTAGGAGGAAGAAGGTCATCTTCCCATCTAATGTGGCCTAATCATATCAAAACACCTGTTCAAAATATTTTAAAAACTTAAAAATGGGCATTACCCATTTTGTACGAGTTAAAACATGGTTTTTTTTTTTTTTTTTTTTTTTTTTTTTTTTTTTTTTTTTTTGTGCATTCTCTCTTTCTATAATGACGCTCTTTCATCCTTACCTCCATTGGCAAAACCCTAATTTTGGTTCTTCTCTCTCGTTAACTTTGTAATGTTTTACATTTAACAATGATTATTTATATTCTTCTTGAAGCATGTGTGTTCAAATTGTTGGGATTTTGGTAGAATTTGTGGTCAATTGTATGGCGGGGTGGATAGCTTAATGCACAAGCTAAGGGTTTGATAATGCAATAATAAACTTTAAGGAAAGTAATTGATAAGGAATGAATTGCTTTATACCAACGACAAGTAAGGTATCCAAAGGCGGTAACTTAAAAAATGGAGATCCCGATATGATCCTATGGGGAGATCATACGGTAATCCCAGTGAGATCCTTCAGAAATCCCATAGAAATATTCTGATCAAGAGAGGTAAAATCAAAATAAGTTATAATGGTTTTTGTGTGAAAAAATCCTTTTGTGTGCAATCTTCAAGAGAGATATTTGAAGTTTGTCTTTGAGTGGGTTTTCTTTTTTATGTAAACCATATAATCATTAGGGATTTTTCTTTAGAGCGTTCGGTGAAATTTTCTTCATTTGGTGGGTAACGTTTGATTGTGAGAAGAGGGATTATTGTCTGGAAGACCTAAACCGTTCTTCAATTTGTAATCTTCTTTTATATAGTAATACGGATCATCATCGCCTGTGGACGTAACTGTGATACCCCTCGGATCCGAGACACGGGTTGATCAGGCCCAGGCCCAAATCCGAGGGAATATCAAACAATTAATATTTTATAATGAACACGAAATACAAAATGAATTAAGAAATGAAATTAAAGCTGAAAGGAACTAAAAATAGAATCCGCAAAATATTATAATTATTAAAATCCATCAAACCCAAACTCCAAAACTCCATCAATTTACAACTCGAGAATCCATCTCTAGTGGACCCCAATTAAACAACCAAACGGAAAATAAAGCAACTGTAATAAGCATTTAGAAATAAACTATGGAGAGAATCCTACATCGTCGGAAGAGTGAATAGAGACCTCTGCTCAGCACGAACACATCTAAGCCTGGAACTGTCATGTACCTGAAAAATAGAAGTGGGTCAAGCCCACGCGTACAATCCAAACAGAGGCCCGATACGCATGTACATCCTAAACAATTCAACAATAGCTAATAGTACGTAAATATATATATAGTCACACTAAAGGACTCTCACTGGACTACAGGCCGATCTCAACCTGAATAGAGGTAACATGCTAAAACGCATACGAAGTGGGCATATGTACCTATACCTAAACAGGGTACACCTCTAACCATCGTATCCAGCTATGCATCCCAATGCATATACGCTTCCTAACCGTCGATCCTGAGACTCAAGCCCATATCGAGGTACCATAACAATATATTTAAAGTCCATCCCGAATCCTAGTAGTGCCGCTCAACTAGTCGTTGCCATGACACTACAATTAATAGGACTTAACCTTTAGTTAATCCAATTCTTAATCCAAAGTAGGTAGGTTTTGGTATTTTGAAACCAAACCAACCCTAGCATACCACCGTTCCATACCGGTGTATACTATCCAATCATCCAGCAGTTGATAACATCAACAATTAAAGTAAACATCAGCTAAATCCATATTTCCATTACTGATACTAGCAGGTATAGTGTAAGCATCAATAAAAAGAATCAGATATATACATAAACAGATTTAGTTTTATATCCAACACTGATACTAACGGACATAATGTAAGTATCAAGAATTATAGTTACTGTATAAACACAAACTTACTCAGTTTAGGTTGTTTCATTCAACCAGATATAATGATAAAATTATTTTAAATTATCATTCAATACTCAATAGTTGATATTACAGACATTTAAGATAACCATTAACAAAGTCCATTCCTCCAACAATTGATACTAATAATACTAATGCAAGCATCAAGATAGAACCACAGTAGGTACATATACCTACTTAGTTTAGGTTGTTTTACAAAATCCCATTAGTGTTAATTTAAGAATTATTATTCTTCAACACTACCATATTCTAAACAAGTGTAATTCAGATACATACTCGTGATATAGAATTATACATGTTCCAATTATATCATTCGTCTCAAAAGATTTCAGAATTAAACACAGTGTACTCACATAATTTAACACTATGGGACTACTTGTTTAAAACCCTACTGTCCAGACTTTTCTACACAAGTAACCTTAGTTAACACCACCTCTGAAGCTTTAATTTATCTCTATACATTACTTAGACCTTCCATATTCAATTCTGCAGTCAATTGAAAATTCAAAATCAACCATTGCATGCAAAACTGACTGGAAACGAAGAAAATCACAAAAACTGAGCAAGGAGACGTCTCCAAAAATTGGAGCTGCCTCCTTTAAACATTGGAGCCGGCTCCAATTTCTTGGAGCCGCCTCCACACTAAGGGGAGCCGGCTCCCTCCCTCTTTGTTTCGTCGTTCCTTCCTCCGATGAACTCTACAGCCTCTACACCTCACTGTTATAGCTTCCAAATCCTGTAACCTAACCCTATTGTGTTCCCAGTCCATGTTTAAGTCCTTAAACCATTATTAATCATGAACTTAAATCAAGAATTATGCACACAACTATCAAGTTTTAACAGTTTAACAACTATGCAACACATACTGGTGTGTATCAAACTTTAGCACGAACAGAGAAACTTTTTAAGTTACAATTAATTCTGGAACAGTTTAGGAATGCAAAGAACACGAAGCCTAAGGGAGAGAGTAAGGATAGAACTTGCCTTTGAGATCTTTGTTCAAAATCTCTACGCCGTCTTCTAAGACCTCCGGCGAACACAATTGTTGTAAACCTCCTCTGTTTCTCTCTCTGCTACTTCCACAGACGTGTGCTGGTTTTCCTTTCTTTGTGTTTTTTTTTTTTTATTTGTTTGTATGTAAAACTCTAGGTAGCCTTATTACGTCTATTTATAAGGTTACACAAAACCTAAAGCTCACTGAAGCCCTAATGTGAAACCTATTCGGCCCATAACACCATCTAAATGAATAAGCATGTCTGTTACTTACCACCAATCCTACAGTAACGTGAATTTAGAAAAACAAGTAACTTTAATTTATTTTAATTACCAATTAACCAAAAACTAAATAAAACAATTAACAAAGAATTAAATAACACAATTAAGCAAATAAAATTAAAATAAGTAAAACAATTAAATAATGAAAGTCAATAAATAGATCAACCAAACAACTAATTACAATTAAACCAATCAAAATATTAAATAAAACAATTAATGAAAAGAAAACAATTATCAAAATACCAAGACTATCCTTTTAAAAATTAGGGGTATTACATTCTTCCCCCCTAACAAAAGGAATTCCGTTCTCGGAATTCGCTCTTACCTTCTTCCAAAATTTCAGGAAACTACGAGCGAATGACATCCTCCCTTTCCCAAGTAGACTCAGCCTCATTGTGATGACTCCACTGGACACGAACCAAAGGAATAACCTTATTATGAAGAATTTGATCCCGACAGTCAACAATACAACATAGTGGCTCCAAATAAGTTGCATCCGGCTGCAACTCAATCTCCCCAACATCGATATGCTGATTATGATCCTCATCTCGCAGAAATTTTCGCAACATGGACACATGGAATACGTTGTGTACGCGGTCCAAATTATCCGGCAATGTCAACCGATAAGCAACAGCTCCAACTCGATCCGTAATCATGAATGGACCGACAAACCGCGGAGACAACTTCCCTTTCTTCCCAAAGCGCATAACACCTTTCATAGGAAATACTTTGAGAAGAACCTGATCCCCAACCCGAAATGCCAAGGCACGAGTGCGACGATCAGCATAGCTCTTCTGCCTACTTTGGGCAGTACGCATGCGATCTCGAATAAGAGCAATCTTTTCAGAGGTATCCTTGATGAACTCAGGACCTAAGAATCAATTTTCTCCAACCTCCATCCAACAAACAGGTGATCGACACGGTCGACCGTATAACACCTCAAAAGGTGCCATCCCAATAGTCTTCTGGAAACTATTGTTATAAGCAAACTCCACAAGTAGCAAATATTCCTCCCAGTGGCCCTTGAAATCCAGAACACACGACCAAAACATATCTTCCATAATCTGATTCACCCTCTCAGTCTGTCCGTCAGTCTGAGGATGATAAGCAGTACTAAGGTGTAACTCTGTACCTAAAGCCTGCTGAAAACTCTTCCAAAATCCAGATACAAAGCTCGAATCCCTGTCCGATATAATAGACAATGGAATGCCATGTAGCTTCACAATCTCTGAAATGTAAAGCCTCGCCAACTGCTCCGAAGTGTAGTCAGTGCAAATAGGCAAGAAATGAGCTGACTTGGTCAACCTATCCACAATGACCCATATGAAATTATGCCCCTTGAAAGAATTTGGCAATCCTTCCACAAAATCCATAGAAATGCTCTCCCATTTCCACTCCGGTATCAGTAGTGGCTGTAAAGCTTCTGGCGGCCTCTGATGATCAATCTTAACCATCTGACAAGTACTACACTGAGAAACAAAAAGAGCAATGTCCCTCTTCATACCTGCCCACCAAAACTGCCGTTTCATATCTTGATACATCTTATCGCCTCCTGGATGAACAGAGAACTCAGAGTGGTGAGTCTCAGTGATCACATCCTTCCTCAAACCATCAGCAGAAGGTACCACTAACGGTCCCTTGTACCTTAAACCTCCATTAGCCCCAACATAGTAGAATGGAACCTCTTCGGAAGCTATCTCTGCGACTTTGTCGACACACTGCTGATCAGTGAGTTGTGCTTGTAAAATCTTGCGAATGATGGAAGGTGTAACCACCACGCAAGCCATAAAAAGCGTCTGACAACTCATCTACACTCTTCAAAGCATTCCACTCAGTAGTGAATAGAGCAGAAAGACTACCAACAGGTCGGCGACTGAGTGCATCTGCCACTACATTCGCTTTCCCTGGATGGTACTATATAGAAAAATGATAGTCTTTTACAAACTCCAACCACCTGCGCCGTCTCATATTCAGCTCCCGCTGAGTGAACAAGTACTGCAGACTCTTGTGATCACTGAATAATCTGAAGGACTCACCCAACAGATAATGCCTCCAAATACGCAAGGCAAAGACCACTGCTGCCAACTCCAAATCATGTGTTGGATAATTAAGCTCATGAGGCTTAAGTTTTCGAGATCCATAAGAAATCAGTCGCTCCTCCTGCATCAATACACATCCAAGACCCTGTAACGAAGCATCCGTGTAAACAAGATACTCTATCCCGCTCTGCGGAGTAGCCAGAACAGGTGCAGAAGTCAGCTTCCTTTTCAGCTCATCAAAAGCTCGCTGACAGTGTTCATCCAACACGAACTGTACACCCTTCTTGGTCAGATGAGTGAGTGGTCCTGCTATCTTGGAGAACCCCTGGATGAATCTCCTGTACTATCCTGCCAGACCGAGAAAACTCTGAATCTCAGTAGGTGATGTAGGCTGTCCCCACTCAACCACCGCTGAAACCTTGGCCGGATCTACTGCTATCCCCTTTTCTGACACCACGTGACCTAGAAATTTCACCTCCCGCTGCCAAAATTCACACTTTTCGAACTTGGCATATAACTGGTGCTCACGAAGTGTCTGCAAGACTATGCGAAGATGTCTAGCATGATCATCCTCCGACCGAGAATAGATCAAGATGTCATCAATAAAGACAAACTGATCCAAATAAGCCCGAAAGACTCTATTCATTAAGTCCATGAATACTGCAGGTGCATTAGTCTTCCCAAATGGCATAACACGAAACTCATAGGAACCATATCTCGTGAGAAATGTTATCTTAGGAACATCCTGCTCCCTAACCCTCAGCTGATGATACCCAGAACGCAGATCAATCTTGGAGAAGTATGTGGCTCCCTTTAACTGATCAAACAAGTCATCAATCCTGGGCAAAGGGTACTTGTTACGAATCGTAGCCTTGTTCAACTCCCTGTAATCTATACACAGACGAAACAAACCATCCTTCTTCTTCACAAATAGAACCGGTGCTCCCCAAGGTGATGTACTCCTACGAATAAAACCCTGGCTGAGTAACTGCTGAATCTGATCCCTCAGCTCTCTCATCTCTACCGGTGCCATCCTATAGGGTGCCCTAGCAATAGGCGCAGTGCCTGGAACTAAGTCTATCACAAAATCAATCTCTCGACTAAGTGGCAACCCTGGAATCTCCTGAAATACATCCTGACCAGGTATGGTAAAAATAATAGATCTATCAAAATAATCAACTTGGGCATGGTAGTGAAACAACCAATCCATCCCAAGTATCACATCATAAGTGTGCATGTCCAGGACCAGTAGATTGGCTAGAAATCTGAGTCTGCCAATTCCTAATGTCACAGGCCCATCACTCTCATGTATAATAGCTATATCACCCAATGGTGTAGAAATACCCTGAGGTCTAGTGCATACCCTCGTCCTCATCCTAGATAAAGTAACAAAAGTCCTAACTACAAATGAGTGTGTAGCACCTGTATCAAATAAAACACGTCCATGCAAACCATGAATATGAAACTTATCCTCAATAGTCTGAGGTGCCTGAACATCCTGTTACATGGGGTTATACACCCTGCCATAGTGCAACTGCTGTGGTGCCTGTCCCTGAGTCTATGGCGGTGCCGGTAAAGCCAGATGTATCTGTCCCTGAATTCGTGGAACCTATGGAGCTGGTAGAGGCACTGGCGCCCTCTGTCCCTGTTGCACATACTGTCTCTATCCCTATCCCTATCCTGCTTTAGGATACTACCTGGTGGTATGACTATACTCTCCACAAGTGTAACAACTACCCTGGAAAGTACCAAATGGCCTCCTCTGTCGGTTAGCCTGTGGCTGACCCTGTCTTGCCTGTGGTCCCCCATTCTGTTGCCTCTGAATAGGTGCCCCATTCCGGTGAGCATCTGAACCACTCTTGTGCTTCTTCCAAGGCTGTTGTCCTTGGAACTTGCCTTTGACATTCTGCCGGTGACCATTGCCATTCCCCTTTTCAGCTGACTGATTAGTAGAGACTTTATCTCCCCGCTTCTCACCATGAGCCTGTCTGATGTCCACAGTCAACTGATACTATTGTAGAGCGGCGTCTACCACCTGAGCATAGGTAGTATAGGCTGGACTACTTGTAATAGCTCTCTTGATAGACCACATTAGTCCCTTGACGAAATTGTTACGCTTCTTCTCATCTGTATCCACCTCCTCCGGTGCAAAGAGAGACAAGCGTGTGAACTGCTGCTTATACTCCGCCACTGTCATGTTTCCCTGCTGCAGACTTAGAAACTCAGTCTTCATAGCTGCCCTGACTGCATAGGGAAAATATTTCTCATCAAAGCGAGCACTGAACTCATCATAAGACAATGTCATCCTCTCCTCTGAGGTGGTAACTGACTCCCACCACTGTAGTGCATCCCCAACTAACTTGAAAGTAGCAAGCATCTGCTTCTGAACCTCCATGCACTGAACCAAACGAAGATGACGCTCAATGTCCTGTTTCCACTGGCGAGCTGCTCTCGCATCGGTTGAGCCTGAGAACACAGGTGGACTCCACTTTGTGAAAGAGCTCCTAGCCTTTCCCCAAGAATCCGTCTGAACCACTGGTGCTGGTAGCGGTGCCGGCTGTACCTGAGGCTGATTCCGAAGTGCAGCTGTTACTCCAACTTCTATAGCTCGAGCAACGAGGTCATTGAGGTGAGGAGGAATCTCTGGATCTCTGACCTGGTCCAGAGTCTGTTGAACATTCTCCTGTTCCTCCTGAAACTGATCCATGTCATCTTGAAACCCAAGCCTTTGCTGCTCTTCCTCCATTTGTTGACGTCGTAGGAGATATTGTTGCCTACGTGCCGCTCTCCTTTCCTTCCTAGTTCCTTGCATGTTCTATCCATTTCTAGCGTTAACCATCTGTTAACACGAAAAGACAGACGTCAGTACCATTTCTATACGAACCATAAGGAATACAATCAATCCTAACTTAAGCTCTACTCAAGAGAAAACGCTACGTGAAAGTCTTATACGATAGAGTCCTAGAGACACTTGAACCTGGAATGCTCTGATACCAACTGTGATACCCCTCGGATCCGAGATACGGGTTGATCAGGCCCAGGCCCAAACCCGAGGGAATATCAAACAATTAATATTTTATAATGAACACGGAATACAAAATGAATTAAGAAATGAAATTAAAGCTGAAAGGAACTAAAAATAGAATCCGCAAAATATTATAATTATTAAAATCCATCAAACCCAAACTCCAAAACTCCATCAATTTACAACTCGGGAATCCATCTCTAGTGGACCCCTATTAAACAACCAAACGGAAAATAAAGCAACTGTAATAAGCATCTAGAAATAAACTATGGAGAGAATCCTACATCGTCGGAAGAGTGAATAGAGACCTCTGCTCAGCACGAATACGTCTAAGCCTGGAACTGTCGTGTACCTGAAAAATAGAAGTGGGTCAGGCCCACGCGCAAGTTCTATATTACTACAATCCAAACAGAGGCCCGATACGTATGTACATCCTAAACAATTCAACAATAGCTAATAGTCCGTAAATATATATATAGTCACACTAAAGGACTCTCACTGGACTACAGGCCGGTCTCAACCTAAATAGAGGTAACATGCTAAAACGCACACGAAGTAGGCATATGTACCTATACCTAAACAGGGTACACCTCTAACCATCGTATCCAGCTATGCATCCCAATGCATATACGCTTCCTAACCGTCGATCCTGAGACTCAAGCTCATATCGAGGTACCATAACAATATATTTAAAGTCCATCCCGAATCCTAGTAGTGCCGCTCAACTAGTCGTTGCCATGACACTACAATTAATAGGACTTAACCTTTAGTTAATCCAATTCTTAATCCAAAGTAGGTAGGTTTTGGTAATTTGAAACCAAACCAACCCTAGCATACCACCGTCCCATACCGGTGTATACTATCCAATCATCCAGCAGTTGATAACATCAACAATTAAAGTAAACATCAGCTAAATCCATATTTCCATTACTGATACTAGCAGGCATAGTGTAAGCATCAATAAAAAGAATCAGATATATACATAAACAGATTTAGTTTTATATCCAACACTGATACTAACGGACATAATGTAAGTATCAAGAATTATAGTTACTGTATAAACACAAACTTACTCAGTTTAGGTTGTTTCATTCAACCAGATATAATGATAAAATTATTTTAAATTATCATTCAATACTCAATAGTTGATATTACAGACATTTAAGATAACCATTAACAAAGTCCATTCCTCCAACAATTGATACTAATAATACTAATGCAAGCATCAAGATAGAACCACAGTAGGTACATATACCTACTTAGTTTAGGTTGTTTTACAAAATCCCATTAGTGTTAATTTAAGAATTATTATTCTTCAACACTACCATATTCTAAACAAGTGTAATTCAGATACATACTCGTGATATAGAATTATACATGTTCCAATTATATCATTCGTCTCAAAAGATTTCAGAATTAAACACAGTGTACTCATATAATTTAACACTATGGAACTACTTGTTTAAAACCCTACTGTCCAGACTTTTCTACACAAGTAACCTTAGTTAACACCACCTCTGAAGCTTTAATTTATCTCTATACATTACTTAGACCTTCCATATTCAATTCTGCAGTCAATTGAAAATTCCAAAATTAACCATTGCATGCAAAACTGACTGGAAACGAAGAAAATCACAAAAACTGAGCAAGGAGACGTCTCCAAAAATTGGAGCCGCCTCCTTTAAACATTGGAGCCGGCTCCAATTTCTTGGAGCCGCCTCCACACTAAGGGGAGCCGGCTCCCTCCCTCTTTGCTTCGTCGTTCCTTCCTCCGATGAACTCTGCAGCCTCTACACCTCACTGTTATAGCTTCCAAATCCTGTAACCTAACCCTAGTGTGTTCCCAGTCCATGTTTAAGTCCTTAAACCATTATTAATCATGAACTTAAATCAAGAATTATGCACACAACTATCAAGTTTTAACAGTTTAACAACTATGCAACACATACTGGTGTGTATCAAACTTTAGCACGAACAGAGAAACTTTTTAAGTTACAATTAATTCTGGAACAGTTTAGGAATGCAAAGAACACGAAGCCTAAGGGAGAGAGTAAGGATAGAACTTGCCTTTGAGATCTTTGTTCAAAATCTCTACGCCGTCTTCTAAGACCTCCGGCGAACACAATTGTTGTAAACCTCCTCTGTTTCTCTCTCTGCTACTTCCACAGACGTGTGCTCGTTTTCCTTTCTTTGTGTTTTTTTTATTTATTTGTTTGTATGTAAAACCCCAGGTAGCCTTATTACGTCTATTTATAAGGTTACACAAAACCTAAAGGTCACTGAAGCCCTAATGTGAAACCTATTCGGCCCATAACACCATCTAAATGAATAAGCATGTCTGTTACTTACCACCAATCCTACAGTAACGTGAATTTAGAAAAACAAGTAACTTTAATTTATTTTAATTACCAATTAACCAAAAACTAAATAAAACAATTAACAAAGAATTAAATAACACAATTAAGCAAATAAAATTAAAATAAGTAAAACAATTAAATAATGAAAGTCAATAAATAGATCAACCAAACAACTAATTACAATTAAACCAATCAAAATATTAAATAAAACAATTAATGAAAAGAAAACAATTATCAAAATACCAAGACTATCCTTTTAAAAATTAGGGGTATTACAGTAACCCTATTTGTGAGGGTGAATCACGTATAAATCTTGTCTTGTGGTGTATTTCTTTTCATCTTTATTCATATCTTGCAGTTATTAGGATTTGCAATTAATTGTTATGTGTATATTTGTTTGGGTCACTTCTGCACAACAGATTAGTGTCAGAGGTTTCCGTTGCTACCCAACAAATTGGTATCAGAACTTCCATTGTGCCCAACACAAATTTTATATTTGCACAATCATTGAGTTTGCATCATCAATTATGGACTTGATATTTCAAACCCATTCAATGGAACACCCACCTGATTCGTCAATCTTTTAACCAAAGAGATGTTGATTTAATTATTCAAATTCCACTTAGGGAACAGGTTGAAGACAAACTAATAACAGGGTCCTTTTTAGTTCAAAGTGCTTACAAATTAGCTATTGCTTTGAAACTTCGAGAGTCTATGTCTTTTATAGCCTAAAGTGGTAATGACTCAAGTCATTGTCCCAAATTTGTAAAAAAAAAAAAATAATAATAAAATAAAATAAAATTCAAGAAGGCTCAATTCAGTTGAGTTTTCATTTTGGAGTAGCATTTTGTTTTTGTTTTTTTTCTCGAATGAAGATTGGGTATGGAGAATTGCGATGTGCATTGAGATAGAGGAAGAAAATGAGAGGGAATAAGAGAAAGAGAAGGAGACTCCCGAGAGAACAGAATCGTGATTCACGAAAAAAAAAAATTATGTAACTAGAGAATGGGCTAGTTCAGCGAAAGATATAAATACTAAGAAGTCAAGGCCAATGAATGCCACGAGTAAGAATATACATCATTAGTGGACGTTAATGAAGACATTAATATGGATGATTTTGGTGACACGGTAGAAAATTACTTTGCTAATCAGCAAGGTAATGTAGGTAACATGTTATATTGCCATAAGTGGTATAATTTCATTTGCTTTAACCCTTATGTAATAAGGGTCATTTGTCCCACATCGGGATTTGAATAGGAAAGTGATTGGGTATAAATGGGTAGGTATGCAGCACTATCCAACAATTTAAGCTTTTGGGTAAATGGACTAGCGCCCTGCCCATTACAGTTCGTATTAGAGTCAGACATAATCCTTGATCTGGTATCACGCCAAGTATCCGGCTCGGAGGGTGTCCGGGTTTGCAACCCGGGTAGCCAGGGTGGCCTGAGCCACAACGAGGGCGTTGTAAGTTTGGGTGAGGGAGAATGTAACAAGGGTCATTTGTCTCATATCGGATCCGGATGAGAAAGTGATTGGGTATAAATGGGTGGGTATGTAGTACTACCGAACAATTTAAACTTTTGGGTAAATGGGCAAGCGTCGGCCCGTTACACCTTACTTAGAGAGCGTTGTTTGTACATACATTTCCTATTAATGCCATTAACCATATTTTCCTTTAAAATAATGTTGTTAAAACAATGATTGCTATCTCAAATAATATGGCAAGATTAGCTGATGCATTATGAGAGGGGCAAGACTTGCATATATTATTCAAAACTTTTCAAGGCAATAGTGGATGTTGAGGAGCTTGATATCATTAGCTAAATTGTTTCATTTGAATTCTTAAATACAGTTCATGTCAAAGCAAGAGCCTTTTTTACCCATGCCATTGACTTGATACATGTATTTTTTTTCCTACTTGGTTTTCTTTTATAGACATTGTCAAATTAGCCTTTTGACTTGCTATTGTTCTTGCTAAAAATTACCATATTATATAGTTGTTTTTGGACTTGGTGCGTATTATGAATCTTGGTGAAAGTGAAATTTTATGTACTTATGAGTATAATGCTCCGACGATAATTAGAATTCAAGTTGTTGTGCTAGGATTAGACTTGAAGACAGAAATTGGTCTTCTTAGGATCATGTTGTAGTCTTTTATTTATTTATTTTTATTTTTTGATGATGACGTGAAAACTTCGCAATTATTCGCTCTTTGGACTTGTAATTATCAGGTAAACACTCGGCTATCACTCCAACCTCATTATGCAAGTAACAAGTAAGTTAGAAACTTGTAGAATTGAAAGAGAATCGAACTCTATTAAATTAGATTAGATTTAATAGATATGTTACTCTCACTGTTACAAATTTGCTGAAATCATCTATCTTATGTGAGAATTGACATTAATAAAGCTAAATGTGAAGGGATATGCAAGAATTAAAATTTCTCTGCAACCATTAATGTTTGGAAAGTTGAGAATTCATCATGTGATAGCATGCATAATACAATTGTTTGAACTTTAAACATTGCCCACCGACAGATAAACGCTCCCACTTCTCTTTACCTTTCTCTCTCTAAACCAGCCGTCGTCTTCTTCCTTCTGCCCTCCCTGCTCTCTTCCATGGGAATGGAGAGCTGCTAGCTGCCTCCCATGGTTGCAATACACCCGGCGTGTTCGAATAAGTGTGCTCCGTGGGTGTTTTTTTACACCATTTTTGTTTTGTTCGGCTAGATCTGCTCTTATTTGTTTTGTTTTCGGCTCACATGGGCAGATCTGTTGTTTTTCTCCGGCTAAATCTCTGATTTAGGCCGGTTTTAGGTTTTTCCTCGCTTAGATTAGATCATTTTCTCCTTGATTGGATCTTGTGCGGGGTTTTGTGTGTCAGAGTACCTTGTGGTTGTAGCTTTGGAGTGGTTGCCGTGCTGATGGCCAGACCTTTCGGTCTTTCCAATTTGCTGCTTTCACCCATAGTGGTTCCTTTGCAAAGTATTGGGTTATGTTTCCTCCACAAATTTGGAGCATGTTCTTCATTTATTTGCTTTGTTTCAATATTTGTATGCCTTTTCTGATTTAGCTTTATGGCTCTGTACTACCATCTTGGCTTTAGGCTTTTGAGCCTTTGAATGACCAAAAAAAATAAAAATTCATCATGTGGGAATGGTCATGATGTGATTTTCAGGTGCTCAAAGAAACAGAAACCAACAGTGGCAGTGCAACCTTATTATTTTTAATAATCCATCATTTTATTATTTTTTAAATATAAATAATTTAAATATTAATATAAATAATTATATTATTATCTTTAATAATCTTTCATTTTATTTATTTATTTATGTTAAAAATTGATATAAACAATTAGGTACAAGGAAGATTCATCAAACACAATTTTGTTTATTTTCTTAGTATCTAAAATCAAACGGTAGTTTTGGTATATAGAATTATTTTAATTTTTTTTTTTTTTGTCATTTTCATACTATCCAAACTAATAAAATAATATTTTTTCACAATTTTCATAAAAAATTTTCTTGCCAACTAAATGAATATTGAAAACTTAATTTTTTTTTTTTCTTTCACTTCACTTTCTTTTAGTTTCACTTTCCATCATAAATTTTCCTTTAACCAAACAGATTCAACACAAAAGAATTAGATATAATGGCATGGCGTTTGTTCCTTTCTTAATCAAACAAAAAAAATTAGGGCTTCCCTACGTAATCAATAAAATAAAAATAAAAATAGAGTTATTTTAGTGGTTGTCGTGTTTCAACCATCATGAAGTGAGTTGCATGAAAGTTTACCGTGAGTCCGAGTACCTCGCAGTAAAGTTTTCCGTGAGTCGCATAAAAGTTTACCGTGAGTCGCAATACCTCGCATGAAAGTTTACCGGTGTCCTAGTACGTCCTATAGTCCAGGACTCACAATTGCAATTGTGCAAAACAACCTCCCTATTATATAAAAAAAATTGTTCAAAAACATCCCTGCTATTCAATATATGTGTATAAATCCCTAACATTTGAAGTTTTAGGCAAATCGCTCTCTTATTGTTAATTTTGACCAATTTTTATTTATTTATTTTTTTAATTTTTTTTAAAACCTCAAAATATCCTTAATAAAATTTGCTTTAAGGGCAGTTTAAGTATTTTATTTTTTAAATGTTCTTATTTGCTCAATTTGAAAAATGGAGGGGTTTTTTAAACACCGAAGCAATTTTTGCACTTTAAAATTTTACAAATTAAATAAAGATGGCTTTTTTTTAGGGGATGAATTAACTTTAAGTCACTCCATGATAAAAAAAAACATTCAAGTTTGAGATTGGTTTTAAATTTAATTATCTTTTAATCTCAAATTTAATTCTATCTAAAAAAAGTTTTGAAAAGTGACCAATAATCCCTTCAACCTAGCAACAAATTTACTCTTTTTTATCCACATTTAAAGTTTATCTAGATGAGACATTGAAATATATCTGGATGATAAAAAATCAGACAATTTTGATCCCTCATCTTTATCTTTTATTGTTTCAATTTTCCATCTTGTCAACCAAACAAGAAGAAAATGTCTTTTCTATCCTCCCAGGAATAAAGCTCGCATTCTAACACGGCCAAATTTATTTGTTTGTTTCATCAACACTTGTAATTTTACCCCTACCAATTCCAACAAGTAATTTTACAACTTGTTCAAAAAAATTTCGCCCACAGAAATAGCAAGTGGGAGGAGCAGTTGCGCTGACCATGGTGGCGTGGATGTATTATAAAAAAATAAATCAATTAATGTTACACTCTTGAGTTGAATTTGAAAGTTTAAACATAAATTCCAAACACACTATCAACTTAGCTATTATACTTTTCTGATTTAAGTATAATTATAAATATATACATAATATCTTCGGGCTTAGGTTGGATTTCGGGCTTTATTCATATTATGAATTTAGATGCATTTATTAATATAACAAAATAATTCATTTCACAACACATAAAACAAAACAAGTATTCTTAGTCAACTTGATAAATTTTGAACTTCCTTAACAATTACATGTGTTATTAACTTATTATTGTTGAAAAAGTAACATCTTAATGTTCAACTTGTTAAAAATATGTTATGAAATATTCGAAAAGTATGTCAAAGTATTTGAAAAGTATCGAATATGTGTTAGAAATTAAAAAATATATCTTAAAAATATAGATACATTTTATAAGTATCGAGCATGTATGTGAATATCCGATAATAATAAGGGTTAAGTGCAAATAATCCTATCGCTATATACAAAATGTGTAAGAAACAATCTATTAAAAATTAAGTGTATATAAATCCCTATATTATTAACTTTTGAGCAAATTGCCCCATAATCCTCAATTTTGACTAATTAATTTTATAGAAATTCAAAAAAAACCCTCCACACTGCATCATCTTACCCGCACTCTCTCTCAACATCTCTTTCTCTCTCTACATCTCTCTCCACACTACACACGCTCTCTTACAATCTTTCTGTCTCTCTCTGCAACATCTTGTTGGAGCAATGATACATAGCCACATCATTCCCCACAAAATTCTCTAAAGCATTTTTCTTCTCTTTTATTTCTGCAGACTCTCTCTCATTCCTCTGGTTCACATAATTAAAACCGTATCCAAATGACTAACAAGAATAAAAAATAAAAGCGTTTTGTTCAAGATAGTTATTCGAGATGGCTATTCGGGAATCCTTGTTTCTTTGTTAAGAATTTCCATTACCTGACCCACCACCAATAATAGAGTATCCATTGGAAAAAGATCAAAAAAAAAAAAAAAAAATAAAATAAAAAACACCCAAATTTATTTTCCTGGATTCAACACCTATTGTAATTTAGTACTGAACAACAGGTTGAAGTATTCAATGATGGATATTAATTTTATCTAACACCAACTACATAGTACGTATGTACATAAATTCAAAGTATGAGTCCCATAAACTATCCGGAATTCTATTTTGTAAAAAAGAGAAAATTAATTCAGTTTAGGGCTTATAATCTTACATTCAGGCTCCGTTTATTTGGAAATAAAATATTTTTTAGAAAATATATATATATTTTTTATTTTTTAGTGTTTGGTTGTCCTAAAATATATAGGAAAAAAAAAATTAAAATTTTAAAAAATAATTTATCCATAAATTTTCGACAAGTTTTTACGTGTCCCGCTTAATGGACTTGACCTTAATATCGACGTAGACTATTGTCAAATATCGATAAAGTAAAAATAAAAAAAAAATATTTTACCTGAAAAAGAAAAATATTTTTCAAAAAAAAAAATTTACTTCCAAATAAACGGAACCTTAGACAGAGATAGAAGATTTGGGTTTTTCCCTTCGATTTTGCAAAATTAGAAGAATCTATACGTATGTTATTTGTTAGTTCTTGGAATCCATGGCCATGATTAGAGGATTCAATGAGTGATTCAATGTCTTCAACCAGTGCAAGTGCATGTAGCTAGTTCTATATATAAAAAGTAATGAAAACGAAGAAAGACTTTTTATTTTATTTTTATAAGTTAAGGGTAATTTAGTCATTTTATTGTTTAATTGTCCATATTTGCACAAATTAAAAAATGTAAGGGAGTTTATTGAATGGGATAATTGCACATTTTATATATAGTAGGATGTGTTTTTGCAGGAAATAAGAAATTTTGTTCTTACATGCTATTTCTGGAAGTCCATGGGAAAAGAATGGGCCAACTGTTTTGTATTCCATTAATTGGGCTTGGGTTTTATAAATCAAGTCCAACCTAATCTGGACTAGCCCAGCTACTAGAAGTTGCCAAACATCTTTGATGAATTTGAAGCAAAGAATGGTCCATTCTCTCTCCCTTTTTTTTTTTTTTTTTAATACAAGAGTGGACTTGAATAGTGATATAAATATCCTTCAAAATCACCAAAAATTCATAATTGTTTAAAACATTACGTTAACATTGATAGTTATTCCATTTTCTTTTATATAAAAAATTAAATAATTATGAAATTAGTAATTCCATTTTCTTTTATATCCCTAACTAATATCATATTGTTAATTTACAATGCATTTGTAAGCTCAAGTCTAGTTCCTTAATTCCTGGTTTGGGCTTGACCATTCTAGGCCCTGACAAAACCACGACAATGCCTCCAAATCACAATAATCAAAAAGTAAATGTAATGCTTTTGGGAAAATTTTATGAGAGCTCAATATATATACCGAGATGTACACGGTCGACTTACATTAGTGGGCTGTTGGAACTAACTTGTTAGAAAATTTTTATCATGAATTTGAAATATATAAACGCTACTCTTGAAAAAAATAAAATTAATTTAACAAGCTATATATATCTTAATCTCAATAGCTCCTAGTAAATCTTGACTTTGTCCTATTTAATCGTATATATGTTTAGTAGCATCAAATTTAGACATTAGATGATAAAATAAAATTTTGTTCAACTTTATTTTATGCACGCTACATGAGAAAGTCGTTTTTGTCACCACTTCTACATTGTGCTGTGGAGGATTTTGCAAAGCTAAAGACAATTTATGACTCTGGGCATCAAATTAATAGCAACAAATTTATAATGAAAGTTCTTGTATAATTGAAATTAAATTATGTAATGATAAATGATATACTAATTTATACTAATTACTAGAATAATACAGTAAAAAAAATAAAATTAAAATCTTTCAAACAGTAGCCATAACCTTCATAATCTCTTAAAAATAATCGAGTAACGGGCAAAGATGGTCGAACAAAAGGCTGTTCAAAGCTAGTGAAAGATAAACACTTGAGTTGTCACACGTGTCAGAACAATCAGGTATTTTTGTCAGAACAATAATATTGGTGGTTGAAATGTCATTACATTTATTTTCAAAAAAATCAAAACCATTATTTCAAATTTAATTGCAAAATTTTTATAAATTTTAAATGATAAAAATATAAAAATATTTTAGAATGTGATAACCGCAATATTTTGCCAATATTGCTGGAGTGCCTAACACCTTCCCATGACATAATCAAAACCTCATTTTATGAATGTGAGTGAAGTTGACTTGCATGGAGCTATTATAAAAAATGGCATTTTCAAAATTCATTTTTCAGAACATTAAAAAAAATTATATTTTATGAAAATTTTGTTTCTAAGATATCTTCACACATCTAAAATTTCTACCAAGTTCCTACTTCAAATATTGTCGCATTATGTCTTCATTTCAATTCACATAAACTCTCATTCTATAAAATCACCCCACAGAAACATAGAAACGATGTGGGTTGAAATCCAAGCGCAAAATTTACTATTACAGAAGTGTAATTCCCGTATAAGAAATAATATATATTTTGATACATTTTATTTAATTTCAGGTCATTAATTATTGTGTTGCATACCGTGAAAAAAATCTTAAATAGTTTTGCACCACATCAAAAATACCCCGGGAGCAAAGAAGTGTCTCTCCACTTCTTCAACTGAAGATGAGTAGTATGCGAAACCAAAGTAGCAATAACCAAAAGGAAGAAATAGAGGGATTTGTGAAAGATCGAGAACAATATGACGATCAAAATGGATTTTGCTCCTAATCAAAATCAAGAGAAAGAGGATTGATCGGGATTTTCAAAAGTTTTCTAAAATAATTAGAATATTATAAAATAATGAAACAAAAGGATAAGAGTGACCATCCAGGAGAAAAAAAAAAAGGATAATAATATTGAAACAATATTAAGAGACTTGTTAGTGAAACATGGTCCAATTAGATATAATAATAATAATTGACTACCGTCAATTATCATAGGGATATAGCCAATGTTCATGTGTTTGGAGTCGGCTGAATTTATGTAGTTATTAGACAGTAGACACATATTTGTTCACTTCCATCTAGTTCCAGTAAACCAAGTTGGTGGAAAATGTTTAGAATGTAGCATATGTTGTATGCTACATTATGCATAAAGGAAGATGTTAAGTACGCGACACATATGCTGTATGCACAGTTAATTACCTTTTATGCCATTTACCTGGATGGATGAGCGTTACGAAGTTTGGAATGTAGCATGTAGAGATACTTGGTTTAATGTTTCCTGAAAAGTTGGACCATATCAATATATGGTAAAGTTTATACCTTACCATATATATAATTAAGTATATAGCAGATCAGCTTCTTTTTTTTCCCCTAAATATAGCAGATCAGCTTGAATGAACCATTTCATGGTTATGAATAAATAGCCTTACCTATGCATATTTTGGTTTGGTACAATTATGAATTAATCCTTTTTCTTAAAATGAGTAGGTGTCGGAATAATTACAAGAGTAGAAAGCAATCTAGTTAATAAGCCGAAATATTTTAAAATCCATTCACAATTTGCAGCAAATCTAAAAGATAGACATGCTTTTAATTCATTAATGATGAAAACCATAAATCCAAACTTAGGAGATTTACCAAAAGAAATATAATTAATTGAAAACAAATGGAGCCTAATACATTGCTGTCTTTTAAAATTCTTAAATTAGTCTGTGAAGGATGGTGTTAAGAAAAAAAGTTAAAATTTGACTATTTTTTTAGTAGATGTCAATGTGAGATTCTCTGCCATACAACATTTACTCAACGAATTTCAGCTCACACACGTGGGTTGCAAAGCGTAAGATTCATTAAATGTGATACCACAGTTGTACAGAAATCCCAACTTGTGTCATACTTGTTATGCTGATGGAAAAGAATATAGAACGAAGATGAGAGTGATGAATGAGGCAATTTTTGTCAAAGAAATGCATTTACTTTTCTACCAGTACATGCCAATAATTAATTAGATGGTAATACCATACTATCAATATAACACAAGCATTCCTTACCGGGTTGTTTGTTGTTGGGGTAGTCAGTGATACTCTAGTTGCCCTAGAGTATTCCTCTCTTTAAGTTTCAACAGATGCGTGTATGGCCTTTAATTGGCCACATGTTTTGATTGTATTTGTTTGGGCTATGCCCTCATGGGCTTGTTCAATTATTTGTGTTAGAATATATCGTAGAATATATTATTATTATTATATTGTATAATATATTTTAACCTTGTATCGGATTACCATATATATAGTTACCATATATATATAGGGTTATTTGTTCATCATACATAACCCCTCCTACATAAACCCCTCTTGTATACATCTCATTTACATCAATTCAATATAGAGTTCTATAGTCTCTCTCTTTTTATTTCTAATATGGTATCAGAGCTAAGTTCTCTGTATTCCTAATTTATTTTTTATTTTTATTTTTTCTTTGGAGGTTTCTAATAAGTTCATTAATAAATACATTCTGTTAGGTGTTCGAATTTGATCTTCAGCAAGTCCTTTCGTAATTCAGAGCATACCGAGCGAAAGTTCAGACTTAGATCATCCCAACGCCACTAAAAATAGCTAGAAAAAGGCCTTCATGAGCTACCACGCGCCGTTGCAAGGTTATGCTAATTTACTTTTAAAAAAAAAGTCTACCACGGCATCGTCCAGTTAGCACTGCCCCGTCATCGTCCAGTCAGTACTGCCACGTCAACATGCAGTCAGCACTACCACATCAGCATCGAATCGGCACTGCCACGTCATCGTCCAGTCATTACTGACACGGCAACATCCAGTCATTACTGCCACGTCAGCAGTGCCACGTCAGTATTGCCACGCCAGCATTCTGCTATGTCAGTGTTTTGCCATGTCAGCAGTGTCAGAACTTTTTTTTCTTTCTAAAAACACTTATCCAGCCCAGTTTTTCACGCTGATTCCGAATTTGTAGTCCATTTTTGCATTTGGAATTTCTTAATGGCATAAAATGGGATTATTCCTCTTATTCAAGCTGTTCTGAAAGAACTTGACCAAAGGAGGACATACTTGGAGCCTCCTACAGTGGCTTTTCAGTCGATATCTTCTCATCAAAACGGACGACACAACCGCTGTGATCACTCTCTTTATTGCACTTTTTGTCGGATTTAAGGACATTCTTTTCAGGAGTGTTGCACTCGTGCTAGACTGACTTCACCTACTCTAATTATAGCTACCTCTCGCATTATGCCACTACAGTCACGGGCTCCTACTCCAGTACCCGTGTCTAGCACTCCTAGCAAGTCTTCATCTTTCTCATCTGGAACTAACCTTGAGGCAATCATCAATTAGGTTTTGACTAAAATACAAGATGCATCTTCCCATTATCTTTCTACCACAATAGGTAAGAATAGATGTTGGTATTTTGATTTTGCTTGCCGTAATCACATGACATCCGATTCCACTGTTCTTACCACTGAAACTTCTACACCTCACTTACCTGTCATTGATACAGCCGATGGATCTACCATGAACATTAGTCATACAGGGACTGTTTCTCTCTCCCAATTATCCGTTCTTAATGTGTTTCTTATCCCAAAACTTTCTCTTAATCACTTATCAGTTGGTCAATTAACTGAGTTAGGCTTCACCATAACCTTTTCTTTTAATGGTTGTGTTGTATAGGATCCTCGGACTGGACAGATTTTTGGGACCGGGCGTACAGTTGGTCGATTGTTCGAACTCTCATCTCTTCATCTGCCAACTCCCACCATGTCTACTCCCATCATCTCCGCTGTATGGCATTCCTGCTTAGGTCATGTTTCCTTACCTCACGTCAAAACTTTAGTCTCTAAAGTCTTGTTAGGTCAAGTTAAACCTAAGAATTTTGATTGTATTTCATGTCAGCTCGGAAACAACTTGCATTACCTTTTAGTATAAGTGAATCATGTGCGTCTACTCCTTTTGACCTTATTCATTCTGATGTATAGGGTCCTTTAGTGTCTACTATGGGGGGATCATGGTATTTTGTGATTTTTGTTGATGATTTTTCACGGTTCCCATGGATATTTTTTATGAAAACCATTCTGAGTTATTTGACATATATCGTGATTTTGTAAAAATGATTTTAACTCAATTTTCTAAAAATATCAAAAATTTTCGTTCTGACAATGCTATGGAATATTAACAAAATGCATTTTTTTCAAATTCTCAAACATTATGGCACTGTTTCTCACTCATCCTGTCCTAGCACACCACAATAGAATGGTAGAGCTGAGCGCAAACTTCAACATATTCTGGACACGGTTCGCTCACTCACACTTTATGCTTTTATTCCTGCTTCTTTTTGGGGGGAAACAACTCTTACTGCTGTATACACTATCAATCGTGTACCATCACCTCTCTTGCATAACCAAACACTATATGAGTGTCTATTCGGCAAACCACCTGACTACAATCATCTTAGAGTTTTTGGGTGTGCTTGTTTTGTTTTTCTCCAACCCCACGAACACACAAAATTACAACCATGTGCATGACTTTGTTGCTTTCTTGGGTACGAAATTGGACAAAAAGGGTATCGGTGTTATGATCCAATTGATAAACAACTCAGAGTCTCTCGTCATGTAGTCTTCTGGGAATACAAGATGTTTCATACACTGTCCAAATTTAATGTCTCTGAAAATGCATTTCATATTCCTCCATTAACATATTCTGCAAATCTTTTTCCTGATTCTCACCTTTCAGAATCATCAGAGATAATTGATCCTCCTTCGATCGAGTACCAGCCATTTGCCCAATCAGAGACTTATTCGATCGAGTCCTAGCCATCTGGCCAATACGAGGTTCTTGTCAGCACAAATATTTTAAATCCTCGCCCTCATTCCACTAGGGTAAGAGCTCCACCTGCACATCTTAATGATTTTTATTACTATCATGCCCTTGCAACCTTACATGAACCTCACACTTTTCGTGAGGCCTCTTCTAACCCTTTGTGGCAGCAAGTAATGAAAGAGGTGTTAGATGCATTAACCAAAACTTATCCATGGGATCTGGTTGATTTGCCTCCTTCAAAGTCTGCAGTATGATGTAAATGGGTATATAAGATCAAAACTCATTCAGATGGGTCTGTTGAGCACTACAAGGCTCGACTTGTGGCCATGTGATTCACATAGGAATATAGCATTGATTTTGAGGAGACGTTTGCTCTGTTGCACGTCTTCCTTCTGTTCTCATTCTTATTGCTGTGGCTACTTCCCGTCATTGGGGACTTTTTCAGATGGATGTTAAGAACGCATTTCTTAATGGAGATTTACTTGAGAAAGTTTACATGAAGCCTCCTCCAGGTAATCATCATCCTCCTAATAAGGTATGTCGACTCCGAAAGGCTCTCTACGACCTCAAACAGGCACCTCGAGCTTGGTTTGCTAAATTTAGCCAGGCTATTATGACTTAGCTCTATTCATCCAATGCACTAATCGATGTGTTATTTTTCTTCTATTTTACGTTGATGATATGATCATCACTGGAGATGATTTGACGGGAATTTGGGAGCTCAAAAAGCTTCTTAGTTGTCAGTTTGAGATGAAAGATCTTGGACCCCTCAATTATTTTCTTGGTCTTGAGATCACTGCAGCTACAGATGGTTACTATCTCACTCAAGCAAAATGCATATCAGATCTTCTTTCAAAATCAGGCTTATTTGACAGTAAGATTATTGATACACCACTTGAGCACAGCACAAGACTTAATCTACATTATGGTAAATCTCTTCGAGATGGTATATTGTATCGACAGTTGGTTGGCAGTTTAGTTTATCTCACTGCCACCCTTCCAGACATCTCCAATGCTGTTCACATAGTTAGTCAGTTCATGGCTGCTCCTAGATCTACTCATTTTGCTGCAGTTATTAGCATCTTTCGCTATCTCAAAGGCACTAAGTTTTATGGGCTTTATTTTTCTTCTCAATTGCCATGTCGTTCCATAACAGGCTATTATTTCTGTCTCAGTGATTTACTTATCTCTTGGCGCAGCAAGAATAAACTGTGGTTGCTCGATCTAGCACAGAAGTCGAATATAGGGCACTTGTTGATACTATGTTTGAGATTCTGTGGTTACGTTGGCTCCTTTAGGACATGAGAGTTTCTTCATCCATTTCTACTCCTATCTATTGTGATAATAGAAGTGCAATTCAAATTGTGCACAGTGATGTTTTTCACGAGCGTACCAAATGTGATACCCCTCAATTCCGAAGCACAAGTTGATTAAACAATTAAAGCATTTAAACGAACACAGATACAAAATGAAATAAGAATAAATAAATAAATAAAGCTGAAAAGAAAACTAAATAATGAATCCTCAAATTAATTATAATCCGGTAAAAATAATCCTCTAATATAATCTGAATCCTCTGATACTAGTAACCATTTAGATTATAACTCGGGAATCCATAATGCAGACCTCTAATAATCCCAATAGATAATCAAAATAATGAAATCCAAATACTAAAACATAGTGAGGAATCCTACGTAAAATCGGAAGAATGAAGTAGACTATCTCTGCTCAGCACGAACAACCTCTAAGTCTAGAATTGTCGAACACTTGAAAAATAATAGTGAGTCAGGCCCACAAACAAGTTCTAATCTATTACATCCCAAACAAAGACTAGATACATATATACATCCTAGTCAACTCAACAATAACTAAGTAGTCCATATATATATATATATATATACACACACACACACTAAGGGACTCTTACGGGCTACAAGGCAGCCTCAACCTGAATAGTAGGCAACATGCAAAATGCATTTGAAGTGGGCATGAGTACCTAAACCTAACAGAGTACACCACTAATCATCATAGCCAGCTATGCATCCTATTGCATGTATGCTCCCTAACCACTGATTCTGAGACTCAAGCTCATATCATGACACATATCTATACATATATAAAATCCATCTTATCCAATCATGAAACTAAAACTATCCAATCATAACGTTAAATGGCATGTCTCCAACTGGTTCCGTTAACCTGACATAAATAAGTAGGACTTAACTTTTTTCATTAATCCATTCCCTTATATAAGAATAGGTAGGACTTAACTTTTTCGTTAATCCGTCCCTAATATGCCCCTATATTATTTTAATGGTGCATTAATCCAAACAATCCCTATTGATGCAACATAAAAAAATTAAACATAAAAAAAATCTAGAATGAAACATAATCAAAATCAATTAATTACATGATCATATTATACTATTAATATATGACAAAAATCATATAAACATCATTAAGATTGCTAGATTTAATTTAACCAATTAAATCCTCTATTAACAACATGTAAATAAATTTAAAATTATATATTGTTCAAACCTTTAGCATATTAATATAAATCATGTTTCCCAAACCTTATTGAGTCTATTTTAAAACAATGTAAACAATTAAAACAGATCAATCTTCATCCAAACAACATACAGTTTGTAAAAATCCCCAAAACACATCCCAGGGCAACTGAAACAACAAACCGGTCATCCGGTTAACATCCAATTCGGTCGTCCGAAATGACTACTTCGATCATCCGGTTCTACAAATCGGTCAACCGATGCATGCGTCAGTTCATCATTTTCTTCTCCAACGAACTCTGCTCATACAAACCTTCATTGATGAAAGTTCTAAGCATCTAATCTATGTCCAGAGTATCCCAACATAAATTTTAAAGCATATAAACATGATTTCTACATTATAGAACTTAATTCACGTATCAAATTATCAAGACATGCAAGAAACTCTCCAAACCCATTAGTATATAAACATGTTCTGTAAATTTGATTTTAAACATGCAAAACAAGTTTATTAATTTAATTTAAACATCCTGGAATTAATCTAGGCATGTATAGAACACAAGTCAAAGGAGAAGAATATAAATACTTCCCTTATGTGTGACGGACTGTTAAATACATTAACGGACTTGTCAAAATTACTGAAATACCCTCTTTTTGGCATCTGAAATTACCAAACTACCCATCTGAAACTCTTGGCTCTCTACAATGCTGACGTTTGCTTTGGTTGGGGAGGCTTGAAGATTTGCGAATGGTCTGGAAAAGATTTGCGAATTTGCAGAGGTTGCAAATTCTTTATCTCTCTACTAGATTTTAACAGATTTACTCTACAAGATTTCAACAGATTTAGAAAATTTGCAGAGGTTGCAAATTCTTTCTCTCTCTACAAGATTTAGTTCATTCTCTTTCTCTCTCTACAATTAGTCTCTCTTCTACCTTTCTCTTCTCATCTTTCTTTCTCTACCTGTGTTTGGGTTTTTGCCGCTGATTGAGGACTAAATGTGCATATATACAGAGAGAAATTTACCAAAATAAAAATAAATATACAGAGAGAAATATACCAAAATAAAAATAAATATACAAAGAGAATTTACCAAAATAATAAATATATATATTAAGAAAGAAAGAGGACTAAACGAAGATCATACATGAGGCTTGTGCATATATTAGCGTGTGTGCATATATACAGAGAAGGAAAAAGTAATAACTTGGAATTGTTTCAATATCGAGTCTTTGGGATTTTGTGATTTTCGAGGATTTTCTAGATCAGAACTTGATTTTGGAGGATTTAGTAGTTTTGTTTGATGCAAAAATCTGCACAGTCCAGAGCGGGGATGTTTCCTGCAAGACAAGAGAGAAGTGACGACCGACGTGGTGCCAGCCGGGTGTATTCCGATGGTCAAGTTAGTAATTGATGATTAAATATCCTAGTAAGGATTAAATATGAAATTAATGGTGTACCTTTTGAGTTGTCTAACCTCTCTTTTATAGGAGAGTTTTGATAGTAGTATCCACATAGGGAATTGGTTCCCTTTACTTTTCCACCAAGGACTAGAAGAGTTACTCCACGGAAGTCACTGTTATCCTATCTATGTGTAGTATATCCAAACTTCTTGGGCTTTTGCGTCGGCTAGACTTCTACTTGGGCTAATATTCCCCATCAGTTGCCCCTCATTCCCGTATTTGCCTGTCAAACTTAGGGAATGTGAGTCATTTCCATCCTTGCTTTATTTTCAACCTTAATGTTGTGTTTTTGCATAAGCACAGTTCAAAGTAATATAGAGAGATATAGTAGTGGCAGTTTAGCCATGCTTTCAATCAATTTCTTTGTGGGCTTCGAAGATACTACTTGTTGATGTGTGTTTTCGAGCAATGTTGGGAACTTCTTTTTTCCCTCAAACAAAGTTTTCTTATTTGCATGCACATATATGTATGTAAATACACAATATGTAGAGAAAAAAAATAAAGGCATTGAGGTATTGAAAATATAATGTAGTAAATGGTTTTACTTATATATTTTAAAGATCATATTCTGCCCCCGACCAATGTGCATGTATTACTCAAGTAGTGTGCCTGACTTGACATTGGCCTTAGCACACCATTTTTTTTTCTTTGAGATTCTTTGGTCTAGCTCCGTTATCTCCACCCCTATAGTAGGGGAGTAGGTGTCTTACCTCCTTTAATAAGGGAGATGATTTTCACCCCTTAAACAAGAGAAAGGTAATCTCACCTTTTTAATAAGGGAGGTAGTCATCTTGTCATTTTGTAAAGGAAAGAAAGTATAATTGTCTAACCCTTCTATGTGAAGGGAGTAGTCGTTCTCTCGTCCCTTTAATGAGCTTATTTAGCTCGGGCTATTTTGATTTCAGCCCTTTTAATATGGGGACGATAATTACATGCTTTATTTTAACTCGGGTCCTTATAGTACATGACACTTTGATTTCGACCCCTTTTAATATGAGGGACGACAATTACGAGCTTCATTCAGTTCGAACCCTTATAGTACGGGGCACTTTGATTTTGACTCATTTTAATACGGGGGACGACAATTACGAGCTTCATTCAGCTTGGACCCTTATAGTACGGGGCACTTTGATTTCGACCCCTTTTAATATGGGGACGATAATTACGAGCTTTATTCAGCTCGGGCTCTTATAGTACAGGGCACTTTGATTTCGACCCCTTTTAATACGAGGGACGACAATTACGAGCTTCATTCAACTCGGGCCCTTATAGTACGGGCACTTTGATGTCGACCCCTTTTAATACTAGGGACGACAATTATGAGCTTCATTCAGGTCGGGCCCTTATAGTACGAGGCACTTCGATTTCGACCCCTTTAACATGGGGGACCACACTTACGAACTTCGTTCAGCTTGGATCCTTATAGTACAGGGCACTTTGATTTCGACTTCTTTTAATACGGGGGATGACAATTACGAGCTTCATTTAGCTTGGGCCCTTATAGTATAGGGCACTTTGATAAGAAGGAGCTCCTTTAGTAGGAGCAGTAATTGTTCCAAATTTTACTTTACTGCCCCTTCGGGAAATCGAAGATACACGTTATCTGTTGGAAAACGATTCTAGGAGTGGAAGCTTAAAATGGCTTCTTATTGGTCATTACAAATTAATTAGAGAGAGGAACAAGAATTTATACCTTCTTTGCTTGAAAACTTTATGCTTGATACATCTATTGTTGCAATCTAGAGCCAAGTCTGTAGTGCACTACACAAGTGCAAATATCATGCAGGTGTCTGTAAAATCCACTGTTCCGGTAACATACATGCTGGTTGAAGGATCAAAAGATGCTTCAGCTTGAATGACTCGTGCTCATAGATATGAATAAGAAACTCAGTAAGAGTGAAGCACCAAGTTTGGATACAAGCTTCTGCAGATTGAGAGTGATGATAGAAGTTTTCACTAATAATTTTTTAGACCAAATGACGAACATGGTCTCTTCTTATCTGAAGAATGCACAGGACCTGTTCTTGTTTGTTGCTCTCAGACCTCTTGGTTGTGCTCACTATATGTGTACGCAAGTATATATATAGATCTCTACTGATCTAGGCGTGAACAGAGGGATGATACTGAGCTTTCCGATCTGGTCTTTTATGGAGTTTCAGTTCGGTTCAAATAGCTTCAGTTCGAAGATTGCGGGAACTATTGGACCCCTTAAAGAAGCTTGCCAGATCTCGGGACTGTTGTTAAACCAAGAAAAGATGGTAACTGAAGCTCACCGGGACTGGAACTAAAGCTCATCGAAATTTCATTTTGGCACACAGCTTGGTCTTTAAATGTATGTATCAATCGATGCACACCGATCTCTTATCCATTCTTTCAATTTACATATATACACACATTATCTGCATTACTGAATCATTAGAGGCATTGTCTGTTATAGTCGTTGGACCCTATGCATATAGTGCACTGTTCAATGTTCACAAACCCTTTACTCAGTGCTAAATCAATTTGCTTTGTTCAGCGTATATATACATGAAGCGCAGAGCACAGAGACTTCATAGCCGTCAGATCAAATGGAGAATAAGATCCAATATCAGACCTTGAATCATTGTTGCTCACTATTACCATTTCAATAAAATCACTGCGCATAAGAGTTTTTGTGGTTTTGTTGGACTCCGAAAATTACTTGCAACCATTTAATCAATGCATTGTTGACCATAACATATTAGAAGCCCTTGGATCTCTGACAATATCAGGAACAATATTGCTTAAACATTATATCCACTGCTCGCTCAGGAAAGCCAAACAGCCCCTTTGAGCCAGCTATATTGTAAGTAAGATTATTTTAAATACCCATTGAGAGACTTCTCGCTGGTACGGCACATGCACGGGAATGATTGATTACCTGCGTTATAAGCATTTACAAACTATCCTTGTTGGGGCTATATTAGTTTTTGCTAGCTTAGGGACAAATATGATAAAAACATAATTATAACAAATGAAATGAGCTAGTTTATGTGCCGGTAGGGGAATGTAATGTGTCATTCACGGTAGACCTGAACTGATCAGGTTCTAATAAATTTTGGGTCTTATACTTGTATGTTGTTATTAGTGATACTAAACTTCACTTAGAAATCAAAATAATCCCGTTTTTCCCATCAGAAGGTTTTCACCAAAACTTTCATATTTGAAAGATTAGGCTTCTCTCAGAAATGACAAAGTGAGGGGGTAAGAACTATTGACATGCAATGATGGGGCTCATGTCCAAGAATATCATCACTTTGGCATTAAACATTATTTCAAATTAATGTAGTTCAAAGAACAATAATATATATTTAATATGAGCATACTTAAAATAAACCTGTAACATGCTCATTTACATCAACGTAAAGTGTCCAAATTCATTAATAAAATTTCAATTAGTTTAATATTGACCCGAATAAAATAAGCATTTTTGTTTTTTTTTTTTTTGACCAAGGCATAATATGAAAAATTGTTTCGAGATGTCTACCAACCTCCTGACATCATTTACTATGTTATTGTAGAAATTAAGATTTTCCACAACGAGGGATGATCTTAGAGTTCCTAGTCTATTATAGTTTATCTCCTAGTCTATTATAGTTTATCTTCCATTGTATTCTAATTTGTAAAGAATTATTAGAAAACAAGGATACTTTTGGTACAGCCGGACTGTCCCATGCATGAAATACTAATTAAAGTAGACAATAACAAGAAATCATGATAAAAATAAGGATGATAATAGACCAATAGAAGGGGAGAAAAAACTGTTACCAGAGGCAGCCTTGCCTATAGTATTTGGCATTACCCAATAAAATTCGCTTTGGCTAGCCTATTCAAGGAAGCCAATTTGAACCTTGTTGGTCGCTGAGGCTCTCTGCAGTTGATTGGTCGCTTCCGGGTCTCACGGGTTTTTATGACTAAAGATTCTCGCCGGCGTTCATGGTTGTTGTTCTCTGTAATCGCCGGTGTTCATGTCATGAATGCTGAAATTCTATGCACTCGTCGGTTGGGTTATTTTAGGAGCTTCTGGGTCTTTCTGGTTTACACGTTGTTGGAGTTTTTAGGACTCCCGGTTTTCAAAGCTTAAACCCAAGTCATCCACTCCACCATTACTGTATCGGATTTTATGGAGTTGAGTCTCCCACTGTATCTCCATCTCTGACATGGAGTTGAAGCACACAGTTCAGTCCGTTTTAGCCCTCTCTGTTATTTTCGTTTATGGTTTTGGGCACCATCCACCTTTATTTGCCCCGTGCACCGAGGAAAATAATGAAACTCACTGGCTTGGGTGAGATAGGATATATATATACTAGAAAAAGGCACGTGCAATACACGCGATAAATATTTTGTAACTTATAAAATTTTTATTTTTATATTGATTAATAAAATTTTATTTTATATTAATAAATAAATACTAAAATATTATAAAATTGGTGATACAGTTTAAGTTTCGTAAATTAATAAATTTTTTTATGTTTTTATATTAATACTGAAATATGTATATTTTATTTTTTATTAAATAATAATTTTTTATTTTACTAGTAAAATATTTGAGTTTTGCAAAATAACAAATTTTTTTAGGTAATTTGAATTTTATTAGCTAACTTGTAATTTGAATTTTATTAGATAATTTGAAATTTAGTATAATTTTTAATTTACAATAGAAATTCAATTATATTAATTTTTAATTAAATTTGAAAATAGAAATTCAATTATACTAATTATATATTAGATTGAAATTGATATAAAAATTTATTATATGGAGTTTGTGGTTTTTGGAAGACCCTAGGTTATATTTTAGTTTCTTTAAATATGTAATTTGTGGTAGAATTTTATAGAAATTATTTTATTTTATTTAGATATATCTTTGTAAAATTAGATTTTCTTTTATTAAAAAGCTTATAAAAAATAGATAAATATAAATGTTATATACTTATATGTGATAGAGTTCTCTTTTTGTATTAATTAATAAATATTTTTTATATTAAAAAATGAATACTGAAATGTTCAAATTCTTTAACATTTATATTTTATTTATATGTATTATTATATTATTATATATTTTCTTCAAATATATCCTTGTCTAATGTAATAGAGTTATAGAAATTGTTTTATTTTTTTTAAATATATCCTTATTTAATTAGATTTTATTTTATTAGAAAACTCATAATAAATAGATAAATACAGGTTATATGTGATAGAGTTTTAAAGAAAATATATTCTTAATTTGTGGTAAAGTTTTGGTGATTTGTGTTAGAGTTTTATAAAAACTATTTAAATATATTCTTATCTAATGTGATAGAGTTTCACTGCAAATAAAATAGGTAATTTGTGGTAGAATTTTATATAAATTATTTATTTTCTTTAAATATATATATCCTTGTCTAATTAGATTATTTTTTATATTAAAAAACTCATAACAAAATATAATTTGTGGTAGAGTTTTAGAAAAATTATTTTATTTTTTATACCAATTATTAAATATTTTTTATATTAATAATTCTTGTCTAGTTATATTATATTTTATTAAAAAATTCATAATAAATACATAAATAGGTAATTTTTATTAGAATTTTATATAAACTCTTTTAAAAAAATATTTTATTTTCTTTAAATATATCATTGTCTAATTAGATTTCCTTCATAAAAAAACTCACAATAAATAGATAAAAACAAGTTATATGTGATAGAGTTTTAAAGAAAATAAAATAGATAATTTGTGATAGAGTTTTATAGAAATTATTATATTTTCAGGAAATTTATTTATAATAAATAAATAAATTGGTAATTTGTGTTACAGTTTAATAGAAATTCTTTAAAAAACACTTTTTATATCAATTAATAAATATTTTTTTATATTAATAATTCTTGTCCAATTAGATTTTATTTTATTAAAAAACTCATAATAAATAGATAAATAGGTAATTTGTGTTAGAGTTTTATAGAAGCTCTTTTCAAACCTCTTTTTATATTAATTAATAAATATTTTTTTATCTTAATAATGCTTGTCTAATTAGATTTTTTTTTTATTAAAAAAACTCATAATAAATAGATAAATAGGTAATTTGTGATATAGTTTTATAAAAACTCTTTCCACATTTAATAAATATTTTTTAAATAAATAAATAAATACTGAAACTTTAGATTTACTTTTGTTAAAAAATTCATAATAATAAATAGATAAATAGGTTAATTTGAATTTTATTAGGTAGATTTTAGAGTTTTGTTAAGTTTTTTTTTTTTTTTTTTCTTATATTTATTTTTCTTTATAAAAACTCCTTTCATATCAATTAATAAATATTTTTTATATAAATAAATAAATACTGAAATACTGAAACTCTTTGCACATTTAATATTTTATTTTCTTTAAATATATCCTTGTCTAATTAAATTTAATTTTATTAAGAAACTCATAATAAAAGTTAATTTGTGGTAGAGTTTTAGAAAAACTATTTTATTTTATATATCAGTTAATAAATACTTTTTATATTAATAATTCTTGTCTAATTCAATTTTCTTTTATAAAAAAATTCATAATAATAAATAGATAAATAGGTTAATTTAAATTTTATTAGACAGATTTTAGAGTTTGATAGAGTTTTTTTTTTTAAATACTTTTCATATCAATTAATAAATATATATTTTTTATAAATAGATACTTAAATACTGAAACTCTTTGCACATTTAATAGTAGTATAGATAAAATCCTTTTTTATATTAATTAATAGATATTTTTTTATATAATTAAATAAATATTGAAACACTTTGGTAGAACTTCTGTATTTTACTCTGAAAATTAGATTTTCTTTTATTAAAAAATTATAATTTGTAATACGTGTTAGAGTAATATATAAAATATTTTAAAACTCTTTTTACATGAATTAATAAATATTTTTATATTTTAATAATTCCTATCTAATTAGATTAGCTTTTATTAAAAAAAAAACTCATAATAAAAGGTAATTTGTGGTAGAATTTTAGAAAAAATATTTTATTTTTTATATCAATTAAAAATATTTTTATATTAGTAATTCTTGTCTACTAAGATTTTCTTTTATTAAAAAACTTATAATAAATAAATAGGTAATTTGTGTTAGAGTTTAATATAAACTCTTTTTATATCGATTAATAAATATTTTTTATTTTAATAATTATTGTCTAATTACATTTAGTTTCATTAAAAAACTAATAATAAATAGATAAATAAGTAATTTGTGTTAGAGTTTTTTAAAAACTCTTTTAAAACCTCTTTTTGTATCAGTTAATAAATAATTTTTTTATATTAATAATACTTGTTTAATTAGGGTTCTTTTTATTAAAAAATTCATAATAAATAGATAAACAGGTAATTTGTGTTAGAGTTTTATAGAACTCTATTGATAGAAGTTTATGGAAAATAAAATAGGTAATTTGTAATAGAGTTTTATAGAAATTATTTTATTTTCTTTAAATATATACTTGTCTAATTTGATTTAATTTTATTAAGAAACTCATAGTAGAGTTATATAAAAATTATTTTCTTTTATATATCAATTAATAAATATATTTTATATTAATATTTCTTGTCTAATTAGATTTATTTTATTAAAAAATTGATAATAATAAATAGATAAATAGGTTAATTGAAATTTTATTATGTAGATTTTAGTGATTTGTCATATTATTTAATAAATATTTTTTTACATAAGTAAATAAATACTGAAACTCTTTACACATCTAATAATTGTATAGATAAAAACTTTTTTTATATCAATTAATAAATATTTTTTATATAAATAAATAAATATTGAAATAGCCAAACAGAGTTTATGTATTTTACTTTGGAATTCAACTCTTTTTATATCAATTAATAAATATTTTTTTATATAAATAAATAAATACTAAAACTCTTTGGCAGAACTTCTGTATTTTACTCTGAAATTCTAGATTTCTCAATTTCTGTACCCCTTCCTTCTTCCTCCATGCCTCTATTTATAAGCTTCTTGGCTGAATAGGATAATGACATGTGTCCGTTTCTGATAATGACATAATCATAACTGGGTCGGGCCAGTTATATTGTGATAATTATTCATAAAAAATAACTAAAAATAAGAGTTTTATATAGAATATGATTGATTTTATTAGGTAATTTTTAAATTTTTATAAAAACTATAATTATCCATAAAAATAAAAAACTAAAAATAAAAGTTTTATATATAATGTGATTGGTTTTATTAAGTAAATTAGATTTTCTTTTATTAAAAAACTTGTAATAAATAAATAAATAGGTAATTGTGTTAGAGTTTAATATAAACTCTTTTAAAAACTCTTTTTATATCAATTAATAAATATTTTTTATTTTAATAATTCTTGTCTAATTAGATTTACTTTTAGTAAAAAAACTCAAAATAAATAGTTAAATAGGTAATTTGTGTTTTAAAAACTCTTTAAAAACCTCCTTTTGTATCAGTTAATAAATAATTTTTTATATTAATAATACTTGTCTAATTAGGTTTCCTTTTATTAAAAAATTCATGATAAATTGGTAATTTGTGTTAGAGTTTTATACAAACTCTTTAAATATATCTTTGTTGATAGAGTTTTATTGATAATAAAATAGGTAATTTGCAATAGAGTTTTATTGAAATTATTTTATTTTCTTTAAATATATACTTGTCTAATTAGTTTTAATTTTATTAAGATACTCATAATAAAAGTTAATTTGTGGTAGAGTTTTATAAAAATTATTTTATTTTATATATCAATTAATAAATATTTTTTATATTAATAAATCTTGTCTAATTAGATTTTTTTTTTATATTAAAAATGGATAATAATAAATAGATAAATAGGTTAATTTAAATTTTATTATGTAGATTTTACTGTTTTATAGATTTTTTTTTTTTGTTTTTAGTAAAAACTCTTTTCATATCATTTAATAAATATATATTTTTTTATATAAATAAATAATGAAACTCTTTACATATCTAATAATAATATTGATAAAAATTCTTTTTATATCAATTAATAAATATTTTTTTATATAAATAAATAAATACTGAAAACTCTTGATAGAGCTTTTGTATTTTACTCTGAAATTCAACTCAATTAATAAATATTTTTTATATAAATAAATAAATACTGAAACTCTTTGGCAGAGCTTCTGTATTTAACTCTGAAATTTTGGATTTCTAGAATTCTCAATTTCTGTACCCCTTCCGCCTTCCTACATGTCTCTATTTATAGGCTTCTTAGATGAATATGATGATGACATGTGTCCTTTTCTGATAATGACATAATCATAATTGGGCCGGGCCGGTTATATGGTGATAATTATCTATAAAAAATAACTAAAAATAAGAGTTTTATATAGAATGTGATTGATTTTATTAGGTAATTTTTAGAGTTTTATAGAAACTATAATTATCCATAAAAAATAACTAAAAATAAGAGTTTTATATAGAATGTGATTGATTTTATTAGGTAATTTTTGAAGTTGTATAGAAACTATTTTTACAAAAACTATTTTTATATCCATTAATAAATATTTTTTTATATAAATAAATAAATACTGAAATACTGAAACACTGAAACACTTTGTATATTTAATAATAGTATATATATATATATATATATTTATATATTTAAAGAAATATTTTGATTGAGCTCTGCTCTTTTACAGACCCTGTATATCTCTATATCATTACTATTTCTTTTGACAGTAAAGACACTCTAGAGTGTATATCATGAATGTTTCATCATGTGTCTTCAAGTTTGACCGATAAGACCATTGAATATAATACTCCATATGAAAATAAAACAGCCCCCTTTAAGTGGTAGTGTTTGTGGAAGTCGTTAATTTTAAAATCATGAGACAGCTAATGATGACATTAGCAAAAAGCCTATTGCTAGTAATATTGTGATGTAATAATAAATGTGTGGAACGATGGAGCCATAACTTATCTGGTAATTAATTAGTATTCGTTTCCACAGATGGCGCCAACTATTGATGCAAAAATCTGCACTGTCCAGAGTAGGGGTATTTCCTGCAAGACAAGAGAGAAATGACGACCGGCGTGGTACTGGCTGGGTGCACTCCGACGGTCAAGTTAGTACTTGACGATTAAATATCCGAGTAAGGATTAAATATGAAATTAATGGCGTACCTTTTGAGTTACCTGACCTCTCATTTGATGGGAGAGTTTTGATAGTAGTATACACATAGGGAATTGGTTCCCTTTACTTTTCCACCAAGGACTAGAAGAGTTATTCCACAGAAGTCACTATTATCCCATCTATGTGTAGTATATCCAAACTTCTTGGTCTTTTGCGACGGCTAGACTTCTACTTGGGCTAATATTCCCTATCAGTTGGGTAACAAAATATTCAACGGGACTGTCGAATTGGATGCAGAGTATATATATATATATATTAATTGGTAGGGATAAGGGTAATTTAAGAATTTTGTAAAAATTGTAGATGACGTCATCAATTTCCGTCATTGACTGCCGTTGACTCTTACAGAAGGGAGGTCCGTGTAAGATATTGTCATTCTTAGGGGAGGTCATCGTAATTTTCCAAACCCGAGTGGAGGTCCTTGTGATTATGGCAAACCATAAGGGAGGTTTGTGTAATTACCCTATATATAATACATATAATCCTAAGTCCTTTACAACTTTAGTTACCTTGAGAAAAGAAAAGAAAAAGGAAAAAGAAATAATATACGTATATATATAAGTCTTCTTCTAAAAACTGAGGTGGTACACACACACACACACACACATATACTTAAAACATTAATAACTATATATATATATATAACCAACTAATCAACATTAATACCATTAATAACATTCAATTAATAATAATATTAATAGTAATAACTATCCTTTTATACATATATATCCATATACACACATATACAATTATTCATTGGTAAAATCGACACTCATTAAACTTCCTGTCCAAGTAGTCCATGGACCCAAATGGTTAGTCCATTACTACTATCCATATCCATTATTTAAAATAAATTTAAAATAAAATAAATATTTAATTAATTTAATCTTACCAATTAATTACAAATAAATACAAATCATTTAAGCAACCAATTTAAATTAAACAATCAATTCCACTAAGTACATAACAAATAGCCACATAATCAAATAAAATGTAATAAAATAATTAAATAAATACCGAGACTATCTTTTTAAAATTAGGGGTATTACACCAAACACATTACGATCGATTATCATTTTGTTGGTTATCATCTTCTTCAGAAGACTTTACAGTTGCAGTCCATTACTTTCCATGATCGGATAACAGATGTCTTCACCTAATTGCTTCGGGCATGCCATTTCAAGGATCTTGTTTCCAAACTCAAGATGACTTTATATAACCCACCTTGAGTTTGAGGGGAGCTATTAGAATATATTGTAGAATATAATATTACTATTTTGTATAATATATTTTAGCTTTGTATAGGATTACCATATATGTAGTTACCATATACATATAGGGTTATTTGTTCACCACACATAATCCCTCATATATAAACCTCTCTTGTATACATTTTATATACATCAATTTAATATAGAGTTCTATTCTCTCTCTTTTATTTCTATCAGTTTGGGTCCTTCCTTGGTTTGGACTCTGTTTTTAGGCCTCTGACCTTTGTACAATTTTCAATTATATATACAATTTTACCTTCCGAAAAAAAAAATTTATAACACAAGCATTGAAAAGTAGATTGTTCTAGTCTCCCTTGTGATACCCTTCGATTCTAGAGTCACGGGTGATCAAGTCCGAGCATAGATCCGAAAGATACTAAACAATTAATATGTAAATAAGCACAGAATACAAAATGAATTAAAGAAATAAATAATAATTTGAAAAGAATTCTAAAATATAATCTTTAAAATTTATAAATTAATATAAATTCCAAACTTTTCAATATCTGTACAACTCGGGAATCCATCCAGTGGACCACTATCCAAATCCCAAACTGAAAAGGAAATAACTGTAATAAAAAAAAAAAACCAAAGCTAAATATAGAAAGCAATCCTGCATAGTTGGAGGAGTGAGTGCCTATATTTGCTCTGCACGAACAAGCTCTAACTCTAGAAGTGACGAACACCTAAAAAAAAAAGGAGTGGGTCACGCCCACATGCAAGTCTTATCCTACTACGATCCACACAGAAAGCTGATACGCAGATACATCCTAAATAGCTCAACAATAACTAGAATAGTTCATATATGTATAAATACACACTATAGAACGCTCACTAGCCCATAGTTCTGTCTCAACCCGAGTAGAAGGTAACATGTAAAACGCATGGAACGTAGTCATGTATACCTAAACCTACCAGGGAAACATCATTAGGTCCAGTTATCTATCCTAGGCGATATACACACCCTAACTGTGATCCTGAGACTCAAGCTCATATCATGGTACCATAATGATATATAAATAAAATTCGTTCAAGATATGTCATTCAAATGTTTATTGACCTGACATAAATATAAGAAGGATTTAACTTTTATAGTTAATTCAACTTATTTCAGAATAGGTAGGACTTAGTATTTTGAACTAATCCGTCCCTAGAATAGGTAGGTCTTAGTGTTTTGAACTAAGCCATCCCCAATATGCCACCGTCCCATACCGATACATATACATATATATAAGTAGGACTTAACTTTTGTAGTTAATCCAACTTATTCCAGAATATGTAGGACTTAGTGTTTTGAACTAATCCATCCCTAGTATGCCACCATCGTATACCGGTGCATACACATACAACTAATCCAACAATTGACAAAACAGTACTAGCAGTTCATCAATTATAATCCAGAACAATATAATGATAATCAGAATCGTTACCAAACACATTATAGTGAAATTCTTAAACGTAAATTTCGTAATAATCCATAAATCCAACAATTGATGCAATCTAAACAGTTAAAACATCAATTAACTCCATATAAGCATACTATAGTTTCAGTTAGTCAATTATGCTTATTTCAGTGCTTAAACATGATTAATACTGTTTAATCATATATACACAAATTAGTAGAATTATAGTAAGCAATTAAATCCTCCAAACAGTCCATAGATTGATACTGTTTATAACAAATTAAATATCAATTTAATCCAATCCAAACCTAGTTAATTGCTGGTATTCCATTACTCTTATAACACTATTGAAATATAATTAAATGTTATTAAATCATATGCAAAAGATTCGTTAAGTTTCAGTAAACAAACAACTTAACAAAACAGTACTCAACATGTAAACTTTTCTTTATCTTCATGTTGCTTTATTCTTTAATACACCAATGTGATAATACTTCCTAATTATTTCATAGGTCCATCATAGTTAATTACATCCTTTAGTGCAATTTAAACAGATTAAAAATACTCCGGACAGCCCAAACAACCCCCTAAACAGCTGAATATGTGTTTCTGGGCAAGAGCAGGCTCTCACAAGTTGAGAGCCTGCTCCATTCACTTAGGAGCCGGTTCCCTACCCTTGGGAGCTGGCTCTGTGGAGCCACACTCCTTGTAGCCGGCTCTATTAATGAGGGAGCTGGCTCCCTCCTTTTGGGAGCCTGCTCTCTCACTCCCTGAAGCCGTAAACCTTTTCTGCTTCGTCTTCCTCGCCTCCGGCGATACCATGGCCTTTGTAATGTTTTAAATACTTGTTCTAGTGTTCATTCAATGTCCCAGATTAATTATAAGACATCGATATGCATCAACGATCTCAATTAAACAAATCTTAAACTCAAAGACAGCAGGAATCGGTTAAAAAAAACTTTAAGAATTCGCAAACCAGTTTAATTCAACGAGATTATATATAGTTTAAACATGCATAAAAGATTTTTTTAGCATTAATTAAACCCCTGGAGTCTACCTAGGCATGCACAGAACATAGGTTTACGGGAAAGAGTTAGAACAGAGACTTGCCTTTAGGTTTTCGTTTAAAACCTTAAACCTTCGTCTTTGGTTTTCCGACCACTTCCTAGACTTTCGTTCTACACCTAAGTTGCTCTTGGTTCAACCTAGAAGCAATCCGTCCCATCCTCCTTGAACCCCTCTGTAAATCATTCAAGTTTCACTCTCAAAACTCTCTGTATCTCGTCGCCTCCACTGTTACGTGTTTAAGGTTCTAAAACCCTTGGCAAACTCATAACTCATATATATATATAGGTTTTGTCTTATGAAAACCTAATTCTAATACCAAACTACTAATTATGTCGGCTAACCTAATCCACATGATTACATACAAGAATACAAAACCCTAAATTATAATACGTAAGAAAACCAATCAAACAATTAATTCATTAATCCACAAAAGCATATACTAAAGAACACAATTAATTAATTTAAATCCTTAAACCATTAAAACAAAATAATTCGATTAAATAAAACAAATTAAAACAATTAGGCAAATAATTAGATAATTAAATAAAACCAATTAAAACAATTAGACAAATAATCAGATAATCAAGTAAAAATGAAATAAAACAATAATGAAAATACCGAGACTATCCTTTTAAAATTAGGGGTATTATATTCTTCTCCCCTCCTAATAAAAGGAATTCCATCATCAGAATTCACTCTTACATTCTTCTATTATTTTAGGAAATTGCGAGCGAATGACATCCTCCCGTTCCTAAGTAGACATAGCCTTATTGTGATGACTCTACGGAACACGCACTAAAGGGATAATATTATTACGAAGAATTTGATCCCGACAATCGACAATATGACACGGTGGCTCCAAATATATTGCATCCGGCTGCAACTCAATCACCCCACCATCGATATGTTAATATCGATCCTCATCTCGCAGAAATTTTCGCAACATAGATACATGGAACAAATTGTGTATGCGATCCAAATTATCCGGAAGTGTCAACCAATAAGCTACAGTGCCAACTCGATCCGTAATCATGAATGGACCGACAAACCGAGGTGATAACTTCCCTTTCTTCCTAAAGTGCATTACTTCTTTCATAGGAGATACCTTGAGTAAAACCTGATCCCCAATCTGAAACTCCAATGCACGAGTCCGACGATCTGCGTAACTCTTCTGGCGACTTTGGCCCGTGCACATACGATCCCTAATAAGAGTAATCTTCGTAGAGGTATCCTTAATGAACTCAGGACCCAAGAATCTGCTCTTTCCAACCTCCATCCAACAAACAGGAGATCTACATGGTCGGCCATATAATGCCTCAAACGGTGCCATACCAATAGTCTTTTGGAAACTATTGTCATATGCAAACTCCACAAGTGACAAATAATTCTCCCAGTGGCCCTTGAAATCAAGAACACACGAACGAAGCATATTTTCCATGATCTAATTAACCCTCTCAGTCTGTCCATCAGTCTAAGGATGATAAGCAGTACTAAGATGTAACTATATACCCAAAGCCTGCTGAAAACTCTTCCAAAATCCTAACACAAAACTCAAATCCCTGTCTGATATAATAGACAACGGAATGCCATGCAACTTCACAATCTCTGTAATGTAAAGTCTCGCCAACTGCTCCAAAGTAAAGTCATTACGAATAGGCAGGAAATGAGCTGATTTAGTTAACTATCCAAGATGACCCAAATGGAATTGTGATCCTTAGAGGAATTAGGCAATCCCTTCACGAAATCCATAGAAATGCTTTCCCAATTCCACTATAGTATAGGTAGTAGCTGTAGAGCTCATGGTGGCCACTAATAATCAATCTTGACCATCTGACAAGTACTACATCGAGAGACAAAAATAACAATGTCTTTTTTCATACCTGCCCACCAAAACTGCCGCTTCATATCCTAATACATCTTGTTTCCTCCTGGATGAACAGAAAACTCAGAGTGGTGAGTCTCAGTCATTACATCATTCCTCAAATCATCAGCAGAAGGTACCACCAACCGTCTCTTGTACCTCAAACCTTTATCAGACCCAATATAGTAAAATGGGACCTCCCCATAAGTTATCTCTGCAATTTTATCAATGCACTGCTGATTCGTGAGTTGCGCCTTCAAAACTTTATGAATAATAGAAGGTGTAACTACCATACAAGCCATGAAAGCATCCGTCAACTCATCCACTGTCTTTAAAGCATTCCACTCAGTGGTAAATAAAGCAGAAAGACTAGTAGCGGGTCGATGACTGAGTGCATCTGCCACCACATTCGCTTTCCCTGGATGGTATTATATAGAGAAATGATAGTCTTTCACAAACTCAAACCATCGGCGCTGTCTCATATTCAACTCCCGTTGAGTGAATGTGATTACTAAATAATTTAAAGAACTCTCCTAACAGATAATGCCTCCAAATACGTAAGGGAAAGACTAAAGCTGCCAATTCCAAATCATGTGTTGGATAATTAAGCTCATGAGGCTTAAGCTTCCGAGATCCATAAGAAATCGGTCGTTCTTCCTGCATTAAAACACATCCAAGACCTTGCAAAGAAGTGTTTGTATAGAAAAGATACTCAATCCCGCTGTGTGGAGTAGACAGAACTGTTACAGAAGTCAACTTGCGGTTTAGCTCGTCAAAAACTTTCTGACAGTGTTCATCCCACACGAACCGTACACCATTTTTAGTTAGATGAGTAAGTGGTCCCGCTATCTTTGAGAACCCCTGGATGAACCTCCGATAATGTCCTGCCAATCCGAGGAAACTCTGAATCTCGGTAGGTGAGGTAGGCTGTCTCCACTCAACCACTGCTGAAACCTTAGCTGGATCAACCGCTATTCCTCTTTCTGACACCACGTGACCCAGAAACTTCACCTCCCACTGCCAAAATTCACACTTCTCGAATTTGGCATATAACTGGTGCTCACGAAGCGTCTACAAGACGATGTGAAGATGTCTAGCATGATCGTCCTCTAACTTTGAATAAATCAAAATGTCATTTATAAATACAATGACAAACTGATTTAAATAAGCCCTGAAAACTCTGTTCATTAAGTCCATGAAAACTGCTAGTGCGTTAGTCAGTCCGAAAGGTATGACACGAAACTTATAAGACCGATATCTAGTGAGAAACGCTGTCCTCAGAACGTCTTGCTCCCTAACCCGAAGTTGATGATGTCCAGAACGCAGATCAATCTTAGAGAAGTATGTAGCTCCCTTCAACTAATCAAAAAGATCATCAATCCTGGGCAAAGGGTATTTATTACGAATAGTAGCCTTGTTCAACTCCCTGTAATCTATATACAGGCGAAGTGAACCATTCTTCTTCTTCATAAACAAAACTGGTACTCCCCAAGGTGAAGTACTCCTGTGAATAAAACCTTGACTGAGTAATTACTGAATCTGATCCCTCAGCTCTCGCATCTCCACTGGTGCCATTCGGTATGGTGCCCTAGCAATAGGCGTAGTGCCTGGAGCTAAGTCAATCACAAAGTTTATCTCGCGATTAGGTGGCAACCCTGGAATCTCTCGAAAAACATCTGAAAAGTCCTGTACAATTAGTATGCTATCCAATGATACAGTAGTCTTCTCCTCTGTTTCCTCCTCCACATAAAACAAAGAAGTACTAGTAACCCCATTAGAACGTGGCATATCGACGATGTACATATCCTGACAAGGTATAGTGAACACAATAGGCCTATCAAAACAATTAACTTGGGCATTGTAGTGAAATAACCAATCCATTCTAAGTCCCACAACATCAATGTGCATGTCCAGGACCATTAGATTGGCTAAACATCTGGTTCTACCAATATCTAGTGTCACTGGCCCATCACTCTCATGTAAAATGGCAACATCGCCTAAAGGTGTAGAAACGCCATGAGATCTATCAACATCCCTGTGTCCACTAAACTATAAAACCCAAAACTCCTGAATACTCCGTAGAGCAAAACACATAAGGTAATACAAAATGCTCCAAAATCTACTCACTTTTAGATTATCGCTCCATCTTGGGAATTCTTCCCTCAAAATCAAACTTACCTTATTGATTTACATAAGTTTTTTTATAAACTCCCTGGCAATCGTCCCGTTTCAACATAACGGACCTACAAGCAAATATTCGTTTGCCTATCCAAAAACCAATCACCCCACTGTGATAATCATTTATTATCGTGACAATCACATTCCAAAATAGTTCAATAAAACCATATGTATAATCATCACTAAAATGCTCACAAAAAACACAATATAAAAACCAAAACCACCAGTTCACTTTATTAAGAACTTCTCTAAACCATAAATTGTCAAACGAATAATCGTAAGATATTCTTTAACAAAATATTAGTGTACGTGATTAAACCCATACTACACTTTTAGTAATACTTTCTGTAATACCCCTAGTTTTCAAAAGGCTAATTTGGGAATTTTGATTGAGGATTTTATTGTATTTTTATTTAATTATCTGAATTGTGTGCTTGATTTCTTAATTGATTAAGTGAGTATTTATTTAAGTTGTATTTGTTTATTTATTTTAAAATTAATTGTTTAATTGGTATTTAGTGAATTTATTTTAAATAAATTGTTAGATTGTTATTTGGTTTAATTATTTGATTAATTGGTGATTTAAATGACATGTTTTATTTTACAGCTTGTATGGATTATTTGTATTAAGTTTTGTGTACTTAGGTGGACTTGATTGTTTTAAATTATTATGTGTGCCGTATAGTTTAGGTTTAGGATTTTGATTAATGAGGTTGGAGTAGCCGATTTACATTGGGTTTAATTAAAGCTTATAGAGGTATGGTTACAATCAGACTTAAGATTGGAAAGCCTATATATATTCTTATACGTTGCTAGGGTTGGGAAAAACCCTATTCACGTACTTGTGTCTTGAGAGGAGAAAAACAGAGAGAGGCTGGAGAAATAAACAGAGAGGGTCTAGAGAGTTTGGTTAAGGGTGTTGCTCGTGGGTTGAGTCAAGAAGCAACAGAGGAAGAAGAACAGTGAACAGAGGAGGAAGGAACGATCTTAGGATTCGCCAGAATTTAGAGACGATGTGAAAGGTTTCAAGCCGAAACCTTAAAGGCAAGTTTCAGTCTATCTCTTTCCTATAAACTTGTGTTCTGTGCATTCTTTATAGACTCCAGGGTTAAATTCAACTCTTAAAATGGATGGTTGATGCATGTTTCACCGGACTGTAACTTGTGTTATATTTATTTAAACTGAAAACGGTTTCTTGCTTAAACTGGTCTGTGTTTGCTTTAAACTTCTGTAAATCAATTAAAAATTAAAATTGAGGTGTTCTAGGACTGTTGGGACTTATCTTGATCCTTAATAGCTTTAAAGAAACTTTGGAACAGAGGTTAGAACTTGACCGGAATCAAGGAAGACGAACAGAGGCAACATAAACTGTTTTTGGTTTTGGTTTAGATTTTTGTTGATTAATTCATACTGGAAGGAGAGGAGTTTCTAGGACAATAAGAACTTAAATTGAACCTTAGGTATGTTAAAAATATTTTGGACAGGGATGTTGAACTTCGCCGGAAGAACAGAAGATCACCGGACGAAGTAGAGACGAAGCAGAGGGGGCTCTCAGGGGGAGAGCCGGCTCCCTAAGTGTGGGAGCCGGCTCCCATGAAGAGAGAGCCGGCTCTCCATGGGGGAGAGCCGGATCTAGAAGTGTTAGAGCTGGCTCCCATGGTGGGGGAGCCGGCTCCCTTGAATAAAACCCCTACGGGGTGTTTTTGGGTAAGTTTCTGAGTTAAGGGGCTTAAATGGAATTGTTGAAAATTGTTGTGGGGTTTTAAATATTTAAAATTAACTTAATAAAACCCTAAAATAGTTGGTTTATGCTAGGGTGCTAATCCTAAGGGGCGTCATGAAACCTAATCATATAATGCGCATGCTGTCCGAGAGGAAGGAGGATTGAGTTGCTATTTGTTTTAGCAAATTAAATGAATTGATATAAAAGGAATTTTTAGGATTTTATATCAATGATATCTAAGACATACTTAAGTCTCAGGAATGTTGGTTAGGTTGTGGTTATGGGCAGCATGAAATCTATACATGAATTGGCATGCTGTCAGGGATTTAGGAGGATTTAATTGCTAGTCTTGTTGTATTAATTCAAGTGAACTAGTATGGAAGGATTGGTTGGAATTTCTAGTATAATGTTGCTCAGTTTATAATTCTGATAATCATTATATCATGCTATGAATGGTAATTGCTGAACTGTTATAAATTCTTGTTCTGTCAATTATATGGAGATGGATGGATTAAATTGTTTATTCTTTTAACAATTTCAAAAGGAGTTTTCATTATAAATATAGTCATATACTGGATGCATAATAGGATCTTATCTATAATTGATTTCTATTATGTTTGGTTTTGGATGGATTGGATGTTTGAGTGATTCTGCATTGTATATGAATCATATGCATTATATGTACCGGTATGAGACGGTGGCATATCAGGGATAGATTAGATCAAAATGCTAAGTCCTACCCCTTCATACATAAGGAATGGATTAACTAAAACAGTTAAATCCTACATGGATGCATGTCCTGTCAACTAAAACAGTTGAACGACATAATGGATATTTGTTTTATCTTTCTGCACTTGGAAGGAATTTATATATATATTTATGGTACCGTGATACGAGCTTGAGTCTCCTGATCACGGTTAGGGTGCGTATATCGCAAAGGTTGAGTAGCTGGATATAGCTAATGTTCCCTGGTAGGTCTAGGTACTTGGCCGCTGGAAAACGTGTTTTATATGTCACCTTCTACCCAGGCTGAACTATGTTATAGGCTAGTGAGCATCCTATAGTGTGTATTTATATATCTATGGATTATTGTAGATATTGTCGAGCTATCTAGGATGTATCTGCGTATCGGGTTTATGTACGGATTGTAGTAGGATGGAACTTGCATGTGGGCCTGACCCACCTTTATTTTTTTCAGGTGTTCGTGAGTACCAGGCTTAGGGTTTGGTCGTGGTGATGCAGATACAGTCACTCACTCTTCCGACTACATAGGATTTTCTTTCTTATTTTGGTTTTGGATTTTAATTCTGTAAATGTTTTACCAGTTGGAATTATTAGGGGTCCACTAGATGGATTCCCGAGTTGTACAGATTTGAAGGATTTAAATGTTATTAATTTATTATTTTAAGTTGAGGATTTTTATTTTAGAATTCTTTCAGCGTTTTGTTATTTTATTCTTAATTCAAATTTTATTCCTGCTTGTTTACATATTAATTGTCTGATATCCCTCGGATCTGTGCTCGGACTTGATCACCCGTGGCTCTAGAATCGAGGGGTATCACACTTCCTCTACTACTAGTAATCAAAATTACTCTTAAATGAGTCATCCTTGAACTTCGGTGCCCTCTATCTTGGATGCTCTGGTATCTCCTCTATCCTGATCTTCTTCGGGGTCTTCCTCTCTGCTTAGCTCAGCTTCGAGCACCACCGAAGTTGTGTTAGGTCCACAGTATGGTGGCCAATCTCGCACACCAAAAACCTTCTTTGAATTAAACTCTGAAGCAACACCTATTGGAGCCAATTCCTTGGTCTCCAATTCTGCTTTCTTGGTTGGCCTTCGCAGGGGAATCGTCGGAGTAACCTTTTTCCTCCTTTGATCCCTCTTTACTTTCATCGCAGACCACATCATTTTCCTAGTGCCAAACATTCTGAAATTACAGAATAAGATTGACATTAGTACTTTCTAAATGAACCGTAAAAGAATACAACGAATCCTAAACTAAAGCTCTAATCAAGAGAAAACGTTACACGAAAGTCTTGTACGATAGAATCCTAGAGACACTGAACCTAGAGTGCTCTGATACCAACTGGGATATCCCTTGATTCTAGAGCCATGGGTGATCAAGTCCGAGCACAGATCCGATGGATACCAAATAATTAATATGTAAATAAGCACAGAATACAAAATGAATTAAAGAAATAAACAATAAGCTAAAAAGAATTCTAAAATATAATCCTTAAAATTTATAAATTAATATAAATTCCAAACTTTCCAATATCTGTATAACTCGGGAATCCATCCAGTGGACCCCTATTCAAATCCCAAACTAAAAAGGAAACAACTGTAATAAAAAAACCAAAGCTAAACATAGAAAGCAGTCCTACGTAGTCGGAGGAGTGAGTGACTGTATCTGCTCTGCATGAACAAGCTCTAACTCTGGAAGTGACAAACACCTGAAAAATAAGGGAGTGGGTCAGGCTCACATGCAAATCCTATCTTACTACGATCCATAAAGAAACCCGATAAGCAGATACATCCTAGATAATTCAACAATAACTAGAATAGTCCATATATGTATAAATACACACTATAGGACACCCACTAGCCCACAGTTATTTCTCAACCCGAGTAGAAAAACATGCAAAACGCACGTAACGTAGTCATGTATTCCTAGACCTACTAGGGAAACATCATTAGGTCCAGTTATCCATCCTAGGCGATATACGCACCCTAATTGTGATCCTGAGACTCTAGCTCATATCATGATACCATAATGATATAAATATATATATATAATTCGTTCAAGATATGTCATTCAAATGTTTATTGACTTGACATAAATATAAGTAGGACTTAACTTTTATAGTTAATCCAACTTATTTCAAAATAGGTAGGACTTAGTGTTTTGAACTAATCTGTATCTAGAATAGGTAGGTCTTAGTGTTTTGAACTAAGCCATCCCTAATATGCCACCATCCCATATTAATGCATATCTATATATATAAGTATGACTTAACTTTTATAGTTAATCCAACTTATTCCAAAATAGGTAGGACTTAGTATTTTGAACTAATCCATCCCTAGTATACTACCGGCCCATACCGGTGCATACACACACAACCAATCCAACAATTAACAAAATAGTATAAGCAGTTCATCAATTATAATCCTGAACAATATAATGATAATCAGAATCGTTACCGAACACATTATAGTGAAATTCTAAAAAGTAAATTTCATAACAATCCATAAATCCAACAATTGATGCAATCTAAACAGTTAAAACATTAATTAACTCCATATAAGTATACTACAGTTTCAGTTAGTCAATTATGCTTATTTCAGTGCTTAAACATGATTAATACTGTTTAATCATGCATATACCAATTGCTAGAACTATAGTAAGCAATTAAATCCTCCAAACAATCAATAGATTTCTACCGTTTATAACAAATTAAATATCACTTTAATCCAATCCAAGCCTAGTTAATTTCCGGTATTCCATTACCCTTATAACACTGTTGAAATATAATTAAATGTTATTAAATCATATACAAAAGATTCGTTAAGTTTTAGTAAACAAACAACTTAACAAAACAGTACTCAACATGTAGGTTTTTCTTTATCTTCATGTTACTTCATTCTTCAAAACACTAATGTGATAATACTTCCTAATATTTTTATAGGTCCATCACAGTTACTTACATCCTTCAGTGCAATTTAAATGAATTAAAAATACTCCAGACAGCCCAAACAACCCCCTAAACAGCTGAATATGCATTTCTGGGCGAGAGTAGGCTCTCACAAGTTAAGAGCCTGCTCCATTCACTTGGGAGCCAGCTCCCTACCCTTGAGAGCCATCTTTGTGAAGCTGGGAGCCGGCTCCACACTCCTTGGAGCCGTTTCCATTAATGAGGGAGCTGGCTCCCTCCTTTTGGGAGCCTGCTTTATCACTCCCTGAAACCGTAAACCTTTTCTGCCACGTCTTCCTCGCCTCCGGCGATACCAGGGCATCTGTAATGTTTTAAATACTTGTTCTAGTGTTCATTCAACATCCCAAATTAATTATAAGATATCGATATGCATCAATGATCTCAATTAAACAAAGCTTAAACTCAAAGACAGCAGGAATCAGTTAAAAAAACTTTAAGAATTCGCAAACCAGTTTAATTCAACGAGATAAAATATAGTTTAAACATGCATAAAAGATTTGTTTTAGCATTAATTAAACCCCTGGAGTCTACCTTAGCATGTACAGAACACAGGTTTAGGGGAAAGAGTTAGAACAGAGACTTACCTTTAGGTTTTCGTTCAAAACCTTAAACCTTCGTCTCTGGTTTTCCGACCACTTCCTAGACTGTCGTTCTACACCTCCGTTGCTCTTGGTTCAACCTAAAAGCAATCCGTCCCGTCCTCCTTGAACCCCTCTGTAAATCACTCAAGTTTCACTCTCAAAACTCTTTGTATCTCATCGCCTCCACTGCTACGTGTTTAAGGTTCTAAAACCCTTGGCAAACTCATAACTCATATATATATATATAGGCTTTGTCTTATGAAAACCTAATTCTAATACCAAACTACTAATTATGTCGGCTAACCTAATCTACGTGATTACATACAAGAATACAAAACCCTAAATTATAATACGTAAGAAAACTAATCAAACAATTAATTCATTAGTCCACATAAACATATACTAAAGAACACAATTAATTAATTTAAATCCTTAAACCATTAAAACAAAATAATTCAATTAAATAAAATAAATTAAAAACAATTAGGCAAATAATCAAATAATTAAATAAAATCAATTAAAACAATTAGACAAATAATCAGATAATCAAGTAAAAATGAAATAAAATAATAATGAAAATGCCAAGATTGTCCTTTTAAAATTAGGGGTATTACATCCCTCAAGGAGTTTTTTGCTACCAAAAAACTAAAGAATAATAATAATAATAATAATAATAATGGTTACTCATAACAATGACTTACATGTTGTCACCATAGCATCCATCTGGATTCAGTAGAAGATATTGGTTACCGACAACTAATATGCAATTTTTGATTTCCACCACTCTTTTTCTTGGATGCTATTTCAGTCTCTATCGTTTAACCACAATCAATATGGAATTATTATATATGCTCAGGGCTCTACTATGATGAATTGTATTGCATTATGCCACAAAAATATCTCACGCATTATTTTAGACATTTTTATACACCTAATGGTCAATATGAATTTTGATATTATATATATAAAAAAAAACTTACAAAAGCTTTTAACAAAAATATATATTTTTTCTTTTCAGCAGTTCTTGCACACGATATATATATATATATATAGTGATAAAGGTTTGTGTGTGCTTGCAGGCATAGATCTATGATGGTTTCAGTGGAGGCAATTTTTTTTTTTTTTTTTGGCTATTTTACTCACTAATTTTACGTGTTTTTGTATTTTTTTATTATATATATATATATATATATATATATATATATATATATATATATATATAATATTCAGATTATATTATTATTATTAAAAAAAAAAAGAATAAAATGATACAACATAAAGTACTAATAAGCTGAAATTCTCACTCGCTTAGCCAGCTCGCGAGTTTATGTCTTCCATGAACGCACCAAACATATTAAAATTGATTGTCATATTGTACGTCAACTATTGCTCGCGGCACTGTATGTCTTTAATAACTTCTGTTGATTAGACCGCTGACATCTTACCAAAACCCATCCGCCAGATAGATTTTGGGACTTAGTTTCCAAACTCAATTTGGTTTTTGCTCTACCACCTTGTGTTTGAGGGAGATGTTAATGTAATAATAAAATATTATATTATAGCTGTTGTACCTTAATTACAGCCATTGTATTGCTGTTGATTCATTAGCTATTATTCATTAGCCTATTTATTTCTTCCTTTGTACATGATTCAGACATGCTCAATGTCGAGAACATCGTATATCTTACTATTTCATTATCCTCTGCCTTTAACATTCAACATATCAGTACATGCCATGTAACACCCCCACATTTTCCACGCATAAGTTGATCAGGCTTATACACGAAAAACGAGGGATATCAAAAACAATTGGCAATATACAAGCATGGAATACAAAATGATGATAATAAAAGAATTTAGACAGGAAAGGAACACTAAATAATACAACATCCGTCCATCCTTTATTTAATACAGTACTCCATTACAACTTGAAAATCCTATGTCAAGGATCCCTAAATATAACCCTGAGAGTTCAACGTCAAAAGTAAATAAAAACTGAAACTGAAGTAATACATAAAACTTCTACCCTGAACTGGATCGTAAGAGTAGATGAGTTCGGATGGTGGTCCCTCACTGCTAACCTCAACCTTGGAACGGGTACTGACCGTATCCTGAAATAACAACAATGGTGGGTCAACCCCACGAGCAAGTCCTCTCTACTATGACCCAAATCAGAGAATCAAATAAATTAATCATTAAAAATCGGATGAGTACTATATCTGTATACATCCTAAGGGAACTATCCAATGTATAACATGACCTTAACCAGAATAGACGGTGATCACTTAGACTCACACTAGGTGGTTAAGTGTCGCTTTTCCCTACCCGGGAAATCAGCTATTATACATGGTGCACGGTATTGACAACACAAACTGTAAAGACTACACAGTAGTAACACATCTCAATGTACTAATGAGGTACTGAGCATAACAATTAGGCAACACATGCCAATAATATTAAACCACATACCCCGACAGCCACACATCTGTCTATAGCAACGAATGCATAAGGTATAAATGAGTCTAAACTTATTAGCCAGCTCACATGGTTCTATATGGCAACTCATCCATATAATATAAATGTGACATAATTAAACAGTCCATTTATTTCCTGAAATGCACACAACATAATAATCATGGTTGGTATATGATTAACAGTATAAATATCCCATAATATATATTGGATAATTTATATGACTAAAACATGGCATTATTTAATTTAACAGTAATGTTTGATACCATTTAATAAGATATTAACACTATTTATCTTTAACAATGTCATTAAATAAATCCCATTAATATCCGTACCGTAAACGAGCCAATAGATGCTTAGAAAAGATTAATTGGCCATAAGAATAATTAACGGGTATTAAAATAATAATTTCGTGGCTCGTTAAACCCGTAAATACCAACACAGTACATAAAAATCCAAGTTTAAGGTTCTGAAATTTACAAAACAGGCCCTAGGGGTATTCTGGTAATTTTCAACAGCTGACAGGGCCCCTCACGCGCCCCCACGCGCCGCCCTAAGCTTCCCCACGCGCAGCCCAACCTTCCCCACTCTCCTATGCGCCTCCACGCGCGTCTGGCAGCCACGCACGCGCACGCGCTCCCACGCGCGTCTGGAGAGTTCCACGCGCGCGCACGCGCTCCCACGCGCGCGTTGATGGCTTCCTGCTGACGTGGAGTCCTCCGATTGGTTGGCTGCATCAGCTTTCCTACATGCGCGCCACACCGGATCATCTATCATCTCATCTCACCTAATCCAAGGGTCAATGATCCGGGTGTACCGCGGTAACATGGACCGCGATGCACCGAATCAATCAGCTTCATCTAAGGCCCAGGATGCGCGCGCGCACTAACCTACAATGCGCCGCATCACACCGGATCACTCCGGTCATTTTCTTCACTGCCGGTGGCCGGAAACCTCGCCGGAGGCTCGCCGGAAATTGCAGAAAAGCCCCGGAAAAATCTAGAAAATTCTAAAAAAATTCCTAAAGCCTTATTTAATTATTTTCAGCTATATTTTAATTACATAGGCTAATAAATAAATATCTAACCTCTTTAATAATTAAAAACACATTATTTTAATAAACTAAAAATAATTTATTGAAATTCCTAGCATGGTTTCTAGTCTCTAAAAACTCGAAATAAATTAAATGAATAATTTATGGATTCAAAGGGGAAAAGTAGATAATAACTTGCCTTTTTGGATTTAAAATAAATCCGCCGGTTGCGCGTAGTCAGGTAAATTTCTCCTACACCGGTCCAAGCTCCTTTCTTTCTTTCTCTTCCTTTCCACACTTTTACAATGGCTTACTAAAATTTATAATTTGTTTCTAACTCCCTTTCCTTCCTTCTAAGGTAGGCTAGCTAATTTATATACAATTTATATAATATAAATATTACAAATATCTATTTTTGCATTTAATTAACCACATTCCCAACCATAAGGCTTTAAGGCAAGCAAGCCAAGTCAAACAAGATGTCCTAAGGTAAATCCTATCCTAAGATTTAATTTCTTCATCATTACATTGATTTAATACTATTATTATTTATTATAAATATTATTATTATTATTATTATAAATAAACTATTATAATAATAATTATTATTATTAATAAACTATTATAATTATTATTATTATAAATATTATTATTATATTATTATTATTATAAATATTACTATTATAATAATATTATTATTATTATAAATATTATTATTATAATATTATTATTATTATTATAAATATTATTATTATAATATTATTATTATTCAATACAAATTAAATACTTTAATTAAATAATAATAATTAATCTAAAACATAACCAATAAAAATTTCAAAACTAATCATTACACTATATAAAACATAAAATCAATATTACATGCACACTTAAATGAATAAATTGACTACTTTAACATACACAATTAATTCACATGCACAATTAAATGAACTTAATATAATAATGTAGCATGCACAATAATAGGTAGAAAAATCTACACATAAATGAAAATAAACTAAGCTCTTTAATTAAATATGGGGTATTACATGCCAATAATTAATTGGCTAGTAATATTGTGCTATCAATATAACACAAGCATCAAAAAGTAAATTTTGAGAATTTTTTTTTTTGAAAAGTAGATGGTTGTCATCTCCCTCGACAACATTGTACACACAAATTTTGTATCTGCAAATAAAAGAACGAAATATGGAGCAAATAATAATTTATTGATTTATGAAAATTGATGAGTACAATCCTCTGAGATATTCTTTACAAAAGAAAAAAAAATATCCTCTGATTCAATCACTTTTGTTGGTTGGATCCAAGGGTTATTGGAGCTGTGAGTTTATGCAGCAGAAGATCTAGAAAGTTTTGTATTTTTAGAAACAGATCTGTATCTTTGTAACTTTACTTATTTTAGTAATTAATTAATTAATCATATGCAATATAAAATAAAGCAAAGTAATAGAGTTAGAGATGGGACTAGGATTTTTAGCGAGGAAACCCCAATTGGTAAAATAGACCAACTGTTTGTGCGAGAAAATCCTCGTGGATTGTGCAATCCAAAGTGAACCGATCCACTATTTTTGAAATAAAGTACAATGGATTTTGACTCAGGCTTACACCCTATCGTTTTACCAAATGCCAATAGCTGACAATCCTCTGGCTTTGTGACGTCCCGTCCAATAGCGCTTGACCTCAGGCTTACTCTTGATCTCTGTAGAAGGATTGCTGGTAGATCAAACATCACTCCTTGAATGCTTTGGCCCTTTCAAAGTGTGATTGATTCACTTCTATTCTTCAATATCTGAATTCGATGTAGAAGTAAATATGTTTTTCTCTAATCATTGTAGATGCAATACTTTAATCGCGATTAGGATTTTGAACAACACTCTAAACTCACTCTTGTGGATATGTGTGTGTTCTAGAAAGAATAATAGAGAAATCAAATAGATTTTCTGTAAAAATTATCTCTCTAAGGCTTTTAGGAATTATAAAGTTGTAATGCAAAAGTCGTAGAAACCTAGATGAATATTAAGGTTTATATAAAATATTCAAAGACCTAGATATGCATAGGAAAAGGTAATTTTCGTGCATAGGACTTTTGGTAGTATTCTAAACCAATTAAGAAAGAAAATCAGAACAGGAAACAGAAGTTACCAAATTCTGCAGAAAACCTTGAACCAATTCAAGGAAGGCTGAACTGGTTCAAAAAGGTCAGTGAAATTTCGAGGCAAAGTTTGAATGCCTTGAACCGGTTCCAAAGATCTTGAATCGGTTCAGGGTGACCAGTCTTGAATCTTGAAGGCTGAAACTTGGAAAACATTGTTTTGGTAAGTTCTAAAAATATACCAAGTGTCCAAACCTTTTTAGATATCTTCCTAAAGTGTTGTTCTTTCCTTTCGTTGATCTCAGTATATCATCTTTGAACAAACTTCTCATTTCACAGTCGATCTCGATCTTGATATGGTAACTTGAAATTACAACTCGATTAAACTTGTTTTGATACCGAAATTTGCCAATTACATAATTTATATCTCACAAGAGCTTGATCTTGAATTGGGCTGTTGACAATCTTCTTCAAGTATTTGTAGTTGAGGAAGATCACCAATGATTTCTGATCGAGGCCTGACGAAGCTTGACCTCAAACAGTGTTGTTTGGTGATTCTTCAAACTTGTTGAATTACGGAGAAAGAATGGCACGATTTTGATGTGCTTGTTGTTCTTTGTTAAATTTGAGAAAGAACAGCATGACTTTGGATGTACTTGTTATTCTTCGTCTTCAGCGAATTTGTTGAATTTGTGGAAGAATGACACGATTTTGGTTGTGCTTGTTGTTCTTCGTCTTAAGAGATTTCTTGAATTTGTGGATGCACGGCACAACTTTGGTTGTGCTTGTTGCTCTTCTTCTTTTGTTGAATTCTTTTGGTTGTGCTTGTTGCTCTTCCCCACTAAAATAATGAAAAAAAATCCTCTATATAAATATGCCCCCCTCATATGAATTTCTAAATCTGTTCCTGACTGTGCGGCATGTGGTAGTTACTACAATCTTTTGTAAATTATATCAAAACAAATAGGTTGTAGTAGGGTTACAACTTCCTGCCATTTTACAACTAATCGTTTCATTAAGGTCTGAAAACATATTTTCGTATAACTCTGTATATAGTCAGAAGAAGTCAATATAATACAGGTATTACAAGAGATGACTGGTATAGAAAAGCAGTGGAAATATGGTAAAAGCAAGGACCTCACGACTGTACACAACCAGAGCATGGCCTTTTGATTGCACTACGATGAAAGAAGGATTCAGCTGAACTAATATCAACAACATAACGGCATTGAAACATATTGCAAGCGATAATACTAACTACCACATGGCGTATGTGATAGAAAATGATCTAGAAATTGGTACTCATAGACATAGCTCAGTGTGTGAGTCCTTGAAGAGGGGATTAGGATTCAATAAATAATAGATTATGAATGTAGTTTTATTTAGAATAATATTTTGAGAATTGGTCAATTCCAATTATCACTAATGACCATAGGCCATGTATATGGAAATTTCGTGTTTATCAATTTGAGCATGTATAATAAAATCTCTTTCTAATTTTTGTTTTTCACTCTTTTAATTTATGTTCTAGCTCTGAAGACTCTTGTAGATAAATTTCATTTCTTTTCAATGACTATAAATATTTAGTCTCTTCAGCATATAAAATCAAGGTTCATATTGAATCAACTTAAAAATGCAAACTTTGAAGCAGCCATTCTTTCTCGAAAAAAAGAGAGGATTTGTGTGGTTTTGTGTTGCATCCTGGAGAAGAACTCACCCAACCAAAGGATGAACTTAATTGTATAGACATCAAACAAGGGTCCATCTTCCCTCTCGATAAAGGGTTCATTTAAAAAAACTCTACTTAATTATGCATATTTTAAAATATGCTAACTTTTTTAAACTATTAAGTTTGACTGTAAATTTTATCAAATTAATTACAAAAGTGTACAAAAATACTATTTAGACTCTTTAATGGTCCAAAATGCCCTTATCTCTTTCAAAAAATTCCAATGCTTCCAAGTTCCTAAACTCCATTGTTTACGGCTATTACAAGTGTACTGAAATGGGAAAAGAGAACTTTGATTGCTTAACAAAAAAAAAAAGTAAAAAATTGGAAATGGGAAAAGAGGACAGGAAGAAAAGTTTTATGATGAATTCAGTACCAAAACCAAATATCTGGCTCTCACCACCGTCTCGGAAGCTTCCCGACCTATCCATACTGGGAATTGAAAATTTTTCCTTCTGTCCATTTGGATGGTTGCCTGCAAAACCAGGTTCCTGACTGCCCGGTGTTAACTTGAATCTTGCATTTCCCACTATTACTCAACCCCAGTTGCAATAACTCATATCTACAAAGAGTTTTCCCTCAACAACTTGTTTCAGTGCTCAAATTATCTACCTTTGAAGCAAGTGACTTCTCACAGCCTGAAAGGAAATGAGTAATGAATTCAAAAGAAGATCTAGTGTCCACCGACTACATGTACAGCAACCATGTGTTAGAATTAGCCTTGAATCAAATATTCAAAAAACTTCTTCACATCCTCAATAATTCAGCACATTCTAAATGAGAATGTCCATACAAAGTTCATGGCCAATCACTTTTTAGTATATCGGAACTGACATGTTTTTGATTCATCATAAGCCGGAAACAATTTAGGAATTTGGAGGTGTTGGAATTTTTTTGGAAGAGATAAGGGTATTTTCGACCATTAAAGAGTTTAAATAGTGTTTGTACACTTTTGTAATTAGTTTGATAAAATTAGCGGTTAAACTTAATATTTTGAAAAAGTTGACATATTTTAAAATATAAAGAAAGCTATACCTTATGGATTGTTCTCAAATTGTTAGGCCCACAAATGAAGGAGGTTTGGGGTTGAGGAATTTTTTGAGATCTGTTGCAAGGTAAAGAAGTCTTTGGATTATAGATACGGATCTAAGATGCAGATACGATATGATACAACGGCATACGATAAATAATAATAATAATAATAATAAAATATATTTTTTAATCAATTTCTTGCAATACTATAAATCTAAATGCATTTATTAATATAATAATAAAATAATTCGTTTCACGACACATAAAACAAGTCTCCCTAATCATTACTTAATAAATTTTGTTCTTTCTGAACAATTAGATTGTGTTATTATTGTTAAAAAAGTAACATCTTACTGTTCAAAATTTGTTAAAAATGTATTATGAAGTATTCGAAAAGTATGTCGAAGTATTTGAGAAGCATGGATATATGTTAGAAATTAAAAAATATATCTTAAAAATATGAATACATTTTAGAAGTATCGGACAATATCGGATAATAATAATAATAAGAAATTTCGTTCTTACATACTATTTCCGGAAGTCCATGGGCCATCTGATGTGTATTCCATTAATTGGGCTTGGGTTTTACAATTCTAGTCCAACCTAAAGTGGACTAGCCCAGATATTCCATTAATTGGGCTTGTGTTTTATAAATCTAGTCCAACCTAAAGTGGACTAGCCCAGATATTCCATTAATTGGGCTTGGGTTTTATAAATCTAGTCCAACCTAACGTGGACTAGCCCAGCTACTAGAAGTTGCATCTTTTATGAATTTGAAGCAGAGAATGAACCCATTCTCTCCCTTTCTTTAATTTTAATTTTTATTTTTTTACAAGCGTGGACTTAAATAGTGATATAAATGTCCTTCAAAATCACCAAAAAAAAAATCATAATTGTTTAAAACATTACGTTCACAACTTCACATTGATAGTAATTCCATTTTCTTTTATAGAAAAAAAATTAAATAATTATGAAAGTACTTTTATGTAGGGTGAAGTGAGAATCTATATCCCTAACTAATATCACTTTAGACCAATTATGTTTAGTTTTGGTCACTAAAATTTAATTTTTTTAAAAAAATTAAATTAAAATCTTTTCTTGAAAGATAGTGATGCATGTATGTGTGTGTCTATATATAAATAGGTAAAGACAAATTGACAAAAAAGAGAAAAAGAACTAAAAAAAGAATTCATATGGAAAGATTTTAGAGAAAAAGAACTATATATACACATATGATCCAAATAAGAGAAAAAAAAAAAGAAAAGAAAAATGGTTAATTTTGTCTAATATGTTAAGTTTTCAATACAATAAAATTAGGAGAAACTATGTAGTACCCGAAAAACACACACACACACACACACACGTATATATATATATCTACTGTATGTATATATATTTTAATATTTAGATAATTGGGAATTATCTCATTTGAAATATCAATTGAGGGTGATGGTATCCTATTTAAATTAGAGTTTCCCTTTGACTTAATCACTAGATATTAGTCTAAATAAAACTTGACATTATACGCAGTAGAAGCTCTACGAGAGGCTAGGAGTTGCTAATTAGTCAGAAAGAGAGACGTGACTGAGGGATCGACTAGAGAGGATCTTGCATTATATTTTTATATATGATCATAATTGTACCTAATATTTTATTAAAATTGTTATGATTTAATGTCTAGGTGGTATCAAGATATATTAATCTGGTGATAGTTTAATATTATATATATCTAATGCATGTATATATATATATATTTTAATATTTAGATAATTGGGAATTATCTTATTTGAAATATCAGTTAAGGATGATAGTATCCTATTTAAAATAGAGATAAGTTTGACGCTATCTTAAACTTTAAATTTAAAATAAAGTTTCCCTTTGACTTAATCACTAGGTATTAGTCTAAATAAAATTTGACGTGATACGCAGTAGAGGATTTTTTGGAAAACAAAATAGTATTTTATTAAAATAGTTATGATCTGAATGTCTAAGTGTATCGAGATATATTAATCTGGTGATAATTTAATATTTTAATTGCATAAACATGTATAGTGTGAGCTTTTGCATTTAATTAATTATTATATTTTAAGAATCATAAATTCTTTATGAATGAATGATATGAAACTTATTCTGTATCGAGATATTATTCTCACACTTCAAATAATCCAACCACCTTTCCTTCTTTGTTCCTGCTATTTATAGAAATGTCCTCCTTCTAGAACCTTCTCTTTGGGCTGTCACGATGTGGATCCTGACTATCCTCTTCGAACTTGGGTTAGTGGGGCCGCTCTACTTGTGGGCTGTGACCTTTCCCAATCTCACTAACCCACTCAAAGTCCAGTTCAGTTTTGGTATCTTCAGAAACGTTGTCTTTTTGCCTTTGGTGATAGAATTGATTTCTATATATAAAGGAAAAATAGATGAGTAGTGTGTGTGGTTAATAAATTTCCTATATATATATGAGTGGGATTCTAGTGAAGAATATAGGTGGTTGAGGGTATACTATGGTTATCAAAATCGCGATTCTGAGTCGTAGAATCGCACGATTCTACGACTCAGCTCTTAAAATCGACTCAAATCGGATCAGAATCGCCTAATTGGTAGAATCGGGGGTAGAATCGGTAGAATCGTTGGTAGAATCGTAGAATTGTAATTCTACCGATTCTACCAAAATGTGTGTTTGGGCGGGCTTTTATACTATTTGGTCTTTGGGCCTTTATTCTTTTAGTTGTTTGGGCCAAAGCCTGGCCCAAATTTTGTATAGAAATTTACTAAATTATATATTCTATAAATCATAAAATACAAAACCTACTCTATTATAATATTAGAAACGGGGACCCTATCTCAGAGAGGAGAGGAGTGAGGACTGAAAGGAGGCGGCAGTGCAGAGGCTTATAACGAGTAGATCGGAATCATCGAATCCATACAGCAGCTTGCAGGTTCGGCCAGGTATGTTCTTCCTTGATCAAGAAATTTCTAGAGTTTTTTCTAATCTCTATAACCCTTCGTAGCTTGATTATTCTAAGATTGTTCTAACCTTGATTATTCCTTGATTATTCTAACCTTTTATCTACTTGTTCTTAGAAATTATTAATCATGTTTTGATAATCTTTTGCATTAATGGTCTAATTTTAGTTTTAATTTTAAGTTCTGAGTCTTCTGACTATCTTTTCCAATTTCTTTAGTTTTTGTTTTAATTTTACCTGGCCATTTAAATTTTTAGCACTACTTTTTAGCACTATTTATGAAACTGAAAAAATTAATAGAAATTGAAACTGAAAAAATTAATAGAAAGGGAAAAATAAGCAGAAAATCACTATTTATGAAACTGAAATAGTGATTTTCTGAAACTAAAAAAATTAATAATGCGGAGGATGAGTGCAGAGGATGAGTGCGCAAATCACTATTTATGAAAAAAATTAATAGAAAGGGAAAAATAAGCAGAAAAAAAAAGTGAGTAAGAAGGAACAGTGTAACATTGCAATACTTAAAAGTATGTGACAAAATGAATTTGATTTGTAATATAGACATTTGTTTCATCAGTGTGAATATTCCAAAATCATACGAAGTGGACTCCACCACAAATGCGGATTCTACATATGCCCTAACTCTTTGGAAAGATTTTTTAATTTGGGCATCTTTAAATTGGAAACAAAAATTAAAGAGAAGCATGGTCATGATTTGGAAGCTAACCTCAGCTAGTGATGTGTATCATATTTGGAGGGAAATGAATATCAAATAGAACCTTAACTCTAGGACAAACAATGAATGATGTGATCAATTTTGTGTTACATCTTCTTTTATTTATATTTAAACTTTGAAATATTTTCTTTTACTTTTATTTATATTCGGACTTTAGAATATTGTTAGGATTTGAGATTTGAAGTCATGGATATGTAATATGGTGTGTTTTGGCCTTATTTTGGTTATATTTTACATATCTTATTGTTTAGGAAGTTAGTTTCAATTATTTTTTTACAATTTGGTAGAATTTTACGATTCACGATCCGATTCTACGATTCCGATTTTACGAAGCCCAAAACGATTCTACGTAGAATTCCGATTTTAACAACTTTGGGGTATACACTATGTATGAGTGTGTGTGTACATATATATATATATATATATATATATATATATATATATTGGGTTATATTGTAATTGTATTTACTGGATATATGTTATTTTACATTCTATTGGAATAAGGCGTGGCAATTAAATAAATATACATATGATGAATATATATAGATATATATATATATATATATCAGTATGTTCTGATAATGCATAAAAGATATATTATGTATGTTGGGTGGAGTTGATAGTTATACATGTGAGACATATTGGAACGCGTGAATAGAAAGATTCATAGACTTTTGGCCATGGAACCATATATGATCTATATACAGATTAATGATGTATATATATGCAATCACATGGTATGCTTAGATAAGGACTTGTAGATTATTCTAGTTACTGGAACGGTTTGATGGGCCAAGTGGGTTTCTATTATGTGTTTAATTATGATTCGCATGGTTAATAGATTTGGAAAAGGCTTAAGGCTTATTACGATGTGGGCAACGAAATTTCTGAATATTATATTTTGTCATTATTTGACATAAAATATGATGTGATTTATGGACTAGTTGGAGGGTAGTCCGGGACTATCTGTAATACCACGTATTTTATTAAAGAGTTTAGTTTATTTAAAAAAATTCAATTATGTGAGGATTTCTTTACTTATTATTGTGCATGCTACATTATTATATTAAGTTCATTTAAATGTGCATGTAAATTAATTGTGTATGTTAAAATAGTAAATTTATTCATTTAATTATGCATGTATTATTATTAATAATTTTATTTGTTGGTTATACTTATATTAATCATTATTAGTTAATTAAAAGTATTATATTTGTGTTATAAAGTATTATGATGATATAATGTATTATTTGTAATAATAATAATAATTATTATATTAGTTTAATAATAATAATAATAATATAATAATAATAATAATTATATTAGTAATAATAATAATAATAGTTATAATAATAATAATAGTATTAAAATCAATGTCATGATGAAATTAGAGATTAGGATAGAATTTCATTAATGTGTATGGGTAGACTTAAAGCCATATGGTTGGGAATGTGGTTAATTAAATACAAAAATAGATATTTGTAATATTTATATTATATAATTTGTATATAAATTAGCTAGCCTACCTTAGAAGGAAAGAAAGGGAGTTAAACACAAATTATAAATTCTAGTGAGCCATTGTAAAAGTGTGGAAAGGAAGAGAGAGAAAGAAAGGAGCTTGGACCGGGTAGGGAATTTACCCGACTACGCGCAACCGGCGGATTTATTTTAAATCTAAAAAGGCAAGTTATTATCTACTTTTCCCCTTTGAATTAATAAATTAATTGTTTAGTTTATTTTTATGCATAGAGCCAAGGTTAGGAGGTTAATAAATTATTAATGTTATTTTATTAAATTAATGAAATTTTAATTATATAGGATGGTATATATTTATTTAATATCCTATGAAATTAATAATGGCCGAAAATAATTAAATAAGGCGTTAGGGATTTTTCTAGAATTTTCTAGATTTTCCCGGGGCTTTTCTGCAATTTCCGGCGACCTTCCGGCGAGTTTTCCGGTCGCCGGCAGTGGGGGAGATGACCGGAGTAATCCGGTGTGATACGGCGCACTATAGTTACTGTGCGCATGGATATCCGGCCGTTAGATGAGTAACTAATCAGCAGATTGATTCGGTGTAGTCCAATACACCATAAGATGGTGCACGCGCGAACCAGGACCCTTGGATTAGAAGAACTAAGATAGAATTATCCAGTGTAGCGCACCCACAACAAGTCCATGCAACCACCGAATCAGGAGCCGCCGCGTCAGCAAGGTACCATTAGTGCGCGCGTGGCAGCGCGTGCGCGCGCGTGGAACGCTCCAGACGCGCGTGGGAGCCCGTGCGCGGGCGTGGAGGCGCGTGGGAGAGTGGGAAAGCTTGGCGGCGCGTGTGGGGAGCTCTTAGAGGCGCGTGGGGGTGCGTGAAGGGCCTCTGCAGCTGCTGGAAAAGTCCAGAATACCCCTAGGGACTGTTTTGTCATTACCAGGACCTTCACTATACATTTTGGGGCCTCGGGTTGGCATTTTTAGAATTAACGGGACATTATATTATTATTTTATTTCTCGTCAACTATTATAATTGTCCGATTAATATTTCTAAATATTAATTGTATCAGTTAAAGTGCGAATCGCTAGTAAACATAGGTAATTAATTTAACGACTATTAATGGTATCATTTTATTAAACTGTAATAACCATTAATGTTAAATTAATTAGTGCTTGGTTTTATTCACATAAATAACCCATTATATATTATGGAATATTTATACTGTTAATCGTATATAAACCATGATTATTATGCTGTGTGCATTTCAGGAAATAAATGGACTGTTTAATTATGTCACATTTATATTATATGGATGAGTTGCCATATAGAACCATGTGAGCTGGCTAATAAGTTTAGACTCATTTATACCTTATGCATTCGTTGCGATAGACAGATGTGTGGCTGTCGGGGTATGTGGTTTAATATTATTGGCATGTGTTGCCTAATTGACATACTCGGTATATTTATTAATATTGTTGGCATGTGTTACCTAATTGATATGCTCAGTATATTCATCAGTACTTTGAGAGGTGTTATCACTGTGTAGTTCGTTATAGTCTGTGTTGTCAGTACCGTGCACCATGTATAATAGCTGATTTCCCGGGTAGGGAAAGGCGACACTTGACCACCTAGTGTGAGTCTAAGTGATCACCGTCTATTCTGGTTGAGGTCATGTTATACATCGGATAGTTCCCGTAGGATGTATACAGATATAGTACTCATCCGATTCATAATGATTAATTTATTTGATTCTCTGATTTGGGTCATAGTAGAGAGGACTTGCTCGTGGGGTTGACCCACCATTGTTGTTATTTCAGGATACGGTCAGTACCCGTTCCAAGGTTGAGGTTAGCAGTGTGGGACCACCATCCGAACTCATCTACTCTTACGATCCAGTTCAGGGTAGAAGTTTTACGTATTACTTCAGCTTCAGTTTTTATTTACTTTTGACGTTGAACTCTCAGGTTTATATTTAGGGATCTTTGACATAGGATTTCCAAGTTGTAATGGAGTACTGTATTTAAATAAAGGATGGATGGATGTTGTATTATTTAGTGTTCCTTTCCTGTCTAAATTCTTTTATTATCATCATTTTGTATTCCATGCTTGTATATTGCCAATTGTTTTTGATATCCCTCGTTTTTCGTGTATAAGCCTGATCAACTTATGCGTGGAAAATGTGGGGGTGTTACAGTTGGTATCAGAGCATTCCAGGTTAGAGTGTCTTAGGGATCTGTGATTACTATACTTCCGCGTTGTGTATTCTGATAATTAGAGCCTAAGTATTAGGGTTCTTTGTATTCTTTTAGTCGGTCTATTATAATGTACTGACGTTAGATTTTTTTGAATTTAAAAGAAGGATGTCTCGGCGTGGGACAAGGAATGCGAACCAGCATCGCAGTATTTCCCCAACTCAAAATGAGAATCAGGAATTTTCCCCTCAAGTTGCTGATATCATTGCACGAGCTGTGGCAGCAGGAGTAGCATCTGCTCTACGAAACCAGCAACCTCCTCCGATAGTACCTGTTCCTGAACCAGTGGCACAGCCAATGTCATGGGACAAAACTCGTCACTCGTTTATCAGAGGGAATCCACCGACATTTGCGGGGTCCACAGATGTCTTGTTAGCATATCAGTGGAAACAGGAGAGCGAGCGTCATCTTCGGATGGTAATCTGTACCGAAGTGCAGAAACAGATGCTAGCTACGTTTATGCTGATAGGCAATGCATTGCAGTGGTGGGAGTCTATTACTATTGTCGATGAGAGGACCAGATTGACGTATGCTGAATTTCAGACTCGCTTTGACGACAAGTATTTTCCTATGTCAGTAAGATCAGCGATGAAGACTGAATTTCTGGATCTGCGACAGGAGGATATGACTGTGGCTGAGTATGAACAGAAGTTCATTGATTTGTCATTATTTGAACCAGAGGAGGTCAATACGGAAGAAAAGAAGAGAGACCGCTTTATGAAAGGGTTGATATGGCCGATTAAAGTGGTGATCATAGGTAGTCCTGCATATACTACTTATATCCAGGTGGTTAATGCCGCCTTACAGCACTGCCAGATGAGGAGTGATTACCGGAAGTCCAAGGGAGATAAGCGGGCTAACCGAGACTACCAGACAGTGGAGAAAGGAAGCAGCAGTGGTACCAAGTCCAATGATCGGGGCAAATTTCAAGGACATCAACCTTGGAAGAAAAACAAAGGAAACCCAGATGTGCAGAGGGATGGAGTCCCTAATCAGGGTAGACAAGGTGGGATACCTCAGACCGGACAGGAACAGTGGTCGGGAAGTCAACAGAGGAGGCAGGCAGGTCCTTTTACGGGACGTTGTTATCACTGTAGAGAGATTGGGCATCCGGCCAAGATGTGTCCCAAAGCTAAGCAGGGACAGTATGGGCAGCCGAGACCTAATCAGCCGTTACCTCTACCGGCCCCACCGATGCCACGTGGGCAAGTTCAAAATGTTCCGGCACTTCCAGCACCACCATTTCCTCCGGGACAACCTCCACAGCAGTTGCATCATGGCAGAGTTTATAACTTCATGCCATATAATGCGCAGGCTCCTCAGGCTATTGAGGGTATGTTTTCTATACATGGTAGAACTGCTCGTATACTGTTTGACACGGGTGCATCACATTCTTTTGTGTCTAGATCTTTTATTATCTTATCTGGTATGACGACTCAGTTATGTGACCAACCTCTTAATATTTATACACCATTGGGAGTTGGCGCAATTTTACGCGAGTGTAGCGGTGATATCCTTATAGATATGGGCCGGCTTCAATTTCTTGCAAATTTGTTAGTATTAGATATGCATTCGTATGATGTTATACTTGGGATGGACTGGTTATCTCAGTACCATGCTCAGGTTAACTGTTACGAAAAGTCTATTGTATTTTCTATACCAGGACAGGAGATGTATCTTCTCGTTGTACCACAACCTGATAGAGGGCCTAGCACTTATTTATTCGTTCTTGAGGAGGACTCACAGGAAGCGACTGCGGTATCTCTTGACAGCATCCCGGTAGTACAGGAATTCCAGGATGTATTCCAGGAAATTCCAGGCTTGCCACCGAGTTGAGAGATAGACTTCGTTACTGATTTAGCTCCAGGCACTACGCCTATTGCTAAGGCGCCGTACAGAATGGCACCAGTGGAGATGCGAGAGTTGAAAGATCAAATTCAGCAGTTGCTCAGCCAGGGATTTATTCGCAGGAGTGCTTCAGCATGGGGAGCACCAGTACTGTTTGTAAAGAAGAAGGATGGATCTCTTCGTCTTTGTATTGATTACAGAGAACTGAACAAGGTCACTATTCGCAACAAGTACCCGTTGCCCAGAATTGATGACCTGTTTGATCAGTTGAAGGGAGCTACTTACTTCTCAAAGATCGATTTGAGGTTTGGTTATCATCAGCTGCGAGTCAGAGAACAAGATGTTCCAAAGACAGCATTTCTCACGAGGTACGGATCTTATGAGTTTCGTGTTATGCCTTTCGGTTTAACGAACGCTCCAGCTGTCTTTATGGCCTTGATGAATAGAGTATTCAGAGAATACTTAGATCAGTTTGTCATTGTTTTCATTGATGATATTCTGGTTTACTCTAAGTCGGAGAAGGACCATGCCAGACATTTACGCACAGTATTGCAGACACTTCGAGAACATCAGTTGTTTGCAAAGTTTGAGAAGTGTGAATTTTGGCAGAAAGAGGTCAAATTTCTGGGTCATGTAGTGTCAGAAGAAGGGTTAGCAGTAGATCCAGCCAAGGTTGCGGCCGTTATGGAGTGGGGACAGCCTACCTCACCGACAGAGATCCGCAGTTTTCTGGGATTGGCAGGGTATTATCGCCGGTTTATCCAGGGATTTTCCAAAATTGCGGGTCCACTTACTCATCTGACTAAAAAGAATGTACCATTTGTATGGGATGATTCTTGTCAGACTGCTTTTGCTGAGTTGAAAAGTAAGTTAACTTCTGCACCTGTCTTAGCCACACCTCAGAGTGGAATCGAGTATTTAGTATTTACCGACGCTTCTCTAAAGGGTTTGGGTTGTGTATTGATGCAAGAAGAGCGACCAGTTTCTTATGGGTCTAGGAAGCTTAAGCCTCATGAGCTTTATTACCCGACTCACGATCTAGAGCTCGCAGCAGTGGTTTTTGCCTTGCGTATTTGGAGACATTATCTTTTGGGGGAGACTTTTCGATTGTTTAGCGATCATAAAAGTCTACAGTATTTGTTCACACAGAGGGAACTGAATATGAGACAGCGCAGATGGTTGGAGTTCGTGAAAGACTATCATTTCTCTATTCAGTATCATCCAGGGAAAGCGAATGTTGTAGCAGACGCACTCAGCCGCCGACCCTATGTCAGCCTTTCAGCCTTTCAGCAGCAGACGCTTTTATGGCATGTGTGGCAGTAACTCCTTCTATCATTCATCAGGTCATTCAAGCGCAACTCTCAGATCAACAGTGTATTGATCGGGTTTCGGAGTTAGCCTCCGGAGATGTTCCTTTTTATTCTATAGGGACCGATGGAGGATTGAGGTACAAGGGACGTTTAATTGTGCCTTCAGCTGATAATTTGAGAAATGTTGTGATGAGAGAGACACACACTTCTCAGTTCTCTGTACATCCAGGGGGAGACAAGATGTATCAGGACATGAAACGCCAGTTTTGGTGGGCCGGCATGAAAAGAGATATAGCTATCTTTGTCTCTAAATGTAGCACCTGTCAGATGATTAAGATTGATCATCAGAGACCGCCAGGATCGTTACAGCCACTTCCCATACCAGAGTGGAAATGGGAGAGTATTTCCATGGACTTCATAGAGGGATTACCTACTTCACAGCATAATCACAACTCTATTTGGGTCATTGTTGATAGATTGACCAAGTCCGCTCACTTTCTGCCTGTTCGGTCAAACTTTACGTCAGAACAGTATGCTAAGCTGTATATTGCAGAAATGGTGAAACTTCATGGAGTACCATTGTCCATCGTATCAGATAGAGATCCGAAGTTTGTATCAGGATTTTGGAGGAGCTTTCAGCAGGCTTTGGGTACAGAACTTTATCTTAGCACTGCTTATCATCCTCAAACAGATGGACAGACTGAGCGAGTTAATCAGATTTTAGAAGACATGTTGCGGGCATGTCTTCTTGATTTTAAGGGCAATTGGGAGGAATATTTGCCGCTTTCAGAGTTTGCTTATAACAATAGTTATCAGAAAACTATTGGTATGGCACCATTTGAGGCTTTGTACGGTAGACCGTGTAGGTCTCCTGTCTGTTGGCTTGGAATTGGTGAGAACAGCTTTTTGGGTCCTGAATTTATTAAGGACACGTCAGAAAAGATCGCTATCATTAGGGATCGGATGCGTACAGCTCAAAGCAGACAGAAAAGTTATGCTGACCGTCGAACTCGTGCTTTGGAGTTTAAGGTTGGTGATCAGGTTTTGCTTAAGGTTTCTCCTATGAAAGGAGTAATGCGGTTTGGGTCAAAGGGTAAGTTATCGCCTCGGTTTGTGGGTCCTTTTATGATTACAGATCGGATTGGGGCAGTAGCTTATCGTCTGGCTCTACCAGATAATCTTCATAGGGTACATAATGTTTTTCATGTATCTATGCTGCGAAAATTTCTACGGGAAGAAGATCGATACCAACAAATTGATGTGGGTGAGATTGAGTTGCAACCCGATGCAACCTATTTGGAACAACCTTACTGTATTCTCGATCGTAGGAATCAGATACTGCGCACGAAGACTATTCCATTAGTACGTGTATAGTGGAGTCATCATAGTGCTACAGAGTCTACTTGGGAACGGGAAGATATTATCCGTGCCAAGTATCCAGAGCTTTTTAATACAGGTATGTAGTGAATTTTGGGGACGAAATTCCGTTATTAGGGGGGGAGAATGTAATACCCCGTATTTTATTAAAGAGTTTAGTTTATTTAAAAAAATTCAATTATGTGAGGATTTCTTTACTTATTATTGTGCATGCTACATTATTATATTAAGTTCATTTAAATGTGCATGTAAATTAAATGTGTATGTTAAAATAGTAAATTTATTCATTTAATTATGCATGTATTATTATTAATAATTTTATTTGTTGGTTATGCTTATATTAATCATTATTAGTTAATTAAAAGTATTATATTTGTGTTATAAAGTATTATGATGATATAATGTATTATTTTGTAATAATAATAATAATTATTATATTAGTTTAATAATAATAATAATAATAATATTATAATAATAATTATAAAAGTTTATTAATAATAATATTAGTAATAATAATAATAATAGTTATAATAATAATAATAGTATTAAAATCAATGTCATGATGAAATTAGAGATTATGATAGAATTTCATTAATGTGTATGGGTAGACTTAAAGCCATATGGTTGGGAATGTGGTTAATTAAATACAAAAATAGATATTTGTAATATTTATATTATATAATTTGTATATAAATTAGCTAGCCTACCTTAGAAGGAAAGAAAGGGAGTTAAACACAAATTATAAATTCTAGTGAGCCATTGTAAAAGTGTGGAAAGGAAGAGAGAGAAAGAAAGGAGCTTGGACTGGGTAGGGAATTTACCCGACTACGCGCAACCGGCGGATTTATTTTAAATCTAAAAAGGCAAGTTATTATCTACTTTTCCCCTTTGAATTAATAAATTAATTGTTTAGTTTATTTTTATGCATAGAGCCAAGGTTAGGAGGTTAATAAATTATTAATGTTATTTTATTAAATTAATGAAATTTTAATTATATAGGATGGTATATATTTATTTAATATCCTATGAAATTAATAATGGCCGAAAATAATTAAATAAGGCGTTAGGGATTTTTCTAGAATTTTCTAGATTTTCCCGGGGCTTTTCTGCAATTTTCGGCGACCTTCCGGCGAGTTTTCCGGTCGCCGGCAGTAGGGGAGATGACCGGAGTAATCCGGTGTGATACGGCGCACTATAGTTACTGTGCGCATGGATATCCGGCCGTTAGATGAGTAACTAATCAGCAGATTGATTCGGTGTAGTCCAATACACCATAAGATGGTGCACGCGCGAACCAGGACCCTTGGATTAGAAGAACTAAGATAGAATTATCCAGTGTAGCGCACCCACAACAAGTCCATGCAACCACCGAATCAGGAGCCGCCGCGTCAGCAAGGTACCATTAGTGCGCGCGTGGAACGCTCCAGACGCGCGTGGGAGCGCGTGCGCGCGCGTGGCTGATGCCAGACGCGCGTGGAGGCGCATGGGAGAGTGGGAAAGCTTGGCGGCGCGTGTGGGGAGCTCTGAGAGGCGCGTGGGGGCGCGTGAAGGGCCTCTGCAGCTGCTGGAAAAGTCCAGAATACCCCTAGGGACTGTTTTGTCATTACCAGGACCTTCACTATACATTTTGGGGCCTCGGGTTGGCATTTTTAGAATTAACGGGACATTATATTTTTATTTTATTTCTCGTCAACTATTATAATTGTCCGATTAATATTTCTAAATATTAATTGTATCAGTTAAAGTGCGAATCGCTAGTAAACATAGGTAATTAATTTAACGACTATTAATGGTATCATTTTATTAAACTGTAATAACCATTAATGTTAAATTAATTAGTGCTTGGTTTTATTCATATAAATAACCCATTATATATTATGGAATATTTATACTGTTAATCGTATATAAACCATGATTATTATGCTGTGTGCATTTCAGGAAATAAATGGACTGTTTAATTATGTCACATTTATATTATATGGATGAGTTGCCATATAGAACCATGTGAGCTGGCTAATAAGTTTAGACTCATTTATACCTTATGCATTCGTTGCGATAGACAGATGTGTGGCTGTCGGGGTATGTGGTTTAATATTATTGGCATGTGTTGCCTAATTGACATACTCGGTATATTTATTAATATTGTTGGCATGTGTTGCCTAATTGATATGCTCAGTATATTCATCAGTACTTTGAGAGGTGTTATCACTGTGTAGTTCGTTATAGTCTGTGTTGTCAGTACCGTGCACCATGTATAATAGCTGATTTCCCGGGTAGGGAAAGGCGACACTTGACCACCTAGTGTGAGTCTAAGTGATCACCGTCTATTCTGGTTGAGGTCATGTTATACATCGGATAGTTCCCGTAGGATGTATACAGATATAGTACTCATCCGATTCATAATGATTAATTTATTTGATTCTCTGATTTGGGTCATAGTAGAGAGGACTTGCTCGTAGGGTTAACCCACCATTGTTGTTATTTCAGGATACGGTCAGTACCCGTTCCAAGGTTGAGGTTAGCAGTGTGGGACCACCATCCGAACTCATCTACTCTTACGATCCAGTTCAGGGTAGAAGTTTTACGTATTACTTCAGCTTCAGTTTTTATTTACTTTTGACGTTGAACTCTCAGGTTTATATTTAGGGATCCTTGACATAGGATTTCCAAGTTGTAATGGAGTACTGTATTTAAATAAAGGATGGATGGATGTTGTATTATTTAGTGTTCCTTTCCTGTCTAAATTCTTTTATTATCATCATTTTGTATTCCATGCTTGTATATTGCCAATTGTTTTTGATATCCCTCGTTTTTCGTGTATAAGCCTGATCAACTTATGCGTGGAAAATGTGGGGGTGTTACACTATCCCTATGATGACTTTGCTAGGTGTGGTCAGAGACCTATCTATATGAGAGTGCACTATCTTTTTATTTTGGTTATTGGGCTTTATGTGCCCTAATTGTGTGGACATTGTCTAGGATTATCTGGAGAGTAGACGTATAACCCAGCCACACGTATGTTTTCGGTAATTCGGGGCTATACGATTCATACCACCTTTGAAGAGGAGTTAGGGACTCATGTAAGATATGTGGTTTTTTTTTTTTTTTTTTTTTTTTTTGTTTCCTGGCAAAAAACCGCCATACACCATATATACGAGCAAAAAGAAAGAACCACATAAAAACATCAAGCGCTAGCATCACCAACACAACAATAGCCTTCCAAACACGATTAACACCCAGCAAGGTTAATAACAACCTAAAGCTTTAACGGGTATTAGAAAGTTTGGATAGGCTAGCTTCCATGATAAGCAAAACTTAAAGAAAAGGCCTTAAGCATCGGACATAGGGACCCATAAAATAAATAAACTTGGTCAGCCCCCCCTAGGATACGAAACATAGGAAGCACATAAAGGATAAGCATCAGACCTATGGCTCGAGGGTACACGTGGCCATCACCCATCAATATCCAAGAAAGAACTTGTGCAATACACTTCCAAGACGTCAGCGAAGACATTACAGTAAAAGACGTGTCAAGAAAGGATTGAAATAGCACTGCTACACACATGACCCTGGCCCACCTAACTACCTAAGAAATCTTCCAGAGGACGGGACCAAGACATCATGCCTATCCTGGCTGAAAACCCAAATCCCGACCATAGTATCCGACACACCGACGAGCTGACCAACATAGAACAGTATCCACAACGGCAATCCACGTCCTAGAGAAAAATCAAAGCCCATCGATCCTTCGCCTAACATAAAGCATCCAAATAATCAACAAGCCCTCCATACACCAAACACAAAACCATCCTTAAGGACGAGCTCCAAAAAGGTCCGATCGGATAAATCCAGCCTCGGCTATAGACACGATAGCCATCAGACGCCTTAATTCAGAACACACCAGAGCGCCTACATAATCCATCACACTTAAAACCCAAAAAAGAAAAGCAATAGATTATATAAACATCCAGTATAACATCAAAACAAACCCACAACCCACACTAACAAGAGAAGCTAAAAAATCCACAGACAAGCATATAAACATAAGCAATGAAATTAATTAACGGTATAGAGCACCACCAAACCTTCCAGAAGATAATTAATTTACTGAGGGCTATTCGGAATCGAGATGTGTGGGTTAATAAATGCTAATTAATGATTATTGAGTTATAAATTAAATTAAGTTATATAACTTGGATTAATGCTTTTAAATGAGTTGCCTTTATATATGAAAGTGTAAGATGAGGTTAGCTTGCTGAACGATGATTGAGTTTGACATTTCTTGTTGAGCTTGTGAGCTCACCTTATTATCAAATTTTAGGTACACGATGAGTAGGAACGTGATAGGATCACATGACAACGATGGATTTTAACTAGCTTTCTGCATTCTTTTATTTAGTTCAGTTTCCCTTGTTGAGATCATTGTAATAAGGATGTTATTATTGTTGTTGAGATCATTGTAATAAAGATGTTATTATTGTGAGGTCGAGTTATCATGAAATATTAATTTAGATGATATTTATGATTATCACTGATGTTTGTATTTAATAAAAATGTTAGATGGAGATTTATCTTATTTGTTATTTTTAGTGCATTTATGTTGAGGAGTAATGTAAGTTATACTCCAAATTTTATATACGGGACCAAAGGAAGAGTGTTAAAATTTGGGGTGTGATAAACTCTAACCTAATTAATGAGCTAAATTTATTTACCAATCCCATGAGAAATTAACTGGAGATGATTTTTTTTCTTAACTAATGAGCTAAATTTATTTATTTATTTTAATTAATGAACTTCGTAGCCCGTACAATTTTACATATATGTGGCAAAAAACCCCCTCTGTCATATACTATCTTTGCGTGAAGGGATGCAATCACAATCGCCCCAATTGACAGTCTTGTCTTCATATTTGAATAATAATAATACTAATAATAAATAGGATAAATTACACAAATTTTTCCTAAAAATGAAGCAATGTTACGGCCATTTTTATCATTTATTTTTTTACTAATAGAAAAGCGTAATCGGTGAACCAATCCGATTTTGTTTGGATTGAATTGATTTGATTTGCTAAGCGGATTATCGGATTCGGATCGGCTAAATCCATATCCGATTTGCTAAGCGGATTATCAGATTAAAAATGTTTCATTTCATATTCTATTTAACTCGGATTCGGATTGAAACAAATTCAGACCTGGATTATTTTTAATTTTTTTTGACAAAGTTTAAAATGACATGTATAGCTGCATGGTTAGATGGAGCGGAGAATTATTAATATATAGGACGGTGCGTACTATAATTATGCAACCAAATGAATATAGTAATAAATAATTATATATATAAATTTAATAATAGTAGATAACTAATATATAAAACATTCATACTGTTGATGTAAGAATCTGTACGCTACAGAGTCGATGGAGATTCCTGCAAGACAAAAGAGAAGTGATGACAGGCGTGGTGCCAGCCGGGAGCACTCCGATGGTCAAGTTAGTACCTGATGATTCAATATCCGATAAGGATTAAATAGGAAATTTATGGCGCACCTTTTTAGGTTGACCGATCATTTCTTTTATAGAAGCATTAATGGTGCGGCCTGTCGCAATGCCTCCAAATTTGTGTAAAAAAGTGTGAGTGTGCAATGTGGACAAGTTTTAAATTTATAAAAGCCACTACTATCTCTAACTAAAATATAGCTAGGGCAAGTAGGGATCGTCCCAAGGGATTGTGGGTGTATTTGCAATGGAAACAATGTATAGGGTTAGTAGGTCGAATGGTCAAAATGTTGGTTGTTTGGATTGATTAAACTATAATGCAATTGAATGTAAAGTAAACAAAAGTAACAATTTGGAAAGTAAGGAAAAAGATATAGATGAGAGGACTTAGGGTACTAGAGCTAACCACTAAGCTTGGCTTCACTAGACACTAGCAATTGTATATCAATGGGGAAATTGAATTGTAGCTTGTGTGTGTGTGTGACATTAATTGAAACTAAGCATGGATGGAAAATAAGTATAGTTTGTCTAGCCAAATGAAATGGAAAGCACAACCTATCAAATAAGACCAAAATTCATTCAATGAAACCACAATTTATGCACACACAACTATCTAGAGGCATACACTTTTTGCATTCACAAGTATGGAACACTAAGGAACAAGAATAGATTGTCCACCTATCTATGAATTTAAAGCAACTACACTACATCTATACTAAAGATATGGAAATTAAACTAACAAGCTAAAGGTATGGCACAATCCATCAAGAAACAAGTGTGAACCATCAAATAAATTACAAGAGTATTCAATGAAGCACTATGTTTTGATCATCTCTAGATTAATTTCATCCATACATATTGACATGCATAAATTCCATTAAATCTAAAGAAAATCACATGAATCATCCCTTCTAACATACATAGACATATGATTAGAAATAAATAATCAATTGAAAGCATTAATCCATGCACATCAAGTAGAAACCACAAGATATATATACAAATCCAAGATCAAAACATTAGTTACAAATAAATCCCCAAAAATATACAAAGCACTAAGTCTAGGAAGCAAACTTAGGGGCTACTCTAGCCCCAAGTAGATGTCTAGCCACTCATTGAAGTAGTCATTCAACCCTCAAGGGCTATCTCCATGGTAGGCATAACCTCCTTCTTGATAGAAATCCTAAAAGAATGGAAGAACTCCCAAAGATGTAAAAGCTCTCTCTAGTCTCCTCTCCAAGATAGATGATATGAAGAGAGATATGATATATTATTATGAGATATGATGTAAAAGTGGCTCAAAATCCTTATATAGAAGGCTCAAGTGTCACACCCAATGATTTGGATTCGTGCACTAGGGTCCTTGCAATGATTGCACCACAATCTAACTTTTAATGAGCTGGAACTTATTTTTTTATCGGGCTTGAAGAGGCTCAATCGATCGAACTGTCTTGAGATCAATCGAACATAGGTGAGATCAATCGAACATAGGTGAGATCCATCGAATGCTATAGAGATCTATCATCCTTGGCGGTGCTTTTTTGGAATACGACAAACCTCTGAGATATTTTTGGGACATTTTGGGAAAGAAACAAAAGTGGTAAGTGGGGTGGTAGGTGTGGATAAGATCGAATATTTTCGATCGATCTGAGAAAGGTTGGATCGATCGAACATGGTGGAATTTTATGGATAAGGACAAGGACTTGGATCCATCTTGAAGTGTCCTGAGCGATCGAAGAGAAGTTGGATCGATCGAACATGCTGATTTTCCACACTTCGCTTCATTCTGCTCCCATTTTGCTCCTTTCTTCCATCTAGCTTGAGTTAGCTTCTTTAATGCTCTTATTTGGCTGAGTTAACTTATTTTTGGGTTAAGCGCCTAAAAAGGGCAATAACACGAAATTAGTCTAAAATGGAAAAGTAAGATAGATAAAGGTTCTAGAATACTCAAGTTTAAGGGGTTTAAATGCGCACTTTTTAGTGCTCATCAATTAATGGTAGTAGTTGTTGAAACGAGATTCTCCCCGATCCAAAATGATATCGTTTCCTTTTTATAGGAGATGGTAACTGTCATTACATATGGTAACCAGAGATTTTTTATGATTCCATAGAGATTTTGGGGAGGATAAAACCCTTACCCTTATCTCATTTCTCATTTGAATTTAAGTTGTTCCTTATCTATATCCTATAAGTCTCCATGTCACTTGAAATTCTTATCTAGTAGAATATTTCGTATCAGTAGCCCCCCATTCTCGAAATCTTGCTTGTCAAGTGTCGGGAATGCCAAGTCCTTCCAAGCTGAGCATACTTAATGATTACTTTCTTGCCCTTTTTAATAAGGGAGTGGATTTGCTCGAGCTTTATGAGCTCACCCTTTAATAAGGGAGTAGTTAACCCCTCATCTCTTTACTGAGGGAAGAAGATGAAGTTGACCCTTCGTTCCTTTACGGGAGAAAGAGGTGTAGTCTTAATGAGGGTGACTGAGGATGCAATAAGTGGCATGGGCCGGTTATAACTCGCTGGCGTGGGATCAGGTCAAACAATTGAAGTATGGCCCATGCAAAAGCACCACGGAATGGGCCGAGCTTGGAGGATCCACTGAAGAAGATCAAGCCCATTGGAAAGTCAGGCCCAAAAGGAAGAAAACCCTTGAATAGGAGCCCTATGTAATCAGTTAGTTAGAATATTCATAATGGTTATAAACGGGTGGATAAGAAGGGGATATTTTTTTGGGAGGAATTGAATTTTCTATTGAAGTGTAAGAATTCTAAAGAGAGAAAGGAGAATAAATTTCTTGCATCTTCAATTGGCGCCGTTTGTAGGAACGACGAAGAAGATCGATTCGAGGCTGATCAGTATCATGTTAGTTCAATCAAATTTGTGAGCACACAGTTTGATTTCTGGAAGTTGAATCCAGATCAGTGAGATTGTAGTTTGTTCAGAGAGAATTCTTGCTTATTGTCGATTCTAAGGCATTTGCTTCGGAATGACACAACTGTGCTTTGTTCAATTGCAGTCAGATCCGGTGAGTTCAAAGCTAGAAAAGCTCAGATCTAGCAAACGGTGACCACGATTCGGTGAAGTTGAGCCCAGATCTAACGGAATTTGCATCGATGACGCTCAGATCTATTTCAGAGTTCGTAATTCATGCCTTTGCTTCGATCCGAAATCATGATAGGGGGTGAGAACTCCAATACGGTAGAGAACGTCCAGCAAGTGAAACTTGATGAGTTGATTGAAGCTCTACAGAAAGAAAATGCGGATCTAAGGACTGAAATGCAGCGTCAAGAAGCTCCAGTAATTCCACGACAGCTCCCGGTAGGAGAAGAAGGTGCACGTACCGATGCGGCACATCACGGCGAGGAGGTCGGAAACAATCTGATAGATCCTCACCGTGAGGAAATCCGGCCAAACGGTTTGCTGTCAAATCTTCGTCGTATTGATGATTGTGAAGGATCGACTCACGTGGATCCACGGCGTGAGCAGATCAGGTGAAACGAAGCAATGACTTTTGATCCACATCAAGAAATGCTCAGCCGAGGTGAAGCAATAGCGTTAGATCGTCACAAAGCTATGCCTCTATGGCGCAGAGATTTTGTTGAGGACAGATCATTCGATCCGACTTATCGGCCTTCCATGGCGACGTTCGACTATCACGGCTCAGAGAGGAGATCTGTAGACCAGAGAGCAACCGCAGGGTTCCAGAGGGAAAATGAAGCACTCCGTTCAGCAGCTCGAATGGTTAATTCATCGTTCACCGATGAGATTCTGAATGCTCCGAGTCCGAGGAAATTTTCTATGCCCGTTTTCATTCTGTTCGACGGAACGACCGATCCGATCGATCATGTGTATCACATCCAGTTGAAAATGGCTCTGAACACTGTGAATGACTCTTTGATATGCAAGTGCTTTCCTACGAGTCTAGTTGAACCAGCTCTCAATTGGTTCAAGAACCTGCCGAGGGGCTCAGTAGATAGTTTCCGAAGCTTGTGTGATCGGTTTAGAAGCCAATATTATGGAAATAAGCGTCCAGTGAAGGACATTTCGAGCCTATTCACAATGAAGCAGCATGATGATGAGCGTCTCAAAGCTTTCCTAACCAGGTTTAACCTTACCAAGAGCATGGTGATTGAATGTCACCCTTCAACGGCAGTTCAAGCATTTATACTGGCCATAACTCGTGGCACTCCATTCCACACAAGCTTGGTGGTGAACACGTCGAAAACTATGGATGAACTTAATAAAAGAGCCGATGGATTTGTGCGCTTGGAAGAAGAAGAGGCAGCAAACGCTCAGAAGACATCCGTCATATCCATGGAGGAAAAGACCAAAGCAAAGATCAGACAAAAGCAGGTTTAGCCGCAGCGCTCCTCGTGGAAATCTGAGAAGAGGCCCAGAGAGGAAGAGCTGGTTACTCCATTGAAAGTTACCTTAGCAAGACTGTACCAAGAAAATAAAGATAAGTTCCGACCTCCTTTACCAATCAGACAACCCCTCGAACAGAGGGATCAGTCTAAGCACTGTGCATTTCATTCTGACTTTGGCTATCAGACTAACGAATGCAGGAACCTAAGGAGATAGGTAGAGATGCTGATAGCCAGAGGGGAGTTCGCAAGTTATATTCAAGGCCCAGCGGTGGAACAGAACCGACCAATGGAGCACGTGAAGAGGAATCATAAGTCAAATTCTCACAACACACAACCAGTCTGAATAATCAATGCAATTCACGGTCGGCCTGAGCCTGTTGAAGAGTCAGATGAACTGCTTCGAACACACCTTCGCCAAGCACAAATGAAGAGAAGGATAGGCAGTGTAAACACTCTGCACCAGCAGAGTGCATTAATATAGATAAAGTTTGATGGAACAGATCTATTGCGTGTTCAGATCCCTCATGAGGACCCGTTAGTCGTAAGTTTGACAGTGGCCAAATGCTTGGTGCGCAGAGTTCTGATTGATCCTGGAAGTAGTGCGAACATCATGCCAAGGGATACATTGGATCGGCTCGAGATCAAGCAGGATCGACTAAAATCCACCGGGAATCCTCTACTAGGGTTTGATGGAAAATGAGTGGGGCCCGTTGGTATGGTGGAGGTAGCGGTACATGCTGCCGAGAGGGTTCTGATGGAAACCTTTGTGGTTATTGAAATTCATCCCTCTTACAATCTTCTGATGGGCAGAGGGTGGATCCACAGAGTTCAAGGTGTTCCTTCCACTCTGCATCAGATAATGAGATGCCTTGGGCCAGACGAGACCAAAGTGATTGACATTCATGGGGACCAGGTTGCAGCTAAAGAATGTTATTCAGTAACGCTGAAGCATGCCGGAAAAGGGAAAGCTCCCATTCATTTAGCAAGTCCGAGATAGCAATTACAGGAGCCTCCCTCCAAGCAGAATGGGGAGGAGGAGCCAGTGGACTTGACTGAAGAACCCCTGGTTGATGTGCAGATCGATCAGTTCCGACCGGAACGAACAACCAGAGTGGGGGAACGACTCGCTGAGGAGGAGAAGCAGGAGTTAGTTAATTTCTTGTCTCAAAACACAGATGTATTTGCATGGAGTCACCTAGACATGCCAGGGATCGATCCTTCTGTATCTTGTCACTCCTTGAACGTTAATCCCAATGCAAAACCTGTAAAGCAGAAGCAGCTACGGTTTGCTCCCGAGCGCAACTGGATCATTGCCGAGGAGGTTGATAGGTTGCTTGATGCGGGATTTGTAACAAAAGTGTACTACCCTGACTGGTTATCAAATGTTGTCGTTGTGCAGAAGAAGAATGGAAAATGGTGAGTGTGCATTGATTTCACCAATTTAAACAAAGCCTGTCCGAAGGATAGCTTCCCGCTACCAAAGATTGATCAAATGGTGGATACAACTACTGGATATGAACGTTTGACCTTTTTAGATGCTTTTTCAGGTTATAATCAGATTCCCTTGGACCTTCTTGATGAAGAAAAAACTTCTTTCATTACCGAACGCGGGACGTATTGCTACAAAGTCATGCCATTTGGACTGAAAAACGCCGGAGCAACTTACCAAAGACTTATAGCAAATTTTTTAAGGGACAAATAGGGAAGACCGTGGAAGCTTACATTAAGAAGAAAGTTGACCATGTGAAACATCTACGAGACGTATTTGATGTGTTAAGGCAATATGGAATGAAGCTCAATCCAACCAAGTGCTCATTTAGTGTAAGTTCTGGCCAATTCCTGGGGCACGTGGTTAATCTTAGAGGCATCGAGGCAAGCCCTGCCCAAGCAGAAGCTCTGACTAAGAATGCCGAGCTGACAACAGTCAAAGAAATGCAAACACTTACGGGACGAATCGCTGCACTGAGCCGATTCATTTTCAAATTGTCAGATCGCTATAAACCATTTTTTGACACAATACGAAGCCATGGCAGGCAAGTTTGGGGGGATGAACAGCGCCTAGCGTTAACTGCTATGAAAAAGTATATGTAGAACCTTCCGGTCCTGTCAGCTCCAGAATCGGGTGAAAAACTATTTTATATCTCGGAGTATCCAGCATCGCGACAAGTGGTGTTTTGATCCGCTATGCAGAAGGGAAGTAATATCCAGTGTTCTACGTTAGCAAGACAATGACTGAGGCCGAAAGGCGTTATTCAAAGGCAGAGCGGGTGATACTCTCGCTAGTGTATGCGAAAAGAAAGCTCATACATTATTTTGAATCCCATCTTATCATCGTTCTAACCATTTTCCCTATCAGAATAATCCTGCACAAACCAGATCTCTCAGGAAGAATGACGAAGTGGGCCATAGAGTTAAGCTCATTTGATATCACATACGAACCCAGAACAGCAGTCAAAGGGCAAGCGGTGGCAGATTTTTTACTAGAATGTGATTCAGAGGACATGGAGGAAGACCTTCATGGTTATTTATGGAAACTCTTCGTCGATGGATCCTCAAATCAGATGGGTGCAGGCATTGGGATCAAACTGCAGACGCTAGAAGGTACATCCTTAAGTCAAGCGCTTCGGCTTGAATTCGGAGCCACGAACAATAAGGCGGAGTATGAAGCACTGCTGGCAGGAATTAAGCTTGCTAAGGAGCTGAAGGTCAGGAATTTGACTGTTTTTATTGACTCGCAGTTAATTGTTCGGTAGGTGAATGGCGAGTATAAAACCAAGGATGAAACGATGGAAGCATATCATTCTGCTGTTATGCGGGAGGCCAAAAACTTTGAAAAAATTGAATTCATTCAAATTCCGAGGGAGCATAACGAGGATGCTGATCGGCTAGCATATAGTGCCTCGGGTTCTGGAGAAACATTGGCAAGGGTGAATCCAGTAGGAATATTAAACCAGCTATCCATTTTCGAAGAACCTTCGGGCTCAGATCCTTGGCAAGTGAATGTTATTCCATATGGGCCAAGCTGGATTGATCCGATCATAACTTACATCCGAGATGGTACTCTGCCTTAGCAAAGAGATGAGGCTAGGAAAATCAAATCGAATGCTGCAAAGTACGCCATAGTGCATAACCAATTGTACAGAAGATCTTTTTCCGGACCGTACTTAAAGTGCGTCATAGAGGCTCGGCAGATACTACGAGCTATTCACGAAGGTGTATGTGGAAACCACTCAGGGGGGAGGTCTTTAGCGTACAAAGCAATGACGCAAGGGTACTTTTGGCCTAATATGTCGCGAGATGTGGAAGAATTGTCCAGAAGGTGCGATAAGTACCAAAGGTTCGGACCACTAATTCACCAACCACCTGAGGACTTGCACGTAATGGCCACACCATGGCATTTTGCACAGTGGGGGATGGATGTGGTTGGTCCTCTACCAACTGCAAGAGCTTAGAACAAGTATGTGCTGCTGGCTACAGATTACTTTACTAAGTGGGTGGAAGCAAAGCCGTACCCGAGCGTTACTCAAACTCATGTGAGACGGTTCATTTGGAGTAATATTATTTACCGGTTTGGTGTTCCGAGGTCAATCGTCATGGATAATGGGACCAACCTTGACAGTAAGCAAGTAAGAGGGTTATTGGTGGAATATGGAATTAATCAAAAGCTGGCGGCAGTAAGTCACCCCCAGGCCAATGGACAGGCGGAAATCACAAATAGAACAATCTTTGTTTGTATCAAGAAGAAGCTTGAAGAAAAGAAAGGAAAATGGTTAGATGAACTGCTGAACGTCCTATGGGCTTACAGAACGACCCCAAGGCGACCGACCGGAGAAAGCCCATTCACCATGGCGTATGGTACCGAGGCAGTTATACCGGTCGAGCACTTGGTTCCGACTATTCGAAGCTTGGCATGGAACCAAGAGCATAATGACAGTATGTTGAGGTTTAACCTCGATTTGTTGGAGGAAAAAAGAGATGCAGCGGCGGTAAGGCTCGCATCCTACCAGCAGACACTTGCGAATAGCCATAACAAAAAAGTCAAGCACAGAGACTTTACACCGGGTGATTTGGTTCTAAAAAAGAAGGTGGGGACAGTCAAAAAGATGATGCCACCATGGGAAGGTCCATACAGAATTGCAGAAGCCATAGGAAAGGGGGCATATACCTTAGAAACCATGTCCGGAAGGTTGGTTAACAAGCCTTGGAATGCTACTTCTCTGAAGAGGTATTATCAATAAAAAGTTGAATTTCAATATTGAATTTTGTTCATTTTCAATTGAATACAGGCGAATGTACAAGTTTCTGAGATTTATAAAAATAATATTCCTCTTTAAGAGGTTCATTAAGTAAAAATAGCAAAGCCAAGTGGCAAGTGGCATTCTAGCCGAGCGCCAGGCACTTAAGCAAAGTAAGTGGCAGCTAGCACTATGAGCCGAATGCCAAACACTTGCTAAGAAATAAAAAGCCAAGTGGCAAGTGACATTCTAGCCGAGCGCTAGGCACTTAAGCAAAGTAAGTGGCAGCTGGCACTATGAGCCGAACGCCAAACACTTGCTAAGGAATAAAAAACCAAGTGGCAAGTGGCATTCTAGCTGAGCACCAAGCACTTAAGCAAAGTAAGTGGCAGCTGGCACTATGAGCTGAACGCCAAACACTTGCTAAGAAATAAAAAGTTAAGTGGCAAGTGGCATTCTAGCCGAGCGCCAGGCACCTAAGCAACGTAACTGGTAGCTGGCACTATGAGCCGAACGCCAAACACTTGCTAAGAAATAAAAAGCCAAGTGGCATTCTAGCCGAGCATCAGGCACCTAAGCAAAGTAAGTGGCAGCTGACACTATGAGCCGAACGCCAAAAACTTGCCAAAAGAAATAAAAGAGTGAAAGTGGCAAGTGGTATTTTAGCCGAGCGCCAACCACTCAGCAAAGTAAGTGGCAGCTAGCATTATGAGCCGAACGCCAAAAACTTACCAAAAAAAAAAAATAGTAAGTGGCAGCGCCAACTGCTTAGCAAAGTAAGTGGCCTTCAGCACCATGAGCCGAACGCCAAAAACTTGCACAAAAAACTACTTTTGCTGTGACACACTAGCTGAAAGCCAACCACTGACATACAGGGAAAAACCAGATCAGATCAATAAATCAAAGAATTTACAGAAAGAGTTTGATCAGAAGTCAGCCATCTCATTAATAATAAAGTTTAAAGAGTTGCAAAAACGATGAGGTATACAGATGGCAAAAATACAAAAGAAGGAAAGTCAATACATCAAAAAGGTTCTAACTAAGAAGCGTTTGCCTCATCAGCTTCTTGATGGTGCTGGACAGTCTCCTCATCATTGTTGGTATCACCATCCTTACGGGGAGGAGAGTCGAGCTAAATGACAAAATCGTTCTGCTGAATCCTACCCTCAATAGCGTTGGAAGAATCATTCCGCCGAGGGTTATCTTCAGCAGCAGTAATAGATGGAGTCACGGTGGACAGAGGAAGAATGTCCAAAGTCAGAGCAGTAGAAGGAGTAGGAGTTATCTGGGAAGAGGCAATCTCTTGGCACTCATCAAATATGCCCTCAGCGGCGGTGGAGTCTGGATCGGCATAAATACCCGGAGGGTCAATCTCTAGCTCCCTGTCAACATCATCAGGGGTAGAACTAGTCTGACCCTCACCCGGAACACGATCGGCATAACCCTCTCGGAACCCCTGAGCATATCTGAGGGCCCCAACTCTGGAAAACCGAGCATGTAAAGCTAGCATACCACCATTTACCCTACTAATGGTGTTGAGTAAAGCATTACACTCATCCAAAGCCCTTTTCTCAAAGGCCATCCGAGCGGATTGCTCATCACTCAGAAGGCGTAGCAGTTCTTCCTTTTCAGCCTTAAGGGATTCCCGCTCGGTATGCCAGACACTCTTCTCGAGCTGCAATGCATTCCTCTCATCCTGAAAAGAGTCAATCTGCTTCTTCAGCGAGTCCTTCTCCTTTTCAACCTTACCAAGCTGAACCATCAACCCGGTCTTCTGAGCAGCCAAAGCATCATTCTCCTTGTTCGCTGCATTAAGGCTGTCAGAGAGCGTACGAACCTTGGCGTTCACAAGCTTAACCTATTTCTGCATAGCCATCATCCCGTACAGGGTCTGTAGAGATATATAGGACAACTGGTTAAGCCAAGCAGATGGTTAGAAGAAACTAAGTGTAAAGATTGTATAAAGATTTATTGACTAAGAGGCAGAAGTTACCTCCATAGCAGATAAGGGAAATCGGCTGAACACTTCCCTCTGAGACAGACTCTTGGCTACCTCAATGTCCTTAGGAGTCCACATGCTCCTATAGTATGCCATAGCGGTCTGACCATCTTTGAACATGGTCTCGTTCGGTTTTACAGACAATCCGTCTGTTCGAATGAAGCGAGGGTTCCATGGTGCCGTTCCTGAGGCAGAGGCATGCCCAAAAGGGGTAGGGGGCCTAGTCTGAGGAGGCCTTGCTAGAGATAGCACATTCGGCCCAGAGGGCCTAACCCTCTGTGACAAAGGAACATCATCGAGGCTGAGGACACTATCAGGCTGGTGCCTTTTTCCTCTTGCCTTTTCCGGTGCGGAAGCAGTAGTAGGGCCGGGAAGATTGCTGACAGAGGGGGTCACGTTCGGACTGGCGGTCGCTGTGTTGGAGATCGGGTCAGTAACCGTCACAATCGGATCGGTGGAAGAAGTGGTATCAGAAAGGGTAGCAGAGGAAGATGCTGAAGCTGGTGAAAAATTTGTTGCAGGGGTGATAACAGGCCTGGGGGCAGTTTTCCTCCTGCCAAAGGAAGGGATCTGGAGTTGACTCATTGTCTTGCCGAGGGCTGAGAGAGCAAGGAGGTTGTCTGAAGTGAGGAGGTCCGAGCAGGAGGGAACGTTGGTCAGAACGTACTGCTTCAGGTAGTTATCCCTATCCCTGCACACACCGTAGCTCAAATCATTACAAGGAATGCCTGAGGAATGGCACAAGAAAGTACAAAAGCGGGGAATGCAAATCTCGCAAGGACAGTCACTTTTATGGGTTTTGTATTTCTTGTAAGAAGAGACAGAGCACTCTCCAAAAGCGCTCGGGATAGGAAAATCCTCTGCAGCTGGAGGAAACCAGGCTCCCCTAACCCCAATTATATTTTTCCTCCAACCCTTCTCGAATTTGATTTTATCTGTGCAGATGGACCTCTTCTCAATGGGGAAAAAGTGGTAAAACGGTTCATCAGTTCTGATCTTGCTAACCTTGTAACAGAGGAGAAGATCTTTAAGGACCAGATCTAGACCTCTGTCACGGATCAGAAGTAACATAACAGACAAAATCCTAAGGAAATTTGGGTTTACTTGTAAAGGGGAAAGTTTCAGTTTGTTGAAAACGTAGCAAAAGAAGGGATGCAAAGGGAACCTAAGGAGGTTAAGATGAAGGTGTGAAAACAGAACCTCGCTGGGAAGAAGGCTAGCACCGGTTCTAATATTCACCTCTCTAGGGCAATTTCTAATTTGTATATCGTCAGGGAGGTGAAGTTTCATGCGAAGAACATCTAGATCTACAGTCATGGTGAGAATGAATGAAGATTTTAAGGAAGAGAAAGAGGTCTTCCGAAAGAAAAATGCAAATGAAACTAACCTCAGAAAGTGAGAACGGCAAAGAGTACTGCAAGGTCGCTGGAAGGAGGATCTTTTGCAAGAAATCGCCGGAGAAGATTCGAACAACAGAAAGTGAGATGGAGACGGTAAAGAGAATCGATGGAACATCTATAAGGCTTATAAAAATAAGGTGGGCCCGAGGGCCGAGGAGTCAGGAAAGCGAGGAGTTTTTTGAATCTCGAAACGCCGACCCCCAAATCTAACCGTCCATTCTCCCACGCGATCTTCTCGAGCCGTCAGGTTATGATTAGTAGCCTCTAATAATTACCCCCTAATCAATAGGGAGTAATTATAGGGGCAGTTGAGGATGCAATAAGTGGCATGGGCCGGTTATAGCTCGCTGGCATGGGATCGGGTCAAACAATTGAAGTATGGCCCATGCAAAAGCACCACGGAATGGGCCGAGCTTGGAGGATCCACTGAAGAAGATCAAGCCCATTGGAAAGTCAGGCCCAAAAGGAAGAAAACCCTTGAATAGAAGCCCTATGTAATCAGTTAGTTACGGGTGGATAAGAAGGGGATATTTTTTGGGAGGAACTGAATTTTCTATTGAAGTGTAAGAATTCTAGAGAGAGAAAGGAGAATGAATTTCTTGCATCTTTAGTGACCCTTTTAATACGAGAGGTAGTCGTCTCATCTCTCTAGTAAATGAAGAAACTTTAATTATCTCACCCTTCTGTGTAGAGTGAGTAGTCGGATTCTTGTCCTTTTAATGAGGGAAGAATGTGTTGTTGCCCTTGGTCTCTTTAATGAGGAAACCTTTAATAAGGTGTAGTTGGCCTCTCATCCCTTTAATAAGGTAAGTAAATTAATACGAGTTTCACTCAGCTCACCCTTTAATAAGGGAAGTAGATTACTATGAGCTTCACACAGCTCACCCTTTAACAAGGGAAGTAGGTTAGTATGAACTTTACTCAGCTCATCCATTTAACATGAAGGACTAAGAGAGTTATTCCATATAGAAGTCGATGATATCTCATCTACGAGTAATCTATCTAAACTTCTTGGACTTTCGTGTTGGCTAATCTTCCACTTGAGCTAGTCTTCCACTTGAACTAATATTCCTTATTAGTTTCTTTCTTTGAGAGTCTTTGGTCTAGCTCTATTGTCTCCACCCTTTAGTAAGGGGAGTAGTTGTCTTGAGTCTCACATTTTTTTTATACTAAAAGATAGCATAAATGTTACTGGAGGTCATATATTTCATTGTTGTGAAATACTATGCACTTTTGTAAATATATATATATATATATATCGAATGGAATTTTCATTTTTATTTTTATGAGCCATACCTGTAGAGGCCTTCTTTATATATACGCAGTTTTGTAAAAGATGTCATGCATTCCCTTCTCCTTATTGCGTGTAGCTTCATCAAAAAAAAAACTAGGACTCGTAGTGAAGCTGACCAAACACTACTTTTTTCTTCAATATTGTCAGAAGGAATATGAACAAAATTGTTAAATTTGTTAGCATCACAAGAGATAGAAACAAACTGGGAGTGCTGTTAAGTTGAAATTAAGCTTGTATCTACAAAGATTTGTTTCTCTCTCCAAACCACTTTGTAGGAGTTTTGATTTCAGTAGTTGTGCTCCTGGATACTTTGTTCCATGTTTTTTCTACATATGAAATAGTATTGGTGCTGATGTTCCTGAAGATCCTCTATCCTTCTTTTCTTTAGTAATCTTGTTATGATGATGTATAGAAACATCATGACAATTCAAATAGTAAATAATTTAAAAGATCCAAGGCAGTACATAGGACATAGCGCATGAAAATTGAAAAACTTAAAAAAACATTACGGTCAATAGACCTAAATTGGGTTTATGAATTGTGACTGGTAAACTTCAAATACAATCACATCAGTCGCTTGAAACTCATAGAGAATCTTATTTTAAAGAGAAATTATTGTGAACAAAGGTGTATACCACAACGAAAAGTGTTGGAAAATGGTAACTCAATTAGAGAAATAAATGAATAGTCTAACCAACACGAAAACAAAGTCCACCCACTAGTGGAAAGAAGTCTTTTTGAAAAGTAATGGTTATTTATCTCAATTTTTAAAAATCATTTTGTGAGTGCTAGCCCAAGTACCACTGTGAAATGTTTAAGAAATTTTCATACTATTTTCTATTAATCAACTATGCCTGCTTGATGTAGTAAGTGAATCAACCTAACTCAAATCTTGATTATCCCACAAAGGGGATAATTAGGAGTAATATAAGGCTCATGCCAAAATGTAAAGTTATGGGTCCAGAAAAGGCTTGATTGCCAACTATTTCATTGTTGCACTATTTATTTTTTCAAACCAAGCAGCTTAGCAGTTTAAATATGCATGTCTTTAACATTCAGGTGTAAGAAAGAGTAATGGTCCACATGTACCTCCAAGGCTTTCAATTTAATAAAGTGTAGACATAACACTATTATTTTTTATTTTTTATTTTTAACGATGTAGATAATTGGATCAATAAGCAAACATATAAGCGAATGTTGATATATATGCATGCACATGAATTATATACGTGCAACGATACAGAATAAGTAGCAAATGTGCTTGTATATGAATCTGTAGGGATGAAATATATTATAGAAATGGAAATAGAACATATAATAATTGTTGAAACCTGTCACAAACTTAATATCTCTGTTGATTTGGTCACCCCACCATTTAACAGATTTGTTGGGAGCGTGTCTGCAAGTCTCTTGGCCGGAAGGCCTATTTTTCTTTTTCAAGTAGGACAGTGACACACAAATCGAATTATTAATTTTGCAGTGCCAATGGAAGGAATGATAAGTATTTCACAATCTAATCAAAATTCATATCTCATTCTCATAAATGAAATATACTTGCTAAATGATAAGAGCAACTATGAACCAGAATTAGAATTAACTAAATGCACATACTTCACTAAAATTTTAGTGTATTCAGTTTCTCATCTACACGCAAATTTTTATGTTTTATTCTTGCTGATAAGCAAAATTATTTTCGATAAAGTTCCAATTTCAAATATTCAAATTGCAAAGAACTCTTTTCATGACTTGGTTTCCAAAATGAGTCTTCTTTGAAAAGAAGAGACTAGTTTGCATCGTTACATTATAAAAGTATACAATTACAATGATTAGACTTCTACAAGTTTCAACTTTTACATTCAGAATTATGATCACGAGTATTTGAAATATATTAGCAAAGTGCAAAGAATTTGGAAGATAGAAAACCTAATTCTTCACGGAAGGAGTCCATATATATATATATATATATATATATATATATATATATATATATATATATATTTCAGTATACAAGGAGTCCAACTTTTGCTTTTATGCTAAAGCAATAATTTAAGCGAGTTTTATACTAGTATAGTAGTATAGTAGTATGATGTTCTTAATGTAAAATTAATTTGGACACTCTTGGAATGACCTATTTTTTTTTATGAATCCAAAATTGGCATGGATTTACAGTAGCATCAGTTCCAACTGATAAAAGAAGTCTTGATATATACATCAAGAAGGAAAAGAGTGTCGGTCTCGATTGTTCTACAATTCCCTTCAACAGATTGAAATTGTCAATCTGAAAAGTTTACATCATCAATTCATTAAACCTCTAAGGCCAATGAAATTGAAAAGAGGAGAGTTTACATCATCAATTCATTAAACCTCTAAAGCCAATGAAATTGAAAAGAGGAGTTTATATTGTGTACATGTGAGGTTGGGGATGAAGTGTCGGCAGAGCAACTTTTGTAGAGAGTCCCAAGAACACAAGATGACCTATTTCTATAATTTTCTATTTTTGGAGAATCAGAATTGTGGAATCATATATGCTGGTTTCCTAGTGACCATGTGACACATGGGATAGTAAATGGTAATCCGTAGTTGGCAGTTTATCATAACCGCTAATACAAAATTGTTTCTGTTTATATATATATATATAATAAAAACAATCAAATTGCAAGAGTAACGACTTATAACTCTTCATATTAACGAAGAAGACTAAATATAAAATAAGCATAATCCGTGCCAGGAAGGTCAGGGTGGCTGTTCAAAGCCATTTAGAACAGTCCGTTTGGAATTGGATTTGGATATGATCAGACTTGGCCCAGCGTGCAGACAAGGATTTTCATCAAGGTCGTGGCTGCTGGTGATTTGGAATGGCATAATTTATTTGAGAAACTGTTAGTTTACGTTTTCACGGATAGCGCCAACTGTTGATGCAAGAATCTGTACGCTACGAAGCTGGTGGCGATTCCTGCAAGACAAAAGAGAAGTGATAACCAGCGTGGTGCCAGCCGAGAGCACCCCGGCGTAATACCTGATGATTCAATATCCGATAAGGATTAAATAAGAAATTTATGACGTACCTTTTTAAGTTGACCTGGTAATAGTTGTTGAAGCGAGATTCTCCCCCATCCAAAATAACATCATTTCCTTTTTATAGGAGATGGTAACTGTCGTTACATATGGATAAATTCCTTACCATTATCTCATTTCTGATTTGAATTTGAGTTGTTCCTTATCTATACGAGTCTTCATGTCACTTGAAATTCTTATCTAGTAGAATATTTCGTATCACATACTATATATATATATATATTATTTTAATTGGATCGAATTATTATCGGATCAGATTGCTTATAATCCGTTTTCAATTTATTAAGGTAACGAATTATTGTATTCAGATCATTATCGAATTATCGATTTTATTTTTTTTTAATTCATATTTAGATAATCGAATCGGATTCGAGTCCAACCATTGCACAAACATTGGTAATTTTTTTTTTGAATAAATAATATCCGTAATTCCGAATTACCTAATACTTTCACTGCTCACGTAGGCTGACTAGTCTATCTTGAAAATGCAAATGGTTTACTTCAATTTATAATCCAAGTTGTGGAATCAAATGAAAGACATGTGCAGACTAAGAGCCAACCATGCAATAGTTTTAAAATGATCAATGCCTCCGAAGCCACTTTATTATTGTTTATTTATTAATTAATGCAATCATGAACATTTTAAATGATGAAATACCAATGCCTCCGCTAATGGAAGTCACTTTATTATTGTTTTTATTAATTAATGCAAACATGAAAATTTTAAATATGATTTTTTTAATTTCTTTTGTTGTTTGTACAGTTCTATTTTTCCCTTTCTTTTTTCCTCCCTCTTCTAATTCCTTTTTTGTTTCTTCTAATCTTTTGATTATTATTATTATTATTATTTTAATTAGGCTCTCAGTCATTACAGATTTGCATCTCTCATTCTCTCTCTCCATATTAGTATCAGTTTTTGCTCCATCTCACTCGATATATTTTTAAGTGAATGAGTCTTTATATAGAATTCAAACACTAACATTCAAGAAAATAAAATAGTTCTCAACATACATTTAAACAATAATATTCAAACATCTAAAATTCATATCCTCAAATTTTTAAAATTTAATTATCAATTTTATCAAAATTTAGATTAATTGCTTTCACCAAATACATAAGGGTTTGTTTTGGTTAGCCGAAAATTGATGGTGGAAAGTGAAAAGAAAAGAAAGTGAAGTGAAAGAAAAGAAAATTATGTTTCTATCGTGCATTTGGTTAGTATAATTTTTTTGTAAAACTTTTGTGGAAAAATGTTATTTCATTAGTTTGGTTAGGAAAAAAAAGTGAAAAGAAAATAATTTATATATCAAAAATATCCTTATGAATTCAATACTAAGTAATATACATTATGCAGTAAGCATAATAAAAAATACAAATAATTATTTTATGAATAAAAATATATGTGCATGTATATATATAGAGTCTTAATTTAGAGAGTCAGTAACTTAATTAGGAGTTCTTTCTAATTTAAAGGGTTAGAAAATTGTAATATAATTAGGGGTGTATTGTGCAAGAGGGTTGGTAGGCTTGCTATCCTTGGCGAGACGTGTCAATAGCCTATATTTTCTATTTTTTTCGTTTATCGGGCCTAACTTCTTTTTATGTTTTTTTGTTTTACGGGCCTGTCTTTTTTTCTTTATTTTTATTTTTTTAATTGTTTTTGCCTATTCTTCTCTCTCTCTTTCACACTGCTCTCTCTCTCAACAAACCCAAAAAAATCTTCTCTGCAAAAACCGATCTCCGCAATACCCAAAGATGCCGTTGTTGAGCATTCCCTTGCTCGCCGGATGATAGCTCTGTTCGCGGCTGTGATCGGCGGCCGCCGCTCCTTTCACCGCTGAGCACTCCCTTGCTCACCAGTTGCCGATTGCACCGGCCGAGCTCGCCGCCGAGTCATCCATGGCTGAGCTCTCCACAGCCGAGCCCATCTTTATTCTATTGATGGTTGGTTTTGGGTATGGGTTCGTGTAAGTTCATCTTCCCCTTCTTCTTATTTGCAAACCCAAAAGCACTCTCTCTCTACTCTGTTGGGATTTATATGCCCTGGCATAGCAAATTCCCATTTGGATTAAAGTGACATAAGTTCCTGACGTTTCTGAAATATTTATGCTTTATACAATTGGTGAATTCAATGTATTATGTTTCGATTCATTATAGAATTGATAGTGTCCACTTGATTACAAGAGATATTTATATATGTATGTGATGGCGATCAATATATGAATATAAATAGTAATCATAAATGGTTTATAGTCGGTAATTATGGATGGACTCATAATTAATTAAGACTTGAACTGAATCCGCGTTAGGTTGAGATATATTGCGAGAGCCGTCGTATGCAATTGCTCCCTATCACCGTCATGGCATTTGACTCTTAAGCATGAGTATAGACTCTTTTATTAATTAATAATTACTTTGATTTGTTCGGCGGATTCTTCGGGATCCTTAGACCGACACTTTGGGTAGTTATGTAATTAATAGTTAGAGGGTTATATTTTCAATATTTGCATCATTGCTACTTGTATTTATTTTGTATTGATTATGGTTGATCACAAAGTAAATTCGAAGGCTTTCGTATGTTTTTAGACAAAATGATTTATTATATATTTATTTATTTAAAATATTATTTTTGTCAAACAAATATTTTATTGTGATCGAGCCAGAAATAATCAATGGTACCAAAATAAATATATTAATTAAGTAGTCGGATTGATGGTTTTATTTATCCGATAACTAATTATGCATAGAGGGGTCAAAGTGCGATATTGACTTAGTGGTTATTTATTATTTAATTGGAGTTCAATTAATTTCTTTTAGTGGAGTATGAATTAATTTATGAATTAATTGAATTGGGTCCATGAACCAGGCAAATTATTAATTCATTGTAGCTAATAAAATAATAGGCCCAATGGATTCTCACTCATAGCCCAACTTGATATTGGAATCATATTAGATTTGAGACATGTGATTTTTAGGAAAAGAAAAGGAATATATTTTCTCTTTCTAGAAAATTAGGGTTTATGTTCTCATCTAATGGAGACTCCCACAAGTGTAGTTTTCCAAGGTCATTCATGGAGACATATGAGTGATTCCTAAAGGCAAAACAATTACCAAGAAGATGGAGATTCAAGGAGAAGGCATCTTGCTAAGGGATCTACAATAAGTGAGAACATTCACTTTAGAGGAAAGTTTTAAAGGTTTACTCAGACCTTTGATGTAAGTATTCAATCTGTTAATTGAATGATACATCATATTTTATTTTTGCATAAAACTTGTTCCTATGTGATGAATCAAGATCTATGAATCAAAATCCTTCGAAAAGTTTTTAAAATTAGCACGTTTCCCAACATACTCATCTATGCCCAGCTGTGCCGACGAGCAAGGATGGCTGAACGGCGGTGATTAATCAGCTGTGAGCTTCTTGGTGGTGAGTTCGGTGAAGAGATGGGTTGGCGCAGCGGTGACTCAGCCGTGGATGGTGCGGACGGTGGAATGGATCGGCGAGCAAGGTGGTGACGGCGATGGGCTGGCGGGTTTGGGTGGTGAGGGGTGATTGGGTGAAGATGATGGTGCTTCAAATTTTTGTTTGTCAATAACCTCAGACCAATCAATCGATTTTTTTGAAAATTGGATGCAGTTACTCATTCATGATCTGGCATACACATAATATCTGGAGTTTCGTTTTGTATATTATATGGATGGTCCGGTTCGTGGGCACAAATCCACTATTGTGCAATTTTAATGTTGTCCCCCACAATGAGCGTTAAGTGAACTTAATTTGGTCACTTTTTATTCCCCTTAATATACATTAAAATTGTATTTGGCAATTACGCAATCATATATTAATAATATTTCACCACCATTTATAAGTATCTTTACCTTCAAAATAAGGTATGTACATAATACAAACTAAGTAAGATCACATACAAACGTAACTCAATTTACCACCATTTATAAGTAACATTTCACCACCATTTATAAGTATCTTTACCCTCAAAATAAGGTATGCACATACTGTAGACTAAGTAATGTCACATACAAACGTAACTCAATTCAATATAACATATCATTTATGTTATAATTTGAAATTAAAGTACTTTAAAAACACCTTAACATGTTAATTTAAAGAATTTAAACCAAAATTAAAATCACTTGGATTAACTTTAGATAACAAACAAAACACTCGTTGTTTCCAAAAATAACGAAAAGTGCCACATTTTTTTTTTTCCTTTAAAATATTATAAAAAACATGCACTTAGTTTTAAATTATTTAACATACCTTTTAATTTTTTTTTTTTGGCAAAGTTTAATATTAATTGTCACTTATGTTACATTCACCATCAAATGAAAAAATTTGGCAAAGTTTAATATTAATTGTCACACTCACCACTTTCACTATCAATAAAAGGTATTCACATAGTGCTGAAAAACTAATAGTCACATGTAAATCTACCTTAATTCAACATATTATTTATATATTTTTTAAGTTAAATTTTATAATAAAAATAGAACATCCAAAAAAATAATCACATGTTAATTTAAAGAGAATTTTGAAGGGGATTATGAGGTTGTCAACAACCTTTACTTTTTAAGTAGTGATGTTACCCTATTACAAATGGTGATGTTGCTTTTTGGACTCTTGTGATATTACTTTTAGATTTTTGTGATGTTACTTATAAATGATGGTAAAATGTTATTTACAAATAGTAGTGTACCAAACACAGTCTTAGTGTCTATTAAGTAGAGTAAAACGTGGCCAAACCAAGACCACTTAACGTTCATAGCAGGAGACAACATAAAAATCACACAGCAGAGGATTTGTGCCCCCAGTCCGCAAGCGAAATCCTGTTTTCCGAAAACAAACATTAGAAAGAGGAGACCGAATCGACATTGAGAGAAAGAATGGACAAAGAAACAGAAAAAATAATAATAAAATAAATCCAAAGGAGTAAGTCCCAGCAAACAAAAAATAAAAACTAATAAAAGTCTATTAGCTACTGACAAGTCCCACCATTGATAGAATAGTTGCCTAAAGCTGTAGCTAGCGAACCTTATTTATCAAAACTAGAGAGGCACAATTCCAGACTCAGGACCATCAAAGTCATATCTTTTTTTTTTTTTTGTAAACCTAGCCCCCACATTTCCATTAATTTTGTACTTTCTGGATTTTAAAATAAGATATCCCATATTTTCTCCCATATTTTGTAGCCAATGGTAAGGTTTGGGGCGCCTCTCTTAATGGTCGTTTTTTTGTCAAAAAGTGCTTACCATATTGCTTGCTCTCTCTTCCATAAATTGCCCTCCTCTCTTTCGAAGACAAGTTCCAGTTTTGATGCCGTTTCTGATTTGATGTGGCAAAACGTGTGGAAAATTAAGGCCCATCGGAAAATCATTCTCTTCTCTGGCAAAACATGCATGACAGAATTCCAGTCCAGTCCTAACTTGGGATTCGTGGGGTTCCTTCTTCTCCGGATTGTGTTGACACCTATTTTGGTAATTGGGTTTGGGCCGTGAAAACGTTGGGCTGAAGATATACAGTATTGAATTTGGACTAAGCAATGGACTTGAGTTATAACTTGGATTGCAATTAGGCTGAAGAATACGACAAGTGGGCTGAGAATATAGTGTCATGGTAAGGGTTTGGATGCTGAGAAGAAATTCGGCTTGGTATATAGGCCGATTGTATGGTTGGGCTTTTGGTTGAAGGAAACGTTATGCAGACCCACATGAGATATAAATGGCATGCAAAGATATATTTTGAATTTAAATGATGGATATGGATTGTAATGTTAGTTTTTATCTTTTAGTTAAGTGCATTTAAGGATTAAGGTTATCAGTAATTTAGTTTGTTTTAAATTGATAGTTAGTTGGTTTATCAATAGATTTAGATTTTATTTGAAATTAGTTATTTGATGAAGTTTGATGTATTTAGAATGCTTATGTATAGGATTGGTTTACGAATTATTCTATAAATAAACACAGAGGTATGTTGTGATAGAGGTCCAACACCCTTAGAATCTTTATATTATTTTGTTTGCTTTTTCAAACCTTTCCTAGAATAGCATCCTTGCTATTTTTTACCATTATCTATCTCTCTCAACATCTTGTTCTATCTTTCTCCCTCTTTCAATCTTTCTCTCTCTATTCTTTCTATATCTATTTCTCCCCTTTTCTATTCTCTCAATTGTTACTATAAACTATTCATTGTAAAGTCCTTTTAATTAAGGCAATTCTTGAACTCAAAGAGGAGTTTTACTGTTCCTTTTTTTCTCACATCATCTGAAAGTCAACCTTCTCAAGGGGACTAAAGTTGACTATTTTCACTTGGACCATATATTTGGTTCTGGCACGACCGTTTTTACATCAATTTAACATCAGCTCTAGTCGGCCGATTTTAGCGTTAACATTCTTGGCACGCTCGGTGGGACCCCACTAGGTGAATAATTTATTTACAACAAAGATGCCTCCCAAGAGGAATTCAAAGAATACTAATTCAAATGAGGAAGAAGAAGAGGAAGTCCAGCCAACTGGATAAGCCGGATCCCATATAGTAGGAGCTTCTTTCCCATCAGATGTTACATTCATGCAAATCTTGGAATCCATTCGGCAGGGACTGGAAAACCAGGAGGCCCATTTGGGGGCTTGCATAGATAGGATGGTTCTAGCGGTGAATACTCACATTGAAGGGATGGATAGGAAAATGGATGCAGTATCAAATCAATTATCAGTTGTTCAAAGTCGATCTGATCAGGCCAAGGCTTCAAATGTGCATGAGTCATTGGTTCACCACATTTCTTCCTCAAAAGTGATTATTCCATAAGAATTAAGGGCAACAATAATAGGAGTTATGCTACCAAATCCAACTCTCGGAATGCCAATCAGCATGATGCCAAATCTAACTCTCGGCATGCTAATTGGGAATCCAGCAATTTTGTCAAACCCACCTACAATAACTGTTTTGTCGGTATATCAGCCACCAGTGAGTAATCAGTATAATCAAAATATGCAGCGTCCACAAACGCAGCCGATTCCACTAGCGAGAAAGTAGCAAGAAGTGGTGGGAAACCTGAACCAAGGAAGGGCTAATCTATTGATACCCCCGGCGGCTGCTGGTGAGTAAGTGATCTCATATCCACAATGAGAGTGGGTTAATCCATTCATTCCGCGGCACCTAAATGATCCTCTAGGAAGAAATGCAGGGATTGATAAGGCTTAGATTCTGGCTTTAATACAGGCTGAAGTGGCACAGGGTCGCAGACGTGCTCGGCCAGTATATAGAATGCCTTATCCTGATCATGTTGATGCCCATGAATTGCCTAGAAATTATCGGTATCCCGATTTTTCAATGTACTACGGAGAAGAGAATTTTTTTACAGTGCAACACATTGCGAGGTTCACAGCACAATGTGGTGAAGCAGGTCCTAATCCTTGGTTGAGAATGAGGTTATTCTCTTGCTTTCTTGCTGGGGCGGCGTTTGAATGGTATAGTACTTTACTAGCAAACAATATCCAGACATGGGATGAAATGGAAGAAGCTTTTCATACTCAATTCTACCAAATAGAGACAGAAGCCACACTGGCAGACATATCTCGATTATCTCAGTTGTCAAGTGAATCGGTTGAAACTTTTGTTGCCATGTTCAAAAAAGCTAAACTCAAATGTCGAGTAAGTTTGCCAGAACCAGAATATATCAAGTTAGCATTAAATGGTTTAGACATTAAACATCGCAAGAGGTTTGACAGAGTGGAGTTTCAAGATCTCTTCGATTTAGCAGACAGGGCTTCTCTGTATGAGGAGATACTTAAGGAAAAGAAAGAGGGGAAGAATTCTTCTAAGGGTACATATTATAAGGACCCTAATTATAAGGTATTTTCGGTAAAAGTTGGAGATGAATTTGAAGTTAACGTTGCAGAGGTCAATATCAAGAAGCCATACATTTGTGAGGCATTGGTTAAGCCTAAGCCGCCCACGGGGGACAACGCAACTTCAGCATCAACATCAGCAGCAAGGAAAGGAGTTGCCGATATTGGGAAAAACTATTCTTTTGATTTATCAAAAACAGATAAATCTTTGACCACTTGATGGCCGATAAGATGATATCTTTGCCTAAGGGGCATAAGATTCCATCAGCAAGCGACTTGAAAGGAAGAAAGTATTGTAAGTATCATAACTCTTGGAACCATGCTACTAATGATTGTACGGTTCTGCAAGGTGTATTACAGAAAGCTACTGATGAAGGTACTCTAAAATTCCCGGAGAAAACTTCAGACACCATGCAAGTGGATACCAATCCATTCCCTATAATCACATCCACTAATGTGATAAGTTTGGCCAAATGAGAAAATCGGCATGAGGCTAAGAAGGGTGAGGTCCTGTCATCAAATGCAACACTTGAAAAAATGGAAGAATTGTAGAAACAATTAAGGGAGGCTCAATTGGCCTTGATCGACCATGGTTGTTGCCTAAATTGCATGGGAAGGCAGAAATTAGAGGAAGAAGAGACAGTTGAGGTTCAGCCGAAGAAGAAAGGAATTCTTGAGAAGCTTAATTTCCTAATTAAACCTGGGGAAGAGCCTTGGCAAGATGATCCCAACCGTGGTGATTCGAAGGTAGAATCAGCAAGAATACATATCTAGCCGATTTCATTACCAAATTCGACATCCTAGTTTTAAAAAGCGCTCACCAGTCTAATCAGAAATTTGGGTGCAAAAAGGAGCCGATTCATATAAAGTGCGAACTGTGAAACCAAGGATAGACTCAGCAGAAGACAGATGGACTAGAGTCAATCACCCAAAATTCCCTAAGGTTCAAATAAATCAGAATAGAAGCCTTACTCGATCTCAGAAACACAGGGAACAGAGGAGAAGGGCAAAGGGAAAAAGGAAAGCTGAAGAGGTAAGGAAAGAAAAATCAGCCGAGGAAGTCAATATTCTAGATAAAGATTAGCTGGATGAGGAAGAGGAACATCAGCTGACATGGCCCAGACGCAAAAATGAGTTCAGAATTCAGTTTGGCAGCTTCCTAGACAAAATGTCATGTAACATGGCGTTTGTATTACCAGAAATGTTCCAGGCTCCATCGGTATCAAATGCAAATACTGGAAATAAAGCAAAGAAGAAAGAAACTTAGTCGATTCAGAATTTATCAATTTTTTCTTCAGAATCAGTAGAGAAAGTAGTTTTTGAAAAACCTTTGTTAGCAATGACTCAACAACTTAGGCCTTTGTATGTTAAGGTATGGGTAGAAGGTCAGCCTATTAATCGAGTCTTGGTAGACAATGGCTGAGTTCTGAATGTTATTCCAGCTAACACGTTGAAAAAACTCGGAAAGAGTACGGAAGATGTGATTCCTACTGATGTAGCCATTTGTGGGTTCAACGGAGGCTCTACTAGCACTAAAGGGATTCTTCCCTTAGAAGTCGAAGTTAGAGGAAGGACATCTTTTACGACATTCTTTATTATTGAATCCACGACTTCCTATAATTTGTTATTGAGATGTGACTGGATTCATCCAAATATGTGCATCCCATCATCATTACACCAGATGCTGATTTTTTGGGATGGAGATAAGGTGAAAATAGTGAATGCCGACGATAAGCCATTTGTTGCAAAAGTATACTCGGCAGATGCTATTTTGTATGACGAAGAATGTGTTCCTATTCGATTTGTGGGAACAAGAACCGATGGAAGACCTACATCGGCAACAATGAAAAGGAATCTTGTAGATCCCGAAATCGGAGAGTTGCAACAGGAAAATTTCAGGCCGAAGGTAGAATTACCTCGGTTGACTATAATTGAAGAAGTTGTCAATGGTAGCGAAACTTGAAAAAGAAGTCGCTCGGCAGCAGGACTTTAGGGCCGTTTGCATTAGGTTACAAGCATACATAGCCAAAAAATGGCTGGAAAAAGAAGCAAAGATAGAACCGCGACCATCGGCTAATTTTACTGAAGTTGATCAAATCGATAATAAAAAGTTGGATGCGATTCAGTTAGAAGATGTGGAATTGGCACCAGCTAAACTTGACGATCTTATAGAAACTCAAGATCCGTTAAAGGAGGTGAATTTAGGTAATGATTCAGAGCCTAAACCAACCTATATCAGTGCACTATTAGAGCTAGAATTACAAGCCGAGGTGATCGGCATGTTAAAAGACTACAGTGATTGTTTTGCTTGGAATTATAAGGAAATACTGGATCTATCCAGAGATCTGGTGGAACATCAATTGCCTATTAAAGATGGCTACAAGCCATATAAACAGCCACTTCGCCGAATGTCTCAAGAGGTGGTAGACAAAGTCAATGTGAAAATTGAACGATTGTTGGGTACCGGTTTCATTCGAACTACAAGGTATGTCGAGTGGTTATCGAATGTAGTTCCTGTTATAAAGAAAAATGGCAAATTACGGGTATGTGTTGATTTTCGAAACATAAACTTGGCAACCCCGAAAGACGATTATCTAATGCCAATAGCCGATCAATTGATTGATGTGGCTGCCAAGCATGAACTCATGTCTTTTATGGATGGACACTCGGGCTATAATCAAATTTACATAGCCGAGGAGGATATCTCAAAGACAGCTTTTAGGTGTCCCGAATCGATTGGAACTTTTGAGTGGATGGTAATGTTTTTTGGTTTAAAGAATGCTGGTGCTACATATCAACGAGCTATGAATTTTATCTTTCATGATATGCTCGGCAAGTTTATAGAGGTGTATATTGATGATGTGGTAGTAAAATCAGTAATAAAAAAGGAACACTTGATTCATCTCAAAGCATCCTTTGAGAGGATGAGGGCTCATAAGTTAAAAATGAATCCAATAAAGTGCGCTTTTGGAGTATCGGCAGGGAACTTTTTGGGTTTTTTGGTTCATCAAAGGGGTATAGAAATCAATAGGAATAAAGCTAAAGCAATTATTGATGCTAGTGCGCCGAGAAGCAAGAAGCAGTTACAGAGGTTACTAGGTCAAGTAAACTACCTCAGGCGATTTATTGCAAACACAGTTGGTAAGTTACATATGTTTTCCCCTTTACTTAAGCTGAAGCTGATGGAAGAATTCAAATGGGATGATACACATCAGAAGGCATTAGACCAGATTAAGAGATACCTGTCAAGTCTTCCTGTCATGATGCCGCTGAGGAAGAAGTGGCCAATGAAGTTATATTTATCAACAACTGAAGAATCCATTGGAACTATGCTGGCACAAGAGAACGAAGCCAGATGTGAATAAGCAATATTTTATCTCAACCAAGTTTTAACTCCAGTCGAGTGTAGATATACTACGATTGAGAAATTATGTTTGGCTTTGTATTTTGCAGCAATGAAATTAAGAGTCTATATGTTGTCTGTTTTGGTTTATATTGTTTGTCAAATAGATCTTATAGAGTATATGCTATCAAGGCCATTAATTACAGGCCGGATTGGCAAATGGGCTCTGGCACTTATTAAATTCAACTTTACATATGTTCCACAAAAGGCGATGAAGGGGAGAGCATTGGCAGATTTCCTAGCCGATCATCCCTCACCTTAAATCGAATCACAAGTGTTTGATGAACCTGACTCGGCAGCCATATTTATGACTCTTTGGACTTTAATGTTTGATAGGTCGAGTACCAATGAAGGCTCAGGAGCTAGTATAGAAATAATATCCCCAATAGGGAACCAAATTTCGTTTTCCTTCTGTTTAAATAATCAAGCCGAGTATGAAGCATTGATTATCGGCTTAGAAATTTTGCTAGAAATGGCAGTTAAAAAAGTCCACATTATGGGGGATTCAAGTTTGGTGATTAATCAAATCTCAGAAGACTTTAGATGCTTGAACTGGCAATTAAGGCCATTTCATTCATTGGCAACCCAATTGGTCAACCAGTTTCATATTATGACTTTGGAATACAGACCAAGGGCTTTGAATAAAATAGCTAATGATTTAGCACAAACTGCTTCAGGAATTAGGGTGCCGAGTGGAATGAAGGAAAGGGTGATGAAAATTACACGCCAATCTCTTCCATCGGCTGAAACAAGAAATCAAGTTATGGAAGAAGTTTTTACCACTGATGTTGCCGAGTTAGATAATGATGATTGACGAATCCCTTGCATTTTGTTCTTACAACATCTCACCTTAGAAACCGATCGAAGAATAAAAAGGAGTGCAGTCGATTATGTACTTATGGATGGAGATATTTATAAAAGAACGGCTGATGATGGCCTACTATTTCAATGTCTTATCAAGTTTGAAGGTTTAAAAATAATGGCAGAGGTGCATGAAGGAATCTGTGGAGCTCACCAAGCTGGCATCAAAATGAGATGGTTAATACGCTGATATGGGTATTATTGGCCTGGAATGAGAAAAGATTGCATGACTTATCCAAAAGGATGTACAGATTGTCAAAAACATGGTCCAATGCAATGGGTTCCAGCTACAGAGATACAGTTACTAGTTAAACCATGGCCTTTTAGAGGATGGGCCACTATGAGATCCAACCACAAACCATTTAAATGCTTCCTAACTATCATGGACTTCTAAGTGAAGAACCTTATAAGCATTTGGATGAGTTTCTTGAAGTATGTTCCACCGTAAGATACACGGACATGCCGCAAGAGGTCTTAAGGCTTAAACTTTTTCCATTCACCCTTAAAGACAAGGCAAAATATTGGTTTAACAATCTTAGGCCTTTTTCAATAACTTCTTGGGCAGAAATGCAACAAAAGTTCTTGAAGAAGTACTATCCAGTTTCTAAGACTAATGCCATGAGAACCTAAATTCGAGAGTTTTCACATAGGGATGGGGAAACATTCCATGAGGCATGGGAAAGATTCAATGAATTGCTTAGGAAGTGTCCATATCATGACATGCCCAAATGGCAATTAGTTCAATATTTCTTTGAGAGTTTACCGGACAATTATAAGGGCATGGTTGATGCTTCCATGGGTGGCTCTTACATTGATAGGCATGAGGATGACATGTGGCATCTTTATGAGAGCATGAGTGAAAATTCCATCGAACTTTATCTTCCAAGAATGGTAGAAATTCAAGTGGAAGGAACAGTGTTGGCTTACATCAAGTCGACCATTCCAATGAAATAGCCGCCGAGATTATTCTTAATCAACCAAAACTCGGCAAATCAAGTATCTTCTGTCCCTAACCATTCCCATCATGCATCCAATGAGACAAGTATGACTTGATCAAGTGTTTTACATTCTACTTCCAATTGTCCCCATGGACATGTGCAAAGTGAGCATCATGAACAAGTCAATGCAGCTTTTGTTAATCAAGGGAACAATCCTTATGGCAATTATTATAATCCTAGTTGGAGGAATCACCTGAATTTCTCTTGGAGAAACCAAGGGGAAGGCTCAAACCCTCCCCAAGGTGGTTTCCAAGGGAAGTATATTCCACTTCCGATGCAAAGCCAAGGTTCCCAAGGTTTTAGATCATCATTTCAATCACAAGGAAATCAATATTCTAATTCTCATTTTCCTAATCAACCATCATATTCTCAAGGAAATGCTAGGAGTCCCGCTTTTAAAGAAAAAGTTTTGACCGCTCTAGGCACTCTAGAAGCGAACACTCAATTGCTTCATTCTCATTCTCAATCCATTGCTAAGCTAGAAACCTAAGTAGGGCAAATAGGTAGTACTTTAAATGCTAGAGAGAAAGAGAAAATGCCTTTGAATGCCCCACAAAAGCAACAATGTATTGTGGAGACTCATTCCTCATCGGAAGGTTACACAATAGAGCGTGTCAACGCGGTAACTACCTTGAGAAGTGGGAAGATTATGGACAACCAAGTAGGTATGTCCAATGAAGAGAGTGAACCAGTGCAACCACAAGTTGACACCCATCCCGTTTCACATCTTATTCCTCCTTCATTGCATATGCATAATCTTTCAAATGAGAATATCTTGAAAAGTGATTTTGAAAAGAAAAATTTGCCAAATGATTTCAAAACTTCTTGTATTGAAGAGATTTCAAAGAAAATTTCTGAAAAGGTTTTTGAGCCAAAAGCTCCATTTCCGAATGCCTTAAGAGGATCCATTTCAATTGACAAGCAAAAGGCTAAAACAAATGAAATTATGGATATGTTTAGGCAAGTGAAAGTCAATCTTCCACTTTTGGATGCAATCAAGCAAATTTCGGCTTATGCCAAGTTTTTGAAAGACTTATGCTCCCAAAAGAGAAAGAACAAAAACCAAGTACCTAGGAAAGTGGTCTTAACCGAGCAAGTAAGCTCAATTTTGCAGTATAACACTCTTCCAAAGTTTAAGGACCCCGGTTCACCTACCACTTCATGCATCATTGGAGATCATATCATTAATCGGGCTCTTCTTGACTTAGAAGCAAGTGTTAATCTTCTTCCATACTCGGTATATGTCAAATTAGGCTTAGGAGACTTCAAACTGACGTCGGTGGTTTTGTAACTTGCCGACCGATCCATCAAAAAGCCTAGGGGTATCATTGAGGACGTATTGATTAAGATTGATAAATTCTTCTTCCCCGTTGATTTCGTTGTCATTAACAAGGAACCGGTCCCGAATCCAAAGAGCTAAATTCCCGTTATCCTTGGCCCCTTTCTTAGCAACCACGAATGCCAACATTAATTGTAAGACGGGGATAATGAAGATCTCATTTGGCCACAAGAAGGTGAAGTTGAATATCTTCAATCTGACCCCCAATTCATTTGATAAGCATGAAGAAGTGAATGTTGTAGAGAAATATCATAACCTTGAATGTGAAGGAATAAAGTCATTGTATGAAACCAAAATTTCAAAAAGTCCATCTTCAACCCTGAATTCTAAGAAAGTTGTTTCAAAATCTTGTTTTGAAAGGGCACGGAAGCCCAAAGATCATTGTGACCAAGGACCGAAAATTTCTTTTAAGCCTAATCCAACAAGTTCTCTAGGGAACCATTTGTTGGGTGGAGTTCAAAACATTTATCACCCTATCAAGGAGGGGATGCACTACAAGATATTTGATCCGGACTAAAAGAGCCCAACATCTTGCTAGAGACGTTAAAGACTAGTACATTTCGCAGGGTGTCACAACCCTATTCCTCCCTCATTTCTATTTTAAATTTCATTTCTTGCGAAGTTTAGATATTTGTTTTAGGTTCATATACATTGCTAGGAACTCTGATTAGGATTGCATGCACTTTCATGTCGAAAATGAGCATTTTGCATAAGTTCGATCGATCTCCAAGAAGGTTCGATCAATCGAACTTCATACCTACATCCAATCACCTTTCTATCCAATTGTTCGAAGAAAACCTGCATATTTCAGCTCTCTGTCCAATCGTTCGAACTTGTTCCTAGATCGATCTTTAGTTCTTCGATCGATCCAACTTCATCTTGGATCGATCTGCAGTCTCAACACTTAGAAAAATTTTGAACCTGCATCCAACCTGCATCAAAAAGCTCTCTGTCCCATCGATCGAACATGTCTACAATTTTTTGCATGTTCGATATATCGGAGTCATTCTTCGATCGATCTTGGAGAGATTGATCTCTTTTCTTTAATTTACTGTTTTGTCTTCAGTTTGATTTATTTTTGTTTTGAATTTTAAATTTAAAATAATAAATTATATATATTTTATTTTGTTTTATTTTTATTTTTGTTTATTAAAAAAAAAAAATTCAAAAAAAAAAATTCAAAAGCTTCAAAATAATTTGTCTTTTAGTGAGGAGAGATCAATCACAGTTCGATCAATCTGAGATTTCAGTTCGATCAATCGAACTGGTAACGAAATGTTTTTAAAAATCAAATCTAGGGTTGTTAGATCGATACCACAGATTGATCTAACACCCTCTCCTTCGTCCCTCGCCGCTGCAACTTACTTCTCCATCTCCAGCGACTCCATCTCACCTCGAATCTCTCCACCTCATCTAGGATCTCAAATCTCATCTTCATCTCATCTCATCTCTCGGTTTGAGGTAAGATCCGAACCCATCTCTTTGATTTCAAGCTCTAATTTCATGAATCTATGCTTTAAATGTTAGATCTAAGGTGTTTTAAAGATGAATCTTGCCATTGATGAAGTTTGAAGCTTTGTATATTTGTGTATATATATGTATTTATAGGTTTTGTATTTTTTTTTTTTTTTAATTCCAATTTTGGGGGTCACGGGCCATGGAAAGTGACTAATTATGTTGATTTGTTGTGTAGAGGGGTCCACAAGCTTGTTTATGAGGCCCCCACGACATCCACGTCACAGATCTGTGACTTTTTGAGTTTCACCTCACAGTTTGATCGATCGAACTTTTTCTCAGATCGATCGAACTTATTCCCGATCGATCAAACTTGCATCGATCTCACATTTTTGTGATCAATCGAAGTTCACAGATTTGCATCACACATTTCACACACCATCTCTTGTGTTTCATGCTATCTCATACATGTCCAATGCCTTTGTTTTCCACATTGGATGCATTCCATACTTATACTGTCTAGCATGCTTCACATCATATCACTCATTCCTTGTCACTTGCATAGATTCATGTTCTTTATCTATTTTGTCTATCTTATTTGACATACATGATTCTATCAACTGTACTTTAATTCTCTATACTGGCACTGACTTCCTTTTTGCAAGTTTTCCTTTTAATTTGCAGGCCATGGCTAGGGTTAAAACTGTTGCTAGCGGACATTATCACCGCAAGGCCAGGCGGAGTTTGGACGACGAGGCAAGTCCATCTCACGCCCAGGACCCCATTCAGGAGGAGCCAGTAGAGCCTACTCCACCTCAGTTTCCATCCGACAATCGACTACAATTTTCAGCCAAGGCATCTTCTTCACAGGCTGACGCTAAGACTGAGCACATACCATCTCCATCACCACCACCAGCTCAGCCAGCCCAGCATTTAGACTGGCCATTGCCAAGATACTCACGCCTTCGAGTGGCGCACGAGTTAGTCTTTAACATAGACTACTTTTCCCGGTCTGTTCTTACCAGAGCCGTATATGACGATATAGACCGGAGGGACATCTTAGCCATACTAGCCCCTGTCACATACCCAGTGTACCCGAGGTTAGTTTGGATGTTCTTCCAGAACCTCCGACCTGCCCCGAGTAACCTAGCGGAGCTGTGGACTACCATTGATGGCCACCCTATCAGTATCATGGTGGACACTCTTTCCAGATCTTGCCGTTATCCACACGTCTGCCCTCCCAATCTCCAGGATACGTATCCTACTCTATAGAGGCCCACATATGCAGACATGGCCGTTGCACTCACAGGTCACTATGCCGGTGGCGAAACTTTCGCCACCCGGACTTATCTGCCAGACGACCTGTGGTTCTTCAATTCGGTATTATACCGAAATGTTTTTATGGCCGGCCACAAGATACAGAGATGCGGCGACTTTCTGACAGCTTTATATGCCTTCTATATAGGGCACTGGATATCCATTCCTGTACTCACTTGGAGCGTTATGATGAAGCTATATGTTGACCATATCAGCAAGGCCAAGCCCAAAAGGGCTAAGTATCTCCCATTCGACCATCTCATCACACAGATTCTAAGAAACCAGTGCTATCCCTTCCAGCCACTGGAGCATACTGAGTCTGGGGCCTGTTCATTCAAGAAGAAGGATTGAGATAAGAGCTACCAAGCTCTTATCAAGAGTCTACAGGACGATGCTGTAGAGGCAGCTGAGGAGATAGAGAGAAAGGAGATGGAGCAGACAGCGGTAGCAGCAATAGAGCAGGCAGCGGCAGCAGCAGCATAGCAGGCAGCGGACGATATACCAGTCGATCCGGCTGCCATGCACATGGATATTGACTTGGAGCAGCCCGCAGAGGACCAGGAGTATCACTCTCCGGCTGGGTCGCCCATTCATGATGAAGAGCAGGCTCAGGATCATCATTCTCCAGCTCCAGCGGTACCTGAGGCTCCAGCACAGACACCCGGCTTTGGAGAGCACATCCAGGCTTTGGAGGATGTCGTAGTCTCTATCCGAGCAGACACTGCCTCTATTCGAGCTAACATTACTTCACTTCATACAGATGTCATGGTTGCGTTGCGAGACCTATCCAGAGACATACACGGATCACGACCTGCCCATCCTTCCTCCTCCACTTGATCTTTCCATTCTTCTTATTCCTCTTATATATCTGTGATATCTGCATATTTTTTATACTGTTATATTATTTTTGCGGCCAGTCTGTTGGCCTAGACACAGGATGTACTGTACTATACTTTATTTTTCTTTTATACATATTTTGTTTATGTCATATATGTGTATTGATATATCTATCTGTGATTGACTCCATCAGGTGCATCCCAGTGACTTCAGTGAGAGAAAGTACTGCCCGAATTTTTCAGGACCACCCTTATACCTCTCTCTATTTTCAGTTGCTATCCCATTTACACTTGCATGTCCACTGTGCACTATTATTATCCCTTTTTTTATCTGATGAGTTTTACCCAAGTGCCAAATTTTTAGGACCACAGTTAATCCCAAGTTTGGGGGGGGCTATGCCACCTACTTTGGATACTTTTGTCTCGGTTATTCTTTGCTATAGCTGCACTGGTATACTCTTTCCTTTGTTCTTTTTGCACATTGAGGACATTGTGCCGTTTAAGTTTGGGGGGGTAATGGTATTAATTGCAGTATTTGCTTTCAATTCAAAAATTTAGCATGACTTGAGTATTTGAGGGATTTTCTATGATTGGTCCATAACTAGCTATGATTTTGATTTTTTGAGGACTATATTGCTTAAAATTTAAAAATTGCTTGACTTGAGAGTCCAAAACTCCTTGTATGCCTTGTGGATGCCATTTAGGAGTAAATTTTTTGAAAGATTGACATCATGTTTGCACTTGTGGTCCACATCATCCTGATTTTGTAATTGTTTTGAGATTCACTCTAGGATTCTACACTAGCACAGGCGCACACTAGCATTCATTTGTGGGGTACATGCTTTGTTGATTATTGAATTGGTTATATCCCAATTGAGCTAGTAGTGCATTGAAGCTTTCATTCTTGATAAAGGTGGATAACAACCCCTTTTCACCAAGTAGCCGGGATTCTAGCCTCATCAAGCATTGAACTTCTCGCGCCGTAAGGTGGAGGGCCCAAACTCGAGGTTAATAAATGAACTTGAAAAAAAAAATAAAAAATAAAAAATAAAAGTTGCAAAAGTAATAAAAAGTGAGGACTTCTCCCAAAAGGTGAGAAGTGGTAAATGATTAGATGGAGGTTATCTTGATTTGTAGCCTAGTTGATTTGAGCTTGTAAGTCCTTAAGGGTGTTTGAACACCTAGTGCCCTGAAGTCGTCTGGTTTGGGAGTCATTGACCTAACACTCGACCTTATCCAAAAAGGCGCCGCCATAGAGGATCGATCCAGCTTAAATTCGATAGATCTCAGCCATGTTCGATCGAGTTCACCACAAGTTCGATCGATCGAACTTCCCAAAGCCCGAGAAAATCCAATTTCCAGCTCATTAAAAGTTGTCTCATATCCAATCATTGGAAGGAATATTGATGTACGAGCCCAGCTCATTGAGGGTGATATTTAACCTACCTATATAAGGAATATAAGCCACTTTTTGAGAGGAGATACTTGAGAGTAGATAGAGACACAATTTCCATAAGGAGGAGGCTAGAGACACAAGCATGGAGTTCTTCCATCAACCAAGAAGATGAACAATCTCTACCGTGGAGTTAGCCCTTGAGGGTTGGAGGACACCATCCATGAGTGGCAAGACATCCTCTTGGGGTTAGAGTTAGCCCTAAGCATGCTTTCTACATCTTGATTTATGTATTTTTGAGGGGATTGTATTGTGATACATGTTTTAACACTTATATATATATATATATATATATATATATATATATATATATATATATATCTATCTTGTTTATTCAATGAATTGTGTGGTTTAATGCTTCCAATTGATCATTTCATTCTATCCATATGTCTATGTATGCTATAATAGAGTTCATGTGTTTATCTCTATTTCTTGTGTTATTGATGCATGTCTATGTGTATTAATGCTATAGATCTAGAGATTGTCAAGACATAGTGCTTAATGGAATGCCCTTGTAGTTTGTTTGATGGTTCATACTCATTTCTTGATGGATTGTGCTTCTCCCTTAGTTTAATTAGTTTACTTTTATGTCATTAGCTTAATTGTAGTGTAGTTGTAGTTTAGATGTTAAATGGGAGGACAATCCATACTTGTTGTTTGATGTTCCATACTTATGAAAGCAAGTAGCATATATCTCTAACCTTGCGATGTGTTTGGATTGTGAGCTTAAAGAAAGGATTAATCGCTTAGTTTGATATATTGTGCTATCCACCATGTTGCTTAGACAATATATGCTTAATTTGTCATCCATGCTTGTTGAAACAACCACACATACACACTATGTTGCAATACAGGTTTTTCCCCTCATTAATCATTTATTAAGGGTGTAGAAAAGCTATGCTTAGGGGTGATCTCTAAACCCCAAAATCTTTCTCTTATTTTCTCTCCATTATATTTAATTGCCTACTTTAGTTTAAATTCCATCTTAGTGTAATTCAACCACAAACCAATCTTTTGATCACTCGACTTACTAACCCTAATCTCGATTCCACAACCTAATACGACCCACCAATCCCTTGGGATGATCCCTACCTACCCTAGCTATATTTTTAGTGAAAGGTAGTAATGGCAATTTCTAAATGTAAAACTTAGCCACATTCATCATACCTCTACACCATTATCTTTTGGTGCACAAACTTTGGATTTTGGGGTGTGACGCCACGAGACCACCAATGTTGTTGTATAATTTCACTTTATATTTGTCACTCTATAGGCATGTTAATTTAACAAACGGCAAAAGTGGTGTTTGTTTTCCTGTTTTTTCTTATTTTACTTATGTTTGGTTAATTATTTCATTTTAGTTTTTGTTTTCCATATTTCTTTCTCTTTTGGAGAAAAACTTAATTATGTCAGTTATAGTGGTGACATGGTATCACCAACTTATGTAGGACCGAATGAATTATGTTTGGTTAGCAGATTTAATTAAGAAAAGGAAAAAAAAAAAAATAAGGGTAAATTACACTCAGACCCCCTGAGGTTAGGTCATTTCTCACCTAGATGAAGATTTTGGTTTTAATTTTCATTCATATTCGAAAGAGTGATTTCATATTTCACTTACACCCCAAATTGACATTTGGGGTGTAAGTGAAATACTTTTTAGGTATAAAATGAAATACTTTTTAGGCATAAAATGACTATTATGCCCTTTTGACCATTTGTTGACTTAAAAAAATGTATTTCAATTTTTTAATGGCAAAAATACCCCTTAATTTTTTCATGACAAAAATATCCCAATGACCTTACAAGCGGCAACTGTTTGCATTCAACATATAACTGTTGCCTTTTTTTTTTTCTCCTGACAATGACGTTAGCTATTATAATTGCTTAATTGCTTAATTAGGAAAGAGTATTATTTCTTTCTTAATTGCTTGCATATCTTATTTCTTTCTTAATTGGTTGCATATTAGAATGTAAAACAACTGTTATAATATTAGCATTCTTGCATCTTGCACAATCCCCTTTTTTTTTTTTTTTTTTTGAAAAAAAACCTAGTTACAATCCTGTAATACAATTGGCTAACAAATTTTAAATTAAATTGAAAATCTATAAAACAATTGTAACTTCTTTTTTAAACCTCTAAAATCATACCTGTTACCATCCAATTTTTAAAACCTATTAGAGGATTGCAAATTTTTAAAACCTGTTACAACAATTGATAAGGCAAAATATGTGCTATGTCTGTAATCCAATTTTTAAAACCTATTAAAGCAACTCAAAGTTTCAAAATATATCAATACATTCCCAACTTAAAGTCTCAAAATATATAAATAATTCCCAACTTAAAGTTTCAAAATATATCAATACATTCCCAACTTAAAGTCTCAAAATATCATGAATACCAAATACCAAACTTAAAGTACTACATAACTAGTCACACCCCAAAAATTCTAACACAAGACCTTTATCTTATACTAAAATCTGGTACATGACTCACCTCATTCATCCACAACAATCCATGATTAAATCAGTAAGAATACATTTTATTTAAAAATCCATAAATCCAAAGGAATTTATTACATCCCCAACTAATTAAAATTCCACCAACTAAACGAATCCTATTACAAAGTGTTTGCTAAAAAAAAAAAAAAAAACAATATGTGGAAATCCAGAAAATCTCCATCTCCCATTGAGCCTCCTTTGCAAGATAAATCCATGTGCACCTGAAAGTGATAAAGGGGTGAGCTCACTAGCTCAGCAAGAAATTGCTAAACACTGTCATCACTCAGCAAGTCAATCCTTACTTCATCCGTATAAACTTACATATATAAGTGACCACGAAAATATCTACTAATCATCGTCATTCTATAACATCAACTCATACTGTGAACTTGTAACCCATCTAGAATTTAAATTACTAAAATTCCACTTACCTCACATAAGCCCCTGGCTCCCCTCAACCAGTTGGCGTTCTAATGCCATTACCTCACATGAGCCCCTAGCTCCACTCCGAATAAATGGTATGAATTGCATAGTCCCTAACTACCAAATACACACATGTGGCTGGATTGTACGTCTACTCACCCAGACGGCCCCTAACCACGTTCACATACTAAGGGCACCTTTAGCCCAATGGCCATAATAAAAGAGTAATTCACTCCCATAAACAGTCCCTAACTGCGCTCAAAATACTTATCATTAGGTAAGTCCCAGATTATTATTCCAACTAGTTTAATCCCTTTAATTAAACACTAAATATATTTAATTAATTCCTACTCATAATATCATGAGTTATCAAACACCTTAATTAGATTAACTAAAAAATAATAATTAACATAATTAATAGGTACTAACAGCCAGAACCTAACAGTAACTCAATTATATTCTTTCGTTACCACACCCAACAACAAAGGTTCAGCCATGTGCCCAACTAACTACTCATTAAAATAAAAACCGATTAGCAGGCCCCCAAACACTTCACTGTAGTCACCTTTAAATTCAACTACTCATATACATCATGTTGTGTGTAAAGAAAAATGCATAAATCCATGAATTCCCATAACCGAGTCATGTAACCAAATGCACATAATAATACTATTCCACCTATACATATGTAGATATACACCCTCTGCCATGTATAAAAATATCTCTAAAAATCCATTATATTATCTATGTAATCATCAAATCATTTATTATACTTTGTTCAATCAATGCCTACACTTGATTGCTAAAGAAATGCCTCCAAAATTAATAACTCAATATTCTAAAATCTAGTTCGAGAGGACTCCAAATAGTACCATAATTATAGGCTTAATACAAAATTCATCCATGTCCATTTAAAATATTTGCTAACTGAAGACCCACTTACTACCATATACACACTAATTAACCAACATACTGATGCATTCCTCATTTTACACCAGTCCTATACATGCTCATTCAGATATCATATGAGTAACCAGTAATTAATAATAATAGTGCTCCACAAAGGCGTGATTGAGTTAACAGTAATTACAATACCCATGTTTTCTTCAGTATTCATTCACCCCAGTCCACCGATCCATCTTCATTATCTAAATTATCACCTACTGAAATCATGATTCATGGTGGATAACAATATATATAATATTTATGTATACAGATCTACATTCATTTTGCAACCTCTGATTAATCTAGAAATAGAGACCAACTACAAAATGGCAACAACAAGATCATCTATAGTGTAATCCTAAATAAGATTAACTTATCATTCCTTGCCTAAAATAACATATACAGTATAATCAATATTAAATAACAGGTCATGCTATGACATATACACGAAAATAAAAGCAAGAATTAACTTGTTTGACAATAGAATCTGCTTAAGCTTCTTCGTTACTTTGAATGATTACGAAGACTTCACAAAATAGTATCATACGTAATGAAATGCCGATACACCAAGCCTAGATATATAACTAGTAGTTGAGTTTTATAAGGACTTTTTTAAAAAAAATCAAACTAAACTGATAACCTTATATCTCTCAAAATCCATCATACGATAAACCTCCTATCCCTCACAATTCCACATAAATGTATAACATATGGATAAAAACATGAATTCAGAAATAAATAAATAACATATATATATATATATATATATATATATATATACACACACACACACAATATATATATCTGGGGTGTTACATAACTGCAACAAATAGAAAATGCCATCAAATTCATTACATCTTCAGTTGGGACTTCTAATTCATATTATAATCAAAATATGTGCTCTGTATGTGAAAGTCAGCTCATATAACCAATTAATTGGTGTTAGGACTGTACAAAAAATCCCATCTCAATGTTGTTTATAGGTCCTACTTTCTGGTGCAATATGAAGCCTGAAATGAAACCAAAAATATTTATTATAATAGAATTATATATCGGAGAGCTTTGTGTTTTGTTGTTATTAGGATCAATAAATGAACTACATACCTAAGAGCCATGTGTTGATGTGCCTTGAGTTTCTCTTGTTGCTGCTGCCGTACCTGAAGCCTAATATGAAAACAAAAATATAAATAACATACAACTGATCGGTTGGTCAATTAAACATCAACCTTCGCAATAGCACGAATCATTGTAAAATAGGGCTATTGGTCGGGTAAGTCGAACCACTGGGACTGCGCTAGTCTATGGAAACCTAAGAATCTAGACTACTTTTAGAATGATGAGGGGGTATATAGAGTTTTGTTGGTTTGTCACTTATACTATGAATTGAAATATGCATTAATGAAAAACTTGCAAGAATTTAAGAGATGAAAGATGAGCAAAGAAGACTAAGGAAGTGAATCCGCCTCCATCCCTATACATATGCTAGATTAGACCTAAATTAGGGGGAAAACAACATATGATGGTCAAAAACTACATAGCAACACATAGTTGCCATGTAAGTAATCAAGAGCTACATTAGGTCTCAAACAAGTATAATCCATCAAAAGGGTAAACATGTTGAGACTACCTAACTAAGGTGTAGCTTATACACGTTTACTTAAATGAAAGACTATCAAATTCTTGACAAAATGATGAAGCACATGGAGCTAGAGATTAAGCATACACCATCAAAGGATTTCCTAAGCAATGGTCTATCAAAGTCACCTATCAACATGCCATTAAATCATTTCATAACCTTGTTTCCATTCTCACCATGTAAACTCAAGTAAAAAGATTAATACAAGACATCACCTAACATAAGATAATAAGCTTGAAGAAATCATCCATACTTATATAAACATTCATTACACCAAATGAAGTGCTCTTAGCTATGAAAAAGACCATAAATATACATTGCAATCCCCCAATATAGACTACCCTAGGACATGCTTACAAGGGAGGGACTTCATCACCTCCCTAGAGAAAGAGTTAGTTACCCATTGCTAAGCTAGCAGAAGGAAGAAGCTCCATCTTCATGGCCATTTTCGTGCAACCTTCTTGGAGCTTGAAGAAAACACCTCTTTTGCTCTCTTCTCTCTCCTCTAATCTTGTAGAAAATGTAGGATATGATGCATGTGGCCCTTAGTTGCCTTATATCTTTCAACCAAGCTCTCTCTCTCCTCCAAAGACATTCCCAACCACTCTATAAAGAAGGAGGGTGGAAATGTGGAAACCAATGCACAAGTGGACTGAAGAGGGGTTCATTTCCGAGCTGCAATCTGGCCAAATTTCGAGCACTCGAAGGGTGGCCTCGAGCACTTGAAATTAGTGTAATGAGCAACATGCAACTCTTGCCCATCTCTGACCCACTGTGGAAGAATGACCATAACTTTGTGCTCCGAACTCCGAATGATGATCTGTTTGAAGATTTGGAGAGCTGATTCAAAGCTTTAAAAACTTCATGTTTTGATGAAGACCGAATTCTCAAGTATGATTGGTTGAAAATGGGGAGAAAGACAGTACTTCAGTGCTGCCAGGCAGTTCTGCGCACCTCTGGTAAGAAGATCATAACTCTCTGCTCCAAACTCCGAATGACGAACCGCTTAAAGATTTGGAAAGCTGATTCAGAGCTCTAAATCTTTCATGTTATGATAGAAGTCCAGTTCTTGATTTTGCTAGGTCGAAAATGGTGACAAAAGTCAAGTTCTATTGCTGCCAGAATTTCAGAATTGGCACCCTTTTTGTTCAAAATTCCACAAGGCATCATTTTTGCTTCCTTTTTGCAATTTAACCTGAAAATGTGCAAAAACATACAATTGGAGATAATCTATATAAAATACACAAATAAAGAACTTAACTAATGCAATTTAGGGCGCTTGAATATACAATATTCGGCGCTTATCACACCCCCAAACTTACATTTTGCTAGTCCCTTAGCAAAACCAAAATGCAAAACTCAATGGAATGACAAACATGGGACTACTACTACAAAAATATCTACCATGGTAAAATAAAATAGATACATAGCTCAAATACAACTTGAAACAGACAAAAACTGGAGATAGGGTCATTGGGAAAACTACCTTGCATATATGAAGCATTGATACAAAAATTGGCTAAATACATTTCCACATACATGCATCAACATCAAAGTCTATATAAATAACTCAATTATTTTCTCTTGAATGGAAATCAACTCTAGCTTCAGTGAAAGTGAATTGGATTCTCAACATGCGGCTTTTACTTTCTTTTCCAATTCCAAAGCACAAGTTTTCAAATCATTGAATTCCCCTTTAAATGAGGTCCCTAAGGCATGGTTTTATTTACAAGACAACTTTTGTTGTTTGTTGATAATTTATTGTAACTCATAAGCAAAACATAGAATGGTTGTGCAATGCTGAAGTCCCTTAAGCTTTCTAACCAACCTATGTAGCAAGCGTTAGGCCAACAACTCCCAAACCAGATGGCTTTAGGGTGTTAAGTGTAGAGACACTCCAAAGGGCTTAATAGCTCAAGTTGGAAAGGCTACGAACTCTAGCGAACCATGTTTATTACTAGTTTATTTATTTTTATTTTTTTGAATGACCGTGCAATATTTAAGTCCCTTAAGCTTTCTAACCAACCCTTGTAGCAAGCGTTAGGCCAACAACTCCCAAACCAGATGGCTTTAGGGTGCTAAGTGTAGAGACACTCCTAGGGCTTAATAGCTCGAGTTGGAAAGGCTACAAACGTCAACTGGTCATCTTTTCAATTTTTTTTTTTTCTTTTTTTTTTTTTTCTTATATACATGCCAAAGGTATCCATCTATCAGGTTCATCAAATCAGATTAACTAAGCCAAGGTCAAGGTCAATCAAGTTGCATGCCTCACAGTTAAGTTTCCAATGTGCATCTGTGCATTGTGAAGCTTATAAGAGTGTAAATCCAGCAAGAATCTAATTGAGGCATTTATACAGACTACATTGTATTTGCATGATCACTTCAAATTCAAATTTCTTTATTTTCAAAAATTTCTCAATTGCTTCTATACACAAGGTATTAAACATATGCTTTGTCTCCGACAAGTTCCAAGTTACACTATCATTGCTTTACAAAAATATGATACCAAAACTATGCCAAGAATGCTTTGATGCACCCCCAAACTTAAACTACACAGTGTCCTTAATGTGGGACATGGATGTAAGTTAGAGACAAAAATGACAAAGAGTATAAAAAGGAACAACAATACCCAGGGGGAGGAAATGGCATGGTGATACAAAAACCCCCAAACTTGAATTGGACTGCGCAACCTAGAGAGCATCATGAAGAACAAAAAGAAACAACCACAAACAGTATTAATAGCACAAGCATAAATACAGAAAAAGAATGTACCTAAAGTTAACAGAAAAGAAAGAATTTGCATTTCAAAAAGAGTTTACATGATTACAAAAAGAGCTGTATAGGGATCATGTCTACTAGAGCAACCTATACATAGCAAATTCTTACAGTTCAAAAGGAAAACAAAAGATACAAGAGAAATAGTTACATATGAAACAAAAAGATAAGGTCCAACACTCGCAACAAGCTATGGTCCAGAAGGTAAACGGGCGAGGATGGAATGGAGGAGAGATTGAGTCTTACGCCGTTCAACGGAAGCTAAACGACTTTCTTCAGCTGCGACACGACAGTCTTCAGCAGCAAGACGACGATCTTCTTCGGCACGTGAAGAAGTCTCACACAGAGTCCGAGTGTACGCGGACAAAGAATTCTCAAAACGATCCAGTCGCTTATGAATACCGGCAATGCTAGCCCGGATGAAAGCCTGGTCCTAGTGAGAGTCGACCGGAGGCTTTACCCTTGCAGCGGCTGCTGCGGTGGAAGCATCCTCAGAAGGAGGAGGAGGTGGAGCTTGGATGAACAGGGGGGCAGCAGGCTGAGGGGTACTAGAATGGCTAAGAACATTGATCCACCGGCGCTTGGTAAAAATTTTAATCTTTTTGCCTTTTGGTTCATGGGGAGGAACAACGAAACCCTTGTGCTGAAGGAGCCGAGTGATGAAAAACGGCAAAGGCAATTTCTGATTTTCAACTCACGGAACCCGTGCATTATGAGCGTCATGCCAAAACTTCATAAATGTGGTCCAAATGAGCTCTGGGATGGAGAACCATTGGCCTTGGTCCATGGCATATAAGGCTTGCAAAAGGAGGCCCCTACGCTCGGTGCTATGCACCAAAGGGCAGACATTGTGCTTAAAGACAGTGTCAATGAACCAGAGGCGTTCCAGAAGATTGGTTTTGCGGATAAAAGACCGGGGCCTAGTAGGATCGTCAACATTGCAAATGGCAGCGGCAATCTGCTCCACAGTTAATGTATCCGGCTCCTCATATAAAGGGAGATTCTCACGATTGAAAATGTCATCGGGGCACTCAATGGGGCAACCAGAAACCTGAATGATGTCAGTCATAGTAAAAGCATAGGTGGTGCCATCAATGGATGTAGTGAGAGAAATGGGTGGCTCTTCAGGGCATTGGAGATTCTGGTAGAAGAGGCGCACTGCACGGGGGTAGGCAACCCTGGCAAGGGGCGGGCAAATGTGCTGCAGACGCCGGTTAGTCAATTCGGCTACAGCCCACGAAGTTGTGGGTAGAATATCAAAAGCATCCGTGAGCGGAAAAGAAAGCTCATAGTTGAGTTATTTGCGATCCCAATGATCAGGTGGTCACTCACGATTGACAGCACGGGCACCCGCAGAGGATCTAGAAGGGCGAGAAGGACCAGCACGAGACATTTAGAGAGGTGGACTTGGTTGAGGAATTTCAGCGAACACCTGGCATGTACCACAAAAAGGAGAAGGTGAAAATGAGTGGGGTGGATGATGAAGCCCAAAAATTTTGTGCACAAATAAGGCTCTAGCATAGAGCAACATCAACAACAAGCAACACAGAACCAAACTCCAACATTACAAGCCCATCCTCCTTGTAAAAACACCATGAATGAACAAAGGAAAAGAAAAACAAATGACGAGGACACGGACCTGAATTTTAGTGTATCCGAGAGCAAGAAGGAAGGCAGGAAGAGGTTGAGGGCATGCATGGGTGCATGGGTTTATGGGTTTATAGGTTGCTTCATGGTGCAAGGTTTATGGGTTGCATTGAGAGTGGGTTGATGGAGGGATGAAGAAGATGAGGGAAGGGTGTGAGATGGGTGTGTTGGAGCCGAGAGGGGTGAGTGAGAGAGACTTGGTTTTAAAAGAGAGAGGGAAGCTTGGTTCGAGCACTCGAAGGGTGTCTTCGAGTGCTCAAAATTGGGGCAGTGGGCTCGGCTGAGGATGGTGTACTGTGCTCCACACTTTGAGTGCTCGAAGTCTTGGCAGTGAGTGAGGGAAAGGTTGGAGGGGTGTAGATTGGTGATGGTGGGTTGTGGAATGAGAGAGAGTTGATGAGGGATGGTGGTGGCTTGCATGGTGTGCATGCATGGAGGTGTGCTGGAGGGCATGCATGGTGAGAGGTTGGTGGGTTGGAGTTGAGGTGGCCGAGAGTGAAGTGTTGTGTAGTGGTGTGCATGGTAAGGGTGGTGAAAGCATGGTGTGTGAGATGTGTGTGTGAGGTTGATGTGTGAGATGTGAGCCACCATGTGTGTGATGTTGATGTCGAGGGTGATGGTTTGATGGAAAGAGAGGCTGGTTTGGTTGGTGTTGCTGGAGAGTGCTCGAGCACTCTCTAGGTGGTTGCATGGGAAGGGTTTGATGCTGAAGTTGCATGCATGCATGGAGCTTGCATACATGCATGTATGGCTTGGGGATGGGTTGTGGGTTGAAGGAGAAGGGTGAGGGTTGGTTTGGTGAGATGCCGAGAGGTGGTAAGGGTGATGGTTTGGTGAGGTGAGTTGTGAGAGATGAGGGCTCGGGTGAGGGAGGAAGAGAAGTTGGTTCACACTTCGAGCACTCGAAATGGGACTTCGAGTGCTCGAAGTCTTGGCAGTGAGTTCGGGTGTGAGCTTCAAGCAAGCTCGAGCACTCAAGAGGGAAGTGAGAGGGCTCGGGTGAGGGCTTCAAGCAAGCTCGGCAGATAGAGTAAGGAAACTTCAGCACTTGAATGGGGCTTGGGAGTGCTCGAAATTTGCAGCCAAGGTGAAGTTTTCAGCTAACTTGAATGCAAGGAGCTTGCATGGATTAAATGCATGGATTGAATACATGCATATATGAACTCATGAACCTTAATGGAAGTTGAATGCATTTGATGGATTGCCATGCATGGTACTTGCATGGATGGATGGTTGGAGAAATGTTTAAATTGCACAACATTACAAATGCATGGAAATTCTTTAAAATTTTCAAATTTTGCAATATTTCTCCAGTGCTTGGATGAAGTGCACATACATAATGCAATTTGCAATTTGCATGGATGCATTGGCTTGAAGGTTGAAATGTTGCATGGATGGAAAAATTGAAATTTTTCATGGAAAATAACAAAGATTTCATGAAAAAAATTTCATGGAACAATTTTTTTTTTTTTTTTTTTTGTAATGATGCATGCATGAATTTCAATTGCATGGAAAATTTTCCAACTGTTACAACATCACCCAGCGCATGGATAAATGAAATTTCTAGAGAAATTTTTTTTTTTTTTTTTTTTTTTAACTTTGCAAATTCATTCCATTCCAATGCATGGGAAATTTTTCAAACTTTGCAACAATTTGGGAAAATTTTCAAACCTATCCACATCACTCCAAGCTTTTTGCAAATTCAAAAATTCATGGATGATTTTGAGGAACCATGATCCAACCATGCAGTGAAGATAAGAGGTTATGTATGTGAGTGCCATGTCGAAAGTCCGAGAAAATTGCCTGATAGAGCCGGAAACTTCCAGGAACGAAAACAAGAGCTGAGAAGGTCTAAGAAGCCGGTCTAAAATTGTAGAACACAATTGAAAAGCGTTCCAGAAAAATCAAAATTTTGGCTTTCTTTAACGAAACCATTTCCCAAAAAAAATTTCAAGGCTCAGGCAATTGAAAGGAGGGAAACTTGGAACATCGAAAGAATTTATTCCCTTGTTTTGCTAAATTTGATGTCGATAGCTAGACGAAGTTAGAGCAGGCACTAATCCTCATAAATTGGATCCGTCAAGGGGACTTCCTCAACTCTTCGGGTTAGGATTGTGCCGTCAATGTAAGGCTTAAGCAGTTGGCCATTTACCTTGAAGAGTGATCCACTTGCAGGATCACGAAGTTCGATTGCTCCATGAGGAAAGACGGTAGTGACAATGTATGGACCATCCCATCTTGACCGGAGTTTACCGGGAAAGAGTTTCAAGCGGGAATTGAAAAGCCAAACCTTTTGTCCGGGGGCAAAAGACTTCTTGACGATGTGTTTGTCATGAAAAGCTTTAGTCTTTGCCTTGTAGATTTTTGCGCTTTCATACGCGTCATTACGCAATTCCTCAAGTTCATTTAATTGCAATGCACGATTAGAGCCGGCTGGTTTAAGATCAAAATTAAACCTTTTTATGGCCCAATAAGCACGGTGCTCTAATTCTACCGGGAGATGACATGCCTTGCCAAAGACAAGTCGATATGGTGACATGCCAATGGGTGTCTTATAAGCTGTCCGGTAAGCCCAAAGCGCATCGTTTAGCCTTAATGACCAATCTTTGCGGTCTGGTCTAACCTTTTTTTCCAAAATGTGCTTAATCTCCCGGTTAGAAATCTCTACTTGACCACTCGTTTGAGGGTGGTAAGGTGTAGCAACCTTATGAATGACAGAGTACTTGGTAAGGACGGATTTGAGATAACGATTTCGGAAATGAGATCCGTCATCACTAATGATTGCTCGGGGCGTACCAAAACGACTAAAGATATGGGACTGAATGAATTGGATCACGACTTTATGATCATCGATTTTGGTAGCCTCAGCTTCAACCCATTTAGACACATAATCCACCGCTACAAGGATGTACTCATAGCCATAAGAAGATGGAAATGGTCCCATGAAGTTAATCCCCCACACATCAAAAATTTCAACAATTAAAATGTTGGTGAGGGGCATCATGTCTCTTTGGGACATGGATCCAAGTTTTTGACATCGTTCACACGATTTGCAAAAATTGTATGCATCCCGAAACAAGGTAGGCCAAAAGAATCCGCTTTGAAGAACTTTGTTAGCGGTCTTTTTGGCACTAAAATGGCCTCCACAAGCAAGAGTATGGCAAAAATTTAGAATGCTTATGGCCTCGGTTTCAGGAATGCATCGCCGGATGATTTGGTCCGGGCAATACTTGAATAGTTCCGGATCTTCCCAAAAGAAATGCTTGACTTGGGAGAAAAATCAGTCCCTCTCTTGTTTGGACCAATGAGCTGGAATTTTGCCAACCGCAAGATAATTGACAATATCCGCAAGCCATGGAAGAGTAGAATGTGAAACTTGAAGAAGTTGCTCATCCGGAAAGGAATCACGGATGGCTGCGAATTCTGAAGATTTCTCAATAAGTAAGCGAGAGAGATGATCGGCGATAACATTGTCGGTCCCTTTTTTGTCCCGGATTTCAATGTCAAACTCTTGAAGTAAGAGGATCCATCTAATTAAACGGGGTTTTGTCTCTTTTTTCGCTAACAAATGCCTAAGAGCGGCATGATCCGAAAAGACGATGACCTTGGAGCCAAGAAAATAAGAGCAAAATTTATCCAAGGCGTACACCACAGCTAGCAATTCTTTTTCAGTGGTGGTGTAGTTCAATTGGGCATCGCAGAGAGTTTTGCTAGCATAATAAATGACATGCAGAAGTTTATCCACACGTTGGCCCAAAACCGCCCCTAATGCATAGTCGGATGCATCACACATGATCTCAAAGGGAAGAGACCAATTAGGGGGTTTCATGATTGGGGCGGATAAGAGGAGAGTGCGAAGTTTGATGAAAGCTTTCATGCAAGCGTCATCAAAATTGAACGGAACATCCTTAGCTAAGAGATTACACAAGGGCCGTGAGATTTTGCTAAAATCTTTGATGAAGCGACGATAGAATCCGGCATGGCCAAGAAAAGAACGAATTTAACGGACTGAATTCGGAGGAGGAAGATTAGAGATTAACTCAACTTTTGCCTTGTCTACCTCGATTCCCCGCTTAGAAATGACATGTCCTAAAACAATGCCTTCTTGGACCATGAAGTGGCTTTTCTCCCAACTTAGAATGAGATTCGTCTCTTTGCATCTTTGGAGCACAAGAGATAAATTTTTGAGACACGAGTCAAAAGAGGAGCCAAATACGGAAAAATCGTCCATGAAAACTTCCAAGAACTTTTTAACCATATCGGAGAATATGGACATCATGCACCTTTGGAACGTTGCCGGTGCATTGCATAGACCAAAAGGCATACGTCGATAAGCAAAAGTACCAAAGGGACATGTGAATGTTGTTTTCTCTTGATCTTGGGGGGCGATTGCCACTTGGTTATAGCCGGAATAACCATCAAGAAAACAATAGAAGCTTTGGCCGGCTAACCTTTCTAGGATTTGATCAATAAATGGGAGTGGGAAATGATCCTTCCTAGTTGATGAATTGAGTTTCCGATAGTCAATGCACACACGCCACCCGGTGGTGGTTCGTTGTGGCACGAGCTCACCCGCTGAATTTTCAACAACAGTGAGACCGGATTTCTTGGGGACAACTTGTGTGGGGCTCACCCACTTGCTATCAGAGATAGGGTAGATGATTCCCGCATCTAGCAATTTGATCACCTCTTTCATGACCACTTCCTTCTTATTTGGATTTAACCGGCGCTGGACCTCTCTAGTAGGCTTTGCGTCATCCTCCATATGAATGCGGTGCATACAAATGGAGGGGTCAATTCCTTTCAAATCTGCCACTGTCCAACCAATAGCTTCTTTATGCTCTTGGAGCACCGCTAAAAGGTTGGTCTCTTGGTCTTTTTGAAGGTCCGAGGCAATAATGACGTGAAGGGTTTGCTTTGGACCAAGGAACACATACTTGAGATGGGCCGGGAGCGGCTTAAGCTCAAGTTGTGGCGGAGATAACAATGATGGGACCGAAGGAGTGGTGGAAAGTTGGGGAAGTGGTTCTTTTGGAATTTTCCAAGGAGGTACATCCATGATAGCATTAATATCAAGCAAGGAATTGACTTCTTGAATGGCTTGATCAACATCAAAGTTTGAGAAGTCAAAATGGGACATGCAAGTTTCAAGAGGATCTTTGCTTAGAATGAAGGGGAGAGATTCTTCGACCACTTCATCAATGACATCCACAAGAAAACAATCATCCTCATTGGAGGGATGTTGAGTTGCATGAAAGATGTGGAGTTTGACTTGCATGTTTCCAAAAGCAATGTCCATCACCCCGGTTCGGCAATTAATTGATGCATTAGCCGTGGCTAAAAATGGCCTACCAAGGATCACGGGAATGTGCTTTTTTGGGTCATAGACCAGTTTCGTATCAAGAACCACAAAATCTACCAGGAAGTAGAATTTGTCCACTTTGATGATAACGTCCTTGAGAATACCTCATGGATGCTTGATCGATCTATCGGCAAGTTGCAAAACCACGGAAGTCGGCTTAAGATCTCCCAAACCAAGTTGTAGGTAAACTGAATATGGAATTAAATTCACACTAGCTCCTAAGTCAAGGAGGGCCCTCTCGATTTTGCTGTCACCAATGACGCAAGAGATTGTGGGGGCACCCGGATCCTTATACTTCGGAGGAATGCTGTGCTGAATGATAGCACTAACATTTTCAGTCAACCTCACTTTTTTTGGCAAATGATTTTTAGAAGTGCACTTTTGAGTGCACAAATCTTTAAGAAATTTTGCATAGGGAGGGATTTGCTTGATAGCATCCAAGAGGGGCAAGTTAATCTTCACTTGCTTGAAAACTTCCCACATGTCTTGAAATTTACAATTCTTGTTCCCAAAATGTGTCGACTCTTGAAGACGTTGAGGAAACGGAGCTTTTGGCTCATAAGTAGTTTCCACATTTGGGGTGACATGTGTGGGATTTCCGTGAATGGTATTTGGACAAGAATTTGGATTTGAAGAGCTTGGATTTGGATTTTTCAAAGGAGGGTTTTTCTCACTGGTGTCTCCATTAACCTTATTGTCAACCACTCTACCACTCCGAAGGGTGGTGATAGCTTGAACTTGTTCATGAGTCGGCCCACTCGGAGGAGGGGTTTCATCAATCACATGCATTCCTCTAGGATTTTCAAAAGGTTGAGAGGGAAGCTTGCCCTTGTCCTTTTGAAGCAATTGATTCACCGAGTTAGCTATTTGGCCCACTTGATTTTCGAGATTAGCTATGGATTGAGTATGAGAGTGAACCATTTGGAGAGTAGGCTGCAAGGATGTCAAGAGTTGCTTGTTGGCATCCATTATTTGCTTATTTAATGATTCCATCATTTACTTGTTTGCAGCTACTATCTTATCAGTTGGACACACAGGAGGTTGATTGGAGACATTTGGATTGTAAGGAGGACGGTAGCTTGAAGAGGCTTGGAAAGGTCTACCTTGATATTGAGAAGAGGGCTGATTTTACCACCCTTGGTTTTGGAATTGGGAATTTTGTGGGGCTTGTTGCCGCCACGAGAAATTTGGATGATCTCGCCAACCCAGATTGTAGGTGTTGGAATATGGATTATTCCCGGGCTGCGAGAACATGGCATTAGCTTGCTCTTGGTTGGGATTGGGAAATTGCTCCGGTGTGGGGCAATCTTCCGAGAGATGGAATGGACTAGTACATGAAGCACAAACTGAACTTGCCAAATTTTGAGACAATGAAGGAGGAAGATGTGGTGCCATCAATTGGTAGAATTTATGAGCGATGGCATCCACTTGAGATGATTCCTCCCTTATTGATTTTGGTTGACAAGGGTTGGTGTTCTTTGCAATGGTTGTGGTCGGAGCCCTACGAGAATTATGTTGAAGTGAATTTTCGCTTAAATTCTCAAGTAGGGTCCAAGCCTCATCCGCATACTTGGACATGAACATCCCACCACAAGAAGAATCAACCATGAATCTATGGGTTTCGGTCAAGCCGGCAAAAAAAGCTTACATTAATTGCCATTTTGGGATCAAATGATGAGGACATTTTCGAAGAAGATCTTGTAGCCTTTCCCAAGTCTCATGGAGTTGTTCTCCATCAACTTGAGAAAAACTTAGAATGGAACGCCTCATTTGGTTGGTTTTACTCACCGGATAATACTTCTTAAGGAATTCTTGTTGCAATTGAGCCAAGAAGTAATGGAATTGGGAGCGAGGGAGTTTAACCAATATTTTGCCCTATCCTTTAGGGAGAATGGGAAAAGATGGAGATGAAGTGCATTGTCCGGAAAACCTCTCAACCGGATGGTCGAACAGATTTCAAGGAACTCATCAAGATGCTTATATGGATCTTCATTATCAAAGCCATGAAATGATGGAAGCATTTGGATGGTGCTTGATTTGATCTCATATTGAGCTGCATCGATGTTTGGCATTACTATGCAAGAAGGAGAAGCATAGGTGGTAGGAATGAAATGATCTCTAAGAGTCATTGGTTCTACATTAGGAATTTCAGCCCTTTCATTCCCCGGATTTCTTACGTTATCCCCCATTGTATTGAATTCAGTTTCAAGATCCCTTGTAAGAGTGGGTTCCCTAAGGTTCTGTCTAAGAGTTCTTTCAAGTGACTTTATATCAATAGGCGAGTCAAGTGTGGGTAGAGAGAGTGACCTACGGCCAAACATCAACAATTCACAACAACATCATCACAACAAATCTTTATCATCAACTCCACATATGATGTTCCCTTTCTCCTCAATTATCAAGATAGAAAATAAATGGCCACGACAAGGACCGATACTTGTACACGAAATTAAACAAGATAGTAGCCTCTACAAAGATTTCACAACTAAATTAACTACTTCTAAAATTAACATATGTACTGTATCTACAAGTTGAAACTAGAAGTCAAGAGACTTACCTGGGGTCCTCTAGACTTACAATTTGCTAACGTTCCCACAGCGCTTCAAGTCCCTAGAATCTTACAACACTTAAAACACAAAGATAGTCAAAACACACAAGGAATATTCACAATCAAACTAAAATTAACCCTAGAACTTTGGTCGCTAAACCGTTTGCAGTCCCCGGCAACGGCGCCAAAAATTGATCGGTTGGTCAATTAAACATCTACCTTCGCAATAGCACGAATCATTGTAAAATAGGGCTATTGGTCGGGTAAGTCGAACCACTGGGACTGCGCTAGTCTATGGCAACCTAAGAGTCTAGATTACTTTTAGAATGATGAGGGGGTATATAGAGTTTTGTTGGTTTGTCACTTATACTATGAATTGAAATATGCATTAATGAAAAACTTGCAAGAATTTAAGAGATGAAAGATGAGCAAAGAAGACTAAGGAAGTGAATCCGCCTCCATCCCTATACACATGCTAGATTAGACCTAAATTAGGGGAAAAACAACATATGATGGTCAAAAACTACATAGCAACACATAGTTGCCATGTAAGTAATCAAGAAGTACATTAGGTCTCAAACAAGTATAATCCATCAAAAGGGTAAACATGTTGAGACTACCTAACTAAGGTGTAGCTTATACACGTTTACTTAAATGAAAGACTATCAAATTCTTGACAAAATGATGAAGCACATGGAGCTAGAGATTAAGCATACACCATCAAAGGATTTCCTAAGCAATGGTCTATCAAAGTCACCTATCAACATGCCATTAAATCATTTCATAACCTTGTTTCCATTCTCACCATGTAAACTCAAGCAAAAAGATTAATACAAGACATCACCTAACATAAGATAATGAGCTTGAAGAAATCATCCATACGTATATAAACATTCATTACACCAAATGAAGTGCTCTTAGCTATGAAAAAGACCATAAATATACATTGCAATCCCCCAATATAGACTACCCTAGGACATACTTACAAGGGAGGGACTTCATCACCTCCCTAGAGAAAGAGTTAGTTACCCATTGCTAAGCTAGCAGAAGGAAGAAGCTCCATCTTCATGGCCATTTTCGTGCAACCTTCTTGGAGCTTGAAGAACACACCTCTTTTGCTCTCTTCTCTCTCCTCTAATGTTGTAGAAAATATAGGATATGATGCATGTGGCCCTTAGTTGCCTTATATCTTTCAACCAAGCTCTCTCTCCTCCAAAGACATTCCCAACCACTCCATAAAGAAGGAGGGTGGAAATGCGGAAACCAATGCACAAGTGGACTAAAGAGGGGTTCATTTCCGAGCTGCAATCTGGCCAAATTTCGAGCACTTGAAGGGTGGCCTCGAGCACTCGAAATTAGTGTAATGAGCAACATGCAACTCTTGCCCATCTCTGACCCACTGTGGAAGAATGACCATAACTTTGTGCTCTGAACTCCGAATGATGATCTGTTTGAAGATTTGGAGAGCTTATTCAGAGCTTTAAAAACTTCATGTTTTGATGAAGACCCAATTCTCAAGTCTGGTTGGTCGAAAATGGGAAGAAAGGCAGCACTTCAGTGCTGCCAGGCAGTTCTGCGCACCTCTGGTAAGAAGATCATAACTCTCTGCTCCGAACTCCGAATGGAGAACCGCTTAAAGATTTGGAAAGCTGATTCAGATCTATAAATCTTTCATGTTATGATTGAAGTCCAGTTCTTGAGTTTGCTAGGTCGAAAATGGTGACAAAAGTCAGGTTCTACTGCTGCCAGAATTTCAGAATTGGCACCCTTTTTGTTCAAAATTCCACAAGGCATCATTTTTGCTTCCTTTTTGCAATTTAACCTGAAAATGTGCAAAAACATACAATTGGAGATAATCTATATAAAATACACAAATAAAGAACTTAACTAATGAAATTTAGGGCGCTTGAATATACAATATTCGGCGCTTATCAACAACAATGCATTAGAAATTTGAAAAAATAAATAAAAATAAAAATTGAAATGAAGAAATCTTTATTCCATGAATTTAATACCTCAGAGCCTTGTGTTGCTATTGTTGCTGCTCTAATGCTTTTTAATCTTTTTGGTGGATACTTTCTTCCTCCTACTCTTGGGCCTACTGTTGCTGATGATGATGATGGGCCTACTGTTGCTACTCTTGCCTCTTTTGTCATAGGAGCCTTTTGACATCCGCTTTTGTTGTGTCCAAAATGTCCACATACACTGCACTGCACAACAGTTGACCTTTTCCTTGCTTCTGCTTCACCATCTTCCCTCTTCCTTGACAGTCTTAGTCTGCCACAGGGTCTTTTGAACTCTGGTGGATCCAATTCAGGTTTGTCAACCTCAGTCCACACACTTTCGTGGTACATGGGGGTGGATGAAAGGAGTGCAAGTCTTTGTATATGTATCCTTGTTGTAGAAATCTGAACATAACTTCACAATATCTACCCTTGTGGTAGTAATGGTTACACATGCATGCATACAAGGAACTCCACTCACCTGCCATTCCCTACAACAAGAAGTCCTCTCCCCAAGCATAACAATATAACTCTTCTATTTTGCATTATCAGTTACCTCATACACACCTTCAACAGGCCATGTCAATTCACATGTACCAGCTTTGGATATATTGGAGTTCAATCTTCTCTTAATTTTTGGCACTATTGTGGTTGTCTAATCTGCTGTCCTTTGAAACCTTTTGTTGAATTTAGACATCAGCTTTGTTCTTATACATTCAAAAATAGCAATGATTGGTTTTGCTCTAACATTCCCAAGCCAAGAATTAAATGACTCCACATGATTATTGGTGACATAGTCACACTTCACCCTATCATCAAATTTGTGTCTTGTCCATGTCTCCAAAGGATGCTCCATCAACCAATTTGAGGCATCCTGACTAATTGACTCAATCTGCCTTATTACAATTTTGAAACCTTCTTCATTATACGTATTTACAGCTTCCCATAATAGTTTCTTGTACTTCACACCAGGCCACCGTGTCATAAAGTTAGCATATATGTGCCTGCAGCATCTCCTAGTTATTGTCTGTGGAAAAATTGCAGAGAAAGCAGTTAAAATGCCTTTTTGGCCATCTGACACAAAAGTCCATGGCATATTAGTTGTTGTATCACCTAGGAATTTATGCAAGTGATCCAGAAACCATTTCCAACCGTCGTTAGTTTCAGACTCAACTATAGCTACTACAAATGGATATAATCCATTATTCCCGTCAAGTCCTACTGCACTCATCAACATACCCCTCAATGGCCCCTTTAAAAAATAGCTATCAATACCAATAAATGGTCTGCAACCATTAATAAAACCATTTTGAAATGGTGCAAATGAAAAAAAAAAATGTTCTCTTGAACTTGGGAAGGTCATCTATAGTTAGTTTTATAAAAATTAAACTCCCAGGATTAGTTTTAACCACCTCAGCTACATATTTCCACAGCTTTTTTGTAAGAAGATGATGTAGAATTGATTGGGGAAGCCTTTATGGCCTGTTTAGACCGCTAGGGTGTCAAACGGGCATATGTACTGCAGAACAGATCATTCATTCAATTATCAAATAATATATAAGATTTCTCTGAGATTATTTCTTATTTTGTGGATTCAAAATACCCACCTTGTAGATTCAAGGTGGTTGTTCCTCGTTAGAAGATATGGTATAACTGTCATATTGGAGTGCACTTTTGGGATTAATAAAAAAATATCAATCATGTGTATCATAATATAGTTGGAAAGTGGTCAGGGGTTTAATGCAGGGACAAGTTGCTCACTTTTGAAACTACAAGAAATGAATTGCTCACTTTTATACCACAAGGGGGTTACTGTGCTATTTTGGTGAAAGTTCAAAGTTGTTGTTGTGTATTTTTTTTTTTTTTTTTTTTTTGGCACTTTCGCAAAAAAATATACATATATAAATAATCATAATAATAATTAAAGATATGCAAAGTTGCCTTTAAATATCAATGCCTACGCAAACCATAAATCAGCAGAGCACTAGTTTTAAAATGATCAAATGATAACGCCTCCCCCAAATCAAAACAAAATACAAGGTGTGCAATACATATAAAGGTTGATCGAAATAAATTATTTAATATCTTTGGTTGCTTCTAGTCTTCCACGTTTATTGACCACAAAAAAGGTGTACACTATAAAAATTTGTATCTATCTCATTAACAACAAATCATAATGAAAGTTTAACTAAAAATAAATAAATCATAATGAAAGGCATGTAAGTTGTCTTTCAAAAACAAAAATATTTATTCAAGGCGAGCTAACCGATCAATAATTTTAAAAAGAAAGAAAGACAAAGTGTTTAGTCAAGAAATACACATTTACACATTCTTTTAATCCTATAGAGACTTAAATCTAATTTTTTTTTTTTGAAAAATAAAAAAATATCATTAAACTATACTTAAACCATTGGTACAAATGTTCTTATTACAAAATCCCAATATGAAAGGTTCTCAAAATAATAATTTTTTTTTTTTTTTTTTTTAATATCATTTGTTGAAACTACTCATAAAGGTAGTTCACCATTCTTTAAAGTGTGACGTCATGAAAGGTGTGAAATTATATAAAAACTTATACTCAATAATATATCAATGCATCCGCATAGCAAGAGCCAAAACTAGCAATATTTTAAAATGAAGAAATACTAATGACTCCACCAAACGAAGCCACTATAGTATACTAAATGCCCAAGTGGTGATCAAATGAAAGTCAACCAAGTAATAGTTTAAAATAATCAAATGAGTCGCCAATTTTGACCACTTTAGTACAGTATTTTCAATTTAATTTTTGTAATATCTTTTGTTGCTTCTACTCTTCCTCCTTTAGGTCAAGCAATAAAACATTTTCTAGGTGTGGCTATATGAAATTTGTTATGCAATTACGAAGGATTTAATTTATTTTATATTTTTGTTATTTTCTCTAAACAATCTAGTTTTTCCGCCTTTTTTTATTCATTCCCTTTTTATCTCTTCTAATTTATTTATTTATTTATTTTGAATCTTTCTTGTTTACAACTAATTTGCGTCTCTCATTCTCTCTTCATCTGCTATCTATATCACTTTCTGATCTATTTCACACTCACTATATTTTCCTGTTTTGTAAAACTTCGCTAGCTTCGTCCGAACAAATCCATGAGCAATAGAGGTACGCCTTAAAATCTCTTCTTTAATTAGTTTCTTCACCGATAATAATCAGAGCTCTCGATCTGCATTTATGTTGTGTCATTCGTTGCCTAAAATCTCTTTTTAATTTGAATCTTTTTCTCTTGTGAATCACTGTTCTTTATCTTTCTCTCTCACTTGCCAGTCACTGCTTTAGTTTCTTCAACAAAACAGTGTAAGCTCTCTGCAGATATTTTGTATTCAATCATCTCATCTGTTTTTTTTTTTTTTCCTTCCTTTCTGTTGCACTGAGAATTTTCACTTTTCGTTATCGATCTCTTTCACTCGTTTGTCTAGTTTGTGAATATTCTTTTGTATTTCATCATCTTGTTTGTTACAAAAATAAAAAAAGTAACAAAAAACAGCTAGCTAGTGAGTTGAAAATGAGTTGTGTTATAGATGCTATTGTGGGAAAAATATTAGATCCAATATTTGACTATTTGTTCGCATCAATTGGGCGTCAAATTGGTTATCTGGTTAAATATAAGGAAAATATTGAGAGTTTGGAAAAAGAAGTGAACGATCTTAAAGGTGTGAGGGACAGAGTCCAAGCAGCAGTCAACAGAGCCACGGACAATGGGATGACCATTGAGAAGGATGCTAAGAAGTGGCTGGAGGAAGTGCAGCAGTCGTTGACGACTTTGGAAGAAGTGAACAAATCATTGCAAGGCAGAACAAATCTCAAATGTCTTGATGTACGTTCACGGTATAGGATTGGTAAGAAAGGGAAAAAGATGGCGATGGATGCTATCAAACTAAAAGAGAAACACAATACGTTTGGCGATGAAGTTGCACACCCTACTCCTCTCAAAGACATTTGGTACACATCCAGCACAAGTTATGAGCATTTTGATACCAGAAAATCAGTCTTTGAAGAGATCATGCAGGCCTTGAGAGATGATAAGAATTTCAAAATTGGGATATATGGAATGGCAGGCGTTGGCAAGACAACATTGGTGGAGGAAGTTGGCAAACAAGCTAAAAAGGTTCCTTTTGATGAGGTCGCTATGGCAGTTTTTTCTCAGAAGCCGGATTTGAGACAAATTCAAGGAAAACTTGCGAACTGTTTAAATCTGAAACTAGATAATGAGAGTGAAGAATGGAGAGCCGGTCAACTATACAATAGATTGAAGAATGGGAAAAAAATTCTTGTAATATTGGATGACATTTGGGATGATCAGATTACATTGAAGAAAATAGGAATTCCAGCAGAAAATAGCACGGGTTGCAAAATTTTGCTAACCTCTCGAAGACTGGAAGTGTGCAAACAAATGGGGTTTGAAAAAAACTTCCCAATTGGACTCCTGTCGGGAGCTGAAGCTTGGCAACTATTCAGGAAAACAGTTGGAGATTTTATAGAAGTTGATATTGATATTCACTCTGTAGCAGAACAAGTGTGCAGAGAATGTGATCATCTACCGTTGGCAATTTGTGCAGTTGGAGGGGCATTGAGCAGTGAGGAAGATAAGCGTGTATGGAATGATGCACTTGAACAACTGAAACATTTTCATAGATATAAAATTGATAGAATGAAAGAAAAAGTGTATTTATGCATTGAGTGGAGCTACATGTATCTGAAGCAGGAAGATGTGCAGTCATGCTTTCTGTATTGCTCTTTGTTTCCTGAAGATACTGAGATTCCAATTGACCTTTTGGTACCTTTTCGAGTAGGAACGAAGTTTCTTGGAAGCATGGATAGAACATCAATGAAACAAGTAAGAGATAGAACACTTGTGATAGTTGGTATCCTTAAAAAATCTAATTTGTTGTTAGAAGGTGAAGACAACATGGTTAAAATGCATGACGTAATTCGAGATGTTGCCATATCAATTGCATTATCAAAAAATGAGAATGCATTTCTAGTGCAAGATGGTGTCAATGTTTGGCCTGATAAAGATGATTATAAATGTTGCAAAGCCATCTCATTAAGGGCTTCCTGCAATATTCGTCGGCTTCCTGATCAGTTAGAATGTCCAGTACTACGCACTTTAGTATTGGGATCATCCGATGATTCACTACTAGAACTCCCAAATAGCTTTTTTGAAGGGATGAAAAAGCTTGAAGTTTTGGTTTTGGACAACATGAAACTAGCACCATCGTCACTTTCACATTTGGTTGGTCTCCGGATGTTGTGTCTAAGTGATTGTGAATTGGTAAACCTATCTTTCATCAAGGAATTGAAAAACCTTGAGATACTGGTCATTGGTTATATTTATGAATTCAAAGAGATGGTTGTGGAAATAGGACAATTGACTTCTTTACGGTTGTTGGATTTAAGAAAATTTAACAAAGATATAGGATTTCCATCGGGTTCCCTGTCATGTCTATCCGATCTCGAGGAATTGTACATTTGGAAGGAATATAATGGATGGGAGGTTGAAGGCAATGCAAGCATTGTTGAGATAAATTGTTTGACTAGCTTAACCGCTTTAGATATTTGTATACCAAAAGATGTCTTCTTACTACTGCCCAAGGACCTTCCCAGCTTTCAGCTGTTAACGAAATATAAAATATGGATTGGGTCGAGAAAAAATTATTTTTATTCACTGCTTGACCGATACACAGAAACAAAGGTCTTGGGACTTGTGGGTATTCCTTTGATGGATGGGCTTGACGTTTTGATTGCGAACGCTGAAGTACTATATTTGGTTCATTTGGAAGGTTCAAAGAAGGTGCTTCACAACAGAGACGGAGAGTGGTTTTCAGACTTGAAGTTTCTTAGAGTTTGGGGATGTGAGGACATGGAACATCTACTTGGCAAACCCAAAGGGAATTCAAAAACTCATGGACCATCTCCATTGGGTTCTTTTGGTAAATTGAGAGAATTAGATGTTTACCGTTGTAGATCAATGAAGTATCTGTTCTCGGCCTCCACTGCAAGATGTCTTCCAAGACCACATCAACTACTTGTTAGAGAATGTGAGGCATTGGAAGAAATAATTGGAGGTGATGAGGAAGTCACGGATAAAGTTACTTTTCATCAGTTAAAGAAATTGTGGTTAATACGTCTGCCAAATCTCAGAAGCATTTACACCAATACGAAGAAGACATCAACTACAGAGTCTAGCACACCTTCGACCGTTACACAACCTCTCTTCAATGAAAAGGTATTTTTTATAAATCAGTAGCCTTGTATATATTTTATGTGAACACCTTTAGTTGATTTCTGAAATTGTTTGTTGACCCCACTAATTTGTCAAAGTTCTTGCAAAGCAAAATTGAAAACAAAGATGAGGTAAAACCTAAATTGAGGAAAAATTATTAAGATTGTAGAGTTTACAACTATATACATACACGTATTTATATATTAGTTGTTATTCTGATGTGGCTTTACTTTATTGGGTGTTAACAATTTCTGCACAAATAAAAGTCATGGGTCCAATGATATAAATCTTGATAAAAAAAAAAAAACAAAATAAAATAAAAAAACATACATTTAATTTTTGGAAGTTTATTTGAGATTTAAATACTATAAAAACGTGCTTCCAATAACCACATACAATGCATCCCCATAATCATTTATAATCTCAAGGCATATAAGAGTTTATGATAGAATGCATTCCTATGACAGACAATGCACCATAACTCTTAAATATGGATAATCACAAAATTATTTAAATTAAGTGATTAAGATTAATTATTAATATTAGACCACTATTTGAAATAAGTTTTATTTTATTTTAGCATTTTAGGCAAAAAATTTCCTAGGCATTTTAGACAAGTTTATTCCCTAAAAAATTCTTTTAAAAAAATAAAAAAAATAATCATGTCATTCGGAATGAATTAAGGTTAATTAAAAATATAATACCATTACTGTTATCCTTTTCTTTTTCTTTTACGTGAGTAACATTTATGTTGTTAATTTTATTAGGCTTCGGACTTTGTTGTTAATTTTAATTTCACAAATTCAATGCTTTTGATGATTTTTTTTTTTTTTTTTGGGAGTAATTCAGCCTATTTTGATCTTGGGCTGGAACTTCATTTTCCCGCAAAAAGAAATTCATAGTCAAAGCAATTTGACTTTAGATAAAAAGTCACACTAATATATAACCTTGCTATGCTTTCTAACTGTTGTGAGATGCTTCGTTTTTATCCTGTCGTGTTAAATCCAATGCTTGGTTTAGCACTCATCTTGCCCATATTCATAACTCTTGTCGATTGTATCGCTCTCTCTTTTCCCCAATTTGGTCTTATATCCATAACCCTGGGTCGATTTAATTATAAATTGTCAAAAAATTGTCTGAGAGGAACAAGCATGCATTTAAGAGGAAGGTCAAACTCAGTTTTGAACTCCATCTTGGCTTCAATCAAATTGAGACTCTCCCTGTAAATTTATACTTGTCTTCCCAAACCAATAATAAATTATATTACACAAATATGGGGTCGATCTATCCTTAGTTAAATGTAGGGATCATTCCTATTGTTTCTTGATAAGGAAAAATAGAAAAAATAAATACGGTACATAAATTGTTTCTTAGTTGTTCTATAGTTGTAGATGATAAATAGTAGAGTATCTTCTTTTTGTAAAGACGGTTTAGAATTGATATTTTCAAAAATCTTAGTGTGGAATGGGTTGAGAAGACTTACAAGACAAAGAATATATACATGATGTTTATTAGTTGACAAAATTTAATGTAATGGATCACAGGTTATGTTTCCTGTCTTGGAGATATTGCACATTGAAGGATTGGATAGCTTTAAAGCGATATGGGACAAGCAATTACTCCCAGTCCTAAAAACTAGATATGGGACAAGCAATTACTCCCAGTCCTAAAAGCTAGAGATTCCTTTCAGTACCTTAAAAATTTAGATGTGAGCTTTTGTATGGAGATGGAAGAGATACTTGCATTTGAAGTTGGACAAGGGAAAGAAGAAGCAGAAGCAAATGATGAGATTCCCGAGATCCCTCACTTAAAGACCATAGAATTTGAAGCCTTGCCAAACCTAAAAAGTTTCCGATCACTACAAGCCCTCGTTAATCACAAGGTATGTTATGTTCTAACTCTTAATTAACCATGCATATATGCGTACTGAACATCCCTATATATTGTCAAAACCTTTCCATCTTCACAAAGCTATCGCATAGAAATTATAATAATTTCCAATGCTCCCTCTATCAAATTAAACTCTTTAATTTCTGTTACTCTCTTATTCTCTCTCCTCCCCATAACAGCTGGTATGTACTCCCTTTATTTTTCATCTCCACAATGGTGCCATTACACAGCTGCTTATATCCCCAGTAAAATTTACTAATTTATTGTTTCACTTAATCAATTATATACCCTGCGATAGGATTATATTTATAGTATGAAATTACGAAAATATATATAATTAATTAATATTCTGAAGTTTTCTACATACTTCGCTTAGCTTGGAAATAAAAATGAATGACAAATTGGATGCACAATTCCATATCTGGTGGAATCATTAATAATTAGGAACTACCATGTGAAAAAATAAAAATCAAAATCAAAAGCTTTAGCAGTGAAGCACATGTTAATTAGTAATTAAGTGGATACTAAGAAACATGTGGAAGACCTCTAACAGGGTTAATGTTTTTTTTCTTGTAATTTTATGTTGAGATTTGAGAGAATGAAGCTATATATGCTTCCCTTTTTCTCTTTGTTATTTCTGATGACTAACACCATTAGATTGATGTTTTTGCAGGTCAGGTTTCCTAGTTTGGAGAAAATGACTATAATAAGGCATTAAATGTGTGCAGTGTGTGCAAGAGTGTGTGAATGTATCAGGAAATAAGTGTGGCAGTAAGTAAATGTGTGCAGTAAAGTGCATGAAGAAAAGAAAGTGTGGCAGTTTAGTAAATGTTTGTTTCTCCCATAATCTTTTTTCTCATTTATTGTTGGAGGGTTTTTCCAAATTAAATACGTACAGATAAAAAAGAAATTTTGTAAATGCAAAACAAGCAGAAAATTGGTATTAGGCCTTGAAAGGTTCATTGTATGTACACATACTGTTGCACTTACCAACTATATACAGAATTATGATAAAAGGCTTAAAAATCAGTAAAAGAGAAGGAAATTAACAACAAATAGGAATATCTGGGAACGCATATCTCAAATACACAAATTTGGCAACAAATAGAAATAACTGGGACCACATACCTCAAATAAAGTCTATTGAATCTGATAATTTCAAACGCATGGTCAAAATTAAAATCAATAACATAATCATAGAGTTGACACAACACCAATCAGCTAAAAAGATGAATTTCTATTTGAAAGAATTACTAACATTTGAGTGAAGATCGAATGGTTAAATAACAAGTTATTTGTGATGAACTAAATCACATAAAACGGAAGCGGAACAATGATTTGAAAAGTGATTTGAAGAATTCTTGTGTTGAAAATATTTCAAAGAAGGAATTTGAAAAAGCTTTTGAGCCTAAAACTCCATTTCCGGATGCCTTGAAATGATTCATTTCCATTGAAAAGCAAAAGACAAAGACCAATGAAATCATTGATGTATTTAGGCAAGTGAAGATTAATCTTCCATTTTTGGATGCAATTAAGCAAATTCTGGCTTATGCCAAATTTTTGAAAAATCTTTGCACCCAAAAGAGGAAGAACAAGAGCCAAGCACCAAGAAAAGTGGTCTTAACTGAACAAGTGAGCTCCATCTTGCAACATAACACTCTCCTAAAGTTTAAGGACCCCGGTTCACCTACTACATCTTGCATTATTGGTGACCGTCTCATTAATCGGGCTCTTCTTGACTTAGGAGCAAGTGTTAACCTTCTTCCATATTCGGTATATGTCAAATTGAGCTTAGGAGACTTGAAAACGACGTCGGTAGTTTTGCAACTTGCCGACCGATCCATCAAAAAGCTCCGAGGCATCATTGAATATGTTTTGATTAAAATCGATAAGTTCTTCTTTCCCGTTGATTTCGTTGTCATTGACACGGAACCGATTCCAAAGCCCAAGAGCCAAATTCCCGTTATTCTTGGCCGCCCCTTCTTGGTAACCTCAAATGTCAACATCAATTGTAGGACAGGAATAATGAAAATCTCATTTGGCCACATGAAGGTAAAGTTGAATATCTTTAATCCAACCCCGAATTCAATGGACAAACATGAAGAAGTGTGTGTTGTTGAAAAATGTCTTGACAATGAACTTGATAAAATTGAGTCTTTGCTTAGAAGTGGAGGCTCTAAGAGTTCATCTTTGAACTTGAATTCAAAAGTTGTTTCAAAACCTAGTATTCCAAGGGCATGGAAGCCCAAGAATTGCATAAACCAAGGACCATCGATGTCTTTTGAACCAAATCCAATAAGTTCTTTAGAGAACCATTTGTTGGGTGGGGTTCAAAGTACTTTTCACCTCATCAAGGAGGGGATGCATAACAAGATATTTGATCCGGGCTGAAAAAGCCCAACGTCTTGCTAGAGACGTTAAAAACTAGTAATGCTTCGTAGGGTTTATAACCTTATTCCTCCCTTATTTCTATTTTACCTTTCATTTCTTGCGTCATCTAGATATATTCTGGGTTCATACACATTGTTAGGGATTTTGGTTAAGAATGCATGCACTTTCATTTTGAAATTTGGTATTTTGTGCCTGTTCGATCGATCTCAAAAGAGGTTCAATCGATCGAATTCCATATTCACCTCTCTGTCCCATCGTGCGAAGTGTTTTGTGATCGATCTAAAATTCCAAAATTGATCCAACTTCCTCTTGAATCGATCTTCACTTCCAACACTTAAAAAAAATTTGAACCCTGCATAAAATAGTTCTCTGTTTGATCGTTCGAACTAGTCTGCAAGTTTTCACCTGTTCGATCGAACGAAGTATATTCCAAATCGATCTTGGAGTGATCGATCTATGTTCCTTTGTTGACTTTGACTTTGATTTTGACTGCACTTTTGTTTTTGATGTCTATACAAAACTTCACTCATTTCTTGGTGATTTTTGTCCTATTTTTTAACTGAATAAACAAGGATAAACTTCAAATTATACCACCACCAAAATAATAATAGAGAGAGATCAATCGAGAGATCATTTGGATTCCATAAGTAACGATGATTCAAAATATTTACACATTTGATCAATAAAAGAGATTCAACAACTAAAAGAAAAACCATTCTTTGAGATCCTTCCTTTCTTCAAAGGGAAAGAAGAGAGATAGAATCAGCCCGATTTCCAAAATGTCCCTGCTATTCACGGAACATAAAAAGATAGAGAGAGATAATTAAAACCCCAAAAACATGCGGCTTGGATCTATGCCGGTGCACCATGCACGGGCTCATCCAATATCTATTCGACCTGTGGAGCTGACCTGATGTTGCTTAAGCCTATGGTGAACCACCTATAATGAACAATAAGCAGCTGATAAGTCAGCAGCAGCTAGTTTGTTCATTACCCTCAATTTGGAAAAAACAACTCACATTTACTTTCACCATATTCAAATCACTATTTTACCAAAGAAAATATTCAAATCACTGTAATGAAAAGCACTTTCTGCAATCCATGTCTCTTACCGTTCATACTACTAAACAATACCAACCAAGTGAAAATCATAATGGTAATCAGATCTAACTAATGCAAGTAATCTTTTACTGCTTTCATTTTCTAGGGTGAAACGAGAAGCATACAACACATGATCAACCTATAAATATATGAATCAACCAGCAACGTGACGTAACGTTGAAGGACAAAAAGGAAACTTAACCAAATAATGTGTGTCACTGATGTATTAACACAACAGCTATACCTCCCTCATGGTGTGAATTTGATATATCATTGTCATTGTACAAAATATTAGCTCCTGTGATTGATTATCATTAATCGGTAGACTGTGTTAGCCTGATCTAAAATGGTATTTTTGAACAACAGATTCAGTAATGAAGGATAGCAAGGTATATAGATTCAACATATCATCAAATCCCAAAATTTAGGGGTTAATTGATGCATCCATCATTTGCAAGAAAAATGGACAGGGCACGCTTGCTCTTACTCAAAGAAGAGAAACTCGGCCGGAAATATTAATTTCATTTGTGTAAACTAAAAGGAGAAAATAGATAAATGCATAATTTTTATTCAATACCTTCTAAAGCAGATGTATAATTCCTAGTTGTGTGATCATGGACAAATGTCAATGAGGCAACTCTGGTTCTGCTGTCTGCTGCTGCTGCTTTTTCTTGCTTTCTTGAAGCTCTCCGTAGAAATAAGAGAGAAAACCCCAGAGATTCAAAGTGAGAGAGAGCCCTTTCTCAATTTGAAATTTCTCATGGTAGAACACAACCGCCAAGCACTCTGTCACCGGCAGCAGAGTAGCAATTATAATACCAGAAAGCAATGACGAAGAACAGAAAATAGCTCCAATTGCACCCATGAAAAACAATTGCCAAACTATTGAAGTCACCACAAGCATCACATAGTATGTGGTTTGCCCATACTCATACTCTCTTGCCTCTCCTGGAATTTTCTGCAGTAGTAAATGAAAAAAATTAAAGATCAAATAAAAAATGACACATAATAGTCAAAGAGCTGAGAAGTCATGCTAATTCTTCTCCTTTAAGATATATATATATATAGAGAGAGAGAGCGAGAGAGAGAGACCTTGAAGTCGTCGTTGAAAAGCATCCCAATGGTGCAGAAAACAGTAGCAAAAAAGGACATAATCATCTGCATCTCCATGACTAGAGAATAAGTAATGACCTCCTTGGCTTTCATGTATGTCAGCTCAACCAGTGGTAGAACAAACCCATATAATGCTGCTGCTCCAAGTACCATAAAGAATCCCACCCAATACTCCTTGGTAGTAACATGTGCCGGGCGATCAGAGTTAGTATGAAATGCTAGCACTACAGCTCCAACAGACAATAAAAACACTGCGTTGACCGTAAAAGCAGTGAACTTTTGCTTGACTAGAATATAAGCAAATCCAGCAGTAAAGGCCAACTGAGAGGCAATTATAAGCTCAGAGGTGGAGAGAGGGAGAAGGGAAACACCATAGGAATACAGATAATCGTCTACACCAGTGAGAACGCCGACAACAGCACAAGGAAGAACGAGGAAAGGTGTTATAGAGAAGAGCTTAGCCCCGGGGCCTTCCTTGCTTCGACGGTAAAAATATGAAACTATGATTGGGATCATGATAAATGGCCAACCACCAGTTTCTAACCAGCTTGAAAGCCAAATGCTCTTTCCGCCTTTCAGAAAGTAAAACCGCATCAAAAGTGGACCACCGGAGTTGCCTATGGCTAATATTGTGCAGTTCACCAAGAGTAGGGCTCTCTTCATGGCTTTCTTCTTCTTCTCCTCTTTGTATGGCACTTGATTGTTTGTAATCGGATTCTCCATCTCTGTAAAGACTAGTTAGTATATGCTCTTGCTATAACTGCAGTACAACTGACGATCAAACCTGGAGAAAATGGGATAACTGAGCATATTTTACCCAGTTTGGATGTCCCGTGAAAATGGAATCAAATAGCATTCAGAAACATATTAGGTAATAACCCTTGCTGTAACCAGGCATTAAGGAAAACATGTATACTCAGTTACTGCACAAACAATAAATAAAGTTCGTTTCTAAATCTAACTAAAAGCATTAGTGAATTAAATTCAATTTTCAAGAGACGTCTAAATGTACATCACAAATTCAATTTTTTTTTCAAGGACTACAATTTATTTACTAGTTAGTTATTCAAGACATCACAAAAAATTTAGAACATTAACCTGGATTTACACATTCATTCATGCCATCTTAAATGGCTTTCCAAATGCACCTATTTTTCAAAGCATTTACACAATTTGACCCACCATTTTGAACACTTGTGTATCATACGATCATCTTAAAATAACACTAAACTATTGAGTTATGAAACTCTTTGTCGTTTTTTCACTAAGTAGCTACGAAAACTGCAAAAAATTTTATTTCATTTTGTATAGCATTAACAAGGTTGAAAACACACAGAAAATTATAGATTAAGGAACTTTTGAACATTCTAGGAAATTGAAACAGCAATTGTGTTCACTTTAGCACTACAATAGGAAGTTATTACCTAAGTCACATAATGTGGGAGTGGGAGTGGGAGCGGGAGCGAATTCGAGAGCGGGAGCGTGAAAACGCAAAATTTACATCACAAAGAATGGGAGTGGGAGCGCTCAAAGCGTGAGAATGGTACCCGTTGACAAGGATTGTGTGACTTAGGTTATTACTATAATGGACAAAATTAGATAGAAAAATAAATCATTTATTTATTACTTTTGGGTAGGTAATGAGATCATGTACTAAATACCCTAATATGCCTTTATTTAAGGCAAGAACCATCAACATAAACACTTTGAATACATATTATCATAAAGTTGGTAGCTCATACAAATCAGATGGACATGCACATGTATTACACAAAAAAAATTATTTATTTAATTATTTAATTTTAGTGGCTCTCCAACTCCCGTGAGTGGCAAATGCCCAGTTTCACAAAAGCATCACCTCCTAGGAAGTTACATATCAGCCACTTACCTCTCCTTCCAAACTTCATTTAGGGAAGTGGCTTCCCCAAATTCAAAAAACCAAGGTGATCGGTCTTATGAACTCGAAAACACTTAACATGTTAGGGTGCATTTGCATGTCCTAAAGAAATTGAATGGATCTGCTGTGATTTTAGATAGCATTCTTAGTTATGTAACCATTATCTCAAATAGAGACATTAGGAAAGAAATTGCCATCTCAAATTTTAACTCAGTATTTTTTTTTTTTAAATGCTACAATTTCGCAATTACCATTAAGTCATGGACGAACCATACAACAACAACAACAAAAAATGAAAAAGTTAAAAACTTCCACATGTTTTAGAGTAATGCTATCAAGAGAGATTTATTAAATGAAGATGTCAAAAAACGGTCTCAATCACGTGATTAAATATGGAGATCAAGGCTCATTGTCATGGGAGTTCTCTCATTTCTCAAATTTTCAACATTTTTAAAAGTATGGTTGGATATGCTGATTTTTCATGTCAAATGTGATGGAAAAGGCAATGAGGCCACAAGGCAGCTCTTGAAGGATTGGCCCCCAATAAACGATTATGTATGAATTGAATTGAACTAACCTAATGCTATGCTTGGCGGCACCAAATGGGTGCCTCAGATTTGGGATTGGATAAAATTTAATAAAAAGTTTGAACTAAACTTCCTCTAATTCTAAATCCAAGGCACCGAATTGGTGCTCCCAAACATAACATAAGTGTCTTCAATCCAATAAAACAGTTACCCAAACATAACATAAGTGTCTTCAATCCAATAAAACAGTTAGGCTATATTTAGTGGGCATGGAATTGGTAGAATTGGAGAAAAGTAACTCAAAAAATTGAATCAAAATTTTTTCCAATTCCAATTCCAAAGCTCCAATTCAATGCCACCGAATCTGAACTAAATTTTCTTCAATCCCAATTCTACAGTGACAGATTCGGTGCTAGTTACTGTAATCGAACATGCATCGTCTGGTATGGGCAAAACAACAAACAGATGGCATATTAAATTGCAATATACTCTTAAAATGCAATTACAATTACAGAAGTAACAGATTATAGAGTTTACCTCTTTGAAGGACACACACTGCACACAACCAGATCAATATCTCCGGATTTAACCACAAACCCATCAACCACAAAACACCTCTAGACCCTTTACAGCCTCCAATCTTCAATTTCAAGCCAAAAAAAAAAAAAAAGGAAATTAAGGGGGAAAAAAATAATAAATAATAATAAATAAAAACTGGGCAAGAAGAATATAGAAGTAAAGAAAGTGAGAAAAAAAAGGAAAAAAGAAAAAAAGAAAAGACAAACCCTCAAATCAGAGATTACTTGAAAAAAGGTTGATGTGTAGACGAGACCCACAAGTACTGCAAAACGAGATCAACCAAGAAAAATCCTGAAATCAATGATGAATTTCAAAATAAAGCCTCAAATATCAAAGAGAGAGTCCCTTCGTTTAATGGGACACGTTAGAGAGATTGTTTAAGAGTTGTCCACCTTCCCGCCAATACCGGACGGTTGGACACTTCTGACTGAAACTTTCCTCTCACCAAGCGAAAGCCAGAGAGGCACATTCAATGCAGTATTTAAAAAATTTATTGTCTCGACCCAAAACAACGAAAAAAATAAATAAATAAAAACAAAAACAAGTTTTGGCAAGTGGTTTATTGCGTATCGGTGGCAAAATTTGGTGCCACCACCTAACACGATTACACTTACATTTGAATTTGGCATAATGGCGTTGATCATAATTAAACATACCCAATTAAATTAAATGTGTCAATTTATAACTCCATTAATCTATTAAATTAAATGTGTTAAGTGTTAAAAATTACTTATAAAAATGTGTCAATCGGTTTGGAACTTTAGGATTTGATAGGAATTAGAATTTAAAAAGAATTTCAATTGTTTGGAATGATGGGAGTTTAAAAGGGAAAGGGATCTGATGGGATTCTAAAAGAAAATTAGTAAGTGGAGAAATCCCAGCAAAAACTATAAGATTTGATTGGGATTTGAAATGTAATTATAATATTATCCTTTTATTATCCATCTTCTGATCTTTAATTTTAAAAACCTCCTTCATAACTGTCATGTTTCTATAATTCCAAATTGGTACAAAGTTTATTTTATTTCAATTTCTCTTTTAAAAACTCCAATTTCTTTAATAGAATTTTATTTAAGTACAATCCAATTATTGTTGCGGGTCATGTTTGATACCCGACTGGTTGTCAACTTGCCATTTGATTATTTACTTAATTTGGTGTCAAAAAAAACTTATCCACTCATTTGTTCATACGGGGACTCACACCTTTATCTTCTACGACAAATCTTCTTCTATGAACATAGATCATATTTTGTCTAATTTGGAATGCACTTTATAAAATATTGAAATATTTGCTAAACATTCCAATATTTTTGTAAGATATATCCCAAATTAGACAATAAGAACTATTGTTCCACTAAAGAGAATTGGAATCCTATATCTCCTGAGAGATAGAGGAGACCTCTCTCTCTCTCTCTCTCTGGTAACTTCTTTTTTGGTGACAAAAACCAAAATGTCTACTCTACTCTCGCCTTCACAAATTGTTTAGTACGAAACTCATACTTGAACCTCCTCTTGTTCACTACGAAACTCATACTCAAACCTCCTCTTCAAGGGAGGATCGCTTTCACAAATTGTTCATTACAAAACTCAAACTCGAGCCTCCTCTTCAAAAAGATTAAGGGAAAGAAGTTATACCATTGTGCTAATGGCTTATTGATTACTCTCATTGCTTTGGTTATTTCTTTATTTTTTATTTTTTTATTTTATTGTTGCGTATATTTGAAGGAAAACCCGAATCTAGCCTCTCACGTCTGTAATTTCATCCTTCATCATCTGGTGCACTAATAATTTAGCAGTATAAGACACTATATTACAATGCACAACGTTGAAACTCATGCAACACATTTATATCTAAGATGCAAACAAGTATAATATGTTTACAAAGATTTCCCATTCTTCTTTTTTGCAACAATTTTAAAAAAAAAATTTCCCCACATTGTACATAACATTCACCTTAGTTTAAGTCAAAATTATATTGAAGTTGTAGTTCAGGACCTCAAGTGTACAGGACTTTCATGAAATTCCATCAGAACCATACCTCCCTCACAATGTGCCTGCTGTGGAATGACTTTTCAAATGCTATTTTTGGCTTTTTGGACATGGAAGCTAAATTACATTAGCAGTTAACTAAATCCATGATCATTTCTAACTAAATGAGATCAACTTACACAGATTGTCATAGAGCAACAAAGAGGTATAATGAGGCACAAGGAAAACAAACCAAACATTACGAAAGCATGTGCATATGAAAACACACACACTAGTTTTATTGATAGTACAATTTTGAAATTTTCTGTAACACAACTACTTGGGAAATTATCTCATGTATCATCTCAATAGTCAAACGTTTTCCAATTTTAATCTTGAGTAGATCTCAAAGTTCTTCAAAAATAAAAGGGTGTGAAACTAAAGATATGAATTAACCTGGGTAGCCTTTTTTTGCTCCAACACGTGTTTCAATTTTAACTATCAGGGTGGGGTAAATAACGAACTCGCATCCCCCCCCCCCCCCCCCCCAACCATCTCCTATGAAACCCTGCAATACCCACTATACCAATATCTTGCCCACTGCTCCACATGTTTTCGGTAGGTAAAGTAACTTCATTGACCGAAAAAATTAAAAAGGACAAAATAAGTTGCCAAAAAGGCCTACATTATTGAACTCACAGCAGGAGAAAAAAGAAAATCAAGCAAAACACCACTCACAACCTAGACAGATAGACAAAACAAGCAAAGCCACAAGAAACAAGGACTCTCAAGACTAACTACGCCATTTATCACAATGGCTAGGATGGATCCTCCTATTATCATGAAAGTGGATGCGTGATTACAACGATAGGAGTACACACCACTAGGCAAGGTAGCATTGACTTGGATTACCTTGAGCTTACTAAAGGAATCCAAATCTATAACCTCATCCATCTTTGCCATAGCCAAATCAAGGTCTCCAAATGTGCTACCACTTCCCCTTGGAGTTTCTTTAATAAAGTTGGTCATCCCCTTTTTTTCAGTGTCTTGCATTTTATATCAATAGCATTTGTTTCCGTCAAGTTATGTCGAATGAGGATTATCAATGGATATGCATTGCAAACATGAACAACAACGCAAATAATAATAATAATAATAATCCATTCTCATCATAGTAATTGGATCTAACTAACGCAAGTAATCTTTTACTGCTTTCATACTTTTATGTGAAATGAAAAGCATACAACAAATCATCAATCCAGAAATATGTGAATCAAATTGCAACATGCCAAAACATTGAAAGGTAAAAAGGAACTTCACCTAAACAATGTAAAGCAAATATATTAGGCATCACCGCATTAACACAATGGCTATGCCATTGTCATAGTGTGATTTTGATGTATCATTATCCTTGTAGAAAATAATTGCTGCTGCGAGGTTTCACATTGCTAATTTGGAGATTGTGTTAGCCTGGTCTATGTACATTGATGCGTTTTAGTGAATAAAAACTAGTATGGTGTTATAGAACAATTCAGATTCAATAATAAAAGGATAATAAAGTATCTAGATTCAACATACCATTGTATCCCAAATATTATAAGGCTAATTGACGCATCCATAATTTACAAGAACAGTGAACATAAACTAGACCAGAAATTTTAATTTCATTCGTGTAAACTAAAAGGAGAAAACAGATAACATGCATATTTTTTATTCAATACCTCCTAATGCAGATGTATAATTCTTCAGTAATGTGATCGCGGACGACTGTCAATGAGGCAACTCTAGTTCTGATGTCTGCCGCTTCTTTTTCTTGCTTTCGTGAAACTCTCCGTAGAAGTAGGAGAGAAAACCCCAGAGCGACAAAGCGAGAGAGAGCCCTTTTTCAATTTGAAATCTCTCATGGTAGAACAAAACGGCCAACGACTCTGTCACCGGCAGGAGAGTAGCAATTATAATACCGGAGAGCAATGACGAAGCACAGAAAATGACTCCAATTGCACCCATGAAGAAGAATTGCCAAAATATTGCAGTCGCCACAAGAATCACATAGTATGTCGTTGGCCCAAACTCATACTCTCTTGCCTCTCCAGGAATTGCCTACAGTAGTGAGTGAAAAAAATAAAGATCAAACAAAAATGTCACATGACAATTAATGAGCTGAGAAATCATGCCCATTCTTCTCCTGTTAATATATATATATATATATATATATATATATATATATATATATATATAAGGAGTGGGAGAGAGAAACCGTGAAGTCGTGGTTCAAAAGCATCCCGATGGTGCAGAAAGCAGTAGCAAAAAAGGATATAATCATCTGCATCTCCATGACAAGAGAATAAGTGATGACCTGCTTGGATTTCATGTAAGTCAACTCAACCAGTGGTAGAACAAACCCATATAATGCTGATGATCCAAGTGTCATAAAGAATCCCACAAAATACTGCTTATTGGATTCATGAGCTGGGCGATCCGTTTTTGTATGAAATGCTAGCACTACTGCTCCAACAGACGATAAAAACACCGCATTGATGGTAAAAACAGTGAACTTTTGCTTGACCAGGAGAAAGGCAAAACCGGCTGTAAAGCCCAACTGGGTGGCAAATATAAGAGCTGAGGTGGAGATGGGGAGAAGGGAAACACCATAGGCATTCAGATAATCATCTAAACCGGTGAGAATGCCGATAATGGCACAAGCAAGAAAGAGGACAGGTGAAATAAAGAAGAGCTTAGTCCCAGGGCCTTCCTTGTTATGACGGTACACATATGAAACTATGATTGGAAGTAAGACGAACGGCCAACCACCAGTTTCTAACCAGCTTGAAAGCCAAATGCTCTTTCCGCCTTTCAAAAAGTAAAAACGCATCAAAAGTGGAGCACCGCAGTTGCCTAGAGCTAACAATGTGCAGTTCAACACGAGTAGGTATTTCTTCACTGCTTTCCTCTTATTCTCATCTTTATATGGCACTTGATTGTTCGTAATCTGAGTCTCCATCTGTTTAAAGACTAGTTAGTATGTGCTCTTGCAAGAACTGCAGTTCAACCAATGATCAAATCTGGACAAAATGGGAAAATTGAGTATATTTTAGTGTTTGGGTGTGGGATGAAAATTGAATCAAATAGCATTCAGAAACACATTATAAAATAAGCCTTGTTGTAAGCAAGCATTAAGAGAGACATTAGTACTCAGTTATGCACAAACAAAAATAAAATAAATAAAATGGATTCATTTCCAAACCTAAATAAGCATTAGTGAATAAAACTATTCAGGAAAAAAAAAAAAAATTTCCAAGAGACGTCTAAATTTTCATTGCAAATTCAAATTTTTTCAAGGACTACTCTTTATTTGCTAGTCAGTTGTTCAACACATCCCAACGGTTCAAAATATTAATCTGGAATAACGCATTCATTCACACCATGTTTATATCTTTATTGACTTTTCTTGGGGCTGAAGATATTGGGAGCCATGATATGAAAATCATATCAATCAGTTTTGGTGAAATGATTTTCCAATTGAACCTATTTTTTAAAGCATTTGTGCAATTCAACCAACTATTTTGAGCACTTGTACATTATATGATCATCTTAATGGACTTATGAAATAAATTATCATTTTTGCAGTATGTAGGTATGCAACAGCAAGTTGTTTTTATTTCATTTTGTAGAAAATGCTCAAAATATTATAGATTAAGGAAATTTTGAACATTCCAGGAAATTGAATCAACCAATTATGTTTCTTAGCACTACAATATGAAGTTATTACTATAATGGAAAAATTAGATAGAAATTAGATCATTTATTAAATACCCTAATATGCCTTTATTAGGGGCAAGTATCATGCAAGTAAACAGTCATCATAAATTAGTTAGTACATACAAATTCAATGGACATGCAAATGCATCACACAAGTATCCAACTCTTTTGAGTGGCACATAGTTCTCTAATCCCAAATCCAAAGCACCGTGCTCCCAAACGAAACAATAGTAGTCTTAGTTATGATTACATTATTTCGATTGGATCCATTAGGAAAGAAATTGTCATCTCACATATTCAACTCAAATCCATTATAAACTTTTTTTATTGGAAATATAAATCAATTTTAAACTGCTATCTCAAAAACTCTGGTAAAAATTTTACGAAAAAAATTTGAAACGTTCAACATTCTTAAACAGTCTCATTCAATATACTGATATTTCATGTTAAATGCTATGGAAAAAGCAAAGAGACCACAAGACACCCTTGAAGGATGACCAATAAACAGTTATTAATCTCAATACATGTATGAACTGAATAGAAACCCAATACTCTTCCACCTAATAAAACAGTTATGTTAGGTTTAAGAATACCGAATTGGCACTTTAGAATTGAAAATTGGAGAAAAATTAGTTGAAACTTTGAGCTAATTTTTTTCCTAACTCCAATTCTGAAGTGTCCGATAATCGATTCAGTGCTCCCAAACATAGCATTACTGTAAACTAGAATAGAACTAACCCAAGTGTCTTCAATCCAATAAAACAGTTAAAAAGTGTAAAAGAACATTGTCTGGTTTGAGCAAAACAACAAACAGACAGGGTATAATAAATTTACAGTTGAAATGCAATTATAGATGTATCAATTACAGAGTTTACCTCTTTAAAGGACTCACTGCACAAAAGTTAATCAATACCACTTGATTAATTTCCACAAACCCATCAAACACAAAACACTTCAGACTCTATACAGCTTTCAAGCTAAAAAAATAAGGAAAATTCATGAAAAAAATAAAAAAAAAAATGGGCAAAGAGAATAAAAATCAAAGAGAGTGAGAGAAAAAAAGACAAACCAGTGTGGACGAGACCCACGAGTAGTGCGAAAGAGATTCAACGAGAAAATCCCAGAAATGTATCATGACTTTGCGAAGAAAGGGTCAAATATGAAAGACCCTTCAGTCATTTTATGTGACACGTTCTCGTCATGCAAACGGAGACCGCTTTGAGTGGTGTCAACGTTGCTGATAACAAAGAGCCACATGCAATGCAGTAAATTAAAATTACACACACCTCGGTTTTTAAAAATATTAAAAGCCACCTGGGTTTTTTAATCGAGGTTATGACAGTCAAGAATATGTTAGTGTGTTCGGTACACCGAGCTATCAGAATAGTGCATGTCACTCTTATTTAATAAAAAAATTATAAATATTATTTCCTCTGTCTTAAAAAAGATATCTTGTTTGAGAAACCTTGACTTAATGATACTTTAATACTTTTTTTGTCTAAAAAAAATGTCAAGTTTGAGAAATCGTAACTTACAAGTGAGTACTAAAATGAGTTACGATTTTTCAAACAGAATATCCTTTTTAGGACAGAAAGAATATTAAAATATCAATATTAAATATTATGAATATTATTTAAGTATTATTATTATTATTATTATTATTATGTTGATGATATAAAAAGTTACAAAGTTATAAGTCTATAAAAAGAGATTTCTACCATTAATATATGACACTTTTCGAGTGATATGAATGTGAGACACTTTGGGGGTGAGAATTTGTAAGACTCTGATACAAAATTAATTTTATTAGTATAATTTAATTTTAATTAAATATAATTTATTGAATATTTTATAAAGCTGGTGGTATTGTGAAATTAATGGTGGGTGCCAAAACTTATTAAATTGGTGGCAATTAATAGTAAAATAAATAAATAAATAAGAATAATAATATTGTTATAGAAATCACCGCAAAACCAAAATGAAGTGTATATGCACAAACTAGTGCTGGACGCTTCCAAAAGAATTATCGTCATATTATATAATATATATTCAAGTTTCTTTTGGAATTTATTATTATTTAACTTAGTGGGACAAGTGTCAAACATTAACACTACCTATCATTCTCATGATATAACTATATTCGTCCAGCGCACCTCATCAAAGTACTTAGACAAGTACTGGTATACAGGCGGATAGTATGTGATTTAAAGTTTCTTTTAGAAGCTTTGTTAGATTAAGTCATGCAGGTGGGTGGCCAGCACTAACACACACAACACGTGTGTGTGTGTGTCTATATATATATATATATATTGTAATGATAAGAAAGAATAACAGTGCAGCTTTTTATCCTCCAAAAGTCTTATTTTTATTAAGGATATATATACAAATGTGATGAGTAATGGGACACGTGTTGAAATGGTGGAATGTAAGCTGTGTTTGTAAGTCTAGTTGATGATGAATTTTTAATATGCATTTTAATACTCCCTCCTACTCATAAAAACGTATCACTTTTAAAGAACTGTGACTCTCACAAATTAAACTGACATAGTTCTCCATTAAAGATACTTTTTTTAGGACGAAAGTAGTATAATATAAGCATATTAAAGCTTATCCAGGAAGCTTATTTTAAGGAGGTGAGAGCATACACTTTCATATATCAGAGTAAGCTGGACCAGTAAAGAGAATATGAAGAGGGAAAAGAGTGAGAAAGGAAAAGAGAAAAGGGAGAAAGGAAACGAAACTATTGTTAGGCTGTTCGTACGGTAATAGTGAGGTGGGGAAATTTATATTTTTAATTCTATATTAGAAGTTTCTTATTTAAATTTCAGTTCAAGTAATTATTCTTACATATATTTCATTTATTCTACTCTTAATTATTTGTTTCAATTGTTGTCTCGTATGAATTAATATAATTGTAATTTAACTCAAGTCCATTAGGTGAGATTTAATTTAAATATTTATTATTAGAAATTTTGACTACAATTGCAAAGTATTTGAGATTTATCATGGAGGTGATGAGTATTATTTATTTCTCTTCAGAAATGAGTATAACATGATTATAATTTTGTTTAGGCAAGGAGAAGGAGCAGACAACTTCGACATTACTAAATGATAAGTAAATAATTTGAGAAGTAGTCAAGGTGGGTGTACTCACTAGAAGTTTTACACTTGAATGTGTTAATTGAAGTATTGAAGATGTTTATATGAAATAAAGATGATTATATAGCTTGACTATATTAAATAAGGTCCATATTTTGGCTTAGAAGGAGAGTAATATATTATATAAGATCCATACTCTAGCCTGGAAGGAGAATATTATATTAAATAAGATCTATATTCTGGCCAAGAAGAAGAGTACTATATTATATAAGGTCCATACTTTGACTAAAAAGGAGAATACTATATTATATAAGGTCCATACTCTGCCCTGGAAGGAAAGTAATATATTATATAAAGTCCATACTCTGGTCTGGAAGGAAAGTATTATATTTTAATGCCTGTAAAGCTGGAAGTTATATGTTAATGAAGTTTAATTGAAGTTATCAGATAATATTTGTTTATATTACTCTGATGTAGTAGTGTTGCATTCACTGGACTTTAAGCTCACTCCTTCTATATCTATATTTTTCAGGTACAAGGTTGGGTTGTTACTGTCAGGTTTAGAGTCTTGAGTATGAATGGGGAAAAGAATAATGGAACTTTTTTTGTATAAAATGTAAATATTGTAGTAGAATTTAATAGTATAACTTATAATTAACGGTTTAGTTAATTTTATTGGAACTTGAAGAATGGACTTATAGTTTGTTTTTAATTATAAACTGTTAAGCAGGCAGTATGATGTATGATGACGTTATGTATGTATGAGGTTAATGCAAATGGTTAGACACATTCCAATTATTAATTTATTAAATATTGTAAATTGGGTTGGAGTGTGTCAGAATTGTGTAAGGCTGAGCATATTCTTTCTAGTAAAGTTATATCTCTTATCTCTTTTTTCGTTGAGTTTATGAGAGTATATTTTATTAGAACAATACTTAGGTCCTCACTAGTGAGGATCTACACCATCCTCACTAGTGATGTGGACCAATAATAAATCACCATCTTTGTGATTTGATAAGTGAGTATTTACTCATCATATTAAATTTAGTAATTAAATATGATATATATATTTATTATTGGTTCACATCACTAGTGAGGATGGTGTAGATCCTCACTAGTGAGGACCTAAGCATTGCTCATATATGTTTAGGGCAATTTTGAAGATAATATTAGTACAACTTTGTCTCTCTTTGGACGTGTTTGGAGAAGACCATCGACGAATATGGGTTGTATCATGGAGTCGTATTGAACCGCTATCACCTGCACCTAAGGAGGTCATACGACTTTAGTACAATGCTCGCATGCCTCTCATTATCCAGACTAATTCTTTCTAATTTATTTTATTATTCTCTTTCTTCCTTATATTATTTTATCATATAATTTCTTTTTATTGTTGTGATAATAATGTTGTTTATTTCGTTATTCTTATACTACATAATAATTCTATGACCTATTGTTATGTTCATGCTATCCAAATTGATGTATTATTCATTTCAATAAAAGTATTATGATTTTATATTCTTATATTATTCATTGATGTATTAAATATATAGTATGACTTGTGTTATATATGAATAAAATTCAATGTGCTATTTTTAGTGTCTTGGAATTTACGTGCAATTTCCCAACAGTGCATGTGTCCGGGCCGTATAAGTAATATAAAAATAAATTTTAAAATTATAGTTACTTTCTTTTTAAAATTTTATATAAATAATAGTTTTCAACTCTAAACTGTGTGTCAGAAAACATGTTAATAACTTTTAAAATTTTAGTTAACAAACTATGTGAACTTACAAGAGGCCGGCTGAAATATTTTAACAATGATTTTTATTTATGGACAAAAGTTGCCTACTCAAAGTGAGTAAGCATTTATATTAATAGTTAATGTAGTTCAATCACAAATGTATATATAATTTATAATAGGATTAATTAGAACGAAACCCCCTGAGGTTTGCCATATTGACATACATATACAACTTAGCCCTTTTTTAGACAAAGATACCCCCTAAAGTTGCAAACTTGATCAATGACACCCCAAACATGATGAAAGTACATGTTTACCTTTTGATCACATAAAATGATCAAATTACCCTCATCCAAAAAATCCTTTCTTCTTCAAATTTTTCGATTTTCCCTTTTATTTCAGCCAATATACACAACCATTACTCACCCGGCACCACCACTCACCACCACCGCAACCTCCACAACCACCATCTTCTTCCCCGTTCCACCACCATCATTCAAACTCATCACCTCAAAATTAGACACATGTATCTATGGCCGAGCCATCCAAACCCATATAAATCACACAAACCCAACACATATAAATCACACAAATCTAACACACATAGATCACACCATCAAAAAAAAAAAAAAAAACACAGAAATCGCCTCAAAAGGGGATCTCGTGGCAAGCAAGGAGAAGCCCTCACCAGCCGCCGCGAGTCCTCCACGGGTGAGCCATCCATAGTCAATCCAACTCCTAACTTACCTCACCCACCTCCGCCTCTTAGCCACTGCTTTCTGCATCGACAACACCACCGACGTTTGCCACCTCTCCCTCAATCAATACCCAACACACCAACCCTGCTCACAAATCCAAGATCCTCCTCAACCTTCTCCGATCTCTGCCGTCCATCGCTGCCACCACCTATCTCACTCCTTGTCGCCGTTGATATTCTCTACCGAGTTGAGCAAACAACAAAGATAACTTCTCTGCCGATTGCAGGCCCCTCTCTACCACCACCAATCTCTCTCTCACTGCAATTTTAATCTGCCGCGGGCAATTAAACAAAATTTTTTGGTGACCCATCTCAGTTTTATGTAGTTCCTGATCTGACAACTCCAATGGAAACACCATCATCAACAAGAAGGATCACCAGATCACAAGCCTCTGTGTGTGAGATAGAGAGAAAATTTGGTTTTGATACGAGTTGGGGGTTTGAGGGTGTGGAAGAAGATAAGGGCGATTGAGCAGTTTGTGTGTGTGTGTGTGTGTGTGTGTGTGTGTGAGAGAGAGAGAGAGAGAGAGAGAAAGAGAAAGAGAGAGATGAAATGAGATGAGATGATAATTTGGTCATTTTAGGTGACGATTAAAATATTCTTAGGGCATATTAGACATTTCATGCAACTTAAGGCTGTGTTGGCTCTGTTTTTTTAAAATGGAGTGTCATTGTTCAAGTTTGCAACGTACCTTAGGGGGTGTCTTTGTTCAAAAAAGGACTAAGTTGTATATGGCCGCCAATATGGCAAACCTCAGGGAGTGTCCTTGTAATTAACTCTTTATAATAGTATATATATTTTTATTTTATCACTAATATATTTTAGGAAAAATTATACATAGGTAAAGTTAGTACTAATAACAAATTGATCAGTTTTAAAAGTTAATTTTCTATTTTGATTGGATTAAGTAAAATAATTACAAATACATCAATATTTATTGCTCACGTCCAAAATATTCTCACACTCTTTTTTCAAAATACCAAAATATCCTCCTTAAAATTATATAATTTTAATATAATAAAATAGGTAATTAAAAATTAGTTTGACTAGCGAATAATAATTCAAGGCACCACCCACCTCGTATGTCTTCTAGGTCCCCCTCTGTCTCTCTCTTCACACAATATAAATACGTAATCATTTTTGTTTAGGAATTTCAGATCTATAACTCTGTAGGCTTTAGAAGTATGTTATACCTTATGAATTTAGGATTCTTGTAGAGGGTTATCAATTTGGCATCTCAAAATTTGTTGTGATTTTTTGTAATTGATTGAAGAATGAAACAAACAACAACTAGAGGCCTCTGGACAACAAAAAAGAAAGGCAGATGCATATTCCAATACTTCATTACCCTACTGTACAACAGGAAATGAGATCCTTAATAAATCCCATTATAGTTTTGACATCTTCTAATATATTAACAATAATAATAAATTCATTTAGGTAATAATTGAAAAATCTTCTGCATCATATATCATCACTGCCATAGTAAGCTTGTGAAGATTCCCTTTTCAATTCTTACCATCAATTTCATATCCGATGGACGACGAAGAGAAGAGATGGAGAAATTTTATTTGCTAGTTAAACTAATTCTTAATTATTTGTTTTAATATTTGAAATTAGATAATCTTAAGGAGGATATTTTTATATTTTGTAATAAGAGTGTGAGGACATTTTGGACCTTAGCAATAATTCTTGATGCATTTGTAATTATTTTTTTTAATTCAATCAATGTGAAAAATTAACTTTTAAAATTGATTCATTTGTTATTAAAAACTCCTAATCACTTATATGTAGTTTTCCCTATATTTTAAATATATTTTTTTTTTCACTTGTTGATTATTCGTCCTATCTATTCTAGTCAATTGTGCCATTCATTTCAGCATTCTCATTTGAATTACGCCAATGTGTTTTTTTTTTAATGTCAACATTCCGAAGATTATTATTCCTACTTCTTATGAAGAAAGATATATAAAATATTTTTCTTAAAAAAAATAAAATAAAGAATATTTTTTTCTCAAATGGAGAACTTGATCCTTAATTGATAACCTCTCTCTAATATATATATATATATATATCTATATATAAAATATTAAAAAAAATTCTTTTTATTAGTAACTAAAGCAACTTTGTTGCAATAGTATACCTTTTCTTTTATTATTATTATTATTATTATTTTGACAAAAAAAATTATATGCCTATGTCACCTTGAACAATAGATTGCTTCCTCTCATTTTTTGCTTTTACCATATCAATTTTTTTCCTATGTGTATTTAAAGAGAAATTATTACATATTAAATTTTTTCCTATACGTATTTAAAGAGAAATTATTACATAATTTCTGAACTATTGATCCGAGCCAATCACCATCTCACACTCTGGATGAAAGAAAGGGTCAGTCGTCATTGAGTCTCACTGACGCAGAAGGCTAATATAATATATTTCATGTTAACACTATCTTTCTTTCTCTTCAATTGTAAGAAAATATAAAGCCATAATGGAGTGTCATGTACCTACTCGGCTTCTTTTGATTCGTCTTTTTAACTTCAGCAGATTAAAGAACAAAGTGAGTAGTTCATTCATGTACCTCTTCGGCATCTTTTGATTTGTCTTTTTAACTTCGGCAGATTAAAGAACAAAGTAAGTACTTCATTGTGAATTTTACGAGCAGAGCAGAAATTATTACATGGTCTCGAACCAATCATTCAACAGATAATTTAAAACTGACACAAAGCAAACGCATTAGGGCACGAAATTCCATCTGAACCATACTTCTCAAATGAAAAGACGTTAGGCTTACATTTGCAGTTAATTCAATCCACGACCATTTCTAACTAAAAATACATCAACTTGCTCGGATAACATGAACTGTAATTCGTAACTCATACAAATGCAAAAGGAATATTAACAAACTAGAAAAAAGAAGAGGTATAATCTATCTGTTGCTATGTGCATTTCAGAAATGAAAGATGGGATTCTGGAAAAGCTAAATTAAGCAGGCTTCTCGTATGAATTCCGGTTTCTGAAATCTGCAACCACGTTTTGTATCATTTCACCCACATGGGGCTGCACGAACAAGTGAGTGTTATCCAAGACATCTATGATGAACTTCTGTGGTTTGGGAAGCATATTGTTCAAGTAGATGATAAACTGTGCCATGGGTATGTCACTGCAAGAAAGTATGAACAGATTGTCAGAGTAACAAAGAGGAGGAATAGGGCAGTCGAAAAACAAATAAACATGACAAAAGCTTGTGCATATGAACACACACACACACACACACACTAGTTTCATTGACAAGTCCAATTCTGGAATTTTTTTTGTAATACATCTAATTGGGAAACTTTTTATCTCCTGTATCATCTGAATAGTCGAACTTTTTCCAATTTTAACCTTCCTTGAATAGATCTGAAGTTCTTCAAAAACAACGTTTCAAGCTACAAACAAACAAGCAAATTGTTCAACGAGAAAAGAGCAAGTTATTACAGGGATGCCACAGTATGAGTGCTCTCTCAACACAATGCCAAAGCAAGAGTGTCCTCGTGAGAGACTTGCTCTTCTCTTAAATTAAACCTACATAACCCCCATCCCCGCAATGAGAAAAGAGCAAGTTATTAACTAATAATATTAAAGAAACATACCAAATAGATAATTAGTAGACGAGAATGTCAAAACTGACTTCAAAAGTTGTAATTTAAAAATTACCATGAAATAAAGAGTCCTTTGGTGAAGTTGTCCATGATGTAGCAGCAACTTAAAACGTTTGAACTGCAACAGTAATCAATTTAAGGGATGAGAGCAGCATAAAACAGTTATTACTAACCAAAATAAAAGGGTGTGAAACTAAAGCATTGAATGAAGCTAAACCATTGTGTGAATATGAGAAATTAATGTGAGGCATATAAACAGACAATCTTTTTCTATCAACCCAAAGCCTGCACTTTCACCCACATACACAACCTCCATGATGGCTAAAACTCACAATCTCACACCACACAAAAACACGCACTAACAAATCCTCGCAACTTGCATCAAAAGTAGCCACCACCATCTAAATCCATACCTACCCCCTCACAACCATCTCCTGTGAAACCCTGAAATACCCACTGTACCAATATCTTGCTCACTACTAAAAAAAAAATTGGTAGGTAAAACAAATTCATTAACGAAAAATATATATATATTTTTTAAAAAGACGCAATAAGTGTCCAAACAAGCCCAAATTATAGCACTCACAACAGGAGGGGAAAAATCAAGCAAAATACCACTCACAACCTGGACAGAGAGACCAAACAAGCAAAGCCGATGGATCTTCCTATTATAATGAAAAGTGGATGCTTGGTTACAAACATAGGAGTACACACCACTAGGCAATGTGCATTAACTTGGATTTCCTTGAGATTACTCCAGGAATTAAATTCTCTCTCCATTCTGCCTTCTACATGTGCTATGGCCAAAGACCTTACAATATCACTTCTTTTAGATTTTTTACAGTACTTGAACTCTATTGGATCTCTAGGCTATATGGCTTCTGGCAGCCATTGGCTCATTCAATCTAATAGGTTTACCAATGGCACTAGTATTTCGACTTAGGCCCTTTTTGAGTACAACATTCTCAAGGCTCGTTAAAGAATTTATTATAGGTTCCCATTATCTTAAAGACAATTAATTTTCCTACAATTGCCATAGATCACTTTGAAGAACAGTTTCTTTAGCTTGCACACTGTCAGACTTGAAAGAAAGCTGTCAATCTCATCACCGCTTACAACACTGCCACCAATGTAAATCTCATCACACTGGAATCAACTAAATTATTGTTTCCTGCGGATATGATGCAAAAGATTGCAAAGCAAATAAATTAACAGAGAGGCTATAAGATTAAAACATGAAAGAGAGACTGCTGATACATTGTGGCTGGATGAAAAATTGAACACAACAACCTCGCATAAGCAGGGAATCTCTATACATACACCACCTCCCAAATTGTTGAATTTACCTCCCTTTTGACAGGTTTTGAGTGATACAAGACAACAGAGTTTTCAATCAGGAAAGATTTATATTTAAGATTAGCTTTGAGCCTCTATCATCTTCTTTTCCTTATTCTTTAATTAGTTAACTGATTGACACGTCATGGGAAATTTCCAATGGTGCATGTTTGCAGCACATGAAGTCAGTCTAGATAAGGCAAGGAGAATAAATAGAAGGTTAGACTCCGTTTGTTTGGATATAAAATATTATTTTATTTTCTGGTGTTTGGTTGTCGTAAAATATTTACAAAGAAAAAGTATGTTAAACTCTAACAAAAAAAACTTAACTATCATTTTTCGGCAAGTTATTTTACAAGCCCCGCCCGATGGACTTGACCTAAACCTTTGCCAGACACCGAAAATATATATATATATATATATATATATATATATATATATATATATTCCCTAAAAAAGAAAATAAGAAAATATCTTCAGTCGAAACAAACGGAGCCTTAATATAAAGTTAGAATTATACAAAGATGCTTCATAATGAAGAGGCTATGCATTGACCATTTGTGAAAAGAGAACATAGTAATCCACAAGCAAAGACAATGGAAAAAGTCAAGAAAGGCATGCCTGCCAAAGATACCCTAATGGACTCAATCCCAGTATGTTAGATTAATCTAATTAAGATCATAGGAATCAGCAAATTATCAGGATAAGTCCGAAAAGGCCCTTAATAGAGAATGATATACACACTTAATACATATATTTAAAATATCTAAACAGTCGGCATGTGAGTGACTAAAAAAAAGTCTGCTGGTAGATAAGATTAATCATCTGCTAGTGTGCAATTTAAAAATGCCACTATGTATTTTATTACTCTTTAACATGTGTACCTGTTTGGAGCTCAAGAAGTGTGCAAAGAGAATACAAAAAACCTCATGATAACTGCTTAGAGGATTCTGCCCATACACCCTCATCTCAGTTGTGACTCCCCGCTCTGATTCGAAGCCAGAACAACATAATGGAAACTCGCCCACCCACAATGTTATCAAAGGGGCGCGCGCCTTTGACAACACTTGAGCTTTTAATATGGAATATGACTTCTTTCATAGTAAATTAATTTTTCAATTGTGTCACTCACCTTGCGCCTCATGCCCGAACCCCAAAGGAGCTCTAGCACCTTGGACCTTTGATAACACTGCCCACCCATTCGCCATCTCTGTTACATTCTCTGGAGAAAACCAGACTCAGCTCAGTACTCACCACCCCCAATTAATCACCCAAAAAAATTTATAACAATTTATTTATATTTAAGAAGAGGGGAAAAAAATACAGAATACATACACGCTTTTCGTATTGCTTGGTAAATAAACCCCCCTCCCCAACGAATTAATACATCCAACTCAGGCAACTAAGAACGCAGATGAGTTAACTCGGAAGAGTCAACCCGGATCAAAATCAATAGTACCAATCTCAAGCTATTGCTATGATCCCAACTCTCAAGCCATTGTTTCAATTCAATTCTCACCAAGTAGCTATGAATTTTAAGATGCTATTATAGAATTCTTCAATCACACACTAAAGTAGTTCATAACTTCAAACAAACAGTCAATTAGTTAAAAATAAATTACCAAATATATACACACATATATAAATGTATAACCTAGTGCACATACAATCAGAGAGCTGTTACTCAGAATGACCAACAACAAAATCCATAATTTACATATAATCCATAAACCCTAAATTGAAGTTTTGACAGAACAAGCAGATAACTAGTTCAAGGTCTAGAGTATAAAAACCCTAAACGATATGAAAAATTCAAGTGAAAAAATGCATAGCTTGAGAGAGAACTTTACCAGAAAGATTTGAACACGGAGAGAAGGGTCGTTGATCGTCCGAATGATCGAAGTCAGATAACGAAACCCTAGAAAGAATCAAATACAGAAACACGTATAGAGCACGTAGATGAGACGAATAGGACTCTCTCTCAATCCTAATCCAATTTAATCCATTTTCTTTTTTCCTTTTTTCTTTTTTGGCCTTTTTCGTTCATTGAATTATTTTTTTCTTTTTTCTTTTTTCTTTTTTTCTTTTTGTTTTCCCTGTTCATTGAACACATTTTTTAAAGTTCAAATTCAGATTAAGAAATCTAAATCCAGATTAGCTTTGGATGGAACTGATACGAAGGTAAATGGTTCATAAGTACGGATAGTATGTAAAATGGAGTTTTTTTTTTTTTTTTTTTTTTTCTAAAAATTATTTTTACATATACATATATACTATATATATATATACACACACACACACAATATATACACACTCTATTTGTGCTTTGATGATGAATTATGCAATATTTTTTCACTTATGAGTTTTGTTTATTATTATTATTATTTTAGCATTACACTTATTCAGTAAATAAAAACATAATTTATATTTATATTTCGCGCGCTTATTAGAATTTTATGTTATTTGTATTTTTTAAATAATTTTTTTTAATATTTTTTAAAATTACTTCCACTGAAATTTTGTGTTATTTGTATTTTTTATATATAAATTTTGATATTTTTAAAATTGTCCCCACTAAATTCCTAAAAAATTCACATAAGACTTAAGAAAAACTTTCAAAATTCGCAAAGAACCACTCATTTTTTAACTCATTTGACCAATAAGTTTTTTAAAATTCAAAAAAGACCCATATCTTTTTTCCTCCAATGAATCCTACTAAATTTTTAACAATCAAAATTACTCATTTGCTAATTATTATTTTGGTTCAATTTTTATTTTAATTTTTTTTAATGATAAACTCCTATAACATTGTTAAGAGTCATAATATTCAGAACTATTAGTTACACATATTTATTAATTTAAAATAATTAAAACCGCTAATAACGTGAATATCAAATGATTGCCCCCACTTAAAGTAAATTCCTAGTGGTCTCTTGAGTAAGCTCCAGGTAGACTTAATACTTTTTGCTGGTTTTTTAGTACAATGAAATTTTGAGGTAGAATATTCCTTCATGGCTGTCAATCTAAATCAAACCATTTTAATATGAAAGTTTCAACCCAAATTCAAATATTTGAGTACGGGTCGGTGCGGTTCGTGAGCTCGGACTCGGTTTGTGTTAGATTAGAATTCAAACCATTTGAGACTCCATGCTAGGAATACTACAATAAGTGATGTAAATCAGGAATGATGAGAAATCTTTCATATACTGAAATTGAAAAACAAGAGCAGTTTTTCCATAGCAAACTCATCCGATCACTCTAGTTTTTACACTTCATTTGTTAAAAGTCTGAATAATATTATCACGAGAGCTCTCTCATAACAAGAAACACAAACTCTCTTTATTTAATCACTGAATAGAGACTGTTTATTGAGACATGTAAAAAATCAAATAAATCAGTTAATTCATCATAAGGAGAGCTCATCATGAGATGACTCTCGTGATAACATTACTTTAAATGTTTTTCTAAACTAACTGTCAAGATTCAAGTACAATGGTTTAGATGGTATGGAGGATCAGTTCGAATCTTTTTCAGTGTACAAATGAAGGGTGAAAATCACTCACATCAGGTAAGAGTCCCACGCTGTTAGAGGTGAAAGAATAAAAATTATAGAGTTGTATTCAAAGAGTAAATGAAAAATTATTAAATGGCAGGGAAACATGTCATGTTATGTTTCCGCTTAATCATATTCTTTACCAACATCTTATATATTTGCTTGCGTTGTGAATTATGCAATAATTTTTAAAATTTTACCCTACATTGACCATTATAATAAGAATATTAATAGAAAATTTACAACAATTTTGAAAATAAACTATATTCTAGGAGTGATAAAAGGCATTCCACATATTGTTTCACATGACCCTAAAATCATGGAGACTATGGAGAATCTGAAGTGAATTTTAAATTTTGCTTGATGGGAGGAGGAGGACCCCACTATGGTTGTTCAATTAAACATTGTCAAGTCAAGCTTGGATGGTAGCTTTCATCGGGGGATTCAAAGCTTAATGAAACAATGGCATCTATCCTTTGCTACTTCCACTTGCAAATACCATGTGCTTTCCGCCAATCAGCACATGAACACAAAATGTTGTTGCAGGGAAAATCCCACTAGTTGCTCATAGGATCACCAAATTGACGTGGAATTTGAAAGTGTCTTGATCTCTATCCCATTCCAATGTCTCAATATTATGATCTGTATCCCATTTCAATGTCCCAGTATTATGCATCTGACAAAGATACTTCACCTTTTTTTAAGAGTTCATATAAAACAGATTGGTACACGGACAACTAGCGTGATAGATTGAAGGCTTGATAGATGGGAGAGGAGGCTCTTGGGAGTAGAACCAAATGCTTTGATCGGTGAGGAAGAAAAAAATTAGACGGAAGGGAAAAGAGAAATGATGGATGAGACATTTCTACTCGGACAACTATATACTATCATAATTACCACCACCACCACACCTAAATACCATAGGAGGAAAAAAATAAAAATAAAAATTTAAAAACAGTCATGGCACCTAAACGCTACTAGAATCACCACCGCAATAGAAAAAAATAAAAATAAAAATAAAAAATTTGAAACACCCTGATAACTTAGACACTACCGTAACCATCACAACAGGATAAAAAAAAAATTAAAAAAAAAAAACGGTCATACCCGAGATCGAGAAGAGAGAGAGAGAGAGGGAGTGTTAGCGCCTAGGTACTAAAAAAAAAAAAAAAAAAAAAAAAAAAAAAAAAAAAGTTAAAGAATAGGATAGAGAAAAAGGCTTAATAATGATAGTAGTTTTGTCAATTAATATGGATGAGATTTTGTAAATTAATTGAATTAAATAATTAGGGACAAATATGACATTCAAAACCATAAGGGATGTCATTCTTAAATAAGTCGTTCATCCACACATTGATCGAAAACTCAGGGGTGTCAATGTAATTTACCTTCTTTTTATTTCTCTTTTTCTTTTACAATGTAATTGGATGGAAATTTTTTACAATGTAATTGGATGCAAACTTTTTACAATGTGCCCCTAAATTGAAATTCTGGCTCCGCCCTGCACAAAGAACTTTGTAAAAACAGGATTCATACCCATATTACACACTTCCTATTTCGACGCAAGAGTAATTTGAATAGAGGATAATGGGCAAATTTTCAGTTTAATATGGTACCTCTTATCTAGGATCATCATAGCTTGAGGTCAATTATGGTTATGATTTTTTTAATTTATTTTTAAAGTAATTTTGGTTATGGTTCAACCACTAAGAAATGTAACAAACCAGAATGTTTCAGTGGTAGTTTGGTCATCTACCATGGAAGCCAAAGGTTGGATTGATGCCTTGCACTTTCTTCTATTTTTTTTTCAGGACCCTCTGATTCTCTGAATAAGATTAAAAAAATAGATCATAGACTTCAAAAGATTGAACAATTTGAGACAGTGACCATCACCAAGAAAAGACAGATTTTAATATGGTCCCAAAGCATTCTTCATATTGCTGTAACATCAAACCGCAAAAGCCCCTATTGCCTAAAAACTAAGCAAAATCTAATGAAATAAAATATATATCAAAAGTATTTACTAACTTTGATTTGATCCATGAACTTATATTGATCTCTCACTCTATTACCACAAATCTGCAGGTTTCATTGTACTAACATAAGATGAAAGCTAAACAAATAACTATATTAAAATTTTAAGACACCAGTGTGGGAATGCTAAACAAATAACAATGTTAAAATCTAAGTTACATGAAATGAGTGCGAGAATGCTAAACAAATAACTATGTTAAAATTTAAGTCACATGAAGTCGCAGCGAGTGCGAGTGTGAGACCGAGATTGTAACGACTGCAAAATCTAACGGGATTGTAATAACGGCAAAATCTAAATATTTAAATTACGGGATTGTAATAACGGCAAAATCTAAATATCTAAATAACACCCAAATAGCGTTGAACAACACCCTTTTAAAAGGATTACATGCCTTATGTTGAAACTAATAATGCATACTTGGCTCAAAAAAATCCCAACATAAACATAAACTTTGCTATCATCTGATATGACATTCCCCTCCAAACCTATACAGTATCTTGAATTTGAATCAACAGCTTCTAAACAAAAACCAAGCAATAAAAAACATAAAGGATCATTTCATAGAAACCAAACTGTTAATTACAATTTTTCTGTTTCTCTTTAGAAACCATGAAACTGTGACAAATTCAGACAAAACCATCATTGAGACTTTATATTTTTGGATCAGCCCCAATTTTTCCCTATCTTATCATACAGTCCATCATCATCAAAAGACTTTATTATAAAACCATATCATGTATTAAAAAAGAAACCTGTGGAAAGTGTAAACTCTCAGCTTGTTGAGAGTTTCAGAGAACCTGAAAATCAAATCAAAAACTTCATTAAGGAAGAACTAAGTTCCGGCTCCGGCTCCGACTCCGGCTCCGGTTGAATCTTGACAAAAAGACCTTCCCACTGCAGGACAGTGATCTCTTCATTGAAACAGGCCCGTTTTGCAATGATCTCCCAATTGAAGAACTACCCACTAATCTCAACAAGCTCTGATTCACATCAATTCTCTTTGGAACAAAACCCAAGTTTGATTCTTTCAATTTCACCAATTGGGTATTTGAATTCTCACCAGATTGTGTCGGAATACAGTTATTTACAGCAAAACTGATCATTGCAGCTGCTGAAGAATCCAAAGAAACTGATCTTCTCATTGGTTGAACCTCATCATCCACTTCCACACGATCACTAGATTCACTAGTGCCCACTTCTGCTTTTGAATTCTCATTCTCAACACTTTCTTCTTCAATCCCAATCCCAATTCTCAATTCACAAGTTGAATCTTCTCTATCCCTAACCGATTCACTGTCATCCTCTGGAATTCCCACATGGGTTTCTTCCAAAACCTCCGGGTGGTCGAGATTAGGCTCCGGCGAGGGCGTGACCGGTGCTGTTCGGACGATTCCCGCGCGGCACATCGGGCAATTGGTGTGTGAACCGAGCCAAGTGTCAATACAAGGTATGTGGAAGGCATGGTTGCACTTGGGCAAGAGCCTGAGGGTCTCGTCTTCCTCAAACTCACTCAAGCAAACAGAGCACTCTGTTCCTTCCACAAGTCCATCCCCTCTCTTGTACTTGCAGACCGTGATTGAATTGATGATCGACGGCTGGAGACCAACGGTCCTGATGTACCAGATGGGGTGGTCCACGAAGGGCCCATGATCTTCATCGAGAAAGTGATCGTGGGTCTCTTCCAGATCCGTCTCTGGATCTGATCTCCCTCTTCTCTCTGCTGATCTGTTGCTGTTCCGAGCTGTGTAGTACTTGTAGAAGGTGTAGGTGATGAAGAGAGAGAAAGTGGCGGCAAGGATGGCCAGTGAGAGGATGAGAGGGAGAGAGAGGGTGTGGTGTCTGTTTGGATTATCATCTGAAGTTGGTGGTGGTGGTGGTGGAATTAGAGACGGGAAGACACTGCGACAGATATCAGAACACAGAGCGAGACATCTTAATGGGGTACAATAATAATTATAATAGCCTTCATAGCCTGATTCTGCTCGATAGCAAGCACCTGTACACCGTAATTCTTCTATCTGATCGGTTACGTTGACAGAATCTGACATCAATTTTCTGTGATTGAAGAAGGCCATAGAGGGAGAGGCAGAGAGAGAAGATGGGTTGGTTTGGTTGGAGGGAGAGTCAGAGATGGGTTGCTTTGGTTAGAAGCAGAAAGGGAGAAGAAAAGTCAGCTTGTTTTTGTCATAGTTGGGTGCTTTGCTTTTAGAGAGAATAAAATTAAGCATCATGTGCTTTGGGTTTGACTATATGGAGAGGATAAAGGTTGGGTTTTTCTTTTATTTTATTTTTTACTATATTTGGATTTATTTAAAAATATTTTGAAATCAAATAATTCTATAAAATTGGAACTGTTTAACCTAAATCTAAATGTAAAACAAGTTAAACTAAAACGTGAAAAAATGGTTTGGGTTGGTTCGATTTTACGATTTTAGACTTTTTTATAATTTACTTGAATACAAATATATATTATATAGAATATAATTTTCTATTATATATTATGATAAATAATTGAGTGGTTCAGATATTTTATTATTTATAAAATACAAAATATATAATTTATATAAGGGTTTGGTTTGGTTTGACCTTATAGAATTCTAAATCGAACCTAATCTTAAAAAAAATCGAACCAAACTCATTGGTTCAATTTATTCTGATTTAATTTATTAGTTCAACTAATTTTTTTTGTATACAAGGAATTCGTGGGATGATTGATACGTCATTTTTCACCTACATTGAAAAAACTAAATAAAAATAGTTCCATTAGATTAGTTGGATTGTGGGACTGCTTATCAATTTTTTCTTTTTTCAACTTAACATTTTTTTTCTTTTAAAGTTCAATTAAGCCCATACACACTAACAACATTGTTCTTAATAGTGTGTGGACACTCAACCTCGCTTTGAAAAAAATAAATTATACCATTGGACCAATACCCCATTGGTCATTTGATTTATTGTTGTCTGTGGCCTACTACTCATGGTTCTGTTATTCCATGGTATTTAAAAGTAGAAAGCACTATAAGACTATACAATTGTGTTCAAAAACAGTATACTTTAGACTGCAAATTTTACCAACGAAAAACACTCATATAGTGTATATATATAGTGTATAATTTTTCTATACATTTTAGAAAGTCTATAACATTTAATTTTGGAGTAAATATAAACCTCAATGCTGAAAAGATTAAAGTGTTCTTCTAAAAAAAAAAAAAAGGGTAAAAAAATTAATTAAATATGAAATAACTAAATTGTCCCTCTTTTTATATATATAATATTGGGTTGAGGGCAAAAAATACACTTATAGTGTGCATATAAAGTATATAACCCCAATGCGTTCTAAAACCTCATTAACATTCAATTTTAATGTAAACAAGAATCAGAATACTGAAAAAACTAAAATGTCACTCTATAACTTAATAAAAAATAGGTAAATAAACTAATTAAATATGACAAATGTATATATATGTAAGAGCGTTATCGAAAGAGACAATGGTATTTTTGAAATTTTATATCATAAAAATGTCATGTGCATGATGAAACAATAATTTCAAACCTTTCTTTGCCATATTTTTTCAAACTTAAGGGACTTATATACTCAAAATAAAGGATATGGGTGTTATTTGCCAAAAATGTAAACATTAGGGTGTTTTTTTCACTTCGCCCTTATAAGGATATTATTGAAAGAGATAAGGGTATTTTTGTAATTTTATATCTTAATAGTGACTTCAAGCCCCTTTTTTTGCTCATTTTCCAAACTTAACAGCCTTATATACATAAAATAAGTCATTCTTTGCTGATTTTTTCAAACTTAATGGAGTTATATACCCAAAATAAAGAATAGGGATATTAAAATAAAAACGTTAAGGCTCCGTTTGTTTGGACATAAAATATTTTTTTTTATTTTTGGTGTTTGGTTATCGTAAAATATTTACGAAGAAAAAAAATATTAAAATTTAACAAAAATAACTTATCCATCAATTTTCAGTAAGTTATTTTACATGTTCCGTCCGATGAACTCGATCTCAATCTTGACGTAAACCTTTATCAAATACTGACAAAGTAAAAATAAAAAAATATTTTACCTGAGAAAGAAAAATATTTTCTAAAAAAAATATTTTTATGTCGAAACAAATGGAGCTTAAATGTGTTTTTCTCACTTTGCCCAATTTTAAGAGTAATAATGTAATTTACTCTAATAATCAAAATGCTATGTGAATCTCACATTTCTTTTGAAGGGTAGACTCTATATTAATTTAATATATATGTATGTATAAATAATTAAATAAAATTTAATCAGTGGAGGCAAATGCTCAATTCAACTTATGATATTTTTCTCTTTTTTTTTTCATTTTAAAAAAAAAATGAAAACTATATATGTTTTTTAATTTATAATTTTTCTATCATGATACTTCGTTGGGAATTAGGTTAAGTCACATCTCTTTTCTTGTTCTTGGTATCATTATCTAATAAAAACTCATTTGTACTATGAATTTGAGTGTGTGGTGTGAATGGCTTTTAGGGTTTCCGAATATTAGGTGCATTAATGTTTGGGGAGTAGGAAAATATTATTGGGTCAACAAAAACCAGCTCATGATTTAACATATTCTATTCTTTTTGTCTAAAGGGTCATAATCAAATCCTCTTTTAAGTTTTACTCAACTCACCACCCCCAGATAAGGACTTTGGATGGATGACACCACATTATACTATTTGCATATTTGAATGGAGATGATATTCCTAATTATAATTGACCAAATTATTTTTCATGAGTGGAGTTTAATTGTATTTTTTCTAATATTTGTGAAGTGCAATATATTTTTAGGGCTAGTTATGTTATTTTTTAAAATAAAAAATTAGCCATTTTTTTTTTAATATTTTATGTTTTTTTTAATAGTAATTTAGCCCTTTGCAAACTCATTTTTCTTCTCTTTTCCTTTTTTATTTATTTTTTATTTTTTATTTTTTGTTTCTTGCCCTTCAACATTTTGTGGTCAAGCTTTTAGACCATTTCCCTTTCAGATAGAGAGGAATTGAGGAGAGACGCTTGCTTAATCAAACTACCCGTCATTTTAATTTCGTGAACTCCGTAGAATGTTCGAGAAATTATTAAATGATTTTAGATGATCTATCAATTGGTGATTTAGTCCGATCAAAAATAATATTCAAATTTCTTTGTAACGTTTTATTATACTACTCTGAATCTACTTTCTTTAAAGTGTCAATGATTGTTGTTAAGGGTGAAATTCACACGGTCCGATACGACACCGTTTACCTGCAAGGGAAAAAGGAGAAGATCGATGAACCTTAACAGCATCTGTGTGGTGCCTGTTAAGAGCTCTCCGACGATCAAGTTAGTCACCGGAGGTCTAAAAAGAAGACCGGGATTTAATAATAGTTTTTTCGTCGTCTTATTTATTGTCACTTCCCTTCTTCTCGATAAGGGAATTTCATCATCCTTATCCCATGGAACTTATCCCATGGAAATCTTATCCTGCATAAGATTTGTCATCATTCTTATCCATGGAAATCGTTACCCCTAATAACAAAATATTATCGTTGATAACTGAAAAAATCTGGCGGCTGGTCAACACTTGGTTGCCTCTATTGTTGGTCAAGATAGGTTTATTTTTCCCTATCAGTTGCTCCCCATTCCTAAGCTTGCTCGTCTAGCTTTGGGAATGTAAGATTTTTTTTTTTTTTGGCCCCCGGCACTGTTCCCTGGAGAATGTGCCCGTGGGTATTATTCATTAAACAGCAGGGATTTTTTTTTTTTTTTTTTGCCCCCAGCACTGTGTGCCCGCTGGTACTATTCATTAAACAGTAGATTTTTTTTTTTTTTTTTCTTTGCCGTGGGAACAGTACCCATGGGTACTATTCCCGAGGGTACTGTTCATATGAATAGTAACATTTTTTTTTTTTTTGGTATGCTTCCCTTGGGTTCTATTTTTGGTACCCTTGGGTACTCTGGCCTGGGTACTATTTTTAGTACCCTTGGGTAATCTTCCCCTGGGTACTATTTTTAGTACCCTTGGGTACTCTGCCCCTGGGTATTAGTTTTGATACCCTTGGATACTCTGCCCCTGGGTACTATTTTTAATACCCTTAGGTAATCTTCCCCTGGGGTGCTCTACCCCTGGGTACTATTTTTAGTACCCTTAGGTACTCTGCCCCTGTGTACTAGTTTTGGTACCCTTGGGTAATCTTCCCTTGGTAAGGGAATAAATTGTACAAGCTTTACTCAGGTCGTCACTCCTTTAATAAGGGAATCGAACTTTACGAGCTTACTCAGCTCACCCCTTTAGTAAGGGATTTTTATTTACTATCCCTTATTGTAAGGGGATATTAATTACGGGATCCATTCAGCCCGGGTCCTTATAGTACAGGATATTCATTTATTATCCCTTATATTACGGGGATATGGATTACGGGATTCATTCAGCCCGGGTCCTGATAATACAAGATACTTATCCCCTATAGTCCGGGGTTATGGATTAAGGGATTCATTCAGCCCGAGTCCTTATAATACAGGATATTTATTTACTATCCCCTATAGTCTGTGGATATGGATTGCGGGAGTCATTCAGCCCGGGTTCTTGTAATATAGGACACTCATTTACTATCCCTTATAGTACGGGGATACGGATTACGGGATTCACTAAGCCCGGGTCCTTATAATACATGACATTCATTTACTATCCCTTATAGTACGGGGATATGGATTACAGGATTCACTCAGCCCAGATCTTTATAATACATGACACTCATTCACTATCCTTTATAGTACGAGGATACGGATTATAGGATTCACTCAGCTCGGGCCCTTGTAATACAGGACACTCATTTGCTATCCCTTATAATACGGGGATACTACACGTATAAAGATAATTGACCAAGAGTCAAGATAACTGAAAAGAATTTTATTAAAGACCATCATCGCCTCAAGGCTTATTAAAAACAAGATAACACGTGAGGGAGCTACCCTCCATTTAAAATGATTAACTAAGATGCCCCCAGTCTTTATTGTGAATGACTTGATAAGGCTAATTCCAGCCGTGAAACAATTTCTAGTCGGTATACTCATTTGAGTCCTTCTCATGCTATGTGTTATCGTTCTGGCTAAAGAACGATCTCTTATATTTGGTATTATTTTCATCTCTGGCGAGAAGGGCTGGCCTCTTCTTGTCCTTTCCTTCCTTCCGTGCACTCATGGTGTCTTCAGCGTTGATGTGTTTTTACGCTCTAATCAGCAACTCTATCATACTGGTGGGAGGTTCTTTTGATAAGGAGACAAGAATCTGGAGGTTTGGAGTTCTCCTATGAAAGCGGTCAAAGCTACCTTGTCGTCCACCTCTTCTACCTGCAACATCTCTGCGTTGAATCGGGTGATGTATTCCCGAATCGACTCTTCCTTTTGTTGCTCCACGATAAACAGGTAGGTAGCCAGCCTCCTATGCCTCTGACCTGCAATGAAGTGGCTCACAAACTGCTTACTCAGTTCTTCGAAGGTGTTGATAGTTCCTGGCTTCAGCTTGTTAAACCAAACTCTTGCTGATCCATTAAGTGTAGTGGGAAAAGCTCGGCACATGATTTCGTTTGGCACAGCGTGTAAATGCATAAGAGCTTGAAAAGTTTCCAGGTGATCGAAGGGATCTTTGGTCCCATCGAAGCTTTCGAACGAGGGCATCCTGAACTTGCTAGGTAGTGGACATTTCATAACGGCGGGGCTGAACGGCAAGTTGGTCCTTTGTACCAGGTCATCTACGGCAGCAGGACCTTTCCTTTTCATAGCCTGCATTATATCTTTCATTTTTCCCTTAAGATCCTCGATTTGTAGGTCGAGATAGGTAACTTTCTTTGTCTTTTCCTTAAGACAGAAGGCTGTGCTTTCAGGAGGTCTGGAACTCCGTGGGAGAGATGGGTGGATCACCTCTCTATGTCGGGTTCCCACTTGGCTTTGTTCCACTTCAGTCTCATTTTGGGGGGGATGATTATCCTGCTCTTTAAGATTCCCATTACCTCCGTTTGGATTTGAGAGATCTTATCGTGCCAAGTTTTTGTTGAACCGGTGGAACAAGAAGTTGCAGGAGCCGTATTTTGCTGGATCAACTGGTCCATACCCTGACTCAGAGTTTGGACCTGCAGTTCCAACGCTGCAAGCCGTGTCTGGTCGTTTGGGACATCCAGGTTTTCACCCGACTCTACCCTTCGACCAGATCCCTACGACGGTGTTCCTTCGGTAACCATACCGGACTGCAAACGTATATACCCAACAGAGTAATTAATTGATTTAAAGGAATCGTTGTTCCCACAGACGGCGTCAACTGTTGAGGGTGAAATTCATACGGTCCGATACGACACCGTTTACCTGCAAGGGATAGAGGAGAAGATCGATGAACCTTGACAGCACCGGTGTGGTGCCTGTCAAGAGCTCTCCGACGAATAAGTTAGTCACCAGAGGTCTAAAAAGAAAATAGGGATTTAATAATAGTTTTTTCGTCGTACCTTATTCCCAAGTCGTTGTCTTATTTATTGTCGCTCCCTTATTCTCGATAAGGGAATTTCATCATCCTTATCCCATTGAAATCTTATCCTGCATAAGATTTGTCATCATTCTTATCCATGGAAATCGTTACCCCTAATAACAAAATATTATCGTTGATCACCGAAAAGATCTGGCGGCTGGTCAACACTTGGTTACCTCTATTGTTAGGTCAAGATAGGTTTATTTTTCCCTATCAATTGTAATAATTAAAACTTCGCCCATAATGAAGTCTTAAAATTTCAGCACTTAATATTTAATTTATTCAAATAATATGTATTGTTAGGTGCATTTTTATGACTCATCCAATACTTAAATATAAATAAATTAAGTGTATTTGATAAGCAATTTAAATATCACTTAATAGAACTAAATCCTCTTAAAATAGAATAAAATTTTAAGTGAGATAGTTTTTTTTTTTGGTTATATAATAAGAAAGATTATTACACTTATTGCTAAAACTTAAAATCCACATAAATATCAAAGAATTTTTCGAGTTATAATTAATGCTTACAACCTTTCCATTTATAATTCAACCCTAAAAATTTTTGTTGCTTAGGGACCATTTAGGAAGTGTTGTGTGGTGTAGTATAATGCTTTAGCCTAGAACAGAACAAGTGTTGTGTGGTGTAGCGTTCTGAAAGGAGAACAAAACATGTTTGTCGACGAAAATTTGCTCCGAGAATTTTGGAATAGAAATTATTATTATTATTTTTAATGATTAAAATAAATTAATTACTTCACTTAATTAGTTTGCAAAACAAGAATTACAGAGCTTGATTAGTTGATTTAGAAAAAAAATTAAAACAAAACCCATACACACAGACTTGCAGTTACAGAAAGAGAAAGATAGAGAGACTAGGGCAATTGGGAGGCTGAAATGATTTACCTTAAAATTGGATTTGCAGAGTTGAGAACGAGAATAGAGATGGAGGCGTTTGGGAGGCTGAAATGATTTGCCCTAAAAAAAATTAAAACAAAACCCATTCATGTTTGCACTTGCAGAGAGAGAGAGAATAGAGATGGAGGCGTTTGGAAGGCTGAAATGATTTGCCCTAAAATTGGATTTGCAGAGTTGAGAACGAGAATAGAGATGGAGGCGTTTGGGAGGCTGAAATGATTTACCCTAAAAAAATTAAAACAAAACCCATTCATGTTTGCACTTGCACACACAGAGAGAGACAGAGAATGGCGTTTGGAAGGCTGAAATGATTTGCCCTAAAAAAAATTAAAACAAAACCCATACAAGTTTGCAGTTGTAGAGAGAGAGATCGAGAATAGAGATAGAGGCATTTGGAAGGCTGAAATTATTTGCCCTCAAAAAATTAAAACAAAACCCATACAAGTTTGTAGTTGCAGAGAGAGATCGAGAATAGAGATGGAGGCGTTTGGGAGGTTGAAATGATTTGCCCTAAAAAAAATTAAAACAAAACTCATACAAGTTTGCAGTTGCTGAGAGAGAGATCAATAATAGAGATAGAGGCGTTTCGGAGGCTGAAATGATTTGCCTTAAAAAAAAAAATTTAAACAAAACCCATACAAGTTTGCAGTTGCAGATAGAGAGATCGAGTATTGCTTAGGGCCTGTTTTGAACTTCTGATCCTTATAGATTTTGTGTTTGCAGTTGCAGAGAGAGAGATGGAGCAAGTTCCAGAGTTGAGAACGAGAGTAGAGACGAAGGCGATTGGGAGGCTGAAATGATTTGCCCTAATAAAAATTTTCCTCTAATCTCCGCTACAGTAAAAAAGATGGGCTGGAACAACATAGAACACCAAATTGTTGTTTCAGCTTTTGGGCCAAATATTAGGTTTGTTCTGAAAGTGTTCCATTACTGTTGAGAACACAATAAGGCGAGCCAAACAACATGTGTTTTGAAATGGGCTACTGTAGCACTGTAGGGAATACCACACACCACTACACTACACAAACCAAACAGGCCCTTAATATTCCGTTATTGTTGTTATTTTTTATTTTTTATTTTTTTATTTTCAAATAGCACCTTTAAGTGCTTTTTGATAACTCAATGCATTACTTAAATGACAATCCAACTAAGTGATTTAGTGACTCCTTTTGGATATCACTTAAAATAAATAAATTTTAGTAAAAATGGATAAATTTTGACCAAGAAATACTTCACTTATTAATACTTCAAATTCAAACAAATATCAATTTAAATTTACATTTAACACTTACAAAGTTTTAAAACATAAAATTTAATTCTTAATTTAATTAATTAATTAATTTTTAGTAAAATGCACCATGGGTTTACTTAGGCTCCGTTTAGATACATAGGAGAGAGAAAGAAATAATACTTTAGTTAGGAGAGAAAATAAATAAATAAATAAAAATTGATATCAATAATCTCTATTTATATTTGAATAAATAGGAAATAAATAAAAAGAAATGATAATATTTTTGTTTGGATAAGATAGAAGAAAGAAATAAAATGATAACAACCAATATGATATGAGTGGAATAACAAATTCTACCTTCTAATTGTTAATAGTAGCTTCAAAATTATAAAATATTATTTAACCCCACTATCTCTCTGCCAATCTTCTCATTTTTGGGAAGATCGTATCCCTCCTTATTCTTTTCAATCCTTTCTTTTCTTTTATTTTAAACAATCCAAACATAATATATAATATCTTTTTCTTTTCTTTCTCTCACTATCTCTCCAAAACCCTCCATCCAAACGAAACCTTAGAGGTCCAAATGGTGGGTCCCCACCTGGTCATGGGTTTCACTTTCGTTAGGTTGCAAATTTCTTTTTCTTTCCTTTCTTTCAATCTCTCCCAAGGCTCCAAATCCCTCAATCCAAACGCAGCTTTTTAGAGATTCTAATGGTGGGTCCCCACTCTGGTCATTGGTTTCATTTTCATTAGGTTGCAAATTTGCAATAAATTGATTTCACTTTCATGTGGTCGCATTCAAGTCAGATACTACCATCCCATTTCCCTCCCAATCTTTATCAGTTTTGGGAAAACAATATCTCCCAACCATTTTTTTTTCTCTCATTTCAAACAATCCCAACACAATATACAATATACAATATACTTTTCTTTCCTCTCTCTCACTATCCCCGATCCAAATGGAGCCTTAGAGATTCTAATGGTGGGTCCCCACCCTGGTCATTGGTTTCACTTTCATTATTAGGTTGCAAATTTGCGATAAATTGGTTTCACTTTCTTGTGGTTGCAGTCAAGTCAGATATTAAAATCTTTTGGTCATAATCCAATAATGCCCTTATAACATCCGATCAAGATTCAGTTCCTACCTCGTCAAAGAGTTCGGCACATGTTCACACCAGACAATCCTATAACATCCCTACAATACAAGTGAAGCATTAATCAATTAAGTATTTGCAAAACGGGCCATGTTCGGCCCATGCTGACCTCTGTTTCGAGCGGGCTTTAACTGGTCCATCTATACTGGTTTGTATGTGTTCATAAACATCCAATTATAAACACATTTACAAACATAGACTTTGTATAGATTTATGAACTACATTCATGAACATATATAGACTTGTGCAAGTTTGTATAAGTTCATGAATGAGTTACAGTAATTGAGGGGGCATAAAATCCCTCTGAGCCAGGTCCAGCCTGGCTCACCAGTAAAGAAGGAGGCCCAGCGACCCCCGGCACGCTCACTCTCATTCAAGGCCCGTTCTGATCAAGAGTAAGGCCTGTTTTGACCGAGAGGTTGGCCCAAGTGAAGACCAAGCCCGTCAAGAAGAAATGAAGCCCATATTATTTGAAGGTTTAGAAAGAACAAATTATTTCTAGGGTAAGAATAAACTTCTATGAATAAAAAAAGAGCAAAAATATAAGTATGATATCGATGGTAACTTTTTTTATATTAAACGAGTGGAACCTCCTAAATGGACTACAATTTGGCTTTTGCAGTCCTAACTGTATATTATAAATTATATAAAATAAATATTCTTAAAAATACTTTTATTATCAAGTAGTTAATAATGCTTCTAGACTAAGTTCCTATAATTAATTAAGTACTTAGTACTTAAATTATTATATAAGTTATATATACTAAGTAATTATTATTTGATAACGTATCAATTCAAGACAGCTTACGTTTAAATTCCCTTTTTTCGAGGGACTTTTCCATTTCAATAATAATTCCCTCATTAACTGTTGGATTTTGAGATAATTATTAAAAAAATTCATTAGATTTCAAAAACCAACCTAATGCAATCTATATCCGTTATCTATATAGTACAAAGAGTTTCCCTACATATCTGAGTTTCATTATATTATTTAATAATAAATAAATTTACCTTTCTAATGATTTACCTAATTTACATTTTTTTTTTTTTCTAAATTGAAGGAAATATATAATTTAAAAAAAATTAATTATAGAAGGAAACACATTAATATATAATATTTCTGTGAGCTACTTGATGCTACTGAAAATTTCTGTGTGCTACTTGATGGAAATCTTCAATATCACATGCCATATACATCAAAAATTTTTTTTTAATGATTGGAAAATAAATTAGAACTTAATTGAATAAGAATAATGATATTTATGAGTTAGGCAGAATTGTTTGACGGGAATGCATTTGGTTAGTTATTTATGCAAGATGGAAGGCATTCGTAATCATCATTGAATAAAAATAATGATATTCAAGTCGATGAGTTAGATAGAATTATTTAACTGAATAAATGAATGCAAATAAAGGAGGGGTTGTCTTTTCCAATTTCATTTGTTCCATGCATATCAATCTCTATGGAAAGCTGTTAACATTCATTTGGATAAAAATATTTGAAATGTAAAATCATGTGATTACAACATAAATTCAAAGTGAGTAATTTAGGCTTAGGTTTTAAATAAAAAAGCTTCCAAAGTTTAATATTGATTTGACAAACTTAGGTGGGAACTACTCGTAATAACGAACTTGCAAAATGAATCTGTTTATCATAAAGAAATTCGTCATTTCTTATCTGTTTCACCTTAATTATTATTTCAACAAATAAAAGTTTTGTCTTGGTCTCTGCATGTCCATGGAGTTTTGAAAATTTAATGAATATGAGCGCAATCTGTATATTCGAAAACAAAAGCAGCAAAGAAAGAGACAAAGGGCTTAAGATTGACGCCAATACGATAACTTAAATGCCATGTAAAGGTTACTTAATTACCAAAAAAAACCTGCTATAAATTTTAACAAATTTTAAAAAGCAAAGGGTCACAAATGCCTTTTAACCAAATACAGCCCCAGTACAACATAAAAAGCTTCCAACAGAATCTCTTTATTAACCCTAACTCTGTTTATTTTATTATCCTCAACTAATTAACTATTAATAATCACAACCATTGATGATGACTTCAACGTGTGTGATTTTTCATAAAATTTAATAATAATAAAATCTATTGAAATTAAATATATATATACAGAAAAAACATTGCTAATCAAAGAATTAAATAAAGCCATAGTCTCGTAGAGATTATGCCCTCTTTTTTATGACTAACTTCAATCCCTTGCGAAAAAACTCTTAATAAATGCCCAAGAATTATTTTTAATCCCAATTTTTGATGGTGTGAAAATAATTTGGAACTTAATTGAATAATTATTTGTTTGACAAATTTTTTTAAAAATAATTGAATGCGAAGATTGGAGGCCAATGCCATTTCTATTCCATTCTTAATTATTTTAATTTCTTATTGGAATTAAAAAGATCTAATAATATTTGTATTGAGCAACCAAAAATTATTAAATAGAACCTTAACCATGAATACAAATTTTGATTGGATCTCGAAAAAACCAAAAAAAAAACTTTTTCGTCGTAAAGAAAAAGAAAAATGCTTGGCCAAAACAAAAGAATAGCATAGAAAAGCTACATAGGGCTTAAAGATTAACCCGCTACAATAGCTTAATTACCAAAAAGACGTACGAATAAATTTTAACAATTTTCAAAAGCGAAAGGGTCACCATTGTCTTTTGACCAAATACAGGTATAGTACAACAGAAAAGCTACCAAGACTTAGCTGTCACAGAATATCTGTATAAACCCTAAAACTGTGTTTATCTGCAACTAATTAACAATTTTTTCATTAATGATTTAAGATATATTAATTAAAATATATATAATGAATTTATAAAAAACAAAAACATTTGCTCCATACCACATTAACATAATCAAACATGTCTCAAACAAAAACAATATCGCAAATAATATTAATATATATTAATAGATTAAAACAAAAAGAGATGTAATGTAATACAATCGCTAATAAAAGACTCTAGTAATCATTTAATAACACTACCGAATCGGCACTATAGAGAGAAAGTTTGTCCATAACAGACTATCTAGAGAGAGAAACCTCCACTCCGACAGTCAGACCTATGCAAACAAAGCAACGGCTACCAAACCGGCGGCGACGGAACCTGCGGAGAGAATGTTCACGGCGGCGCCGTTCGGCGCTGGTGCGGGTGCTTCAATTGGAGTTCCGGCGATCGACGATGGAACAGTTGCCGGAGCAGGGGATGCCACGGGAGGAGACGGAGGAGAGGTAACGGCCACCGGAGATGGAGCAGACGCCGGAGGAGTATTCACCGGAGCAGAAGGCTGAGCCACCGGAGAAAGAGCGGTCGACTGAGACGGTGTTGGCGCGGCCAACGGAGACTGAGCGATCGCGGATCCCAAGAATAATGCCATCACCATCACGAACGCAATGCTTGAAGACGCCATTGCATGAACAGAAACCGAAGAGTTATAGAATCTAGAGAGAGAGAGAGAGAAATTCTAGAGAGAGAGAGAGGGTTTCTACGAGGAAAAGCAGAGTGAGGAGGGGGTGAGTTATATAGACGAGTGTGTGTATAGAATTGTGGTCGATTCAGGTGTCTAAGGAGTACACACTCCTTTAACGAGAGCCGTTGGATTGGTTTGACACGTACATCAATGGGTAATTGACGGTGTAGATTGCGCCAGACAGAGTCCTGATTAAGATTAAATGCATATTTCCTTATAATGCAAAAACACGGTATGTAATATCGAGTCCTTCTGGTTTGGGAGATTTGGGACCCTTCGTGTCCTTCCACACCAACGAACAGTTGTCTTGAATCTCAGCCGTAGACGTGGATTGATCATCTCATAAATCAAATAATTGAATTTCAAAAAATAAAAAGATTGAAAGAAATTGAAATTTAAGATATATTTTGAATTAAATTAGATAAAGGGTGATGTTTAGTTGTTTACTTTTGTATTTTTCAAATTATATGAAATCTATTTTTATTTTTATTTCTAATTTTTGTCATTTAAAATTCCATTAATCTCGTTTTATTTTAAAATGGAGTCTCATTCTAAATTTCAAACTCCCCATGAAGCCCTGTCACTCCAAACATGGAAAATGAATAATGCACTTTATTGTTGCACTATAATGTCTTATTTCATATTAGAATATTGAGACTTATACCATTTTCATAGTATACTCATTTATTTTATAATAAAGTTCATAATTGAAGAATGGGCTACAATTGTTCTGATGGACTCCAGACACTGTTTGCCCGTTTGGGATTGCTGTTAGAATGTTAAAAACACTCTTAATAGTATAGCTGTTATAAAAATGCTTTAGTAAAAAATACTTATGCGTTTGATGACATATTGTATAAAGCATTTTTTATACTTGAAACACTTTTAAATTTGTTTGGTAATAATATTGCTTTTGCACTCAAGATGTGCTAATTCCATCCTATTAAGTATTATAAAATTCCATTGAGTTCAATAATTTATTAGTATTATTTTAAAATATTACATATTTTGTTTATGATATCGAATTTGTATTGAGTACTAAAATGTAAATGAATTAAACATGTTTTAATGATGATTAATTTATATTTGATCTGGAAGGCGCCTGCAGAGTTCAGAATAATTTAAAATCTTCGTTTGTTATAGAATCCCAATATTATTTGCTATTTGTTTGTAGTAGGAGCAAAATTGTATTTTATAAAAAATATAAAGGGATTAAATTGTCTAAAAAAAATTAGTTACCTAAAAATATAAATCTCTACTGTCACGAAATTTTAAAAGTTGGGATTCCTAATTTCACTTAAACACGTTTCTTTAACGTAAACTCTACTACCTATCAACGCATGTTTTTTTCCACTACAATTTTTTGAAATATTTTTCAATAATAAAGAAGCAATCCCAAACACTAAACTTACTGAAATAGAATTGTTGACGACAATTGCTCGAGGTGTTGGTTGCATTTTAACTGTTGATTGGTTTGAGTTCTACGATGTAGATACAACACTTGACTAAATCACGACCATCCTTATTAATGGTATTAGATATGTCAATTAATCAATAAATGACATGATATAAGATATGGATCATTTTTACAAAAATGACTTAGTGTCCATCGACCTAATCTTATCACATCACAGAAATTTTGTGGATTTAAAAGAAAATGAATTTTACAAGAATGGTAGCGGCCGTTATCGCATCAGCCACAACGACCACAACACATTTGTCCTGTGGTTGACCTCAACTGTTAAATAACAGAAAAAGAAAAAAAATAATAATTAAGGTCCAGACACATTTGCGAGTGAACTGCGGCTAGTAATTCTTAATTTAAAATTTAAAATTTTTATAAAAATTAAGTAGGTGTGTGAGTTTCTTATGGAATTAGTAATTAATTATTTTTTTGATTTTATTTATTTTCATAATTTTGGAGAGAGGTGGGAAGGTGGTGTCACGATGGTGGTGTGGGCTAGTTCAATAAAGTGGGTTGTGGCTTTGCCAATTGGGTCCAATGAAGAGCTATCTCAGAGGCCCATGTATGAATCATCATATTCAACGAATAAAGTGTGGTGACCATGTCGAGGCATAATTTGGTAACTAATGGGCCTAAGCTTTTGTAGATACCATAAGCCACTTTTTCATTTTTCCATTTTGCTTTAGAATTAGGCTACCGTTAATTTTTTTTATTTCTTTATTTATTGGAGGATGTAAACATCTCGCCCTGTCCCGTTTAGAACACAGTTAATTTTTTTTGGGACGGGAATGGAAAAAGGCCACTAGCCTACTCCGTTTATAGTGATAAACTACAATTTTGTCGTTCTAATTTATTTTTATATTAAAAAATATTAAGTATATGCTAATCTTAAGTTATCAGATTCTAATCACTAGATATCCTTTTGGGTTATTTTTATTTGAGAACTTATATGTATTAGTCTAATGTTACTACAATAATATTAAATCTCTAAGTTATAATTGAGAATTTGAATCTTGTTCTTACCATAAGAGAAAAAGAATCAAAAAAATTGATTCATTATTTACCTTTGTTAGATTCTTAATACATATACAAAAGTATTCTCCTAACTCATTCTCGTCCCACTACGTCTAAATGATTTTGGGAAGATGAGGATGCTATGCTAAACGGGGATGGAAATGGGATTGGGTACCCTTGCCCCAAGCTGGTTCCGTTGCCATTTCTACCCATTTGTTCTTAAGAACTCGAACTCTCACATTTTAATTTGAACAGTTCTATTTGGTTAATAAATTTTATGGGTAAAAAAAAAGAAAAAAAAACCCCAATTATTAGCCAATCAGCAACTACTAACCCCCGAATTATAAAAGTTATAAAAAAAACCTTTGTTGCAAATTACCCTATCCAGCGACATGCCGGTGGAATTTTGCCGTTAAAATCATCATGTGCGGTCACGTGATCACACAATATATATTTAATGCCCATAATGCCCTTATGAGCCGTTGTGAACAGTACACCCAAACACACCTTTTATGTTATTGTTACACCCAAACAAAGAAAACTAGGATGATGGTTCAGCTTCATCCGTTTGGGCCTTGAATGGTCTTTGAAGTATCGGTGGGCTTAAATGCCTCTTTTGCTGAAACACACACACACACTCACATATGCCCAATATAATGGTCTAACTATTTGGTCTTCTAATTAGCCTTACATAGCGTGAGAGCGCTTTAACCTTTTGAAAAGATTACCAAGTGCAAGATATATAACCCAACTACATATAGTTTCATTAGAATATATATATATATATATATATATATATATAATACTACAGTTGTTAGAATTTTGAATCATTAAAATGTAAATTTGTTAATTTGATTGGCAGTTGTTGCAATAGTTACCTTGGAGTATTAATTCTGATGGAAGATTGAGACTTGCATGTATTGATTCTGACTTTAGCAAAAAAGTCTAGAAACATAAAGAAGTAGAAATAAGAATAAAAAATGGGGAATACATAAATAGAAACGTTACCAAAGAACCCCTTAGCATAGCATATCGATTCACCAAACCTACTTCCATTCCCTCAATGTGACAAGTGATAACTTCCAAAAGAAACATTTACAAACATTTTTATTTATTATTGTATCCTGATAATGGTTAGCAATTAGTGATAGTTAACGAGAGATGGGGATGGGATTTGAAGATGTTTGAGTGTATGTATAAAATATAATTAGGATGATATTTGAAAAATTATTACAGAATACGAGATTATATGATCCGACCAATCTTACGCACAAATAAAACACTAAATATAAAGTTTGCACACATTTATTTACACAATATTCTTAGGCATACTTAGAGGACTTACATTAATTAAATAATCTTGTCCAACAAATTTAAAACTAGGGCAATGTTATAATGAATTGAAAATATATACCTTATAAGACGGTTGCTATAATGCTTTGGAGGAATCTCATCACTTGCACACGATCACACACATGAATGACGCTAGGATTCGATAGAGAATTGGTATGTGCTCTTTTTACAATACTACACTTCACCATCCTACTAAAAATAATGAAGACTTAACGAAGACTTGTTATTCTCTCAAGCAATTCTGCACCAAGAAAATCAATCAGTGGGGCCACCACTACCTTGACCCATGGCTCTATTCTTCTTCCTCCTATGTTTCTTCACCGTTAGCGCGTTTTTTTTTTTTGGAAAGGTATACTTACAGCTTTTTTTGATTGGAGAATGTTCCTTGTGGCTTTCGTGTTTGTATATTCTTTTATTTCAATAAAATTTTCAGTTTTTTCCATCAAAGAAAAAATTGGTCAATAATCTATCATGATATATATATTATTATTTTTTTTTATTTTCTCATAAAATACGTATATCAATCTCATAACACACTGGTAATTAAACTGGAAGTGCCGTGTAAAAGCAAGAGCTCAAAAATTTATTTCTGAAATTCCTGCCATAAAAAATGGGCCCCGTATGATGATCCATCATGATATATTACATGCCCATTTTTGTTCAAAAAAATCAGATAAATTACACAAGCTATATATAGTCGTCAATCAGTAGTCAAAAAGAGAGGGCCGTGCAAAATTGGCTAAAAATGGCCTAAGCAATGCAACCTTTGGAACCATTCACATTACATAGTGCGAAACAATGCAATTTGTAATATATATATATATATATATAAACACTATTTTTACTAACCCCAAAAAAAAAAAAAAAAAAAACACACACACACACACATAAATTATAGAGTTAATTATAATAACACCTCCTGAGATTTGTCATATTGACAGTCATATACAATTTAACCATTTTTTTGGACAAAGATACTCCTGTGAGAATTTTGATCTATACAAGTCCTTAAAGCATTTGAAAAGACGAGATTGCCCTTCAATGTTTAATTCGTTTTTATGGCAAAATATCAAAACTCATGAAAAGTCAGATTTGCCGCTATATATATATACATTATTACATTAGCACCATCATATATAAATAAAACTATATATATATATATATATATATATATATATATATATATATATATATATATATATAACCAAGTCCAACAGAAAAACATTAGGGAAGAGCAGCACCATTGCCACCCACCATCACCCACCTACGATCCTACACCACTGCAACTTCCACCCTCTCTCCACTGCAACGTCCACCACCTCCCACCGCTTCCACAATCTCACCACCTCTTTCCTCCACCTCTACATGCGCCGCCCCAATGAAGATGAAGATTTCCCTCACCGCTGGACTTAATTCCCACCCACCTCTCCACTGGAAGATTTGGATACGCCTTAGATATCCTTGCACTTTGACCAAGTAGCTTCGTCTCCTCCATCCCTTACTGCCGCTTCTTTCTCACCACTGAACTTCCCACATGCTTTTTCACTAGGTTCACATCTCCAATTAAAATCAATCCACTCACAATTCACCAACACCAACATCGTTGTTGTCATCAGTTTCGCCATCGTGGGTGATACGATTCATCTTCGCTGCTGACAAGGTGGTTGAAGGCATTGCAATTGTGTGGCTGAGTTTTTTTTTTCATTCATCTTTGATCTTTGCACTTTCTATTTTGTATTTTGTGATATTTGATAGCTCTATTTTGAGCACCATGGTGGTGGAGATGGTGGCGGCTATGGTAGGGTTGTGAAGTGATGGCGGTGGGTATGAACTGGTCGTGGTGGGTGTGGTGGCTGTTGGTTTGGTTTATTAGTATGAGTAGGGTTAGTCGGGTATTTTGGTCAATAAAAAGGAATTGTATGGGATCAATTAGTAATTGAATGTGTCAAAGGACAATAATGTCAATTCACCATGTGTAAAGACCATTGGGGTTGTCTTTGTTAACTTTATCAAATTTAAGGGATTGTCATGCATAGTTCAAAAATGATCCAACTTGTATATATATATATATATATATATATATATATATATATATATATACATACATATATAATTGTCATTATAATAAATCTCAAGGGATGTCATTGTAATTAACCCAAAAATATATATGTATTCTAATACATCTATAATCATATATGTAAATTTGTATGTGTTGTGTGTGTGTGTGTGTGTGTGAGAGTGAGAGAGAGAGAGAGAGAGAGAGAAGCAGTCTATTCAATTGGTGGTCTTGTTGGGAAGAAATGAAAACAAGAAAAGGAGATTTAGTCCTGCAATAGCGCGCTGATGAAGATGGTGCTCCTCTCGGTCAATTTTTATTTTTATTTTTTTTTTCAGTAAATCTCTCTTGGTCACTTAATCTCACAAAATCAAATATACTCAAATTAATTACTACAAAGAGGATAATAGAACTTCTAGATGTTGGACAAGGCATGATGAATTAATTGTTTCGATTCAATCTCAACAAGCCTAGATTGGGTTGAAGCGTCCTGTTGCAATGGTACATATATATATTTATAACTTGGTTAATTAGACCCTTAATTATTTAGAGTACTGAAAGGTGTGTTGAAAATAAACTTGATTTTAGTATTTAGTATTTTCAAGTATTTTTGTATCCATGATGCATGTGTTAATTTAGCATGTTAGTGGGTAGTAAATTGTCTTAGTGGGAGTTAAGGTTATGTAAAATAAAGAGTCATGAGAGTTAAGCCTAACAAATACTATGTTAGTGGGAGTTATGCATATTGAAGATTATGTTAGTGGGAGATAGGAGAGTTATGGACATTTAAATGTAATGGTTACGCATACATATGTGAGGCTTATATATTCATGTACTCTAGTCAAATGAATTATGAAGTGAAATAAAAAGTATTTTCCTCCATTTCTATTCTCTTCTAAATAGTATAGTGTTGTGTGTGTAACTAGGCCACTATTTCCAACAAAGTGGTATCAGAGCTAGTTTGTGAGAGAGAGAAGAAATGGCAAACAATTCGGTTCCATTTCAAATGCCTCGATTCACCAAAGATAACTATGAAAATTGGTGTATCCGTATGAAGGCAATTTTGGGAGCACAAGATGTGTGGGAAGTTGTTTCCAAAGGTTATGATGAGCCAGAAGATGAGGCAACTTTGTCTCAAGCCGAAAAAGATGTTTTACAAGCCATGAGAAAGAAGGACCAAAAGGCGGTGATGACCATCCATCAATGTTTGGACGATGGAATGCTACAAAGAGTTGCTAGTGCAGAAAATGCAAAGCAACTATGGGAGATTCTTCAAAATTCCTTCCAAGGAGTTGATAAAGTGAAGAAGGTTCGCTTCCAAACGTTACGGGGTGAATTTGAAGCATTGCATATGAAGGAATCTGAATCAATTTCAGATTATTTTTCGAGGGTCCTGGCTATTGTAAATCAACTAAGGAGATATGGCGAAACCACCATGACTGATACAAGGGTCGTTGAAAAGATCCTTCGGTCGTTGGATTCCAAATTCAACTACATTGTTGTAGCCATTGAAGAGTCAAAGGATTTGGATTCCATGACTGTTGATCAACTCATGGGTTCTTTACAAGCTCATGAAGAAAAGGTGGTGAAGAAACAAGAAGCATTAGAGCAAGTGCTACAAACAAAGTTTTCGTTGAACGAAAGAGACGAAAAACATGGAGGAGAATTTGAAATGGTAAATAAGGAAGAGGTAAGAAAAGGTGTTAAAGAAGAGATTGAAAAAGTGAAGGAGGATGAAGTGAAAATAGAAGATTTAGAAGAAGGAAGTGCTAAAGAAGAGGCAAAAGTTCAAGTTGGTGAATTAACATCTTCAGGTATGGTTACAAATTCCACCTTGAAAGAAGTTATATTTGACTTATTTGATGAAATTATTATTTCTTCTTATTCATCAAATAATGCTTATTTTGTGGAGAATGATGAAATTCTCTTAAAGAAAGTTGTTCCAAAAAAGTATGAGATTGAAACCCAGGATGATCAGAAATTCTCATATTATTTTTTAAAAAATAGTTTGGAGAATTTTGTAATTGATACAGGTTGGGTGAATATGGAATTATTTTTTGACTCTAAAGAAGAAGTATATGTGAAGTTGAAGATCCATAAAAAATTTAAGAAGAAAAAAGATCGATGGTGTGCTTGTATAAAGAGGATGATATATGATTATGTGAAGACATCAAACAAGCATTTGAAGAAGTTTCACAAGCCCTACACATCAATGGAAATAGCCAAGAAGACTGAAGCTATTGAAGGAGGTAGAATTGAAAATCAACTATCGAACTTTTGATCAAGCCCCCAAGATTAATAAGAAGGTTTTTTTCAAGTTACAAAATCAAGTTTAAAGGGGGGTGTTGAAAATAAACTTGATTTTAGTATTTAGTATTTTCAAGTATTTTTGTATCCATGATGCATGTGTTAATTTAGCATGTTAGTGGGTAGTAAATTGTCTTAGTGGGAGTTAAGGTTATGTAAAATAAAGAGTCATGAGAGTTAAGCCTAACAAATACTATGTTAGTGGGAGTTATGCATATTGAAGATTATGTTAGTGGGAGATAGGAGAGTTATGGACATTTAAATGTAATGGTTACGCATACATATGTGAGGCTTATATATTCATGTACTCTAGTCAAATGAATTATGAAGTGAAATAAAAAGTATTTTCCTCCATTTCTATTCTCTTCCAAATAGTATAGTGTTGTGTGTGTAACTAGGCCACTATTTCCGACAAGGTGGTCAAATTTGGATGTCACTTCAATTGAAATGCATTTCAACATGCCACTAAGGCTGTGTCATTCGAAACCAAGCTTTAACTTGAATGCATGCTGATCAAACCAATATATATATATATATATCACAACAACAAAAAAAAAAAAAAAAAAAACACAAACCCAAAATAGATGGAACACAATCCCATCAAAATTAATGAGTCTGATGCAACCATAGTCATAGCCTTTCAGAAGGCCATGGAAGACTTAAAACTCCTGTAATCAGTGGTGGAATATTTGCAATATATATATTTACACACACACACACACACATATCACTATAAGAACATCAGTGATACAATATATAAATTTAATTTAAATTGGCCCAATTAAATTAAATTAAATTTATTTCCCCAATATATAAATTTAATTTAACCTTAAAAAAAAAAAAAAAAAAAAAAAAAAAAAAAAATTCAGTGGTACAATATTACTTGAACAACAATCAATAACACTGCCAAACTTCCGTGTAATATTTATTTAAACCAAAACAACAACAACAACAACAACAACAACAACATCATCATCATCATGTAACTCAACTTGGTGCTCAAACACCCAAACCTGAACAAAAGCAACACTCAAACAATTGTGATAACGTTAACGGCAATTACATGACGGCAGCTGCAACAACAACAACAAAGAACAACAACAGCCGAAACACTACCTGCAATATATACATAATATAAACAACGTTAGCTTGCGGGTGAGTTGATTTTTTGGTAATTATAGATAAATAAAAACTTATATATATACACACACACACACAAACAACGCACCCACAATTAAGGTGAAATGTTGTTACTGATCCTCAGGAAGACAAAAGCAAAGCTTCAATTTGTTGAGTAGAGCCAAGAATATCTTGTTTTTTATGGTACCACCTCTGACAGGAGTAACAAAAGAGTACATGTTGTTGTTGCATGTCTTTTGTGACTTCCACTTGAAGGACTCTCTTTTTCCCTCCATGGTCTTCCTAGGGTTTTGTAGAGAGAGAGAGAGAGAAAGAGAGAGAGCGAGAGAGAAGTTGTACGAGGCAAATCTGGGTAGAGTTGGCTTTCTTTTATTTATGTGCGTGTCTAGAGAGAGAGAGAGAGAGAGAGAGAAGAAGCTGCCAGGAAAATGACTGGACTATAAGGGTGTCCTTTTGTTTTGCATTCCCATTGTCAGTAGGGCCACCACCTTGACTGTGTCATTCTACGTAGTATCAAACATCAAAACCTTTCAACTAGCAAATTCCTTTTCTAACTTTTTTAAAAAAAAATCATTTTCTAAGGTGTTTTTTTCCTTCAAATAAAACCCTAGTCAACAATCCACCATGATATGTTATATGGAGCCATTTTTGTTCATAAAAATCAGACGTATTACACCGGCCATATATAGTCTCTTGATCACTAGTCAAAAAGGGCAGCAATGCAACCTTATGGAATCTATATGATAATTGCATTGTTCGGCATTATATATGGAATGTGGATGATTCCAAAGGTTGCATTGCTTCCCTTTTTGACTTGTGATCTAGAGACTATATATGTGTGTGTGTATATATATATATATATAATACATCTATAATCATATATGTTAAGGCAAAGTGAGAAAAACATACTTAATATTTAAGGTACGTTTAATTTGTACCTCTGAAAATAGGTAGCAGAAACTTAGAAAATAGAAGAATAGTTTTCAGAATTATAAAAGATTGTTCTTTAAAAACATGCATTTTTATAACTGAGTTTTTAGAAAAATGAACTAAGCAATTTTTTTTTTGTATAGTTTCCTGTTTTCCGAGAACATAAACTTGTTTCCATAGTTCTAAACCAAGTAAGCCCTTAAATTTTGGGTAAATAATAAATATCACTCCTAAAGTAATTTTTGAGTATATAAGTGTATTAAATTTTTTAAAAATTATTAAATAAGGGCTTGAGATCACTTTTGGTTATAAATTTAGTCATGTGCATTGTGCATGACATTTTTAAGATATAAAATTTTAAAAATACCATTTTCAATTTCAATAATGTTCTTATATATAAGAAGAAAAAAGATGGACATTTTAGTCATTTCACATTTAATTAATTTTTTATTTATTATTATTATTATTATTTTAATTCAGTTATAAAGGTTCACTTTAGTCTTTTCAGCATTGCCTATGAATGTTTGCTCAAAAATTAAATGTTAAAGATTTTTCACTAAGTATAGGAGTTATACAATCTATGAATATCATATGAATGTTTTTGGCTCACAACCCTATATGTAATTTGTGTGTGTGTGTGTGTGTGAGAGAGAGAGAGAGAGAGAGTCGTCTATTGGTGGTCTAGTTAGGAAGAAATGAAGACAAGAAAAGGAGATTGAGTCCTGCAATAGCTGATGAAGATGGTGCCCTCTCTCTCTGTCAAGTGTTTTTTTTTTTTTTCTCTTCATTTCAGTAAATCTGTATCGGTCACTCAATCCCACAAATCTACTCAAATTTACTTTAAAAACGGATAATAGAACTTCTAATTTGGATGTTGGAAAAGCACAAGGAATTAATGGTTTCGATTCAATCTCAACAAGCCTAGATTGGGTTGAACTCCAACTAATCAAATAATTATAAGTATGATTCAATCATAGGATAAAAGAACTTCTAATTTGGATGTTGGAAAAGCACAAGGAATTAATGGTTTCGATTCAATCTTAACAAGCCTAGATTGGGTTGAACTCCAACTAATCAAATAATTATAAGTATGATTCAATCATAATTAATTAACCACAGATAGCATTTTTCAAGTCCATGAAGAGCACTGATTAAGCGTCTTGCTAGGTATATATATTTATATACCACTATATGAAATTAAAGCAAGAACTTGAATTTTGGTGGCGGTGAAGATCTCAACCTGTTAATTAAGTTCTTCATCTGTTAATGGGGGTGAAGATAAATTAAGTGTTCTCAACAACAAGATTTCCCTCCACAACAAATTTATAGTAAAGTCCTCCAAGAAAGCCTAATAGGGTTGCACCTAAAGACTAAACGCAAACCAACAAAACAACAATATTTTTGTTGAAATTGTTCATAAGTTTCATATATAATATCTCATATTCATATATATATATATGATCTTTAAAGAGAGAAATTTTTTTTTAAAAAAGAAAAAAAATAGTTCTCTTACTTTATATATCTCATGTTTGTTGTGAAAATAGGGGCCAAAAACCAAAAAATATCAACTTTGATGAAAAATCAGAAAAACCAAACCCATATTTTTGTGCTAAGGAATTAATCACAAAACCAGAAAGGACCCTCCTTCTAAAACACCTCAAAACAGAAGAAAATTGCTAAAGATTCCACTACTTATCCTAGAAAAAATCAATCAATGAACCCATGAAAGACTGGCCTTCCTAGCTAGGAATATTCCACAAGTTTGCTATGAATGGTAACATTTTGATTCATTCTCAACATACCCACAATATACTGTTCGGGAAAAAATAAAATAAAATAAAATAAAAATAATAATAATGAATCTGATGCAACCATGGTCATAGCCTTTCAGAAGGCCATAGAAGACTTCAAACTCCTGTTAATCAGTGGTGGAATATTTACAATACATATACACACACACATCCCTATAAGAACAGTGTTACAGTACTACTTGAACAACAATCACTAACATTTCGAAGCTTAATTTCGTGTAATATTATTCAAACCAAAACAACAACAACATGTAACACAACTTGGTGTTCAAATACCCAAACCTGAACAAAAGCAACACTCTCAACATTAAGCTGTGCTTACACACACAATTTTGAAAAAAAAAAAAAAAAACGTTAGGTAGCGGGTGGTTAATTCTTTGGTAATTATTATTAAAAAAAAAAAAACTAAAAAACTTATATATATGTATATATATATATATATATATATATATATATATATATAAACAACGTACCAAGAATTAAGCTGAAATGTCATTACCGACCCTCGGGAAGACAAAAGCAAAGCTTCAATTTCTTGAAACTTCTCCTATGGTAAAACCAACTTTGGACAATTTTTGAGAGAGAGAGAGAAGAAGAAGCTGCGAAGAAAATGAGTGGACTATCAGGGTGTCCTTTGTTTTGCATTCCCATTGCGAATTCACAAAGTGCCTGCACCTACTATGAAACTTCTCCGACGCGCATCTACTATGAAACTTCTCTGATGGTAAAACCAACTTTGGACAATTTTTGATAGGCAAAGTATAGAGAATGAAAATTCTGATTATTTTAAAATTTTTACTATCACATCTAAATAATAATAATAATAATAATAATAAAACAAACACTATCAATACATATAGTGCATACTTAGTCGAAATACAGAGTATAAGAATGACTCAATATGGATATATATGACAGAAGATGTAAAAAATCGCTCTCTGTATTAGGAAAGTATTTTCTTACACTCCAAACAATTGCTCTCTATATTACACTCCAAACAATCGGTCTCTTTTTCCCTCTCTCACTTCTCTTTATACAAGTGTATACTTGCCCTAAAACCTCTCTCATAACTCTCAAACTTGGGCCTATATATCTTCGACGGGTCTTCCATTTGGGCCGTAGTGAATGGAAGGCCCTTTCATAATGTTGAAGATGTTGTGCTTGGAGGTGGTCCAATAAAGCTCGTGGCCAAATGGGTCGATCTGTAAGCGGACCAATGGCCTAACTAAGCTCTGGACCTGGCGGACCGGACCACACATGGCCCGGTCCACTTTTGGTACCTTCACCTTTCTCCTAATCTCTTTCTAATTAATTAGAGTGAGATTAATGAGGGATGCAATCACCGCTCGATGTGATGATGTGAGGATGTGGACGGTAAGCACAGAAATCAATGCCGACTGTTAGCGCAGAGGGAGAGAATAACATTTTGATTCATCCTCAACATACCCATAATATACTGTTTGAAAAAAAAAAAAAAAAACGAAAAGAAAAAAAAAAAACAACCCATCAAAATTAATGAGTCTGATGCAACCATGGTCATAGCCTTTCAGAAGGCCATAGAAGACTTCAAACTTTTGTTAATTAGTGGTGGAATATTGATAATACATATACACACACATATCCCTATGAGAACAGCGTTACAGTACTACTTGAACAACAATCACTAACATTTCCAAGCTTAATTTCGTGTAATATTCAAACCAAAACAACAACAAGAGAGAGAGAAAAAGCCGCGAAGAAAATGAGTGGACTGTAAGGGTGTCCTTTGTTTTGCATTCCCATTGCGAATTGGCAAAGTGCCTGCACCTACTATGAAACTTCTCTGACGCGCATATACCATAAAACTTCTCTGATGGAAAAACCAACTTTGGACAATTTTTGATAGGCAAAGTATAGAGAATGAAAATTCTGATTATTTTAAAATTTTTACTATCACATCTAAATAATAATAATAATAATAATAATAATAATAAAACACCATCAATACATAAACAGAGTATAAGAATGACTCAATATGGATATATATGGCTGAAGATGCTAAAAAATCGCTCTCTATATTAGGAAAGTATTTTCTTACACTCCAAACAATTTGCCTCTTTTTCCCTCTTACTTCTCTTTATAGAAATGTATACTTGCCCTAAAACCTCTCTCATAACTCTCAAACCTGGCCTATCTTCGACGGGTCTTCCCTTTGGGCCGTAGTGAATGGAAGGCCTTTTCGTAATGTTGAAGAGGTTGTGCTCGGAGGTGGTCCAATAGAGCTCGTGGCCAAATGGGTCGATCTGTAAGCAGACCAATGGCCTAACTAAGCTCTAGACCTGGCAGATCGGACCACACATGGCCCGGTCCACTTTTGGTACCTTCACTTGCCCCCTAATCTCTCTCTAATAAATTAGGGTGAGATTAATGAAGGATGCACTCGTGATGTGACGACTCGATGTAATGACGTGGTGACGCGAACGGTTAGCGCAGAGATCAATGCTTTGAAAATTGAAGCTTCTTCATTGCTATGACACTTCGGTCAATGAGACTGCTCCCTTTAAAACCCTTGGTCCGTGCCCTCAGATCTTCTGTCTTCTTCATCTCTCCTTCAAGTATTCAGTTCTTCCATTCTTCTCCAGCAACGAGGAAATCTTCTCTGGCGAGTCTTTCTTAGAGGTTCTTTGTCTGCAACTCTCGGCAGTGACTTCGTAACTCCATTCCTTAAGGTCAGTTTCGATCTCGATCTTGTCATTTCTAAAAAATTCTTTCATCTTTTTCTCTTTACTATTCGGGGATTCCCCTAGTAGTCGTCATGGTTAGCGACTTAGATTCCGTCTGTGCCCTGTACGAGATCCCCAGCGACGTGTTCATTAGACATTGCCCTAGGAATGCAAATGTAAGAACTGGTGAGGGTCTCTTGCAAGGGGAGATCCTCTTTGTAATATTTTCGATTTTTGTTATTTTTTAATTTCTGAATTTTTTTTTTATTTTCGAGGGTATTTTCATTTTTTCTTGTTTTACGTGTTGGACACCGTGGGGTGTGCCGGAAGTGTCCGAGAGCTGGTTTGGGCATTTCCTTGGGTTTAGGATTCTTGAAAATGCAATGATTGCCATTTTGGTATTTTTCTATTTTTGGACCGAAAGGTCCCGTATGGGACTTGTTACCGGAATTTGTCTCGTACAGGGATTTTATTTGGGTCCATTTGCATCTTATTCATTTTATTCAATGCGTTTTATGTGGTTGTGAATTATTGCAGATATATATTTATTTTTGTGGTAGAAATAAAAAAGGAAAAGATTTTTATTATATGGGTGGGACCCACTTTTTATTAATTAGGAAAAGAGCCAAAGGCCATTTTTGGCCTCACTTTTTCCTCCCCCTTTCTCTCTCTATGTAAATCTCTCTCCCCTCTCACTTCTTTTTCTTTTTCCTTCAAGTTTCAAGACTTGATTTCTCTCTTTTCTTTGAGAGATTTTTGGTGTCGTTTGCGGCAAGTTGTAGAGTTCATCGAGGCAGTTGTTTTGATCAGAGCCAATCTCCGTTTGGGCACCTTTGGGGGAGTCCATGATTTGTGGTTTAGCATGTTAAAATTGTGTTGATTTCCAATAACATGATGTAATTGTTGCATATGAATTATATGCCTATGTGTATTAGATTAATTGTGTGTGAAAGCACGCTTGTGTGATGATTTTCCATATCTATTATGTTTAAATTGCTAGAATTGAAGATATTGAAGCATGTTGATTTTGTAAGTTGTAAAGTTCTCTATTGACATGGCATTGGAAAGCATGAGACATCGATCTATGCTTATCATTGAGCATGAAATGGAAAATTTTGATTTAAATGAAAAGTAAATGGTTTTGGGGAAAAAGTTTGATGAAAAATTTGCGAAAATCCGGACGCCTAGGAGGCGCCTAGCGGTCCGTAGTGTTAATGTAATATAGAGGGAACAAGGGAGAGACTCTAGAGTAGTTGAGCTACCTAGGCCTGGACGATGCAATAGAGGCACTATGGGTTAGGGATAGTCAGCCAACCCTTTCCTTGTGATGCCATAGAGGCGCTATAGGTCGGAATGCATTGACGGTTTCGAATGATGAAACAGAAATGTTTTAGAAATGGGGAGTGACATTGCATGACATTGCATTTCATAACATGGTATAGATTATTCATGACATGGACAGTTGGTATTGATATTGTGGTTGTATTATTCTCGGTACGCATGATTCCATTTTCCCTTACTCCAATTCATAGTTGGATTCACAGGGTTTCAAAAGGCATGTCTTAGGCACCTCTTACTGAGCCATTGTGCTCATCCCTTTATTATTAACATTTTTTAGGGCACGAGAAATAAGTGGCGGAGGATGTTCCCCCCACAAACCTAGTTTGAAGCTATGGAAGTTCTTTTGCTACCTTTTGTACACTTGTGTCTATTCTTTTGTAGAGCCGTATTTGGAGAATGTATTCATTTTGTATAGCACGGTCATGTACTGTAAATATAACTTTAGGAAGTAGTTTGATGTAAATTCTGAGCTAAGACGACATATTGTAATTGTGTGTATGTGAGAGGTAGTGTAAGAACACATAGTGAGTGGAGGATCTCTAGACCTTCCATTCACCATTTTCACTTAATCTCTTTCATTTTCACTTGTTCCCTAAGAACCCTAGCCTAGCCACCATTGGAGAAAAGCTTAGTTAATAGCTTTGACTTTATTTTTACCTTCCTTCCATTCACCCTAAACTTAAAACCTTGGAACACAAAAGCTTTCCCGCACTCTCCTCTTCATTAACCCTAAGCTTGTTTTTCATTTTGAGCTTGGTAGCTTGGATTATAGAGATTCAATTCTCTATTGAGGTAGGGGTGGTAGTATGTTTATATTTTAAGTATTTTAAAATCCTTTGGGGTTTAATATATATTGTGTACATGCTTTTAGAATTGTAGTAGTGCATACTATAGGAAATCTTTATGATTGACTTAGGATTTATTGAATTAAGTATGTATATTGTGTATGTATCTTGAGTAGGATTATTAATGTTGTATAGAACTCTTATTGATTTGAATTACTATACTATTGTGATGTCAATCCTATATTCTAGTGAATTACTATTGGTAGTTGTAATTATTTTAGAAGCTTAATACTATAATGTTGTAAATCTAGTATATGAAGCTTATTGTTTAGGCTTGGTTTAAATTGATAAGTTGGTGATATTGTTTTGCACATTTTATCATGATGAGCACTTGTCATTTATCATACCATTCTAGACTTGGAAGCCCTAAGACATGGTTTGTGTGGTTTCAAAATACTTGTGCATGGAAAGTGGTATATATATGCCTTAATAATAATGTATGAGTTTTAAATTTGTTATATTTTGGATTATCTTAGGACATTGTTGTTACAAGTGATATGGCTAGAGTTTGGCTCTAGTGCGGGAGGTATGAGTTTTCCCCATTTATAGTGCGCACTTAGGGTGATATTCCCAGCTGGTTAATGCCCGAAATAACCATTTAGGTCTTGGCTTTATCCAAGATTTAATGTCCAAGTATTCCACTAATTGATTTCGCATTTTTTTCCCAAGTTGACAACCAATGTTTAATTGTGACTTGTGATTTTGGTTATTGGCGAATTAATGTTGTTAAGTACATTGATATTGTTATTATGTCATGATGGAATCATTGCATTAGCTTAAGATGATCCCTTAGAATATCTTGAACATAGACGTTAAGTGAAATGCTCCCTTGTATTCGTCTATATTGATCTTGTAATGATATTGAAACTTTAAGGTATACACATATGCTTCTTCCTACGAGTAACTTGATTACTCACCCTAATGGTTTAGGTTATTTTTCAGGTAAGGAGATAATGTTCTTGGATGCTTATCATCCTTAGTGGCTTTTGAGCAATTTGGAACATTTTTTTTTTTTTTTGTATTTTGACATGCAAGTGTTTAACATGCTTTACTTATAATATGATATTTTGTATGCCATGGGTATATGGTATTTTTGGAGCTTATTTAGCTTTCATGATGTGCAATGATACTCACATGTTTACTTTTGACATTACAAGCATGTGTGGAATGGGACCAAGGGCCAAGCATGTTCACTTTTGTATTTGCACTCTATTGGTATCAAATCTTTGCTTCAAAGTGTGTTTAAACTAATATTGGAGGTTTGATATATGAAAATCTTGTAAAGGACATGTATGAGGCCATTGGCTATTGTTTTGTGTTCGTTTATCTATTTAAAGGTTGTTGACATGCTCACATATTCAAATCTCATTGAAAATCACATTTAAATTTTCATTTTTGATCCATTGCATGAGGGGAATTGAAGCATAGGTTGAATCTTAACACTTTAGGCTTATAGCAGGTTTTCCAGTAGCATTTCGAGGTGTTTCGGTCGACCGAAACTCCATTTCGGTTGACCGATGGCAAATGGAATTATTAATGCACAATAATTTATCATTCCAGTAGCCAATTTTACAGTTCAGGGCCTATTTCGGTCGACCGAAACTTCATTTCGGTCTACCGAAACTACCAGCACTTAAATTCATGTTTTCAGCAAATTTTTTGGTCATTTTGGTCGACTGAAACTCCATCTTGGCCGACCTAAATAGCTTTCATATTCCCGCTTCTTCAGTTCAGTTTCAGCACTGTTGTTCCGACTTTGAATGGCCATATCTCCTTCATTTTTTATCCAAATTGGGTGATTCTTGAGCCTAAATTCATGGATTTTGAGTCAGCTCTCCAATGGTACCAATTCCATTCTTAGATTACAATCACAGTGGGAGTTATTCATGTTTTAGTGAAGTAGTGTCAGTTTTCGTTTAAACCGGGAAAGGGGATTTTGTGGGATTCTTGTCCAAAGTTCTTAGAACCTCTTGGAAAGTTGTGAAATGATTAGATTAGGTTGTATTCATCTTGTTTGACTTGTTTAGAGTCATTTTTCTCCTTTTAATTGTGAATTGACCTTTTTGCTCTTCAGTATCGAATTTTGCCCGTTTTGATGCTAGTTTCCTCCTTCTCTCTTTTTAACTTCTGTGGCCTAATGGAATGTCACATTGATGTCTTAGAGATGGTTTATATCTCAAAGGACTATGGTTTCATCTTTCGCTTCCGCATTTCAAATCCGTTATCGGGTTAACTTTCAGGTCATCACTGACGCACCGGATTGAAAAACTGTTCAAGAGTCAATCCAAGAGATGGCAGCCAGGAAAAGACCTGCCTCGGAAAGGGCAGTGAAACTAAAGATGTCGCTCTTCTATCTAATTTAAATTTAAGCTATATTTTGGATTAAATTAAATAAAGGGTGATGTTTAGTTGTTTACTTTAGTATTTTTCAAATTGTATGAAATCTATTTTTTTTTTATTATTATTATTATTATTATTATTATTATTATTATTATTATTTTGTCATTTAAAATTACATCAATCTCGTTTTATTTTAAATTGGAATCTCATTCTAAATTTCAAATTTCCCATGAAGCCCTGTCACTCTAAACATGGAAAATAAATAATGCAATTTATTGTTGCACTATAACGTCTTATTTCATATAAGAATAGTGAGACTTATACCATTTTCATAGTTTACTCATTTATTTTATAATAAAGTTCATAATTAGTGACATTGCGATAGCGATTAAGAGATATAGAGTTGTAGAGTGGTGGATTTCACACAGAGAATTGTGTTTTGATGGTGTAACGACCCGGTCATTTACCTCCCTTTCATTTTTTCTGAAATTTTACAGATAAAATTTTTTCGTTTAATTTTCTTTTCTGAGTTCTGTTTCTTGTCGCTTAGTGTCGTCTCGAGTGCTCGGAATTGGTTTCCGAAACTCTTTTCCATGGATTGACAACTTCCTTTGAGGACTGAGTCATTTCTGCATTTTCACTTTTCAGACACTATAAGCTATTTTGTCATTTTCCCTATTCCGTCTTATCTCCGTTTGTCAGTTTTTGGCACAATATCACTTTTTGTGCTTAGAGTTAGTTTTTGACTTCACGTGTCTTCATCTTCAGTGGTTTCCTCGAAATACGTATCTTCATTTTTGCAAGAAAGTGCTCTGGTTGCTCCCGGTGTCCATAGAGGCATGGATGCACAGTTCTTCAGAATCTTTTTTATTTTCTTGGGGTGTTTTTCATAAATATATTTTGAAGATATTTTATTTTAGGGGAATCTAAGAAAATATCTTTTGGAAGATATTTTCATTCTGGGGCAGTTTCGCAGTTAACCCTTTTTGTAGGGGCCATTGTACAATTAACGAAAGTTATTGCAAAATGTCTCGTCTGGAGCCTAGATCCTCGTACGGGATCCATTTTCACATTTCGTCGAGTCGTGGACTCTTGGAATTTCCTCCTGATCATTTTTCTCCAGTTTCAGAGTTTTTGGACCCGATTGCCGCTGAACTTGTTCGAGGCATAACTCTCTGTTCGGGACTCAGTTTTTGACGCTGTTTCTTTTGTTGTTCATATTTTCTCATTTTGAATCTTTTTCGTTCACGGAGTTTTTTCGTTTGAGCACGTTTGCTCAAATTCCACTTTTCCGGTCGGGGCACTTTTTGAGACTTATTATAAATAGAAAGTCATAAAGTGAAAAAAATCACTTTTCTTCATCTTCTCCACCTTCTTGGCCGGCAGCCATGGGAGCTCCTTGGGCTTCCACCTTTTCTTCTTCTCCTCCACTTGATTTCCTAAGTGAAAACTCTTTGGCCTTTACATTTAATGTTCCCCTCGACGTGTTCTATCTTTCCCCCTTATTAGAATCCATTTCTGACCATTTCTTGAGTTTGGGTTTGAAATCAAGTTGTGATTTTCATGGGGCTTCTTGGGGATTCATGTAGATCATGTTGTCCCCGACAAAACCTTGGAGTTTCGGCGGATTCAGAACACTTTTTTTTCGGTGGGGATTTGAGATTTCCATCTCAAATTGAGGTAGGGGGTGTTATAATTTACTTTCTTACTATATTACATGCTTGTGATGCTTATACAACTTGATTACATGCTTGAATAACAAAATCTAGAGATTTTATTATTTATTTTTCTTGTGAAAGATTTAATTTTTCCGGTTGTCCATAACTTTGTTTAAACATGTGGTATGATAGAATATTACCCCTTGATATGTTGATTGACATATATTAAATCTAGATCATTTGGACATGTATTGAAGATTTTTTTTGATATTTATCTTGAATAAAGAATTAAATCATGTGGCCTTAACTAATTTGAAATTAATATGTGTTAGCATATTATATTAGGCCTTAGCATGCTCTTCTACATAGGTGAATTTGAGAGTAATTGGAAGTGTTTTGAAATTTAGTAATATTTAATTAATTAGATTAATTAAATTGCTCCGAGTGTACTATTCACTCCATTGGAATTCCGACTTGATATTCGTGATGTGCATGCCCTATAGTTTCACATATATTAAATCTAGAATATTTGATTAGGTTTTGAGACCTTTCATTTATTATTTTTCTAGTATTAAGGTTTAATACTCATGGTTACCTTGCATGAAATATACTTGTATTGTGTTCTTAAATCAAGTTATGACATGTTGTATAACATATATTAAATTGTGGTCATTTGGATGACTTTCAAAATCTAGAGATTTTAATTAAATGAAATAATTAAAATTCATTCAATGGTTCTATGCACTTGATTAAGTTTCTAACCTTGTATTCATGATTTTCTTGATAAGTTCCTTCACGTGTATTACATTGAGCATAATCGGATAAGTTTTGAAACTTATATTTATTCATTTCTCTTGTATGGAACTTAACTCACATGGTTGTGTCGTGTATGAAATGAACTTGAAACTTGACATTGAACTTGGTCTTGACATGATTATTGACATAACTTGTTCGTAGAACATTTAGACTTGTCTTAAAATCTTGATAATTTAATCCCTTAAGTAGATTAAATTCCCATTCATGCTTCCCTCGAGTTAATCAGGTCTTGACATCATGTATCTAGACTTCCTGTATCTTGGTTTCATTAATGTGCTTAATGAACATGTTCATCTGTCTTGAAATGGTTTATTCACATATGTGTTGTTTAGTATACAACTGAATCATGTATCTTATACTTGTGGTATATTTGCTTCGATGGATTTCTTGTGCTATATATCTTGGTTGTAGTTTATATAGACGCACACTTTGTTTTCTTGACATTTCACATGCCATCATAGTTGTGAATCTAGGGCATGACTTGTGTGTTCCAAAATTTTGGTTGTGCATGAAACGTGGTTAATTGATTTCTTGTATTTTGATACAATCCTGACTTGCACAACTTGTTGATTTTGGGACTTGGGATATCAATCAAGAATTGACATGGCTAGGACTTGGTTCCAGTACGGGGGAATGTCCCTCTACATTATAGTGGGTTAGTAGCCCTAAAGTGATCTCCAGAGTATGGTTTTAATCCAGGCGATATCCAAGTTTCCATATTGGTTGATTTCACTCTTTAAATTTCAAGTTGTTATTCCTTGAAGATTTAAACTTGTCGTGTATGTGAAATGCACCAATCTTGTCTCATTGCATAGATTTTATGCTTCATTCGTGATTTAACTCTTTAAATTTCAAGTGTTGTATTCCTTGAAGATTTAAGACTCTTTTCGTGTTACGTGGTAGATTCTACCCATGTTTAAATGCATAGATATTATGTCTTACCCCTGACTCCATGTATATTCTTTTTCGTGTTTTATGGAATATCCCATCTTTGTTTAATTGCGTAGATATTATACATTATCCTTGATGTCATATGTAACTTTCTTCGTGTTATGTGAATGGTTCCAACTTTATCTAATAGCATAGATATTATGCCATGTTCTTGATTTCGTGTATTAACCCTATCGTGTTAATTGGAATGCTCAAATCATGTTAATTGTATTGATAATGCAATTTATGTTAATCTATGTTCTAGTATCCTTCTTGTCATGTACTTGGATTATCCCAACTTGACTTGTTTCATATATGTATATATATCATGATTCTTGTTGCTTATACTCCATAGTAGCTTAGGATGATTCCTGAGTCTAATATTTGATATAGACGTTAGGTGGCATGATCCATTTTGAATTATGTCATATTAGTCCTAAAAATCTCTAAATAAATTGAGTCGATGCATACTCATTCTCTACGAGTAAACTTATTTACTCACCCCGAAGTTACTGGGGGATTTTATCAAGTATGAAGACATGGTTTGTGATGCTTGCTGTTTAGTGGGATGGCTTTTAGCTTTTCAGTTTCTATTTCATGCAAGTGTTAGCATGAAAATGCCATTGTCATAGCCTTATGTATAAAACTTGTATTCTTTGATTCTAAATGTGTAAAGTGTACATAAGTACACCATTTTCATTGTATTCAACATGTATATGATGCGGCCAGAGACCAATGTCATGTATTATGTACTCTATACACTTTTACTTTCAAAGTTAATATGAAAACATTTAAAATTCATAAGTCTTTGCCTCATAACTTTTGCATCGAGCATGAGATTTCCATTCTTTCTTTTTTTATAGGGTTTCTATGATCATGTATGAGGTATGGCCAAGGGCCAAACACCATTTCATTCTAGGTTTTACGTCGTGGTTTCATTTATAGCATTTTTAGGCGTTTTTGGCCGTTGAAAGGTCAAATTTTGCATTTTTGACATCTTGAGGCCACGGACCCTTGGAACGCGTCTTAAATGTCTTTTACGTTCGCGTGCATGTCCACATTTCAAAAAACTCTGAAGTTTCAACTTTTGACTTATTTTGAGGCTATTTTATGAATTTTTATGAAAAATTCATCCATGGGGTTGTCATTTGAGTTCCTCCTTGTTTTAGAATGTTTTAGATGTTTGAACAGGCCTAAAAAGTGTTTTGAAACTTGTTCGGAACATGTAGAATGCATGTAGAACTCTAGGATTGAACCTAGCACCATTTCCACTATTGCAGCAGCTTTCCATAGCAGCAGCAGAGGCGTCGGTTGGCTGATGGAGCATCATCGGTCGGCTGACAATGCTCAAGACCCATTCCAATAGCCAAATTGGCGTTTCAGCCAGCTGAACATTGGGGTTCGGTCGGCTGATGATTGACTTTCAGTTGGCTGACCCTTGTTATCGGTCGACCGATCCTCCCTGGTAACATTTTCTGCATCTTTTCCTTAGACAGCTTTGTTGTTCTACTTTGGGAAATTATATCTTGTTCGTTTTTAATCCAAATCTGGTCATTCTTGATTCTAAGTTCAAGAGCTCGAAGTTAGCTTTCCATTGGTACCAACCACTCATCAGAACTCTACCTATAGTGTGAGTTATTCCAGTTCTAGTAAGATAAATTCGTGGTAAACCTTAAACGGCGAAGGCCACTTTATTTTAAATTCATATATTTTCAGTTCGGATTCAGAATCAGGTGATTCTTGAGTCTATCTTCATTCATTTTTTGTTGTCTTTCCAATGGTGTGCACGGTGACACCTATCTCAATTTGGAAATGACCATTTTGCCCTTTGGTTCATTCTTGTCAATTTGTGAACCGTTGCTTCCGTACTTGTTTCCTTTGAGTTCTATGGCTTCATGGGGAGTCATCTTGGTGCCTTAGGGATGATTTACATCTCTTGAGGACATTTTGCTTCTTCTGCTTCCGCATTTTTGGATCCGGTTCGGGTCATTATAGTAGACACTGGGTTGAAAAATTCAGGGTCGTTACAGATGGACTCCACACACTATCATATTGAAATGGAATTATTGACGACAATTACTCTTATGTTGTGTTTGGTGTATATGAATAGAATGGAATACAAGTGGGAATGAAATGAGAATCGGAATGGAATGGAATGACCATTTTCATTCTATTGTTTGGTTGTAAATATGAAATGTGTAAGAATGGAATGATAATAACCATTCTAGTGTTTGGTTGGACCAATTTAAAATTTAGAATGGAATAAATTTGAAATTGAGTTTTCCAAAATATCCCTCTTAGTAACAAATAAATTTAATTAACAAAATAACATTCTTCAATAATTTTCTAAAAATAAATGGTGGCAGTGGCAATGGTGGATGGTGGTGGAAGTGGAAAGTGGTAGTGGTGTTCGAAGGTAGCTATGGTGGCAATGGTGGAAGGTGGTAGAGGCGGTGTTGCTGGAAGGCGGTAGTGGTGCTGGTGGAAGGCAGTGGCAGTAGTGTGGTGGTAGTGGAAGGCAATGGAGTTGGCGATAGTAAAAGGTGGTGGTGGTGGTGGTGGTGGTGGTGGAAGGCTGTAATACTCCGATATTTTAAAGGATTTATTAATTAGGGTTAATTACTTATATTTTATTTTTAAATGATTTATTGGATTTAATTGGGTTTAATTAATTTTATTTTATATTTTTTTATATAATTTTTTATTATTTAATTGAGTGCTTAGATTAATTATCTTGTTTTAATTAAATTATACTTCGTGATTGATATGATGATTGTTGTATGTGTGTTTGATTATTGATTGAATTATTGATGTGTTGATTTTATTGGTATGTTGTGATTTGATTGTAATTCTTATTTTGTTTGTGTGCTTCATTTAATTAGTTATTTTAATTTAAGTATTTATTTAGTTTATTTAAATTAATTGGATTTAGGCTTAAAGGAAGTTGGACCAAAAGATGTGGTCTTGGACTTGGATGAAGTCTTGTTGGGTTAATTAATAAAGGATCAAGGTTATTTGGTAATTTAAATGATCATTTTTTTATAATTATAAATATATATAAATATAATTAATTAATAAGTGTTATGGAAGAATATATATATAGACATATATTTATGGATATAAATATATGGGATATATGATTTAATTAACCAATGGCTAGTTATGGAATATATATATATATATATATATATATATATATATATATATATATTATTTAAAGATTAATATTTTATTATTTTATTTGGTAGTCCTAGTAGGAATATGATTTGGATTCTAATGTGTATAAATATGCACATAAGGCTTTAGGGTTAAATATTTTATACGTTAAAAAAAAATAAGAGAGGCAGAAAGAGAGGAAGAAGAAGAACTGACAAGGAGGAGGTCGGATATGAGAAAGAGGACGTTGGGATTGGAAAATACAATCAAAACTTGAAGCGTCAGCTTCGTTTCGAAACCTTCAGGCGAGTTCTTTTCTATCTTTTCTCTTCGAACCCATAAGGATTTCACCTTAAGTATCAAGGCTTTAATTAAATTATTAATTTAAATTATAGTTAGAATGGATTAATTAAAAGCATTAAGTTAGTTTATTTGATTAAATCATAGTTAGATCGAATAAATTAAAAGAATGAATTATTATATATTTTAAACTTTGGATTTTAAATTGACAAATGTATGTGTTGTATTTATTTTTAGAACCAATTGATATGCTTGATTTATTACCCAAGATGGTTAATTGGGGTTTCTATAATTTCTGGAATTATCTGAGATGTTCTGGAATTTTCTATGATTTTTTTAGAATTTTCTAATATTTTTCTATATTTTTTAGGAATTTATTAGATGTTTTATATATATATATATATATATATATATATAACTTAGGCACAGAATGGAGCGTCGTATGATTGGCACAACATTAGGGTTAAAATCTAGTGTAGAACGGGTGCATACTAATTTGGTATATACACTAATCTAGGCTGTTGAAAGAGTTTGATATAAGTGGATTGATCTGGTGCATTGTGGCGCATTGAAGTATGGCGCGCATGTGAATCTGGACCATGGATTAGGTTTGGTCAATAGAAGATTGATCTTGTGTGGGTGTATACATATGAGCTCAAGTGAAATAATTTGCTGTGAGTGCATACATGTGAACTCAAGTGAGCTAATCTGGTATGGATGCATTTGTGTGAGCTCAATGATATAATCCAGTGTGGGTGTGCTCACAGTAGCGTTTGAACTCAGCCAATTATTTTGCCTGTTTATGACATAAAATTAAAACGGTCATAACTCAGTCATCTTAAATTGAAATTAGGTCATTCTTGAGCTCAAATTTAAGGATTTTTCGTCCTCTTTCCAATGGTATGAATTTCATTATCAGATTCTTATCTTACTAGGAGATATTTACATTTTAGTAAGACGGTGTCGAAGAATTATTTAAACCGGATGTAGTATTTATAGGAAATCGTTTTTGACGATTTTTAGTAACATTTAATTTGCTATTAATACAATAAATTAATAATTGGTTATGGAAGGATGATATATATATATATATATATATATATATATATATATATATATATATATGGTTTATTTAATCTATGAGTTGTATGGATAGATGTGTGTGTGTATATATATATATATATATATATATATAATTGTTGATATATTTGTCTATGTGATTTTAAATAATTAAGGATTATTAAGGAAGGATTATACACTTATATATTATATAATATATGTGTATATATATGTATGTTAATTAAGATTATTAGTATTATCATTCTTACTTGATATATCTGGACTGATTATTAAATTAGCGATATGCTTATGATCTGCATGAGATATCTATGTATGAATTAGCTATCGTTGAGTCTAAAATTGGTACATGGATGAATTATAGGCATAGGTGAGTTGCCAAAGGCTTAAAAAAAAATATTGCCTTATTTGTATGAATAAAATATATACATAGGAGGCATGGGTGGTTTGCCAATGTATAAATAAATATACTTAAGGAGGCATGGTTGAGTTGCCAATATATAAATAAATATATTTATAATTGCATGATTGATTTGCCAAAGCGTAATTAAATTGCTACATGTTAGATGATTAAAATTTCATCTATAGTTATTATATGTATAGGTTGGATTATGATTTATTATTCTTAAATTAGAATAATCGAATATTTATAAGTTAGTGTATTATTTTATATATATTAGTAAAATAATATTGGAGAAGGAATGGATGAATTACCAAGGCATAAATCTTTGTTTTATGATTTAAATAAATAAAATCATTTATTAGTGCTATAGGGTTTTGGATTAAAGGAATTATTCCTTAGATTATGCTTTATTATTTAAATGATTAAATAATTATTTAAAATGGAATTAAGGTTAAAGGTTTCTCTTTATTGTGGATTGGTTTAGGTATGATTATATTTTAATCTTGATTTAATGGTTTTGAAAAATTAATGAACCTCTTAATAGATGTGAATGTTATATTGTATATAATTATTTATACATATGTGTATCTTTATTAAACTTAAAACTTTATTAGGTTTGGTTTTGATCAGAAATGATCTGTTTATTGGTTTTCAGAGGCCTGGTAGAGAAAGCTTGCTCGTAGGGTTTAACCCACGATTTATTTTTTTCAGGTTATTAGAAGTTCAAGTCTCAAGGTTGAAGATTCGCAGCTGGAGGACTTATTTATTCTTTCTATTTTATTTCAAAGAAGGATATTATTACTTCGGTAATTATTAATAGATTTATGGATATTAGATTTTGGTTAAGGGGTCCTTAAGTTACAGGATTCCCAAGTTGTAACTATTAGAGAGTTATTAATGAAAATTTTTATTTATTAGTTTTTCTTCAGTGTATTATTTATTCTTTTATTTTATTTTGTACTCTATGCTTGTTTAAAATACTTTTATTATTTTGATATCCCTTGGTTTTGTACGCGGATTTGATTAATTCGTGTTCTGAAATTAGGGGGTATCACAAAGGCAGTGACGGTGGTAGTGGAAGGAAGTAACGGTTGTGGTTGCAACAGCGATGGTGGTGAAAGGCGGTGGTGATGGTGGTGGCAGTGCTGGTGGTAGAGAAAGGTGGTGGTAGTTGCGGTGGTAATGGGGGTTGTGGTGAAAGGCGGTGGCAATGGCGGTGGTGAAAGGCGATGGTGGTGGTGGTTGTGGTGAAAAATGGTGGCGGTGGTGGAAGGTGGTGAAAGGCGATGGCGATGGCGGTTGTGGCAAAGGAAAGCAATGTTGGTGGTGAAAGGAGTTGACGTCGGTGGCGGTTGCGGCAAAAGAAAGCAGTGTTGGTGGTAGTGGTGAAAGGCGCAGGTGGTTGTGGTAAAATGCAGAGGTGGTTTTAGGACTTGGAACATAAGGGTTTTTTGAGAAGTTGATTTTTTTTTTTTTTTTTTTTTTTTTAAAAAAATTTTACTTGGGAATAGAATGACCATTCCATAGATTTAGTTGTGGAATGGATTTTCATTCCAATGGAATGGTCATTCCCACTTTAAATTGCATACCAAACAGATGAATGGTTGGAAACTCGTTCTATCTAGGGATGGCAAAATCCCATACCCGGCGAGTCCATGCCCCACCCCGCCCCTATTTATGGCGGGTTTCGGGACTCATTTATGTGAATGGGGAGGGGATGGGAATTGTGTTTGAACCCTAACGGAGGACGAGGGACAGGGCCGGGGGGAGGGTAACCCCGCCCTGTTTATAGTGCATTTTTACAAAACTACCCTTACTGTGGAGGGAAAATTCCCCCTCCAGTGAAAGTCATCCACGTGACTGTCATTGGGGCTTTATTTTTATGAGATGTGATAATCCAGCACTATCCAAGCCCAGACATGAATACCCACAGCCTAAAGTCGCTAAGGTCGAACTCTTGGCCCATTAATATAAACATTCGGATCACTACACATTCGGCCAATTTACTAAGCCTAGATGCATACAACCTATTTTAGACTCATTAAGGGCATCAACAGCCCTGGGCGCCAAGGGTGAACTCCAAGCCCATTTACCGAGTCATTTGGGTCAGTCCACAATAGCCCAAACCCATTGCGTTCAGCCCAAACTCACTGAAAGAGCAAACCAGTCCTGTAAGACCAATGATTCAACAAAGAAGGCAAATTCCGTACAAGGGAACTCTGATATAGAAAGAATTACAAAAAGAAAACAACTCTATTTGTAAAACAAGTGGTATATGGAAAGAATTGACGAACAAGCAATATGAGTCCTACTACAATTCTACCATCTTTTTGTGTATAAATAGAGGTTAAAACCTTCAATAAAGATATAGAGCAATATACGCTTTTCTCTGAAGATTATAATTGCTTATTTTTTAGTGAGTTGTAGATTTCTTTTTATTTTGTTTTAATATGGAGAAATTTTGCACCTATACTTTGGCACCATCTGTGGGAAGCATATAGAAATATACTTCCACTTTTGTTTCAAATTAGTTCTCTTATTACGATTCGGAATGCCAAACAGAGGACCTGCAGCAGCGGATAATCAACAGATGGAGTTAATGCAAAAGATGCGAAAAGAATTCCTGCACTAGTTCGAAACGCTTCGTCAGGCAAACGAAGCTAGTGTAGCCCAGATTGCATTACTTCAACAACAAAACGACATCCTTCAAACGGCGATGACTCAGTTAGCACTGCAGCTACAGCCAGGTGATACGGTAGTACCTCTCCCCGATCAAAACATTCCTCCGGTTAACGAGCCTTAAGCCAATGGGGCACGGACCAACGAGGCTTGGCCTAATGAAGTTCAGTAAGAGCAGAAGATAAGGATCGAGGTTGTTGCTTCGGATAATCATCCTCGTCGTACGTAGGACGAACAGGCTGAGTCTAACCGTGAGCTTATGGTATGGACTAATGGCATTTCGGATGGAGCTGACGTCCAAAATGCCTTCAATGAGAAGAGGTTCCTGAGGATTTTGACCCCCGCTGAGATGGCCAGGGAGCACAAGAACTCTCTGATGAGAACTCCGTTCATCGACGATATATACTTTGTTGACAGACCTCAGTAGTTCTCAATGCCGTCCTTCACTCAATTCAATGGTACAGGAAATCCTTCTCGTCACCTTGATTATTATGCACAGAAGATAGCTCTAGATGATCATAACGATCTGTTCATGTGTAAAGTTTTCCCAACCAGTCTAACAGGAGTTGTATTAGAATGTTTCAGGAATAAGCCCCACAAATCTATCCCGAATTACGAAACCTTGTGTTTTGTGTTCCTAGCACAATACTACGAAAACAATAAGTAGAAAAAGACCATCGCCAATCTATTTACCATAAGACAAAAGAGTGGAGAGACACTGCAGGATTTCTTGTCCAGGTTTAACATGAAAGCCTTGGAAATAGCAGACTGCCATCCTGCAACAGCAATAGAAACATTTAAGCTCAGAATGATTCAGGGAACTAAGTTCCATATCTCTTTAGTTAAGTATTCCCCTTCGAGTATGCAGACTCTCAATGATAAGGTGTAGATCTACATCCAGCTTGAGGAGAACGTAGCTCACTGAGCACAGCATGCCACCTTCGTCACAGTGGAAAATAAGCCTCGGGAAAAAGTGTCGAGCTCAAAAAGTCAAAAGAACCAGCATGCCTCAGCACCAGTCGTTCAGGTATCTGAGAAGAGGCAAATGACAAAAGAAAGGTTTACCCCTCTCTGCACTACCTTGGCTCAGTTATTCCAAGAAAACAAGTTGAGGTTCGCAGCCCCTCAGCCGATGAAGCAGCCCTTGGAACAAAGGGACAAGAGCAAACACTTCACTTACCATAGGGATTATGGGCATACAACCTACGATTATAGATCCCTAAGGCAACAAGTGGAGAATATGATAGCAAAGGGCGAACTAGGGGACTACCTCTTACTAAAAGAGCAAGCAAAGCCGAGGGAAGTTAATCCTTGGAAAGTTGAGGGAACCCAAGTGAAAGTAATCCATGTGATACATGCGAGGTCTGAAGATGATTAGGAATCAGAGGAGGTATACCGATCCAAGCTAAGGAATGCCCACAAGCTAAGACGATTATCCTCGATAAATACTATCACTTCAGGTAGTATCAGTATTGGATTCGGTAACGGAGATTTATCTAGAGTTCAGCTTCTGCATGAGGATCCACTTGCCATCAGTCTTTTGGTGGCAAATTGTATAATCAAAAGGGTTTTAGTAGACCCAGGCAGTAGTGCTAATATCATTACAAAGATAGTTTTTGAGCAGTTGGAGATCCCGTCATCATTAATACGGCCTACCTCTAGTCCCTTGATAGAGTTTGATGGTACGAAGGTGGATCTCCTTAGGGTAATAGATTTATCTGTCACTGCGGCAAAAAGAACACTGAAGGAAAACTTTGTTATAATAGAGATCCATCCTTCTTATAATCTCATTATGGGAAGAGGCTGGATCCACCGAATGAATGGGGTTCCATCTACCCTTCATCAGGTGATACGATGCTTATCTCCGGACGGTAAGGAGGTGATCAATCTTTGGGGAGATCAGATCACTACAAAAGAATGCTACATGCTTACACTGAACGAAGCAAAAAAGGTAGTAAGATAGCCCCAACCAATAGCACCTCTGGGAGCACGTCCAAATAGCAATTATAGAACCCTCTGCCCGGGTATTTGAAAGCAGAGGGTGAAATCGAAGCTACAAAGCCTACTGAGGAGTCTCTGGAGGTTGTCGAGTAATCCTCGGTGATCCACAGAAGGTTACCTATGTAGGTACTTCCCCCACAGCCGAAGAAAAGAGAGCATTAATTGACGTCATTCGACGGAACGCAGATGCATTTGCTTGGGATCACTTAGACATGGTGGGGATCAATCCTTTAGTCTCATGCCATAACTTAAAGGTAGTTCTGGTATTTAAGCCAGTTAAGTAGAGACACGGAAGGTTCGCTCTTGAGCGTAACTGAATTATAGCTGAAGAAGTAAACAAATTGCTTCGGGCGGGCTTCATCCGAGAAGTGCACTATCCACAGTGGCTCTCTAACATGGTGGTAGTCCAGAAGAGGAATGGAAAATGGAGGGTGTGCATAAATTTTACTAATCTCAACAAAACCTGCCCTAATGACAGTTTTCCACTACCCAAAATAGATCCGATGGTTGATGCTACCACTGGTTTCGAAAGGCTCACATTTTTTGATGCATTCTCCGGCTATAACCAAATCCCTATGAATCTAGAAAATGAAGAGAAAACTGCCTTCATAACAAAGAAGGGCACCTACTGCTATAGAGTCATACCCTTCGGACTCAAGAATGCTGGGGCAACTTACCAACGCCTGGTGAACAAGATCTTTGATGAGATATTGGGAAAGACAGTCGAGGCCTATATTGAAGACATGGTGGTCAAATGTAAAGAAGGAAGAACATCCCAAGCACCTCTAAGAGGTCTTTGACACCTTAAAAAGGTATGGTATGAGGTTAAACCCTTCGAAGTGCTTTTTTGCGGTGTCTTCAGGATAGTTCCTCGTCCATGTTGTAAATAAAAGGGGAATTGAGGTAAGTCCAGCTCAGGCTTAGGCCCTTATATATAATCAAGAACCAAAAACCCGCCGGAAAGTATAGGTTTTGACCGGCCGAATCGCAACTTTTAGTCGATTCATCTCCCGATTGTCAGATAAGTGTAAGCCATTCTTTGAGGCAATAAGGTACAAAAGCAAAGACATATGGGGACCGCAGTAACAAGTGGCTCTCAATCAATTAAAGTGCTACATGGCTAAACCCCCAATTCTATTAGCTCCAAAGCCTGGTGAAACTTTTATCATGTACTTAACAATCTCCAGCATAACCACGAGTGCGGTGCTGATTAGAGAAGAAGGGAAGAATCAGTATCCAGTCTTCTACACCAGTAAGACAATGACAGATGCAGAAACACGATACAGTAAAGCTGAGAAGATCATACTAGCATTGGTGTATGCGAAGAGAAAACTTCGGCACTACTTTGAGTTGCAGAGTATCAAAGTCCTTACCAACTACCCTATGCGAGTCATTCTTTCCAAGCCAGACTTATTTGGAAGAATAACTAAATGGGCAATCAAGCTCAGTTCTTTTGATATATCCTACGAACCAAAGGTGTCACACAAAGAGCAAGCACTAGCTGACTTCTTCTTGGAGTATGAGGGTAAGCCCGAAGGCACTAAGCTGCAGTAATCAATTCGTCTGACATTTCCTGTTACTAACAACGAGGGAAAGTATGAGGCCTTACTTACTGGGCTTTGGTTAGCAAACCAGCTCCAGGTAAGGTGTTTAAAGGTTTTTAGTGATTCTCAACTTGTTGTAAATCAGGTAACAGGCCAGTATCTGCCTAAGGAGGATAGAATGAAAACCTACAAGGAGGCTGTAGAAAGCGCCACACGAGGATTCGATCAAATCAAATTCCATCAAGTACCTTAGGAGAAGAATTCAGAGGCAGACCAGTTGTTTGCTGCAGCATCTTCCTCAGATAAAGATTTAGTCCGAATTGTACCAGTTGACGCCTTGTATAAACCTAGTATAGGTCATTGTGATACCCCTCGAATCCGAGACATGGGTTGATCAGGCCCAAGCCCAAACCCAAGGGAAATATCAAACAATTAATATTTAATGGACACAGAATACAAATTGAAATAATAAGAAATAAATAATTAAAGGCTGAAAGAGTTCTAAAACATAATCCTCATACATTAAATACTTAAAAAACCAATAAACTAAAACCTCCATTAAATTAACAACTCAGGAATCCATCCTGTGGACCCCTAATAATATCCCAATCAAAAACTAAAACAACTGAAATAAAATCTAAAGCCAAACATGGAAAGTAGTCCTACGTCGTCGGAGGAATGAGTGTTTGTATCTGCTCTGCACAACCAAGCTCTAACCCTGGAACTAACGAGTACCTGAAAAATAAGAGAGTAGGTCAGGCCCACATGCAAGTCCTATTTTACTAAGATCCAGAAACCTGATATGCAGATACATCCTAGATAGCTCAATAATATCTAGAGTAGTCCATATATGTATAAGTACATACTATAGGATGCTCACTAGTCTAATAGGTTTGTCTCAACCTTAGTAGAAATACCATGCAAATCGCAAATAATGTGGTCATTTGTACCTAGACCTACCAGGGAACAGCAACTACTGTCTAGTTATCCATCCTAGGCGATATACGTACCCTAACCATGGTCTTAAGACTCAAGCTCATACCATGGCACCATAACATAGATATATAAAGTCCATACACTTCTAATACAAAATATCATCCATCTAGTATAGTGGCTTGATATATGTAAAACAATCTATCCAGAATTCAAAGTAGGTCATTCAATTATTTTATTGACATGACACAAATTTGAGTAGGACTTAACCTTTATGGTTAATCCATCCCTCAATCCAGATTAGGTAAGAATTAGTATTTAAACTAATCCATCCCTAGTATGCCACCGTCCCATACCGGTACATACAATCCTCCAAATATCATAATTGATAGCACCGTAATAGGTATCCATCAACCATTTTCCAAGGTATGTATAAATAAAGTTTAATACATATAAGATGATATTAGGCATTCAATATAAGACCTAAAAACCATGTTCCAATCCTGTAAATTGCTAAGGTACAACTAAGCAATTAAATCCTCTAAACAGTTCGTGAATTGATACAATTTTTATAACAAATTAAATATCAATTTAATCCAACCCAAGTATAGTTAATTACAACCAATCCACCATATTTAAAACCTTATGGAAATATGATTAAATATAACTAAATCATATATAGAAGATTTACTACGTTCCAGTAAGTAAATTATTTAGCAAAAACAGTGTACAATGTATAGGTTTTTCTTAAACTTCATGTTGCTCCATTCTTTAATACAATAATGTAACAATGCTTCTCAATATGTTTATAAGTCCTTAGCAGTTAATTACAACATTCAGTACCGTTTAAACAGCTTAAGAAAACTCTATTCAGCCCAAACAGACCTTATAAACCCATTTCAGTGCGTTTCAAGGCGAGAGCAGGCTCTCTAAAATTGAGAGCCTGCTCCCAGATCTTGGGAGCCTGCTCTTACATGTTGGGAGCTGACTCCATACTCCTTGGAGCTGGCTCCATCAGTGAGGGAGCTGGCTCCCCCCTTTTGGGAGCTTGCTCTCTTACTTCCGACAGCCGTTATGCGACTCTGCTTCATCTTCTTTATCTCCGGCTGTACTCAGGCCTCTGTAATAATTTTAAATACTTTATCTAGGGTTCAACATCAGTCCCAAATTAACCATAAATCATTGTTATACAACCATGACATGAATTGAACACAAGATTTTAAAACAACGGCAGCAGGATTTCAGTTAAAAACTTAAAGCAACTCAAAGTAGATTAATTCAAGGAAATTAAATACGGTTTAAACTTGCATAAAAGATGTGTTTTAGCATTAGTTTAATCCTTGGAGTCTATTAGGCATGCATAGAACACAGGTTTAAGGGAAAGAGATGGAATAGAGACTTGCCTTTAGGTTTTCGTTCAAAACCTCAAACCTCCGTCTCTATAATTTCCGACCACTTCCTAGACTGCTGTTTCATGCCTCTGTTACTCTTGGTTCAACCCAGAAGCACTCCATCCCATCCTCCTTGAACCTCTCTATTTATCACTCACGTTGCACCCTCTGTTTCTCTTTGCCTCTCACAACTCTCTGTTCGTGGTTTATTTCTTAAACCCTAGACAGACATTATATGAGAGTATAAATATATAAGCGTCTCCATAAATCCTAGTCCACTTATAATTAGAGACTGCAAACCCTAACCCAATTCTAGTCGGCACAACGTGAAACATAAAACCCTAAATAATCTCATTAACTTATTTACATAACTAAACAATTATAATTAATTAATTAAAGACACATATTAAAATAATTTAAATCCATTAATTTAATTAATGCAAATAAGTCAAATAATTACACGTCATCAAAGCAATTAATTCAATAATTCAGATAATTAAGCAAATGAACAATTAACCCATTAAGAATTCAAATAATCAAGCAAATAAACAAGTAAATAAATAAAAATGAACAATTAAATAAATACCAGGACTATCCTTTTAAATATTAGGGGTATTACACCCTCGGGGGGAAATAATGTTGATCCCAGATATTTCACGCGAACCATGCTAGATAGATCCATTGGAAGCTTATCTCAAGGATGGAACTCTTCCGAACCATCCAAAACCTCCAATAGCTAAACAACTCGGGAATCCATCCATTGGACCCCTAATACGAAAATCCATACTGAAATAAAATTAAACGGCATCCAAAATTAATCCATGGAAGAGTGAGTAGAAATCTCTATTCAGCACGACCAGGTCTAAGTCTGGAACTGACGAGTACCTAAAAAATAGAAGTAGGTCAGGTCCACGAACAAGTTCTATCCTACTACAATCCAAACAGAGACTCGATACGCATATACATTCTAACCAACTCAACAATATCTATATAAGCCGTGTATATATATATATATATCCACACTACAGGACTCTCACTAGACTATGCAGGGGGTCTCAACCTAAATAGAAGGCAACATGCAAAGCGCAATTGAGTGGGCATGAGTACCTAAGCCTAACAGGGTATACGTTAACCTAGCATATCCAGCTACGTATCTTACTGCATATACGCTCCCTAACCGAAGACTCTGAGGCTCAAGCTCATATCACGGTACCATAAAAATATATTTAAAGTCCATCTTATCCATCCAAAGTAAGTCCAGTTAGTCATTCAGCTTGTGTAGCTTCTTTGACTTAACATAAATAGCTAGTAATCCAATTAGTCATTCAGTTTGTGCAGTTTCTTTGACTTAATTATAAGTAGGATTTTAATTATATAATCCGTTCCCTTATTCTGATATAGGTAGGATTTAATGATTTGAGTTAATCCAAACCCAGATATGCCACCGTCCCATACCGGTCCATGTAATCCCACATCAACAGTTGACAACACAAGTAATAAATATAATTATCAACTATTTCATATATCCAACAATCAATAGTAAAACATTAAGTGTTCAACTATTCTATATTAAGCATGATAAAACCTTGTAATTTAACATGCCTATTTAACCCTACTCCATACAGTTCCATAATTGAATTTACAAATCATATATGTAACCCTCAATTAAATCCAAGTAAGCATAGCAAAGTATATAAATTTACATACTTACCTTATAACACTACACAATTATTTAGAAGTTGATAATATAGTTAACGTATGTATATATCATTTATCCCTTATAGGCATATAATCATTCTGTATTCTAACATGCTTATAATTCACTATAGAAACATAAATAAACCATAACTCCATTTACAGATAAACTGCTACACATAAAGTTGTGCAATTTAAATCCTCAATCTCCAAGAACAGTCAACCAATTACTTAAAAATTATATACTGTTCCAACATTAAACATTAATTAGTTTATTATGCATTATCAGCCTTCTGAAGATTTAATTTGATTATAGACATCAACTAAACCTCCCAATTACAGCTCCTACATACACTTGTAGCGTCGGAAACAAGCCCGGAATCAACCCAAGGCGTCAAAAACACAACAAAAGGGGAGTGAGCAGCCTCCCCACAAGGGGAGCCGCCTCCCCCTTAAATGGAGCTGGCTCCACACCATATGGAGCCGCCTCCACCCTTGATGGAGCCGGCTCCCCTATGTGGGGAGCCATCTCTTTGCCCAATTGCTCCTAATCTGCTCATTTCCTCCAACTGTGTCCTCTCCGGCGGCGTCCAGTTCATCCGTCCTAAATTGCTAAGGCTGCTACTGGTTAAAATTATGTCCCAGTGTGATCTAGAAATAGTTTAATGCCTTAGTCATTCATCGACAACAATCGAAACAAGAATTATGCAACAAGAAGTTAGAACGAGCAGTTTACCATTTAAGAACATGCATTGTTCTAAGTAAATCAATCATGTGAACCAGAGTAATATTAAGGCTTCTCAGAGTGTTATAAACTAATTTAACTCTTTATACATTAGTTTACATGACTTAGATTAAGAATTTCATAAGAAAGAATGTAAAACGAACAGTACACAACTTACGACCATATTCAGTTTTAAAAAAACATCAAAGACATGAACACCAGTTTAAGTTTAATTCTTATTTATTCCTGGAGTTCAATTAGACATGCAAAGAACACGAGCCAAAGGAATAGAGTTAGGATTAGAACTTGCCTTTAGCCTTGCACCGTCGTCTTCCTAAATTCTCCGGCGACTCCTACAGAAATCCCTCCTCTGTTTTCTCTCTGCCTCCAATGTTGTGAACAAGATTCTAAAACCTTAACTAGACGTACGGTACATATTTATAGATAACAATATCAAAGTCCAATTAAACCCTAAACCTAAATATAATCGGCCCATAAACAAAACCTATCTTATACACGCTATGTCTGCTACCAATTTAATAAAACAAAATTAATTAATTAAAACTTTTAATTCACCAAATAACATAATCAATTCCACAGTTAAATCACCAAATAAAATAAAACAGTTAAATAAAAGAAAACAGTGAAATAAAATAAAACAATTAAATACACGATTAAACAGGTAAAGCAAACAAACTAATTAAATAATTAAACAAATACGCAATTAAGCACACAAAAATAAAATAAATTAATAAATAAAATGCCGAGACTATTCTTTTAAAATTAGGGGTATTACAGCAAGATAGTGGACTTCAGCTTCCAGAGTCTCCACCTTCGCCTTCGAAGCTGCCTGGCGATTTTTGTAGACACCCCTTACATGAGAAGCGATCTTCGCATTCGTATCAAAATGTGAAGCATTCTTCTCAGCATTGCCCAGGTTTCTTTCCGGTTTCTTAATGGAAAAAGACTGAGCTTCAGCAGTGGCACACAGTGCCATAGTCTAGTACAGACTCTGCATAACCAACAATGACAATATCAGTAAGTATGCAGCAACAAGAAATCTGAAGAATTAAGCAAGTGGAGGGACAAGTATAGACCTTTACAGCGTTAACTGGGGCGGATGGTAGTAACTGATTCAACCCCATATTTCCAATGATCTCCTCATCCTTGGGTAGCCACATCCTTTACGCAACCACCAAGGCAGCAGAAGGTCAGAGACTACTGAATCTCCGAAGTGAAGGACTGACTTGTTTGCCCTTGAAAAGACAGGCCTCCAGGGTTCCCAGATTCAGCTTGAACATAAGCTTGAACTTCATCCTCTGGGTCAGTTTCCCCAACCTTCTTTCCCTTACTTTTGGGGACGCTCTTGGCCTTGCTGCTTGAAGGAGGGTTCAATCTTGCTTTCTTAAAAGGAGGTTGTTCTACCTCCTTCTCATGCTCAGTCGACCTAATGATCAGCAGGGGTTGCTCTTCAGCAGCTTTCTTCTTAAGAGTTTCAGTTCTTTGCTTTTTTTCCTCGGTTAAGGGGAAGCTATCAAAAGAGGGAAGTGCCAGATCCATAAGGTCTGCAGTTGCGGCATTGGAAACAATTTCTTGAAAGTTGGATGAAATGAATTGCTCTTCGACAGAAGGGTGATTGCTCCAAACTTGTGCTTCAAGAAAAGTAAGTCTCTTCTTAGCCACAGAGGAGGGAAATGTTACTGAAAGAAGACCAAGAAATTCATAAGTATGACAGAATAATAAAACCTGACATGAGAAACAATCAGAGTATTTATCATGAAGGAAGGGAAGGCATTCTATAATTAATTTCCCAAACTTACGTGGGATTGGGAGTTGGCTCGATTGAGACACAGCCCAGTTCCCTCTAACAATTATCATTCTTTCTTTCTATTTCTTTTCAGAATTAGGAAGACTTGTGCATATCCTCTGTTGAAGGGAAGAGGTGAAGTAAAAACGGCCAGGCTCGATTCCATGCCAGGATATGGTATAAGTAATTAATAGATCAGCGAGAGTTAAGTCGAGATTCTTTAGCCTTCGACAAATCAAAAGTGCCGAAATTATCCAAAAAAAGTTAGGGTTTACCTGAAGGGGCAAGACCTAGTTTATTGAAAACTAAGTGATAGAAAGGGTGAAGGAGAAATCGAAGGGCATTCAAATACCCAACCGACAGGAGTAATTCGTTTTCTCCAACACCCTCGCAGGAACTAAAATCAACACCCTCGAGATATTCGGCAATCTCTACTCCCTCAGGGATTTCAAAGTCTTCCATTATGGAGTCAATGGTGAACTTGATGCGCCGAATAGATAAAATCACCCTCCTCTCTTCCTTTGAAAGAATACTCTTGGACCCCGAAATAGATACCTCTGCTTGGGGCAAGGAGTCATCCATTCGAATAACCGACTCATTTACAGATTCAGGGAATTTAGAAACCCTATGAGGAGGAATTCTAAAAAGAATGGGCAATGACGAAGGAGTAGATTTAGAATCCATGATTTCTATATGACTGGGAGTGGATGAAAAGCTCATAATGCAATGGAAATCAAAAGAGAAGGTACGAAACTAACCTGGAATTGCGATAAAGTAACAAAGCACAATAAACGCTGTGAAGCCAAAAGCAAATAACGAAGAGGCTCTTTGGTCAGAATATCAACAGTCACACCTCCAAATGACTCTTACGAAATTGGCAACCATACAACTTCAATTCCCTTTTAATTAGGAGCCGTAGTCTAATTAAAAGAGAAATTGGGGGCAAAGTGTGGAGGGAAAATTCCCCCTCTAGTGAAAGTCATCCACGTGGCTGTCATCGGGGCTTTATTTTTATGAGATGTGATAATCTGGCACTGTCCAATCCCAGACATGAATACCCATAGCCCAAAGTTGCTAAGGTCGAACTCCTGGCCCATTAATATAGACATTCGGATCACTACGTATTCGGCCCATTTACTAAGCCCAGATGCATATAACCTACTTTAGACTCATTAAGGGCATCGACAGTCCTGGACGCCAAGGGTGAACTCCAAGCCCATTTACCGAGTCATTTGGGTCAGCCCACACATAGCCCGAACTCACTAAATGAGCAAACCAGTCCTGTAAGACCAAGGATTCAACAAAGAAGGCAAATTTCATACAAGGGAAGTCTGACATAGAAAGAATTACAAAAAGGAAATAACTCTATTTGTAAAACAAGTGGTATATGGAAAGAATTGATAGACAAGCAATACGAGTCTTACTACAATTGTACCATCTTTTTGTGTATAAATAGAGGCTGAGACCTTCAATAAAGATATAGAGCAATATACGCTTTTCTCTGAAGATTATACTCGCAAATGTGTAGAAGGATTGCTGGTAGATCAAATAACACTCCCTCGAATGCTTTGACACTTTCAAAGTGTGATTGTTTCACCTCTGTTTTTCAAGATCTGAATTTGATGTAGAATAAATAGATCTGCTTCTCTGATCGTTGTTGATGCAATATTCAATAAACTTTAAACACGGTCAGGAATTGAACAAACACTCTAAACGCACTCTTGTGTTTATGTGTATGTGATAGAAATAAAGACAGAAAAATCAGATTTTATTTTTTGTAAAATATCTCTCAAATAGGCTTTTTAAGAATCAGAAAATGTAATGCAAAAGCCGTATCAATCTAGATGAAAATCAAGGTTTATATGGAATTTTAAAGACCAAGATATGCATAGGAAACTGTAATTTTCGTGCATAGGACTTTTGGTTAGAATTCTATATCAAATAGGAAGTTTAGACATAACATAAAACTAATATCCTAAACTGTATCAACAAGTGGAACCAGTAGCCAATTTTGGAACCGGTTCCCAAAGGACAGAATGCAATTCTTCAAAGTTAAGGTTCCTGAACCGGTATCAAAATTTGGTACCTGTTCCCACATGATTAAATTCAAGGGAAGCTTTGCTAGTTTGGAAAAATTCTGTTTTGGAAACTTTTAAAAAACATACGTGGTATGTATAATGTCTTAAGTGGGAAACAACTTCCTAAAGTATTGTTCATACCTTTTTTGTAGACTATAGTTTATCAAACTTGAATAACTTTCTAATTCCATAGCCAATCTCGATCTTGATTTGGTAACTTGAAAATTACAACTCGATCGGACTTGTTTTGATACTGAAATTAGCTAACTATAAAAATTATATCTCACAATCTCCCTCATTGGCAATTTTGTGAGAAAACCCTAAAAACAAATATTATCTACTCGAGCAAAAAAACAATAAATTACAATTTGTCAAGAACACGGAATTTTTATTCTTTGTTCTCTTCTCTTCTGGATAAAATTTTTACCTGATTTCAATTTGTCAAGGACACGGAATTTTTATTCTCTGTTCTCTTCTCTTCTAGATAATTTTTTTACTTAATTTCTTATACATAAATCAAGCAAAACTACCGGTGAAAGTTCAATAAAAATAATTTATAAAAACTCCTAAATTAATTATCCCTTGTTCTCCCCCTTTTTGGAACAAATTGACAATGTAAGCAATTATGGAGAAGAAGAATAAAGAGAAACAGTTATTAAGTTAAAACATGTTATTAAACAGCAAAAAAAAAAAAAAAAAGGTAGTTCGGGCCTCCCTCTGTGGCATGAATATGCCAAAGTTCTATTGGAGTGAAGCAGTGAAATTGGCTACCTATTTAATCAATTGCACACCATCTAGTGTGATAGAGTTCCAAACAAATGATGCAATCATTGTCTTCCGTTTCTCATCTCCCGAATCTTAAACTACGAGTATTTGGATGTACGGTCTATGTTCACGTGCCTAAAGTCCTGCGGAGTAAACTTGATCCATATGCGAAATGGTATGTCTTTGTAGGTTACTCGGAGTTTGAGAAGGGATATCGGTGTTATGATCCTCAAACTCCGAAGTTACAAGTGACATTGGATGCTTCGTTTCATAAATTGGAACTGTACTATTCAGAGGGAGTTTCTGGGTTTTCTCTTTAAAGGGAGAGTCATAGTAAAGAGAATAAAGATGGTCGAAATGAATTATTCGAATTAGAGGAAAAGGGGGGATGTTTTGAAGTTTTTGAGGGAACAGGCCCGAGCGCCACAGATCCTACTAGTCAAGGCCACGACGACGTCAAGAATGCTTTCCTTAATGGAGATTTAGTGGAAGAAGTCTACATGGAGTTAGCCCCTAGAGCTAAATGCAAATCCTCGTGTAGAACTAAAGTATGTAAATTGAAGAAGACATTGTATGGTCTGAAGCAGTCACTCCGAGCTTGGTTCGGAAGGTTCTCCTCCACAATGAAGGAATTTGGCTGTAAGCAAAGTAATTCGGATCACACCTTATTTATAAAACACAAAGAGGGGAAGGTAATGACATTGATTATATATGTAGATGATATGGTCTTGATAGGAGATGATCTAGTGAGAGAAATGCATTATAAAAGTACTTGACAACAAAATTTGAAATGAAAGATCTCAGTTAACTCAAGTACTTCTTAGGAATCGAGGTCTTAAGGTCGAAGGATGGAATTTCCCTATCACAACGGAAATATGTGCTAGATCTTTTAACTGAGACTGGAATGTTAGCCTGTAAACCTGTAGAGACACATATAGAGATGAATCACAAGCTCGGAGAGTCTGTGGATGAGGTCCCAACTGACAAGGGATGTTATAAATGGTTAGTTGGGAGACTAATCTATTTGTCACAGATAAGGCCGAATATAACCTATGCAGTAAGTGTGGTGAGCCAGTTCATGCGTGCACCAAGTGAAAAATATATGAATTCAGTGTATTGGATTTTGAAGTGCTTGAAGAGTGCACTAGGAAGAGAATTGTTATTCTCTAAGAATGGGATCCACAGCTTTGTAGCATATACAAATTCTAATTGGGCAGGGAGTCAGACAGATAGGAGGTCCACATCGGGTTACTTTACTTTTGTGGAAGGTAATCTTGTCACTTAGAGAAGTAAGAAGCAGAAGGTGGTTTTTAGATCAAGTGTGGAAGTTGAATTCCGAGGTATGGTTCATGTTGTGTGCGAATTGCTATGGGTCAAACATGTATTACAAGATTTAGGGATTGATTATGAGAAACCGATGAGTCTACATTGTGATAATAACGCAGCCATTGAAATTGCACATAATCCAGTTCAACATGACCGTACAAAATATATTGAAGTTGATTGTCATTTTATTAAAGAGAATCTTGATCGAAAAGTTATATAAATTCCGTTTGTTTGGTCCAAAGATCAGTTGGCTGACGTACTCACGAAGACAGTTTCAGGAAGGGCGTTCCATGGTAAAATTAGTAAATTAGGCATGATAGATATCTATGCTCCAACTTGAGGGGGAGTGTTAGCATGAGCGGTATTTCCTAATGTATTTATATAATTTCTTCTAAATTGATTTGGTAATTAATAGTTACCATATATGATAGTTGACCATAGAGTATATTATTACAATATTGTGTAATATATTCTAACTATGTATAGGTTTATCATATAAGGTTTATGTTTATTGCTGATCACACATCTCGTCACCTATATAAACCCTTATGTATCTCATATCTTATATATCAATACAATATACAATGTCTTTTTTTTTTTTTACACAATAACGCGCAGTATTCACGACTTGCATGTGAATGATTTTGGTGTCACTTTATTGAATCGCAACACAACATGTCGTATTCAAGATTTTTTTGAAAGTGCAATTCAAAATGGAAAAAGAAAAAAGATAAAAAGGGAAATTGCAATATTTCTTAGACTAATTTTCAAGACCTGTGAATGATTTTGGTTTCATTTTATTGTAATTTCAAAATTAAACGTCAGTTTTCAATTTTTTTTTTTTTTTTTTTTTTTTAACTTGCAATTCAGAATGAAGAAAAGATTGATTTTGTTTAGAGATATGAAATTGAAGTCTTGAAATTGGAATTGGAATTTGTTGAATTGAAAAAAAATTGGTTTAATTTTTTAAGTCACTTTTTTCCAATTCCATTGATTTCAAAACTCCAATCACATACCCATGAAACATTGCCAGAATGATTTTGCAATATTTTCAAGACGGAATAATCTTAGATTTCAATTGATCATAAGTCAACAATAAACATGTCATGTTTTTTTAGTGTCGTTTACAAGACTTGTCAATAATGGTCCTAAGTCTCAATTTATCGTACAGGAAAAGAGGGTGTATATTTTTTATTTGTAAAGAGGAAAGGAGATGGATACTTCGTTATAATTCTCGCCTTTATGGTGGTGTCCGTTACACGTAAGCAAGTCACTACTTCATTCCCTTGAACGGGATCATTTTTCAATTAAAAGCAATATGAATGATATATATATATATATATTTGGGTTAGTAATATGAAGGGTTTAGTGCAATCAATATAGTATAAAAAAAATTCCTCGGTAGTATAAAATATCTCTCTACTTTTAATTTGGTGTAAATATTCTATCTATATAAAAAGACTATAATACCTTTTTGTTAATAAAATAAAATAATATTAAAAAAATAAAGTAAGGTAAAATTATGATTTTAAACAATGATACATGTCTTTCAATCCTGATGGGTTAAGTGGCTCAATAAATAAAAAAAAAACATGTGTAAAAAAGTTTATGTAGTATTAAAAAAAAAAAAAAAATGGAGAAGATTTATTGTTAAACGTAGGGGTAGCAATTCGTGTTTGCGGGTCGTAATCGTGTCGTGTCAAATTAAGGGTGTTATATTAAACAGCTCAACCCGAACACGACCCGTTTAATAATCGTGTCAGGAACTCTCAACACTAACACGACCTGTTTATTAAACGGGTTACACGTGTAACCCGTTTAATAACATATTTACAAAAAATATATATATTATATTATTTAAATTATTAATAATACTCAATAAAATAATAAATATTAAAAAAAATATAAGTTTTAATCAACCAAATTACTAAGTAGTTTACAGTTTACAAAATATTAAATTATAAGACACAAGTTTATATAGTAATTTTAAAACTTAAACAGAAAATTATTTACGACATATATAATTAAACGTGTATAAACGGGTTACACGGGTTGAACTCCTCAACCCAAACACGACACAATTAACTAAACGGGTTAATCGTGTCAACCCGTTTATGACCCGAACCAATTTAAGGTCAACCCAAACCCATTTAACTCGTGTCGTGTTCAAGTCGTGTTGACGAGTCGTGTCAACTTTTGCCACCCCTAATTAAACGGATGAAATTCAACTATAAAAAGAGAGTATAGAAAGATAAAGGGGCAAATTAAGATTTTTAAATTTACTTTATGTCAATTTTGATTAAAAAGTGATAAGAGAAATTTATTTATATATTTTTAAAATTTTATGAACTAAAATATACATTTTAAAAAAAGAAAAACTATTTGTGTTCAAAACCTATATTACAAAAAAAAAAAAAAAAAAAAAAAAAAAAATTGTCACTTAACCATATGATATCGGTCTATGTATATGTACTCCAATGAATATGACTTCATCGAACGCTTTTCATTGATGGCGTACTTTTCATTTTCTTATATTTTATAAACATAACTAATTAATACTGTTGGATCTAATAACTCACTTTAATATCTAGAAGTGAATCTTCCCGGTTGGAGTTTCTCCATGTTCACCGGAATCTATGCTGACTGTATCTGTCCTGTGCTCCTTTTGTTTAGCACGGTTTGGGCTCGTCCCAGTGTTGTTTTTATCTTTTGGGCCTCTCTGATTCCCATTGGGCTTTGGCTTTCCCTGTAGTTAGTACTGTGCTAGCTCCCTTTGGCCACTTTGTATTACTCCTTTTATTATTAATTCAATTTCATCTTTATCTTTCAGGGAAAAAAAAAAAAAAAAGGCTAAATAACACTATTATTGCTTTAATTCTATTGTAATACATTTAAGGGCTGCTCTTGTTCTTTCAACCGATTATTTAAGTGAGTAGATTCGTGAACCAAAAAACATTAATTATGCTTAGAATTAATATAAAAAATTAAATTTGTATAGACATATATACTCCTTTCAATAGCTTGATACATCGTGCTAAAAAATAATAATATAAATAAAAAGTTTGATAACGACGTTAATTTTTTATGAACTTAATTAAGTAGTTCAATTAAGTCAATATATATATTTTTAATTATTTAAACTCGTTTTGTACTATTTAGAATCATAAGTCATGCAAGCCACCTGTATGTTATTGTACATACGTTAATTAAATAATATTTGGTGTAAAAAACAAAAAAAAATTAAATAAATAATATTTTGAACAAAATTAAAACAAGGATATTTTTATAATGAACACGGTAACGCATCAGATGAATAAATGACTACATAATCCTGACCAATATCAAATTATCATTTAAATAAAAAATTAAATAAAATTAACATATTTATTTGTGTGATAGTAATTTTTATAATTAGCAGAGACCATTTAATAATTTTGGAAAATAATGACGTGCCTTAAAAAGCTTTTTTGCCGACGTCTAGTTGACCCATGCATGACTCCAAACTTGTTTTTATACGTATGTTTCTTAACGCTTAGCTTTTGGTTGACTGATCCTGCATAATTTTCAATTGATACACATATTCCTAGGGGTGCAACTTGGGCGGGCTAGCCCAGCCCAACCCGAGTCTAGCCCATGAATCTTAAAATCTAGACATATAAATGGTTTCAGTCGAGTTACCCAACTTTCTTCGGTTTGGACTGGGTTAAACCCGAACTAAACCTGAAAGTCCAAATTAAACATTTCATAAAATAAAATAAAATAAAACCATGATAAACAGAAACCCTAACTTTCTCTCTCCTCATCCTTCTCTTCTCTCTCAATATCTAGATTTCAATTAATATATGGGCACCATTTTCAGAATAAAAAACAGCTGACAGCCTCAATTCATAGGGCAGGAACAAGCTTCCACAAGACTTGAATCCAGAAATCAAGAACTGCTACCTTGTGAAACCCAGTTCATATTGACGAACAAACTGCAACTCCGACGAGATCTGAGCTTAAACCATCCATAGAAGCCGGCGAGATCTGAGCTTAAACCGGAGGGACTCGGACGGAACGACAAGGTCCTTTTTTTGTGATCCGGAGATGAAGAGGAGGAGGCGAATAGCCAAATACAAAGTTTATACTGTTGAAGGCAGAGTAAAGGCTTCTTTGAGAGATGGGTTTCGTTGGATCAAGAACAAGTGCTCCCAGATCGTCCATGGTTTCTAGGTCGGACCAAGTCACAGCCAGCGATAGAGTAAGGAAAGGACCAAAGCGATCAACAAGAACACACACAGAGTGAGATTTTTTTTGTTCTGAGTTTGGGAATTTTGCAAACCGGGTGGTTATGCCTCTTTTGTTTCAAATTAATTACTGGTTATTATTAATATTTTCTATTTATTTAATTCGGGAGACATATAATAGTGATACTAATGACTTTTGTTAATTCAAGAAGTACTCGAAACTTCTTCCATGCTTCAACTTTCGAACTATTATACCAATCATAGACTAAATCAATAAATTTATTTTTTCAAATTTCAATAATTATTGTGGATAAATACTATTTAGAAGAAATGGTAGAAAAATTATAAGGCTGTGAAAAAAAGAAAGAAAAAAAAAAAAATCAACCTGTGAACTCGAACCAACTTGCCCGAAAATATTTGATCCAGATTATAACCTAACCCATGTTGGATGCAATTCGGGTTGGTCCAACCCAACCCGAATTCAGGTTGAGGTTGGGTTGGGACCGGACTGGGTTGGCCGGGCCAACTTGCACCCCTACATATTCCTTCTCCAAAACCTAGCTAGTCAACAAATGCAGCATGATTGTTACATATATGGACCTATTTTTCTTCCACAGCCATATATAAGCAATCAACAGCAGTCAAAAGGGAAGCAATGCACACATATACATATATATATGTGTGTGTGTGCGCGTGTGTGGGTGGGTGTGAGAGAGAGAAGCAGTCTATGGTGGTCTTGTTGGGAAGAAATGAAGACAAGAAAAGGAGATTGAGTCCTGCATGCAATAGCGCAGTTAAAATCCCATCAATCTTCTCATCAGTTTCTCTTCTGCGCGCTTGCGCGCGCACACACACATATATATTCTTCTCATCAAAGAAGTTGAATTTTGGTGGTGGTGGTGAAGCTCTCAACCTGTTAATTAAGTTTTGCATCTGTTGATCCATGATTCAAAGAGAGGGATATTGAATTTATATTCTTCTCAAAGAACTTGAAGATATATATATATATATATATATATATATATATATATATATTAAATAGTAGTACTCTTACTTTATATATCACAGAAATCAACACTACAGAAACTAGAACTCGTACCAAACTATGAGGAATGAAAGCGGAAATTCCACAAAGGCCTATCATGAAACTTATGAACAATTAATTAATCTCATTGTTTGTTGGAGAAAAAACAAAAAAAATTCATGGAAATCCAAACCCATATATTTGTTCTAAGGAAATTATAATTAATATCTCATTACTAGTAGAAAATCACAAAACTAGAAAGGACCCTCCTTCTACAACACCACCTAAAAGCAAAATAAAATTGCTAAAGATTAATTCCACCTTTCCTAGCTAGAAAAATCACTGAATTCCTAGGAATCCACAAATTTGTTATGAACTGGTAGTTTTGATTTATTCGCAACAAACCCATCAAACTAAGTCATTGCCTTTCGAAAGGCCATAGAAGACTTGGAAGTCTCGTTAGATGTAAACTGGGCAATATATAATCAGTGGTGGAATATTTTCAATATTCTGATCAACTTAACTCGCCTGCAGAGATGCACATGCATATACATACATATACACACACACACACACACACACATCACTATAAGAAGAGTAAAAACAACAATTATACAGATTCCATGTTCATAACCTTCCATATATACTTCAACCATACTAATTGCCAATCAATAACAAGTGTGTGTGTGTGTGTATATATATATACACACACACACGGCTTCTACAACACCTCAAAGCAAAAGAAAATTGCTAAAGATTCCACCACTTTTCCTAGAAAAATCAATCACTGAACCCAGAAAGAATGCCTAATTCCTTGAAATATTCCACATGTTTTCTATGAATGAATATGATGCAACCATAGTCATAGCCTTTCAGAAGGCCATAGAAGATTTGAAACTCCTGTTCAATGGTGGAATATTTTCAATAAACATACATACATATATATATATATACACACACACACAAATATCACTATAAGAACAGCAACGATACAATACTCCTTGAACAACAATCAATAACATTACCAAGCTTAATTTCGTGTAATATTATTCAAACCAAAACAACAACAACATGTAACACAACTTGGTGCTCAAACACCCAAACCTGAACAAAAGAAACACTCTCAAAATTAAACTGTAGGCACACAATTGTGATAACGGCAATGACATGACAGCAGCAGCAGCAACAACAACAACAAAGAACAACAACAGCTGAAACACTACCTGCAATACATAATAGAAACACGTTAGCTAGCGGGTGGGTTGATTCTTCGGTAATTATAAATACAAAAACACACGCACACACACATATACATAAACAACTTACCAACAATTAAGCTGAAATGTTGTTACTGATCCTCAGGAATACAAAAACAAAGCTTCAATTTTTGAAGTAGAGGCAAGAATATCTTGTTTTTAATGGTACCACCTCTAACTGGAGTAACAAAAGAGTACATGTTGTTGTTGACGTTTCTGCATGTCTTTTGTGACTTCCACTTGAATGACTCTTTTTTTCTCTCCATGGTCTTCCTAGGGTTTGTTTTGTAGAGAGAGAGAGAAGGAAAGAGAGAGAGAGAGAATTTGTACGAGGCAAATGTGGGTAGAGTTTGCTTGCTTTTTATATGTAGCTTTTGTAGATATAGAAGAAGCTGCGAGGAAAATGAGTGAACTTGCAAATGAAGGGTTCACATTGCCAAGTCGAAAAATGCACCTACTTTGAAACTTGTCCAACCCGGTAAGAGAACACAGATTCAAAATCTAATATTTAAGGTTGAACTAATTTTTTTTTTTTTTTTTGGTAATTGTGGGTATTCGGGCTAGCTTGCTCGCACCTTGTTTAATTTTATTAGGTTCTGAAATTAATGACCGAATAAGCCTCCATTGACTTTGCGAAAGGTGATTATTGAAGAACAAATCCAAATCCTGAACAACGCGGCTACCCCAAATCCGACCAACTGAGCTAGCCGTGGGGTTTACGGTTGAAACTATTTTTGATAGGAGAAGAAAAGTCAATGTAAAATCTGATTATTTATACGGGTATATATGGCAAAAGATTATGTACAAAAAGGCTTTCCAAATGGAGGGCCAAACACGAAGATAGGAGAAAAAAGGGCCAATAGAGAGAGGTTGGGTCCAAGAGAAAGCAAAAGAAACAAAAAGCCCAGCCCAAAACGTTAATAGAATAGCCGTTAAGCCTTTAAAGTGTTCTACATGTCATTTTATAAAAAAACATCGAGTCGGACCAATTGAATTGTTCGGAATTTTTAAAAATAAAAAATATTTTGTCTTATGCCCTAAAATTCTAAAATTGGATTGTAATTTACATATTGATTTGTATTTATTTTACGTAATATATTTATGATTCCCCTCGACCAGTTTCTTTGTTTTGAATAATTTATTTTGATAAATGAAATAATCCTAGATAAAAAAATAAAAAAAATAAAGTATCGTAGTTTTATTTATGGAAAATTGCATCCCCTCTAAGTATGTTGGTTGTTGCAGTAGTGCCTCTCCCAACAATTTGAAGGTTTATTATTATTATTATTATTAATTGAAACAAGGTCACTTTCAAAATAAAAATAAAAACTTTCAAATGCAATTAGCTTGTACATAAATACATTTGAAGGTTTTTTTTTTTTTTTTTTCTCTTCTCTTAATAATTGAAATTAGGTCACTTTAAATATATTCATCTATAGTTTTTTTTATTTTTATTTTATTTTATTAATTCCCAAGGTGTTGTTCTTAGGAATTGAAGGTTCTTAAAAACTTTCACATAATCACATTTATAATCTAACACGTATACTATTACGAATAATAAAAAAAATTATTACATGTCTACAACTACATGATCCCGAAATTATCATTCAAATAAAAAATTAAATAAAATTAAAATATTTATTTACTTGATAATTTTTATTAGCAGAGACCATGTAATAATTTTGTGAAATAATGACGTGGTTTAAAAATCTTTTCTGCCGACGTCTAGTTGACCCATGACTCCAAAGGTTTTTTTATTCGTATGTTTCTAACGTCTAGGTTTTGGTTGACAGATCTTGGATAATTTTCAATTCATAAATTTCTAACAAAACATCAAAACCTTTCAAATCACATATTCCTTCTAGCCCTAGTCAACAATGCCCCATGATTGTTACATGAGCCTTTCCACAACCATATATACAAATATATATATGTGTGTATATATATATATATGTGTATATATATATATTCTTGTACATCTATGATCATTTATATAAATTTGTTAATATGTGTGTGTGCGTGTGGGTGGGTGTGAGAGAGAGAAGCAGTCTATGGTGGTCTTGTTGGGAAGAAATGAAGACAAGAAAAGGAGATTGAGCCCGGCATGCAATAGCTGATGAAGATGGTACAATCTCTCTCTCTCTCATGGTCAACTTAATTAATCCCACAAATCTACTAAAATTTAATACAAAGAAAGATATATATGTTCAATAAAAATAGAACTTCTAACTTGGATGTTGAACAAGCATGATGAATTAATGGTTTTGATTCAATTTCAACAAGCCTAGACTGGGTTGAACTCCTACGCACTCATCAAATAATTATAAGTATAATTTAATCATAGCCAGGGGCGTAGGTAGCATGTGCAGCTGCCCCCCTTGCCCATTATGCCCCACTAGAATTTTTATACATAAGTTTGTAAAAATTGATAAAATGCCCTCTTGAAATTAAAAAAATGGCCCCTCTACCCCAAATCCACTAAATTTTATTTTATTTTATAATTTGTAAATATTTTTAAAACACTCCAATAAAATTTATAAATTATCCCCCATTAAATTATTTATTTCTAAAACATCTTTAATTCTTTATTCAATTTCCTTCTTATTTTTCAAATTCTTTTTGTCATCTTAAAAACTTTTGCATTTTCTTTGTACAATTAAAACCTATTTTTTCCTTCAAAATTCTCTCATAGTTTGTTCCTTTTATTTGATTTTCTTCTTAAAAAATTCCTTTTTCTTCTTAAAAATTTATTTTTTCTTGCACTCATGCATAATTTATGTACAATAACCTTCTTTTTCTTTTTTCTCTTCTTATTCATTTTTTATTCATTTATTCTAATGCACTGTTATTACACTATTATATTTTCGGCCTGTTTAAATTTTTTTTTTTTTTTTTTTTTTTTTGTCAGTATTAACATACCCCCCTAAAAGCATATTTGGAAACTATGCTCTAGGAAGGAAAGTCTTTGGGTAGATTGGACTCACAAGTATCTCATCAAAAACAAGAGTTTTTGGACTGTAAAACCAACCTCACTCAGTTCTGGGTTTTGGAGGAAGCTGTTGAAGCAGAAGGATATGGCAAGGGGGGTGATAAGGCACAAGGTTGGATCAGGGCTTGATACTATGATGTGGATTGATTATTGGCTCCCAAATGATCCAATTTATTCGCAGCTGGGACTACCTGAGGTGGAAATTCTTCAACTTAACGCAAGTATCAAAGTTGATAACGTAATTTCCAACTCTCAGTGGTCAATTCTAACCACCTTACAACTGATACCCTTCTTCCTTTCCAACTCTTTTAATTCTCAGTTACACAGTTTGCATCCCCCTTCAGCCTCACCTGACTTGATTGAATGGTTACCAAGTTTAGCCAATGGATTCTCACATAAGTCCAAAATGAAATACTTCTGCCCTGCCCCCCCTCACTGTCATTTTGTTGACACAAAATTGTTTGGTTCAAGCACAACATGCCCAAACACAGTCACATTCTTTGGCTTGCTATCAAAGAGAGGCTCTACACCCTTGATACTAAGCCAATGAAGCACAAATACTACACCAATGCATGGTACCTATGCCTCTCTGGTTGGGAATCAATTGATCACATTTTCTTCAACTGTCCATTCAGTAGCTCAGTTTGGGAATTTGTTTAGAATGTTGCCGGGTTCTATATTAAGCCGGATTGTTGGAATGATCTCATAACCTAGTGTTCATCCAACTGGCAAGGGAAACAGTTCACATTGCACAAACTCTTACTCTCGGCTGCTGTTTACTTCATCTGGTCTGAAAGGAATGCGAGGGCCTTTAGGAACAAGGTCTCCAGTGCTTAGCATATCATTAATCTCATCAAAAGTTGCCTTAGAGCAAGATTAGCATCACTGGCTTTGAAGAAGGGTGCTGAGATGAATCTAAAGGGTTCAATGGAGGATCTACAGAACATGTTCATGGAGGGTTGTGTTTTTGATGGCTGTCACACATGGTTTCTCATGGAAGACTAGTCAATTTAGAAGTTGTTTAAAAGATTAACTAGTTGTTCATTCTCATTTGGATGTTGTTTTGGTTTGCCTTTGTTGCTGTCATTGTTAGTTCTTGTTTGGTGTTTTGTTTAGTTCTTTCTCCCCTTCTTGGGGCTCCCTGTACATTCCTTTTATTTCTATATATATGCTTACCTTTTAACTAAAAAAAAAAACATGCCCCCTAAACCAAATTCCTGGCTCCACCCCTGATAATAGCCATATATTAAGAGTACTGATTAAGTGTTTCACTATATATATGTATATAATATGAAATTAAAGCAATGGTGTGTGTGTACACACACACACACATAGATAATACTTAATTAATTAGAGTATATACTGAAAGGAGCTAGCTGAAATGTTGTTACTGAACCCCAGAGGACAAAAACAAAGCATCAATTTTTTGAGTAGGGCCAAGAATATCTTGTTTTTAATGGTACCGCCTCTAACTGGAGAAACAAAAGAGTACATGTTGTTATTGATGTTTCTGCATGTCTTTTGTGACTTCCACTTGAAGGACCCTTCTGTTTTCTCCATGGTCTTCTTAGGGTTTTGTTTACTTGTGATGCGTGTGTGTGAAAGTTGAATGAAGAAAATAATAGTAGGTTTGAATGCCATGACTTTGATGTTTCGCAATGAACGGTATGAACCTGCAGATAAAACTTCTTCAACGCGAAAAGAGAGACCGCCGATCCGAAATCTGAAATATATGTTACCACCAACTTTGTGCCATTTGTTTTTTAGTCTAGCATAGTGGAATTGAGTGAGTCAATGAAAAATTTTAATTATTTTTTTTGTCAAAAAAAAAAAAAAAACTTGCAAACTTTTTTTTTTTTTTCTTCTTCTTAGATTTATATCAGCCCACAATACATGCATCATTTAAATTAGGAGTATAATTTGAAAGTGAGATCTCAAGAACTTACTTCCCGAATCTCTTAAATGACATGTTTTATTAGATTAGTAAATTTTTTTTTTTTTTAATTTTAAGTTTGCAAACTATACAGGTCCATAAGCCTAGGCCCAACTAGAAAAACAATTTCACAACTTGACAATATTTCTTTGAAATTGCAATTCAAAATGGGAAAAGAAAAAAAATGAAATTACAACATTTTATTATTTTTAGTGTCGTTTTCAATGTTTGTGAATGATTTTGGTTTAATTATCATAATTGAATACTAAAATGCATCATTTTCAATATTTATTTGAACGTGCAATTCAAAATGGAAAAAGAAAAAAATAAAATTGCAACAATTTTCACTGTTGACTCGGTAATGATTTTGGTTTCGAATTTGTCGTAATTCAACATTAAATGTGTCATTTTCGATATTCCTTTGAAAGTGCAATCCAGAAAGAAAAAAGAAAAAGAAAAAGAAAAAAATCAAATTCCAACATTTTTTAGTGTCATTTTCCATTCTGTATTGCACTCTTAAAGAAATATTGGAAATGACATGTTTAATGTTAGAATTACGATAAATCCAAAACAAAATCTTTCACGAGTCTCAAATACATTAATTAAACAATATTTTGAGCAAATTTAAAATTAGGGCACTTTTATAATGTGTCAAAATCATATATTGTACCAATGCGGTGTAAAGAATCTCATTACGCGTACATGATCCCCATATATGAATAAGGAGAGTGATAAAGAATCGTACAGCAAAGAATGGGTGCTCCTTTTACAATATTACACTCCTCTAAATAAATTAGGAGGAAAAATTAAAAAAAAAAATTTATTACATAATTCCGATTAATAATAAATTATAACACCAAAAAAAAAAAACTAAATATTTTACTTGTTATTACCGTAGACTCTATAATAAGCTAACAAAGACATGTTAGAGCATCCGCAGCGGGTTCGCGGAAGCCCAATTGCCGCGAGCCAAAGGCCTAATGGGCGCACAGCGCCCTAGCTAAAACGTGTGGGCCCAATTTTGCTCGCAGGCCGGCTCACGGTATTCAGCGAGCCGGCCCGCGATCGTGGTATTTTTTTTTTGTTTTTATGGTCAGAAAACGGCGCCGTTTCACTACCTCTTTGGGTCTTCTTACAACAGCTATATACAGTAGCCAAACAGTGCCTCTGTTTTTTGTCTTTTCTTGCAACGGTAGAGTACAGTAGCCAAACAGTGCCTTAAGATATTTTTTTTTAAAAAAAATCCTAAAAATAGGTTATTTAGAGCTTTTTTTTGGGGATAAAAATAAAATAAAATTCATTAAATAAAAAATATATTGTTTAGGCATTGTTTGTCCAAAAAAAATTTGGGCCAAAAATAAATTAAAAAACTTTTTTTTTTTGTTTTTTCCCTTAAAATTTGGTTTTTTTTTTTAAATTTTTTGTTTTAAATTTTAAATGTGTAGGCCAAATAATGTATTTAGCCATTAAGGCACTGTTTCTACAATACCAAACAGTGCCTTAACGGCTATAATTTTAAAAAAAAGTTTAAAAATTCAAATTTTTTAACTTTATTAAAAAAAAAAAAATTTAAATTAAATTTTTTAAAATCTCTATAAATACCTTAACTCCTACCATCACTCATCACATCTCTATTATCTACCATTCAACTTATTTCTTCTTCTATTTTCTCAATCTTAGCTATTATTTTCAAAGTCATTTCGATTCCATGGATCCTCGACATCTATATTATTACAACACTCAATTCAACCCATCAAACGATGAGTTTTTGCCATTTCCTGAAGAGAATATCAATTATTATGGAGGAGATTCTCAATTTCCTTGTCATCAACCATCCCAACCTTCTTATCAATTATCCCAAACTTCTCATCAATATTGTGGTACTAGTGTTCCACAATCAAGTAACTCAAAACCCCTGTCAAAACAACCAGTTATCCGACATAATAATTGGACCAAGGCTGAAGATGAAGCTCTATGTTGGGCGTGGTTGTCCATTACCTCTGATGCGATTACGGGGGCAGACCAAAGTAAGAAGAAGCTATGGGAGCGAATTCTGGAACAATTTAAACAACATATTGGTGTTCCAACTGAGCGAAATGATGGAGGTTTGATGAATCGTTGGTCGGTGATCTAACAAAAAATCAGTAAATTTTTCGGCTGCATGACTACCATAGAAATGAATTGTCCCAGCGGCTTCAGCAGTGATGATATGGTGAGTTATTTATTATTTAAATATAACTTGTAAATATTTTAAATAGTCGGTTTTTAATTTTTTGTTAATTTTTTCGTGTAGATGATAATAGCTAAAGACCTGTTTTTTTGAGAGTCGTCAGGAGAAAATGCAGGATGCCCAAGTGGCACGAGAGGTAAGAAAAATGGAGAAAGAAAAAACAAGGCAGTTAGAGATTCTAGAGAAACAGAGACTTGAAGAGAAAGAACTCATGTTAACAGATCTAAATTCGGCACCAACAGAAGCGGGGAAAGCTTGGATTATTGCACGACAAAATGAGATATTAGCATCTTTGAATTCACGGTCCGCCCCAAAATTCCCATAGGATTTTGTAATCCTTGGTTTATTAATTTTCTTATTCCAATTTAGGATATTGTATTGTTTAAGTTATTTTTAATTGTGTTGTTTAATTTTTTTTTTTTTTAATTCATAATGGATAATGTATTGTTTCAAGTTCTAATATCAATCGTAGTTTTTTAAATAATTTCTAAAAATATTGTTTGATTGAAAAATATTGCCGTTGAGAAAATATAGCCGTTACAAATATAACCATTAAAAATTTAATTTTAAAAAATACAGCCGTTTAGGAAAAGTTAAAAAACAAAAAAAAAAAAATTAATTTTTTATTATTATTTTTTTTGGAGAGCGAAAATTCGGAGAGCCTGATGGAGTGCATGTTTTTGGAGAGCGAAAACTGCTGACGTAGCTCTTGAAATTGCTGATGTGGCTCTTGAAAAAGCTGATGTGTAGTTTTTAGAGAGTCAAAATTCGAAGAGGCTGGTGCGGATACTCTTATTCCCTCTAGCAATCTGAACCAATAGAAGCAATCAGTAGGGCCCACCACCTTGACCCATGGCTCTATTCTTCGTATGTTAATTTCTTTACTTTTGGTTGACTGATGGATCATGTTCCTTTCCAATCGCATGTGTTTCTTTTTTCACATATGCTCTTTTCCTTTAAAGAAAACCCTAGTCAACAATCCACCATGACATACAGTAATCAATCAGTAGTCAAAAAAGGCAGCAATACAAAATTGGCTAAAAGGGCAATGCATCTTTGGAACCATCCACATCCCATAATCAATTTCCAAAGATGCATTGTGAAGCAATGCAAAATTGGCTAACAGGGCAATGCATCTTTGGAACCATCCGCATCCCATAATCAATTTATATATATATAAACACACATAAAAATATAGATATATATGTATTCTAGTACATCTATAATCATATATGTAAAGTTGTATACGTGTATGTGTGTGTGAGAGAGAAGCACTCTATTGGTGGTCCTGTCGGGAAGAAAACACTATACCTATCTCTCCATTATCTTCTTCCTGTCATTAGTGAGTATACCTAGGTTCTCATTAGTGAGTATTTACATTATCATCATCACTTATGTGGTCCAATGAAAAAAAAACACGTCATCTTTTATTAAAGAGATTAGAAAAATAAAATAAACTAGATCATGAATGAGATCGGATAAAGTGGGTTTAGCACTTTATTTTTTCTTTTCTCTTTTTTTCTTGGAGGTTCAACCATCGTTATCTAGTTCTCTCTCTTTCTGGCACCGCCTTCAGCCCTATCTCTCCATTATCTTCTTCCTCTCAGCTTCTAGTTTCGGACATCATCATTTAATTGGCAAGAATATTTTAAGGAGGTATGACCTAATTTTTTTCCCATACATTTAGAGTTCTTTTTCTAGAAAAGGGCTTCCATAAAAGATTATGTTTTACATTTAAGGATTCACATACATATTAACACAAAACTCAAAAACCTGATTTCCGTTGAGATTATGTTCCTTAGTTGTTGTTGTGTGTGTGTTTTTTTTTTTTTTTTTTTTTTTGTTATTTAAATGCTGATTTTTTATTCAGGAAAAAAAAAATCAATGGAATTTGCAAGAAGTTGATCAGAGAGGCCAAGGATCAGATGCTCACAACTGTTTCTCTCTCTCTTTTTTTCCTTTTTGTTTTGGTTATTTAAATGCTGATTTTTTATTGAAGAAAAAAAAAATCAATGGAATTTGCAAGAAGTTTACCAGAGAGGCCAAGGATCAGATCCTCACAAGTGTTTCTCTCTCTCTTTTTTCCTTTCTGTTTTGGTTATTTAATTGGTAATTTTTTATTCAAGGAAAAAATGAATGATGATGTTTGGAAAAAAAAAAAATGGATCATACCTCCTTCAAATATTCTTGTCAATTAAACGATGATGTACTAGAAGCTTAAGAGAGAGAAGACGGTGGAGAGAAAGGGCCGAAGGTGAAAAGATAGAGAACCAGAGAGGGATGTTGAACCCTTGAAAAAAAAAAAAAACAAAAAAACAAAAAAATTTGCTGAACTCACTTTTCTCAATCTCATTCTTGTAAGATCTGATTTGTTTTAATTTTATCTTTTTAATAAAAGAGAACGTGTTTTCTTTTCATTAGACCACATAAACGGTGGAATAGTATAGATCCTCATTAATGAGAACATAAGCATTGTCCTTTGTTTAATATGTGTTTGAAGTGCTGGCACGTATATATTAGATACGTGATCAAAATATCAAATATTAATTTTTTGAAGTAAAAATAAAAATAAAAATAAAAATTGTCTTCAAATTATTTATTCGTTTAGAAAGTATGGAGCACTATGTATCCACAAAGTGTCTGATATTAACACCAACGTAATACGTTTATGACCTCTCGTAAAAATGTTAGTAGTATATGTGTCTAAGAAACTGATCCGAGGTAGTATCTTTTCCTCAGCATGGGTTTTTTTAGGTTCAAAATTTAACTAAAACACATGCATGTGCATGAATTGAATTGTTTGCATTTTTGACTGCATACAATACAGGTTGATACTTTAGGCAAAATCTATATCCATATCTATACAATTTTTTTATTTTTTTTTTCCCCGGTAAGTATATCTATAAATCTACACACTAATATTATTAAATGTATGTAAAAAATTTATACATTTTTTAGA